>NC_133327.1:33524147-34174980 GCF_042186555.1 Aquarana catesbeiana
AGGATATTATATAGTGGTTTTATTGGGACATATTTGTCACTTATTGTCTAGTTCACTTATTGATTTATTGGCACTAAGCCCTATATCTCGGCTGGTATTACTAGGGATACACTAGGAAATCACTATAAGGATATTATATAGTGGTTCTATTGGGACATAGTTGTCACTTATTGTTTAGTTCACACTAGATTCACAGATACAATTAATTTTATTTTGAAGTTATGGTGGTATGAGTGAGTGTGGGAGCATACATTGCACGGGATATAAATATCACACAGTGACGTATCACAGATACACTCATATTTGAAATACTGGGATTTTATTTGAGGTGGGACTATATACTTTTTAGTATAGGTGCGGCAGACCCACTGGTGGTGTGGCACCCATCCACCCCCCCTCCCCTTTCCTCTCTGCTCACACCCTGAGATCAATCTTAAAGAGGTAGCGCCACTTACCCCAATTTATTGTTTCTTGCTATCTGGAAATCCCCTAGGGGAGCTCCATTAGGGGAGGCTGAAAACCTATCCAGCGTCCTTAGCGCAGTTTTATATATATATATATATATATATATATATATATATATATATATATATATATATATATATATATATATATCTATATCTATATCTATACGCCAAGCTTCATGATCTAACCACACCTCAATACCAGCATGTTTCTTCCTTTTCAAAAACTTGTGTACAAAATATGATTATTTTGGAGTATCTATTTTCCAATAGGGATAGTTTGGGCATGTATTTACTGTCCTGGCATTTTTATTTGCCATCTTTGATAACAGAGTAACAAAGTAAGGGAATCAGATTTTATCTTTCAAACATTTCTTGTCTTTTTCTTTATGTAGTAAAACATGAAAAACACAGTGGTTATTAAACAGTGGCAAGAGTATGCATTGTCCACTACACCAAAAAGGCAGATCTGTTTTTGGGAGAGCTTTATCCTTTTTTTAACCAAGGAAAACTGTGCTACCCTCTTCTTAAGTGTGAAAGTTTGTCTATCAATGGTGTAAAAGTTTTGAAAAACTATACAGTGAAAAACAACAGAACACATAATATAAAATGTCCTTCTTGGTTATATTTTACTCACCGGCAGAACTGGGGTTGGACAATGAGACTGAGGTTGTAGACTGAGTGTTTAGAGAAGCTGGAGTTGATGCTGATGGTGTTGTGTCTAATGAGGTTGATGGTGTTGTGTCTAATGAGGTTGATGGTGTTGTGTCTAATGAGGTTGATGGTGTTGTGTCCAATAAGGTTGATGGTGTTGTGTCCAATAAGGTTGATGGTGTTGTGTCCAATAAGGTTGATGGTGTTGTGTCCAATAAGGGTGATGGTGTTGTGTCCAATAAGGGTGATGGTGTTGTGTCCAATAAGGGTGATGGTGTTGTGGCTAATAAGGTTGATGGTGTTGTGTCTAATAAGGTTGATGGTGTTGTGTCCAATAAGGGTGATGGTGTTGTGGCTAATGAGGTTGATGGTGTTGTGGCTAATGAGGTTGATGGTGTTGTGGCTAATGAGGTTGATGGTGTTGTGCCTAATGAGGTTGATGGTGTTGTGTCCAATAAGGTTGATGGTGTTGTGTCCAATAAGGGTGATGGTGTTGTGTCCAATAAGGGTGATGGTGTTGTGTCCAATAAGGGTGATGGTGTTGTGTCCAATAAGGGTGATGGTGTTGTGTCCAATAAGGGTGATGGTGTTGTGGCTAATAAGGTTGATGGTGTTGTGTCTAATAAGGTTGATGGTGTTGTGTCCAATAAGGGTGATGATGTTGTGTCCAATAAGGTTGATGGTGTTGTGTCCAATAAGGGTGATGGTGTTGTGTCCAATAAGGGTGATGGTGTTGTGTCCAATAAGGGTGATGGTGTTGTGGCTAATAAGGTTGATGGTGTTGTGTCTAAGAAGGTTGATGGTGTTGTGTCCAATAAGGGTGATGGTGTTGTGTCCAATAAGGTTGATGGTGTTGTGTCCAATAAGGTTGATGGTGTTGTGTCCAATAAGGTTGATGGTGTTGTGTCCAATAAGGTTGATGGTGTTGTGTCCAATAAGGGTGATGGTGTTGTGTCCAATAAGGGTGATGGTGTTGTGTCCAATAAGGGTGATGGTGTTGTGGCTAATGAGGTTGATGGTGTTGTGCCTAATAAGGTTGATGGTGTTGTGCTCAATGTACTTATGGGTGTTGTTTCTGATGCAGCTGGCAGTGTTGTTACTGGTGTGGTTGTTGTTACTGGCATAGTTGTAAATGTTGTGGTCAGTGATGCTGGTGTAGTCTGTCCTGTTGCAGAAGGTGTAGATCCACCTAAAAATGTAAAGAAACAAATAAAACATCAAACTAATTTTTTGACTGTTATTTAACCACTTGCCTACTGGGCACTTAACCCCCCCCCCCCCCCCTCGTGACCAGACCAATTTTCAGCTTTCAGTGCTCTCACACTTTGAATAACAATTACTCAGTCATGTAATACTGTACCCAAATGATTTTTTTGTCCTTTTTTTCATACAAATAGAGCTTTCTTTTGGTGGTATTTGATCACCTCTGGGTTTTTTATTTATTGCGCTATAAATGAAAAAAGACCGAAAATTTGGGGGAAAAAAAACGCATTTTTCTTAGTTTCTGTGATAAAAGTTTGCAAATTATTAATTTTTCTTCATAAATCTTGGCCACAATTTATACTGCTACATATCTTTGGTAAGAATAACCCAAATTAGTGGATATTATTTGGTCTGTGTGAAAGTTATAGAGTCTACAAGCTGTGGTGCTAATCATAAAAAATTGACCACACCTGATGTATTGGTGGCCTCATCTCATTTCTTGTGACCCGAACAAGCCAGGAAAGTACAAATACCCCCAAATGTTTTTGATGTTGTAATTTTTTTCCCACAATTCTTTGCAAAATGAAGATTTTTTTTTTCCCCACAAAATTGTCATTGTAATAGGTTATTTCTCTCACAAGGCATGTGTATACCACAAATGACACCCCAAAATACATTCTGCTACTCCTCCTAAGTATAGCGACTATGTGTGGGACTTTTTCACAGCCTAGCCACATAGAGAGGCCCAACATGCAGGGAGTACCATCAGGTGTTCTAGGAGCATAAATGACACATCTAACTTGTTGACTACCTATTACACTTTTGAAGGTCCTGGAGCACCAGGACAATGGAAACTCCCACAAAATGACCCCATTTTGGAAAGCTAACACCCCAACGTATAACCTATGAGGCATAGTGAGTCTTTTGAATGGTTCATTTTTTTCCAGAAGTTTTTGGAAAATGTGCGAAAAAAATGAAAATACATTTTTTTTTTTTTTTTACACAAAGTTGTCCATTTATAAGATATTTCCAACACATAGCATGTACATAGCAAAAATTACACCTCAAAATACATTCTGCTACTCCTCCTGAGTATGGTGATACCACATGTGTGAGACTTTTACACAGCCTGGCCACATACAGAGGCCCAATATTGAAATAGCACCTTCAAGGGTTTTAGGAGAATAAATTACATCTCATTTCTCAACCACCTATTACACTTTTGAAGGCCCTGGAGCACCAGGACAATGGAAACGCCTACAAAATAAGCCCATTTTGAGGAGCTAACACCCTACGTATAATCTATGGGGCATAATGAGTCTTTTGAACGGTTCATTTTTTTCCAGAAGTTTTTGGAAAATGTGGAAAAAAAATGAAACCACTTTTATTTTACGCAAAGTTGTCCTAGCTCTGATTTCTGCTGTTGCAGACAGTCCCCTGGTTTCTGTGGAACACACCTTACTGCGTGTTTGATAAAGCTCTTCAGTCTTCATCTTGTACAAGGTGTGAAGCTCTGAATATTGCTGCATTAGGATTTGGTTTGGTCATCTGGTCATATGGATATAAATAAGCAACTCTGAGAAGCATTAATAACTTGTTGAGGAGGCCCTTGCTCACTGAGCCAGAACAGGCTGCGGCAATTTAAGAGGTAAGTGGAGACTGATAATTTTAGAATACAGAGGTAGGTAATTAGCTAGGTTAGGAGAAAGGAGGAGGTCAAATTGTAAGGAAGACTTATCTTAAACTGGCATACCATAATAAGATCAGGAGGTGGTTCTATACCTACCTGGTGCTAAGGTGGGTAATTCAATTGCTGTGAAGAAACAAGGAGAAGTCAGTTTGCGCCCGTTGTCAAAAAATGTGTTCTTGGCTAATCAGCAAACAGCAAACATAAGGATATTCCTAGACTTACAATATACAATCAAATGTTTTTTTCACACCTGACCATCACACCTCCTATATGGCCAAAATACTACAAACACTTGTTCATATTATTGAGTATCCAGTGTAGGAACTAATAATGCTACAGCATACAAGGATGTTTTAGATAATTTCTTACTTACATCCTTGTGGCCATAGTTTCGTGGAGGTCCTTTTCTGTTTCTGGAAGATTGTTCTCTGTACAGAGAAGCTCCATAAAGACACGGTTTGACCAGTTTGGTATAAAAGGAATAAGGGTGCCTTTCACAGAGCCCTGACCTCAACCTACTGAACACCTTTGGGGTGAATTGTAACATGAATTATCATCAACATCTTCTCATTCAACGTCAGTACCTGACCTAACAAATGCTCTTTTGACTGAATGGGCAAATATTCCCACAGACACACTCCAAAGTCTTGTGGGAAAGCCTTCTGTGAAAAGTGGAGGCTGTTCTAACCACAAAGGCCCCCAGCCTAGTGGGCAATTATCTATTAATGCCCATAGATTTGGAATAGGATGTCCAACAAGCTCATATACAGAAGGTGTGATTGGGATGGGTGCCCAAAAAACTTTTCATATATAAATATTAGGGAATAAACAATTATCGGTGCGGCCCATATTCACTTTTTTAGAAGTATCGGTCAAAAAAACGACTGATATTACCGATATTGCTTCAAGGGGTTTTACTGGGGTGATGCACGCAGCTGCATGTATCACCCCGGTAGCATTCTTTAGAGCAGACAGTCAGCTTTATAGC
Organism: Aquarana catesbeiana; assembly: GCF_042186555.1. Classification (NCBI taxonomy): domain Eukaryota; kingdom Metazoa; phylum Chordata; class Amphibia; order Anura; family Ranidae; genus Aquarana; species Aquarana catesbeiana. The sequence continues at coordinate 33,529,147 of NC_133327.1, forward strand.
CGCTCGGCTGTTATTACAAGCAGCGGGAGCGCCCCAACCCCTCCTCCCACTGCCTTCCGCCGCTTGGCCAGGCTCTCCGGTTCCGCCGGGAGACCCGAGCAAGCAGTCGGCACGCCCACCAGGTGGCCAAAGACCCGAACAAAACCGATGATCTGGAAGTGACGTTATGACATCACATCCTGGATTACTGGCATCTTAAAGGCGCCAGTTTTAAAAACTAAAGTATTCAAAAACGCTGATCTTACAGACCCCCGATCTCTCCATAAAGAGTACCTCTCACATGCCTATTACTGTCACAAGGGATGTTTACATTCCTTGTGACAGCAATAACAGTGTTTAAAAAACAAAAAAAATGTAAAATGACAGTGTAAAAAAAAAATAAAACTGTAAATGTACAAAATATCGTCAAAAAATATTGGCTATGGGCAGGAGAGGTGGCCGAAATATCGGTATCATATCGGCACAGAAAAAATTATACCGGTCGATCCCTAATAAATATCAGTTGTCCACAAATGAGTATCAAGAAAACTGATTTTTCGCACAACACATTAAAAGGGTAGTTCTCTTCACAAAAAAAATGAAAAGGTGAACTAACTCACTGCAGTCCCCCCACACCCTCAGTCCCTGCTGCACTTATCTCCTGTGATGATTATTTTCTGCTGTCCATGCCAACCAATGTAGCAGACCGGGCATCTGAAGAATGCTGCATTTCACCCAGAAGCTCTGTAGTATCATAATGTTTTCAATGGTTAGTGTGCATTGGTCAGCGCTGACTAATGAGAATCTCTCAGAGCCCTCTTTGTTCCAGGACGGCCTCTCGGAAGAAAGAATAATGGAAGATAATCATCCAAAGAAGTGCAGCAGAGACTTGGGGGAGTGGGGGAAGGGGGTGTTGTGAGTTAGTTCACTTTTTCATGTTTTATAAAAAGGTGAACTAGCCCTTTAAGTAGCATAAGCGTTTTTTTTTTTTTTTTCATGTTAGCTATTGACAAAAGTAGACGTTTGGTTTTAGGATGATGACATTTATTGGCTAACGAAATTGAAATTGTCCTACCTTACAATATATTTTGTTAGCCAATAAATGGTATCACCCTAAATCCAAATTTGACACAACACATTACCAAGAAAAAAGGAAAACAACAAACAAACATTTCAGAATTTTTTTTTCATTATTACATCTTTATGGCACATCAGGCAGAGACAGTTTCATTAATAACAAATTTTGTTCTTATTACATAAACCACCATCGTCAAGATCCTGGATCCTGCATTTTGTCCATACTGGCAAAAACTACCATTCAGATTTGCCACTGGAACCCAAAGAATTACCTGCTACTTCACGGTATTGGGTCAACACATTACACACCACAATGTTGGGTGCGAGCATTGTCACGTGGGTGTGAGGGGAATGTGCACAGACCTGTGTACATTGAAACTTAAATCATACTTTTTTTTTTTTTTTTTTTTTAACACACAGTGTGGTGCGCAAAAATTAAACACAAAAATTGGGAAAAGGTGCATGTGAACACACAAAAAATGCACCTAGGGTGTGACATATGGTCCCCTCCTGAAGAGGAAGGACCCCTCTCTGCCCCTTCGGAGTTCAAGACTCCTGACAAGGGTGAGGCACACTTAGATCCACCTAACCAAAAAGCCCAGCAAACCCTTCTTCTCGTGATCAGCCAAAGCACAGTGCAGTTGGCACATGTGGAGAATAAAATAATGAAGTAAAAATAAAAATGTGCAAGTGCATTGGCTAGGCCTTGTTGCCTGGTAACAGAAATTGCCCCAATCTTGGCCAAAAGGCCTAGCCCATGACGTGTTGTGCAGAAAAAAAAAAACATATGTTTCGCGGTCTTGTGCAGTTTCAGACAGTAAGGTCCCAAACCCACTGATGTAATTTACATCCTGGAATCCATATACCCTTTGCTCAGGCATGCAGGAAGGAGAGTGTACTTAGCTGTGAAAGCAACTCCTCTCCTCCTCCAGATGAAAGTAAAAAAAAAATTAAAGTTACGTACCGGTAACGTCTTTTCCAGTAGTCTTTCAGGACAGCCACCATGAGAGATAGTCTCCTCCTCTTCCTCTAGGAAACACTGCGCCAGCCCATAAATTCTTACTTCCCCCTGCCAGACCTCAGTATATTCCAAGATTACCTCCGGTCAGCTGGGGAGACACAAGAACACATTAATAACATACTATTACATATCATTATCATGCTGCGTTCTGGTCTTTTATAAGACACCCCAAAATTTCGGGTGGGTAACTAGGGCTGTCCTGAAAGACTACTGGAAAAGACGTTACCGGTACGTAACTTTAATTTTCCCCCTTCGTCTTTCAGGACAGCCACCATGAGAGGATGAACGAGCACTTACCAGTTAGGGTGGGACTACAGCTTGCAATACCTTTCGCCCAAAGGCTTGCTCACTAACCGACACCAGGTCCACTCTGTAGTGCTTTACGAAAGTGGAATAGCTGGACCATGTTGCAGCCCTGCATATTTGCTCTGGCGTTGCTCCAGCCTTTTCTGCCTGAGAAGTTGCCATAGCTCTGGTAGAGTGTGCCCTTATACCCATTGGGATTTCTTTCCCTGCTAATGTATAGGCCTGGCCAATGGTTACTCTGAGCCATCTGGCAATAGTGCGTTGAGACGCTTTGCATCCTTTTCTGGCCCCAGAAAACAAAACAAATAAAGAGTCTGACTTTCTAAACATCTTGGTCAGCTCTAGGTACTGAAGGATACATCTCCTTACGTCCAAAGAATGAAATTTTAATTCCCTTTCCCCCGAGGGGTTGGGACAAAATGAGGGTAGAACTACCTCCTGACTTCTGTGGAAACCAGAAGCCACCTTAGGTAAAAATGCTGGATCAGTCTTGAAGATGATCCGATCTGGAAAAATAACGCAAAAAGGAGGTCTAACAGATAAGGCCTCAATCTCACTGACTCTCCTGGCAGTTGTCACTGCTACCAAAAAAACAGTTTTTAACGTAAGATCCTTTAGTAGACATCCTTCTAAAGGTTCAAAGGGGGTTCCCGTCAGGCCCTGTAAAACTAAAGATAGGTCCCACTTGGGAAAGGGAGGGCCATGAACCGGTCTTTGTCTAGACAGAGCCTTAAAGAATCTGACCACCCATGGGTTGGTGGCCAGATGCTTTTCTAAATAAGCACTGAGTGCTGACACCCGACCTTTAAGGGTACTTATGGATAAACCCCTATCTGCCCCGCACTGAAGGAATTCCAACACAGCTGTGGGACTGTGTACCGCAAAGGAGCCTTCTGCACACCATTCATTGAAACGTACCCAGACCTTTTTATAGATCTGGTGTGTTTCCTTCTTCCTGCTGTTGAGGAGGGTGGAGATTAATTTCTCAGAAAAACCTCTAGCTCTTAGCATACCCTCCTCAGTAGCCAGGCCGCTAACTGCCATTGGTGTACCTGTGGAAAGAGGACTGGGCCCTGTGAGAGGAGATCCTCTCGAGGTGGCAGGAATAAGGGAGGTTCGACCGCTAGGTGCTTGAGTACTGAGAACCAAGCCCTCTTTGGCCAATGTGGTGCTACTAGAATCAGGGACGTGTTTTCCATCTGGAACTTCCTGAGAACTGCCGGTATGCGGGAAGGCATAGCAGATTCTGAAATGCCAGTTCTGGATCAATGCGTCGACCCCTCGCGCTCCCTCCCCTCTGTTTAGGGAGAAAAAACAAGGGGCTTTCGCGTTGTTTATTGACGCGAACAGATCTACTTCTGGAGGACCCCATTTCTCTGAAATGAGATTGAAAACCTCCTGGTTGAGGATCCAATCGCCCTCTCTCAGTTTGGTTCAGCTGAGAAAGTCTGCTATCACATTCTTTTCTCCTCTCAGGAAGACTGCTGAGAGTGAGAGAGTGTGAGTCTCGGCCCAGTTCAGAATGTCTGATGCTAAGGCCAACAGGACTCCGCTTCTCGTGCCGCCCTGTTTGTTTACATAGGCCACGGCGGACGAGTTGTCCGACCGCACCTGAACATGGTGGCCCTGTAGCTCCTTTTTGAAGAACCTGAGTGCTAGCCCGACTGCCCTCAGCTCCTTCCAATTGGACGACCTTCTTAGTTCATTGCCCTCCCAGGTGCCCTGTGCTAAAAGGGAACCCAGATGCGCCCCCCAACCTTTGCCGCTTGCGTCTGTGGTTACCACCTGAGAAACTGGGATGAACCACAGACGACCCTGCGACAAGTTTGAGACCTTCCTCCACCACCAGAGGGATCTCTTTACTTGGGGTGGAACCTGTACCAAGGTGTCCAGATCTTTCTGACTGTGATCCCACATCCTTAGGACAAAGGACTGTAAGGGACGAAAGTGCAAACCTGCCCATTGCACTGCTGGGAGGGTAGCGGTTAATAGTCCCAGGGCCGACATCAGAACTCTTATGGAGACATGACTGCTGCACCGGAGAACAGCCACTGCCCTGTCCAGTTTTTGTACTTTTTCTGCTGGAAGAAACACTCTCAGTAGCGTTGAGTCCAACAGATAGCCTAAGTACGTGATGCGCTGAGAGGGAATCAAACTGGATTTCTCCAAGTTCATTAGCCACCCTAGACCTGTAAGAACCCTCCTTGTTAGTTCTAGATCTCTGACTAACTGCAGTGGACACGCTGCAAATAGGAGCAGGTCGTCCAGATATGCTATCACTGATATTCCCTGGAGCCGAAGAAAGGCCATCACCTCCGCCAAGACCTTGGTGAAAATGCAGGGCGAGGAGGATAGCCCGAAAGGCAGCGCCTGAAACTGTAGATGTACCGTTGTTCCACCTACGTCTACTGATAGCCGAAGAAACCTCTGCGAGGCTTCTGTTATAGGAACGTGTAGATACGCGTCCCTTAGGTCCAGCGATACCATAAAGCAGTTGCGGGGCAAAAGGGCTCTGACTGTGAAAATTGTTTCCATACGGAATCTTCTGTATGTCACTGACATGTTCAGGGGCTTTAAATTCAGAATCAGTCTGAATTTCCCTGTGGGTTTCCTCACTACGAAGATGTGTGAATAGAAACCCTCTCCCTCCTCGGCCCTTGGAACTCTGAGAACCACATTTTGATCTACCAGATCTCTTAGTGCTTCCAACAGAGCCTCGGCTTTTGCCGTACACCTGGGTAGGTGCGTGACAAGAAATCTCCGTGGAGGAGGATTTGTGAATTCGATACGGTACCCCCTTCTTATAATCCCTAGGATAAAGCGATTGGGGGATATCGCCTCCCACTGTGGGAGGAAGGCCCCCAGTCTTCCCCCCACCGTGGTTGGGGAGTCATTGGCTTTTACGGGGCTGTTCAGGAGGGCGAAAAATCGCCCCTCCCCTGCCCTTGCCTTTTTTGACCCCAAAATTTCTTTTGCCCTTCTGGCTTTGGAGTTTCTTTACGTTTTTGGGGACGAAACCCTTTCTTTGTTTGTGTAGGGGTTTTCCGTTTAACTGGGAAGGATTTCTTCCTGTCTGCTGTGCGGTCCAAGACGGTCTCTAACCCTGGGCCGAAGAGAAGGTCTCCCGTTAACGGTATGCCGCAAAACTTGACCTTAGAGGCGCTATCGCCCGGCCAAGTTTTTAGCCAGAGGGCTCTCCTGGCCGAATTGGCCAGAGCCGCTGATCTGGCCGACATACGGACTGATTCTGCCGAGGCATCAGCTATGTAGGCGATACCCCGCAGAATCGTAGGGAAAGAAGATAGAATGGTTTCTTTTGCCGTTCCAGCTTCAATATGCTCTTGGATCTTAGAGAGCCAGTGCTCCAGATTGCGAGCCACTACTGTGACAGCCAACTCAGGTTTTAAGTTACCAATTGTTGAATCCCAAGTCTTTTTGAGGAGAGAGTCTATTCTCTTATCCATGACATCCACCAGGGCCCCCATGTCCTCAAATGCCAGGTCTGTGTGTCTGGAAACCTGGGAGAAGGCAGCATCTAACTTGGGATTTTTATTCCAGATAGATGCAGGATCATCCGAGAACGGAAATCTCCTTTTTAAGGATCTAGAAAAAAAGGGTTTCCTTTCGGGATCTTGCCACTCCTTTTTAATAGTTTCAACCAGTACCTCGTGTACTGGAAAAACTTTCCTCCTTTGTTCCCCCAAGCCCCTGTACATTTGGTCATGAAGGGTCAGGGGTTTCCTGTCCTCCTGAATACCGAGGGTTGTATAAATAGCCCCTAAGAGGTCCTCTACCTCTTCCAGGGATAATTTATATCTGGAGGATTTCCTGGACTCCCCGTCCTGGTCCTCCCCCTCTGAACCATCCTGGGAATCGGAAGAGGAACTGTCTGGCTGTCTTTGTTCCACTCCGGAAGCCCCTGGAGCTTCCTCTGCCCTAACTGAAGTTGCAGGTTGGGCAGGAGCAGAGCCCTGAGCCTGAGGCGGGGTTGTATCCTGGGGAGCTGGACTAATGGGAGCCTGAAACCTTTCAAATAAGGCTTTAAATGAAGAAAAGGTGGACGAGAGCTCCTTTACCGAGGCTGCAAGCCCTGACTCCTGTTCAGAGTCCCTCTATTTAACAAGGGGGTCTATGCACTCCCTACACAAGACCTTTGTCCATGCTTCCCCTAATGTGTCCCTGCAAGAGGCACACCTCTTCTTAGAGCTATGTGTAGACTTAGACTTCCCTGTAGCTTTCTGAAATACATGAAAAAGAAAAAACAAACATTTTGTCACTTTTTTTTTTTTTTTTTTTTTTAAAAACAAGGATACAACCCTGGGAGTGCACTAGACCCTCCTTAATATGTGGGGATCTGAGCCTCCCTCCCCCTGACCACCCAGGGTGTCTGCCCCCCCATGACAGGAACTATACATGGAGGGACAATCCTAGATAAAGAGTACTCTTCCCCAGGGCACTCTTACCTTAGGAAGGCTGGAGGTAGTGTCCGTTGGCTGAGCATCTGCTTCCGACATGACTTGCAGGTGGTTGTTACTACCGAGTCCCACGCTGCCTGTGCGCGTCCCAGACTCGTCTCCAGCCTGTGCCTGGCTTCCCTATCAGCTCCGCGACCCGGAACCGGAAGCCGCGGGTCAAAGGCAAGCATTCGCCCTTCCGCCGGAAATGACGTCGCCTGTCGTCCGGCCCGCCTAGTTCCAAAAAAAAAGAAAAAAAGAGAGTGGTCTGTATAGTATACAGGAAAGGCGAACGCTTGCATGCTGCGGCCCTGTAGCCGCGATAGGGAGCCCCCACAGCCTGAAGCCGCGCTCGGCTAGGAAGTGGTGGCAACAGAACGAGGGGTAAGTCCCCCCCATGCACCTAGGAAGCCCCTGCTCCCATTACATGCTCCAAAAAATATAAACAACAGCCACAGCCACCCTGACTGAGTGGCCCGGTTCCTTGCACAGTGTCTCCCCACCGGAGGAAACACTAATACTGAGGTCTGGCAGGGGGAAGTAAGAATTTATGGGCTGGCGCAGTGTTTTCTAGAGGAAGAGGAGGAGACTATCTCTCATGGTGGCTGTCCTGAAAGACGAAGGGGGAAAAATCCCATGAAGACTCCTGGGATGTATGGCACCATTTTGGCCTAGGCCAGAAACCAGGAAGCAATTTAAGAAATGTAAGAAAAAGGTTTAAAACAAGTAAATATAATATAGCTTCCTATCTAGTTACTAACAATAACAGCATAAGGATTAATAATAGTTAATGTGGAATGAGACAGTTTAGCTCCACTTTAAAGGGCAGCTGGACAAAGGACCAGTGCTTATAGGTCTTCAGCATGTAAGATGGTTGAAAATAGCTAGTTGGCTTCTGTCACGGAATGGGAGAGTAAGAGTTAATACTTTCCTGGTTCTTTGGTCTTTTGGCAGGTTTCCTCTGGGTTCGGCCCACTGATCCTGTGGTTGGAGGCCAGGAAAGACCTTAAGTGGTCTAGGGCCGGTAGCAGGCCCGAGAGAGATCCAGGACCCATAGGAGAGTGCGACGGAGAATAGCACCCAGAAGAAGCAGAAGGATGTGGCTCGTTACTACCTGGATATAAAGTCATCAGAACTTGGAACACATCAGCGGCTGGAGAATGCCTTTGATGGACATTGTAATTTCATGGACACTACCTTCACAAGTATGCTGGGGCAGCACACAGCCTGAGTTAGGGTTAAGGATTTAGGGAAGTATTATGTCTCTAAATGCTGAACTTTGTAACGCCTTTTGCACTTTTCAAGTAAATTTCTTCCCGCCTAATCTGAATTGACTCAAAGAGGTGTAATGCAAGTAACCAGCACATATAATCTACGATTTGGGCCATTAAACACATTGGGGTATGAAGACAGCTCCGAAAGAGTTAATATAGCGTGAAGTGCAAACAAGTGGTTACCTAGGGAAATGGAAGTTTACCAAGCTGCCGTTTGTCGTTAAGCATGTGCCTGAGATAGGTGGGATAGCCTCTTGCAGGAGGGAGTTGTTGGCATTCTCTCCTCTCTCTATGTCTCCTATAGCAACAGGAGCAGACTCACACCACAGAGGTCCCCAGCCTGTGTTCAGGTACAGAAGAGTCAAGTGAAGTGAAGTGCATGCATTGAGTTGGCGCTATGTGCATGCCGGGACCCTATACCGTCACTGGGAGTGAGGAAGCTGTGATACGATGGATAGGAGGATGTGGACAAGGCTCAGCATGTACCTCCTAAATGCAAGTTGCAGAGAAGGTGTACATTGTGACAGGGACCCAAAAGTTAACTGGAGAACAGTTATGGTGCAAGTGTACAAGGTGTATGTTTATCTCTAATAGCAGAGGCCGCCTTAGAGTTCTCTTATGGCGGCCCTAGCCTGGATCCAGGGCATTGATGAAGATGGCACAAAAGTAAAAGTTACCCCATGTGTAATAGAGTGATCCTGTTAAAGGTGCCTAGCGTAGCCCAGAAGAGCCCACTGTGAAGTAGGCCTCTTGTGTGACCCTCACTTGGCGCCCAATGAGGAGGGAAACATGGAGGATGTGATGACCACCCTGTCGTCTCATGAATACAAGCAAGTTCCCTTAGACCTGACCTGCACTTTGCTGTATGCTGCTTCGTAACCTACGTGGCTTACTCCTCACCTGCCTTTAGATCTTTCTCTGTACCTCTGCTTGGAAGTCTGCTTATACAGTTTGTGACCTTGATTTTTCTCTGACTCCTGTCCATGGCTATTCTGAGATCTGACTGCGGACTTCTGTGAGCGTTCCTGCTGCTGTCTAACTGCTGTCATCAGTGGACCCTGCTGTCCTCAACTCACCACAATTAAAGTACTTCCTTAGCTTCCGCTGGTTCTTTCTATAGGTTCACCAACTGTTCGCCTGATACTCCTGCCTGCATAGCCTGCTGATTCCTCCTAGTTGGCAATTCCAGTCCAAAGATCTTCAAGAAAAATCCTTAAGCGCATGTATTCCTCCTGTACCATAGCACCACCTATCTTATTCACAGGTGTGCTTAGGCTGGAGAAACAAGGTAGGTCACACTCAACATCTTGGCCTCCTATCAGGTACATGACAGGAAGTTGCACCACCAGTGGCTGAAAAGACACCAGGCCAGAAAAAGAAGACCAGGAGAAGATGGCAGTGGTGGCAACAGAGCAATGAGGAGAGTGAGGACCTTGCATACCTGGAGGAGTGCAAAGTAAGGGTAAATTCTTGCCTTCCATACTTGTACATTATGGCAAATGCTCTGAGGGCCCACTTTGTGAGATTTTACCTCCACTGGCCTGCCACACTACAGTGAATTGATTTGTTCCTCAAACATTACCCATATAAGATGTTCTACTCACATCTCTTGACTCTCACTCGTACGTTCTCTGGCTTATTAACATTTTCTTTGTTAGCGATGGAGCCGCTCTACAAAACAAAAATAACAGAAATCAATTACAAACTTATTAACACCAACTTTAATCTGCGTTTTTTACAATTCTTTTGCAGCCAGGCTAAACAGGTTTTTCACAGTGCTTCTGCACAGGACTGTAGCCACTTGGTCCTGGCTGCACAACTTCCCTCTCATGATGCAATATTTGAAAGAGGAAATGGAGTGGGGTTACAGAAAGGGGTGGCACGCAGAACCAAGCTTTGATTCAGTACATTTCTGGTAGCTATAGGGTCAGCCAGGTGCACAAGATTAATTCCAGTTTGAAAATCATTGACATTAGCTGGTAAGCTGTGCCATATAGCCAAGTTTACATGGAAATTTTGAATGGAGTAGTGAATAATATTAAAGTATAACTGCACCTTAGCCTTATACTCTTTTTTCCCAATTCATCCAGACATCCATTCATCCAGAAACTACAGAGCAACTGATCAAAATCCTCTGAGGCAAGTCTGTGCATGGGCTGTGCATTCTTTAATCAATCCTATACAGAATTTGTACTCCACTGGAGCATGGACTACGGACACTTTGTAGGAATGAATGAAGAGCACACAGTCAGGGGCGTAACTAGAAATCACAGGGCCCCATAGCAAAATGTTGTATGGGCCCCCCCCCTGCAAACCGCCCCCCCCCCTGCAAACCGCCCCCTCCACAAAAAAAAGAACTAATGCCATTGAACAACAGATTATCACACCCACGTGGCACAGTACCCAGGCAACAGCTTATATTAATTTTGAACAACAAAGTATGCAGTATACTGTATGCAGCCCCTAAAGGACACACATTGCTGACCTCCAGCCTTCTAACCAATTTCTGTTCTGTTATATAAAATGAAATAGTTCAACTCACCATAATGCAGAATCAGTGGGAGCCCTGAGCGTGTCACTTGCCACCGTCGCCTGCCACCAGATGCAACTTGTCACGGATTGTCACTTGACACATCACCCGCCACACGTTGCGGATTGTCCACTTGCCACGTCGCCTGCCACCAGATGCAGATTGTCACTTGTCACACGTTGCAGAATGTCACCTGCCGCATGTTGCCGATTGTCCACTTGCCACATCCCGGATTGTCACTTGCCACACATTACTGATTGTCACTTGCCACGTCCCAGATTGTCACTTGCCACACATTAGATTGGCACTTGCCACGTCACCTGCCACACATTACGGATTGTCACTTGCCACTTTCCGGATTGTCACTTGCCACACATTACGGATTGTCACTTGCCACGTCGCCTGCCACATGTTATGGATTGTCACTTGCCACATCGCCTGCCACATGTTGCAGATTGTCACTTGCCACGTCACCTGCCATACATTACAAATTATCACTTGCCACGTCACCTGCCACACATTACGGATTGTCACTTGCCACATCCCGGATTGTTACTTGCCACACATTACGGATCGTCACTTGCTGCCACGTCCCGGATTGCCACTTGCCACTTCACCTGCCACACATTACGGATTGTCACTTGCCACGTCCCGGATCTTCACTTGCTGCCACGTCCCGGATTGTCACTTGCCACTTCACCTGTCACACATTACGGATTGTCACTTGCTGTGTCACTTTAATACTGTGTCCTAGAGTCAGGCAGCAGAGAGATAAGGTCATCTCTCTGCTTCCCGAGGCTGCCTGCACAGTGAGGGGGGAACTGCACTGCAGGGATGCAGGGAGGGCGCCAGGCGGTGAGAGATGATGTCATCTCTATGCACCCCCGGCTGCCAGCTCCCTGATTGGCCAGCCCGCCCACACATGAGCCGAGCCGCCCAGCTGACTCACCGCCTGACAGCCCTCGGAGCCGCGGAGCCGCCCGCTCTCACCCGCGGGGCCCGCAAAGCTGCCCGCTCTCACCCGCGGGGCCCGCAAAGCTGCCCGCTCTCACCCGCGGGGCCCGCAAAGCCGCCCGCTCTCACCCGCGGAGCCGCCTGTCCTCACCGGGTCCGGGGCCCCTAGCAGCTGCGGGCCCCATAGCGGCCGCGTGTGTCGCTATGGCGGTAGTTCCGCCACTGCACACAGTATAAGACTGGCAGGAGGTTTTGGGGCACAGCAAGCCACACAGCAAGGCAAGGCAGCCATCATAAACTTTTACACAACTTTAGGCCTGGGTCCCGCCTGACCACCAACATTCCCCAGGGCCTGCCCACTGGCTATCACAATAAATTTGCCCACTTGTGGGGGGATGAAATCAGTGGCGGTGGTGGTGGGGGGATGGGACAAGTGGCGGTGGTGGGGGTGTGGGATAAGTGGCGGTGGTGGGGGAGGATGGGATCAGTGCCAGTGGTGATGGTGGTGGGGGTGGATGGGATCAGTGGCAGCAGTGATAATGGTGGGGGGGTGAGATCAGTGGCAGCTGTAATGGTGGTGGTGGGGGATGGGATCGGTGGCAGCGGTAATGGAGGGGGGGTGGGATCAGTGGCAGCGGTGATAGTGGTGGTGGGGGGATGGGATAAATGGCAGTGGTGATGGTGGTGGGGGAGATGGGATCAGTGGCAGCACTGATCGAGGTCCATCTCCCATCAGAACTAGAAGAAGAAGCGGCAAGCAGTGGGCCCCCACCCAGTGGCGGAACGCCAGGCTACAACTCATTGGTTGGGGCCCGCTGCCTGGGCCCCTCGGGATGCCCAGACCCCTACATGGGGGTAAAACTCCATATTAATGACCATGGTCTATTGTCCAACAAGCTCATATAGGTGTGATGGTCAGGTATCCACAAATCGGCGATAGTCATGTAGCCACAAAGTTGGAAGTTCACTGCTAAAATATCTTTATAAGCTAAAGACCCCCTAATGTACATTTGCGTTACCGGTTTGAAGTGGTTTACTGGGGTTATGGCTGAAGCTGTCAGCCATAACTCCAGTATATTTTTTCTTTTCAGCCAGCGCTTCTCTTTCTGATAAAAGCAATCTGAGCTGCTGATTAGCCGCTGGATTGGAAAGGCAATTCCAATATTAGTTAGTTACTTAGTTATTATTTCAAATTTTTGGATTTTCGTTCTTTTTTATTTTTGGATTTTCGAATTTCCGAATTTTCAAATTCACTAATTTACGAATACAGAGTTTTTGCATTTCTGAATTCTGAAATTTCGAATTTCCGAATACTGAATTTTCCTTTCTTATTTTCAGATTTTCGAATTTTAAGAACTTTTGAATTTAGGAATCCTGAATTTCCTTTCTTATTTTCGAATTTAAGAATTTCCGAATACCAATGTTTTCCGAATTTCGAATTTCCAAACACCGAATTTTCCTTTCTTATTTTCGGATTTTCTAATTTATGATTTAAGAATTTTTGAATTTCCGAATTTACAATTACCAAATTTTCCTTTCTTATTTTCGAATTAAGAATTTTCGAATTAAGAATTTACAAATACCAAATTTTCCTTTCTTATTTTCAGATTTTCGAATTTCCGAATTTATTAATTTACGAATACCAAATTTTTGAATTTCCGAATTTCCTAATTTTTGAATTTCCGAATTTCCAATTTCTGAATTTCCGAATTTTCAAATAACCTACATAATTTAATAGTTAGTTAATATTAGTTAGATTTTTGGATTTTCATTCTTTCTAATTTTTGGATTTTCCTTTCTTTTTTTCGGATATTCGAATCTTCGAATTTCCGAAAAAAAACAAAAAAAACGAATGAAATGAGCTTTTATAATAATAAAGCTTGAAGCAGGCAGATTTGTGTGTTTTTGACGCAATATTATTCACATAGAAATAAATTTTGTGTGCATTCACACGTTTTTGATTGATTTTCTGCTCAAGTGAAAAAATGTAAAACCAAAAATAGTAATAATATACGAAAAATTAATGTAAAATAAATACACAAATAGCTAAAAACCATCATAAATAAATGATAAATAAATTAATAATATGTAATAATACATAAATGAATCATAATTAAATTGTTACTAAACCCACAACAGTAAAATCAATCTGTATGTGCAGTAAAGCATGCTGGTATACTCAATGTGGAAACTAAGGGGTTAATCCTCTGCATTGTGTAAAAATGCTGTTTGAACCTGTCTTCTCTGATCCTCCCTTTCTTCCACAGTCCCCAAACCATCTCCTGATAAGAAAGAGCCTTTGGAGTCACTCTGCGCATGCTCAGTTTGGTGTGAATTGCTAGAGAGTTTTTTTTTTTCTTGTGATCAGCACAGAGCCAATCAGCACTGTCCAGCCTGAGGGTCATGGGTCATGCAGCCTCATAGGACAGTGGGAGGAGAATGAAAACTTGTTCTACAAGCTTTAACCAGTGCTCGGTCAGACTCTTATAGAAGTCACAGGACTGCTATATACTGCTGATAAGAAAAGGTATTTAATAGCTTATATTTACTAAAATAATTGCATTTCCATGTTCTGTGGGAGACCAAATATAGTGAATGCAGGGCCCTGGGTTTAGTAACACTTTAACCCCAATCTTAAAAAAATATAATTATTATTATTATTAACAATTAAAATAATAATAAAATATTAAACACGCAAACCTGAACAAACAAAAAAATTAATAATAATAATAATAACATGTTTATTTTGTGGTTAGGGTTAGGGTATTTAGCTATTTATTATTACATTATTTTTATTTTTTAAGGGTTAAGGTTAGTGGTTAATTATTTATTTATTATTACATAGTATTCATTTATTGAATTTATTTTCGATTATCTTTATTTGTGTATTTTTTTTTTACATTTATTTATTTGTGTATTATTAGTAGGAGTACACTGTAAAAATTGTGCTGGGTCTACTTAAAAAAATTGAGGCAACTACTTGCATCAGCTTTTTAAGTACTGTCAACTAAACTTATTTTTGTCTGACTCATTAGACTTTTCACGTTTTCAACTTTGTTGTTTTCAGTAAAGCAAACTCATTTTTTTTAGTTGATAGGCCATACTGTTTTAAAGTTAAGAATACAAAGCTTAACTTGTCTGGAACTATAGTTTTAAGTAAAGCCTACTCAATTTTTTTCAGTTTATAGACCATAGGTTTAAGTAAAGCTAACTTAAACTTTTCCCGTTTATAGACCATAGGTTCAAGTAAAGCCAACTCAATTTTCCCAGTTTATACACCATAGGTTCAAGTAAAGCCAACGCAAATTTCCCAGTTTATAAACCATAGGTTCAAGTAAAGCCAACTCAATTTTCCCAGTTTATACACCATAGGTTCAAGTAAAGCCAACACAAATTTCCCAGTTTATAGACCATAGGTTCAAGTAAAGTTCAATTTTCCCAGTTTATAGACCATAGGTTCAAGTAACGCCAACTCAATTTTCCCAGTTTATAGACCATCGGTTCAAGTAAAGCCAACTCAATTTTCCCAGTTTATACACCATAGGTTCAAGTAAAGCCAACTCAATTTTTCCAGTTTCTAGAAAAGTTTAAGTTGGGAACACATACATTAACTTACTTCAAGTATTTATATAACACCATTAATTTACAGAGCGCTGTACAAATACATCAGTCCCTGCCCTCAAGGAGCTTTAAATCTAAGATCCCTAACTCACATTTTACCCCACCAGCATGTCTTTGGAGTGTGGGAGGAAACCTATGCAGGCACAGAGTAGAACATGCAAACTGCAAGCAGGTAGCTGTCGTGGTCGGGATTTGAACCAGTGATCTAAAAAATATATATTAAAAAAAATTTATTCAAATTTATTCATCAGTTTAGGCCGATATATATTCTTCTACAGGAGTATATTGATTGCTTTGCAGAAAAACTATTGCGTCTACAAACTATGGGATAGATTTAGGTACTTTTACATATTTTTATTACTTTTACCGGTAATGGCGGTAATCTACGATTTTTAGCAGGACTACGACATTGCGGCAAACAAATCTGACCCCAAATTACACTTTTTTAGGGACCAGTGACATTACTACATTCATCAGTGCTATAAAAATGCACTGATCAATGTATAAATGACACTGGCAGGGAAGGGGTTAACACTAGGGGGCGATCAAGGGGTTAACTGTGTTCTAACTATAGGGGGGATGGGCTGCCAGCGACATGAGAGAGATCACTGTTCCCAATCACTGGGAACAGAAGATCTCTGACATGTCATCTGGCAGAACGGGGAATCGCCTTGTTTACATAGGCAGATCCCCGTTCTGCCTCTGTACACTGCGATCGTGGGTCGCCGGCAGACATTGAGTACACTGGATCCGTGGGCATGATCCTGCGGCATGCAGCGGGCGCGCTCACACCTGCTATCTTCTGTGCAAAGACCAACATACACCTACGGCAGTTTGCGCAGGAGAACCAACCTGCTGCAGTATAATGATGGTGGCTGGTCGGCAAGCAGTTACAGTGTGAACTTTTGAAGATAGATTCCCCACATCTAGCTCTAGAAAGATCTTCTGAAAAACTTCAAAAGGTATATTTTAGGTTTTCAGGGTAGCTCAGGCTGTGGGTGGCACATTGGTGTAGTGGTTAGCACTCTCACCTAGCAGCAATAGTTGCCAGTTCAAATCCTGACCACAACACCTTCTGCCTGGAGTTTGCATGTTCTCCCTGTGCCTGCATGGGTTTCCTCCGGGTACTCCAGCTTCCTCCCACACTGCAAAGACATGCTGGTAGGTTAAACAGAACCTGACTACGAAATTGGCCCTAGTATATGTGTTTGTAAGCACGTCGGGACCCTGCTCGGTAAAGGACTGCGCTATATCAAGATTTAACTCATATGAAGAAAAATACATCATACCAATATGCTTGTTTTTCCTGCCAATGCAGCATACATATGGTATATTTGTTTTTGAAATGTAATAACATAGTGCAAAGTGGGCGGGGCTTTAGGTTACATAATCTAACATTGAATGTCCAATATCTCAAAAACCAAACAAACAGAAAGTTTGTTTTTGTGGTACAAATCCGCACAAACACAGCACAAACAAACTGTATAATTGTTTTTAAAATGTAATAACATGTGGTGCAAAGTGGGAGAGTGCGTAATATCTTTAAAAATCAAACCAGCACATACATTCGTTTTTGCAGCACAAATCAGCACAGATGCAGTGCAAACGAATGCTATCTTTGTTTTTAAATTTTAATAACATTGGGTGCAAAGTGGGCGGGGTTTGATGTTACATAATCTGAATTTGAATTCCAATATCTCAAAAACCGAACCGGCTGAAACGTTCATTTTTGTTGCACAAAATCGTTTTTAAGCTTAACAGCTGGTGGTCCCTCGCCCTGCATCTTGGCTTTGTCGTGACTTGGAAAAATTCTTGTCACTGTTGGAGCTCTTTTGTCCTGATGGGCCTCAAACATATGGGAACTGCCTTGTGCGGGCTTTCAAAGTCGTCAAACTCTTTAAAATATACAGCATCCAAATTTGTGCAGTTGCACGTTTGGCAAACATACGTGTCCCCCAATTTCAAATGAAAAGATAATTTTTTTAAGTAAATGTAACTTAATTAGAATATGGAAATGCACATGCCTTAAAAGTTTTGTCCAGATTACCCAATATTATACATTATTTTTGTAAATATAAAAGGTGTGTTGTAAGAACTAAAGAAAATTAAGTAAGGTAATTAAAATATCAAAGTAAATTAATTAACATTTATTTTTATGTTAAAATTACAAGTCAACTGAATCATTTTTATCAGTGTATAACAACCTAATCCTAACAAAAAATAAATAAATAACACTAACCCCTAACCCCAATCTTTAATCCTAACCTTAACTCTAACCCCTTACCCTAGCAAAAAAAAATAATAATAAATAAATAATAATAATTAAAAAAAAAATTAAAGCTAATGGGAAAGCTAAAAAAGGCTAAAAAAAACCTAGCAACAAATGATGCACCAGATTATGGTTTTCTCTGTTGGCTAATAAAAAAATGTCAAAGCTCAAAAACGCTGTATAAAAACACACAAATCACGCATAAAACATGCCAAAATCGCACACACAAAAAAAAAAAAATCACAAAAAAACGCCAGAAAAGCCCTCAAAGATGCTACCCTCAGGTGTGAGTGCAGCCTTATGGCTGTCTTGGGCTGCAGGTTTGTCACCACTGTTCTAGACTATATCTTCTTCAGCTGCCTGAAATATAATGTGGTAGCATACTATAGGACACAAGTGGTGCAAATGAGATTTCTCTACTGTATTGCTGGTCTAACTATCCAATGATATGATGAGCAGTGTGAAGTCTATGAGTGTAATGTCCTTTTCCAAGGGGTAGCCCCTGAGCATATTGATAGCAATATATTGTACCTACCAATTGTCTAGTGAGAGCATATTACAGTTTTGGGAGGATTTGTCACTAGGCTCTTCCAACTCAAAGAAAACTGTAGCGCCATAACTTATTGGTGGGAGCATATCTCCCATTTTGCTTGGTGGTTCTTTTTACATCTTTAGGAGGTTGCACTAGGGTTCATTAAACTGGAAGAATACCCAAAGGTAGTTCCATAACATACTGGTGGGAGAGGATCTTCTAGTTGGCTTGGTGAGGCTATCTTACTCCTTTTTGCAGGCCCAGTCAGGGACTGCCGTGGGTCATCCACTGGGAAAAGACCCAGTTGGTTTGACACTGCAAGGAGCTGGAATGTTTGTCTCATCAGAGTGATGGGTCAATCTGTTGCTCTCAGACTCCTGCAGGATTAAGCAGCTGGAAAATAATAAAATGAATATAACAAATATGAAATATGGTTTCTACTTACAATACTATGATCCTTCATATGTCCTTCTGTGTTTTGCATAAGAAAATTTGATGTGAAGAAGAGCAGCAACAGACATTGTGATAGAGACATTGACCAGTTCATTCTACGGTTTCCAGAATTTTTTTTTTTTTCGACAAATGCAGTCACCGATGATAGGAATAATCTGGTACCATTAGAGTTCCTGAAAATGTGAATGTTCTTCCTTATCTCTGAGCAATGTGGTGGTTGTATATTTAAATTTTGACACACATAAGTAGCCTGCGACTTTACAAACGGCTCCAGGCAACCCATAAACTTGAGTCATCAATAAGCAAAGTGAATATATTCCTTTGTCTCGCATCCCACAGAGACTCCCTCTTTGTTTTCTTGGACATCACAAAGCAGTAACAAGCGCAGTAGTAGACTGTGCAACATAAATGGTAAAGGAATAGATACAGTATTTAACATGTTTCGATGACGCCTTTATTTACCATTGCAAATAGTGATGTGCAAACATTCCCTTGTTTCTTTTCAAATTCTGTATATGAGCAAAGACAATAAAAAAGATGACAGATGCTCTGCAAACCCCCATTATAGTACAAAGAGCGTAAAATAAAACATTACAAGAATTACTTACAGATAAACTTCAGGCAAACAGCTTGATACACAGATGAAATACATTATATTACATTATAAAAGTATTTGGGACACCTGCCTTTACACGCACATGAACTTTAATGGCACCCCAGTCTTAGTCCGTAGGGTTCAATATTGAGTTGGCCCACCCTTTGCAGTTTTAACAGCTTCAACTCTTCTGGAAAGGCTGTCCACAAGGTTTAGGAGTGTGTCTATGGGAATGCTTGACCATTCTTCCAGATGCGCATTTGTGAGGCCAGGCACTGATGATGGACGAGAAGACCTGGCTCGCAGTCTCCGCTCTAATTCATCCCAAAGGTGTTCTATCAAGTTCAGGCCAGTCAAGTTCCTCCACTCCAAACTCGCGCATCCATGTCTTTAAGGACCTTGCTTTGTACACTGGTGCGCAGTCATGTTGGAATGGTAAGGGGCCATCCCCAAACTGTTCCCACAAAGTTGGGAGCATGAAATTGTCCAAAATGTCTTGGTATGCTGACGACTTAAGAGTTTCCTTCACTCCAACCCCCCCGAAAAACAACCCCACACCATAATCCCCCCTCCACCAAATGATTTGGACCAGTGCACAAAGCATAGTCCATAAAGACATGGATGAGCGAGTTTGGGGTGGAGGAACTTGACTGGCCTGCACAGAATTCTGACCTCAACCTTTGGGATGAATTAGAGTGGAGACTGCGAGCCAGGCCTTCTCGTCCAACATCAGTGCCTGACCTCACAAATGTGCTTCTGGAGGAATGGTCAAACATTCCCATAGACACACTCCTAAACCATGTGGACAGCCTTCCCAAAAGAGTTGAAGCTGTTATTATTATGCAGAGTATTGCAATAAGTGATGGAAGCTTCTTGGATGCAGTATTACAGCTTTACTTTCATGGAGAAATATATTACATGTCTTACAGCATGGAGAAACATGAACAGGAAGCAGGAATATAAAAGTACATGTACTGAGATAGACAATACATCCTGCTATATCATAGAAAACACGAACTATACACTATAATACTACAGCGCCACCTGCTGCATAGATAGGTATAATGCATACAGTGTTGTCGGTTTATTAACAACTTTACATTACATGCTGGCGTTCTTTTCCAACAACCCTTCTCAACAGCATGAGCTTTGTCAAATTATATTCAGCTTCTTCTGGAAAAAACTATGACTTTCCCTAACAAAGGCTTGGTGAGTGCATTAGCAGTCATCTCCTCTGACAGGCAGTATTGAATGTCAAGAACACCTTGCTCTTGATTGTCCCTCATTAGGTGATACTTGACGTCAATGTATTTGGTCCTAGGATTGACCCTTTCTGATTGACCCTTTCTAAACTTTATACAACCCTGGTTGTCTTCAAAAATGGGAATTGGTTTTGACATGTCTAACCCAATGTCCACAAAGGTTGACAAAACCATATCGTTTCTTGACAAGCGTGTGCTACTGCAATGTACTCTGCTTCAGCTGAGCGACAGTTGCTTGCTTTGGACTAGACCAACTTATGGTTCCTTCCCAATATTGGAAAATTAATCCACTTGTGGATTTGAGGTCTGTGCAGTCCCTGGCCCACACATATCCGACCAGTTTTGAATGTGATGTTGCTGGTAACCGTAACGTCTTCTGAATTGTTCCTTTGAGGTATTGCTCATTCTTTTATTGTGTTCCAGTCACACTGACAGAGAGCTGAAACTTTCCTGCATAGTATGCCCACTGCTGCGGCTATGTCTGGTCTTGTCACAGTGGCAACATATAGCAGCTTACCAGTTGCTCTGCATGTCATTGTTGGGTAGCAAGTTTTCTGCTTCATTGCTCTTTTGATAGCCTGGTTCCATCTGAATTTTCACTTCCTTTGCATCTTGCATATAGAATTGTTCCAAGATTTCCAAGATTTTCTGAGATTTGTTGAGAAGATAACTTCTTTCTTCTCTCCACATTTGGATTCCCAGATAGTAGCTAATGTTCCCAAGCTCTTTGATTTCAAAGTTTTCTTTCAGCTTGTGAACTGATTGTAATCCCCTTCTTGTTCAAAACAGGTTACAATGTCATCAACATTAAATAAGGATGTATATCCATCTGTCTTCTTGATTCTTGGAGTAGAGACAGGGGTCTGCTTTACTTCTTGAGAATCCCTCTTTAGTAAGTACTTTGTTCACTTTCTCATTCCACATCCTTGCAGATTGCCTAAGACCATAGATGCCCTTCTGAAGTTTACATACAAGGTTGTCTCCTTGCTCAAGCCCTGGTGGTTGCTTCATGTAGAGATCTTCCTTAATGTTTCCATATAGGAAAGCAGTTTTAATGTCTAGGTGTTTGACTTGACCTTCCCGGCTGCAACACTAATGCTGCGTACACACGATTGGATTTTCCGACAACAAATGTTCGATGGGAGCTTGTTGTCGGAAATTCCAACCATATGTAGGCTCCATCGGACATTTTTTGTCGGAATTTCCAACAACAAAAATTTGAGAGCTGGTTCTCAAATTTTCCGAAAACAAAATCCGTTGTCAGAAATTCCGAGCGTGTGTACACAATTCCGACACACAAAATTCCACGCATTCTCTGAATCAAGTACGAGACGGAAGCGCTCGGTCTGGTAAAACTAGCGCTCGTAATGGAGATAGCACATTGGTCACGCTGCACATTTTTAAAACTTTTAACGCAGCGCATTCTCTTCTTCTTTATAATGCTAGAATAATGAAGTTGTTTTGCTGCTGATCTTCATACAGAGTTCTCACAAACTGATTTCTTTATTATTTCTTGTGATCTCATGAATACATTTTTTTTTTTTAGCCAGATCTCAAGAAAAATGTTTCTAATTTTTGTTTTTAGAAATCTCCTTTTTTATATCAAAATCTCCTGTTTTTTATTATTTTTCTAGTGATCTCCATAATGTTTTTTTTTCGTTTTGTGTGTCAAGTTACCACAACACCATTATTATCCTGTATTTTTTAACCTCAAGGAGATTGTTTGTTTGTTGTTGGTGTCCCTTGTTAATTTTACATTGTCTTTTTGAAATGTACCTGCCTACTCACAAACAAACTGTCCTTTTTTAATTATAAAACATAGCCAATGATTTAAGAAAAAGATATACATTTATTAGGGGTCATAACAAAATAAAGAGGAAGGCAACGCTGGATAAATTGGTGAAATTTGCGAAGCCTTTGTACCCCAGGGCACACGTCAACTATTTGACATGCAGAATTGGGAACCTGAGAAGTCTATTTAATAGGGAGCACAATCTGGTCCAGGACTCCGAGAGATCAGGAACAGCAGCAGATGACATGTATGTCCCCAGGCTGTGGGCTTACAACAGCCTGCGTCTTTTGCCAGACCAGACTGAACCCAGGCCATCACTCTCTTGTCTTTCTTACACGCTTGCTTCCAGGCTGTGGCTCTAGTGTTGGAGTTATGGCAGGAGGTGGAGGAGGTGGATGAGGAGGATGGTCCAACTCACACAGGTAGGTTTTGCTTGTGATTTTGCCCCTCAACCCCTTATTTAGGGCCATATATATCAGTTCCTCACAAAAGAGGCGTTGGCCCACCTCCATTTCCTGCATTTTGTTGGCAGCCATGCAGGCATAGGCCTCAAGAAGACTGCTGAGGGCCGCAGAAGCCTGCCGAATTAACCCAAGTGCTGACTCCTCCACGCTCCTCCCCTTCCTGGGCCTTTTTTGTTGAAGGCGGAGGGGAGGGACCTGGGATTCGGTCAGGCTACTTGGCCCTGCCACCTCCTGGCTGCCACTTACCCCCACCACCTCCTGGCTGCCACTTACCCCCGCCACCTCCTGGCTGCCAATTTCTACAGCCTTCTCCTGGCTGAGGATTTCCTGTGTATGAAAAAGGGACATAGTTTTAGTTTATTGATCATCAATCACACACAGTTTTGAGAAGTATGTTGAACAATGCTATACCTGACTCAAGCTGGGCTCCTCCACATCTTCTTCCTGGGTGGAAGGCCCAGTTGGACGTCGGAAGCCTCAGCTGGGGTGGAAGGAAGAGTGGAAGGAAGGGTTGAGAGTGATGGCCTGATTTCAAGCTGGTCTGACAGAAATCGCAGTCTGTCGTAGTACCAGAGCCTGGGGACATACATGTCATCTGCTGCTCTTGATCTCTGGGAATCCTGGACCTTCTTGCGCTCCCTATTATATGTGCTCCTCAGGCCACCAATTTTGCACTTCAAATAGTTGATGGTTGCCATGGGGATCTGCAGCTTCACAAATTCAAGCAATTTATCCAATGCTGCCTTCCTCTTTAGTCGATTTGTATAAAAGGGGTGTTTTGTCTGCCACAGACAGGGCAGCTCTCTGTACAGATCAATGAATTGGGGGAGGAAATCATGATCGTTGAATCGATCCATTTTCTCTGCAAGACACAACACAAGACAAACCCTAATGTCAGGCTAAACTCGCATAATCTTGTGCCAATATAGGCCTCAATCTCTAAGCAGTATAGGCCACTGATGCCCCAAGTTAAAACTGTACCTTTGTTTGAACTATTGGCGCTTCCGATACTCCGTTCTCCTCTCACACATCGGACATACGATGCACGCGTGTTACGCTTTATATACACTGCGCATGCGTGAAACTCCGCCCGCCCCTGACCTTCTATCTAGTATATTCCCCGCCCCTTGTCTTTCGGCGCAGTGGGAGAGCACATGGCGGAGAGACAACAAGTGCATGAAGACAGCAGCAACGACAAAAGCCCGGAGCCACGAACGTCCCGATCCCGGAGAAGATTTAAGGCCTCTGATATGTCCTTTGTAGAGATGGTGGAGATGGTGGACATCTTAAAGAGGGCCGACTATGATGGGAAGCATGGACCTTACCCAAATGTGAGAAAGGCCAAGATCATGACTAAAGTTGTGAAAAGTCTGCAGAAGAATTTTGGGGTACGACGATCCATGGATCAGCTGAGGAAACGCTGGTCAGACCTTAAATTGATCAGTACAGAAGAATCAAGAGAGTTCTGCAAAAAGTAAGTATTTGTTGTGTGTTCCTATTATTCTTATTACGTTTGTGCTGCTCCATGTGCTTTTCTTTACTGTTGTACAGTTTAAAATGGCAACTTTCAGGTTCGTGGGCACAGTAATCGTTCATAGTAAACATTGTTCGTTCACCCACTAATACGATGTTTTTGCCAGGTGCAGGTTAACTACATTTGTTCAGGCCTATTTGTATTAAATGAAGTTTAGTACATTGTTGTCTAGATGGGTTTGTAACTAGAATAAAATGCTAAATTGATTCAGTGTAAGGAGAGGACACGCAGCAGCTGTTTACACATCTGGACGCGGGAGCACTAGTGTGGGACACCAGAACAAACTTTTTAGGGTGTCCCACACAGGTGCTCCAGTGGATACTAGGGGTGTCTCCATGTGTGAAATTTTACCCAAAAAGGTAAGTATTCAGCTTGAAGAAAGGGAAAAAATCATGTCTTCAGCTTGGAACTCTGCCAAAACAGACAATTGTATGACACTTCAAGCAATGTTTCATATTAGGGTTTACTAGTATCGGCATCGGGACCGATACCGAGCATTTGCGCGAGTACTTGTACTCGCACAAATGCTCCCGATGCCTTATCGGATACCTGGTCGGCGGGCGAAGAGGGCGGATGGAATCAGTGGGCGGAGTCAGTGAACGGAGAGGGTGGGCAGAGTCAGCGGGCGAAGAGGGCAGACGGAGTCAGTGGGCGGGGTCAGTGGGCGGAGTCAGTGGACGGAGAGGGCAGGCGGAGTCAGCGGAATGGAGCGAGCGAGTCCTCACCTTCAGTGAACTAGCTAGGTAAGCTGTCAGGGGTGCAGGACGCAGCCGTATCAGGATCGGTGACCGGAGCCATCACATTAGGTCGCCGTCAGCAGCTGAACATCCCGACGTCCATCTTAGTACACCCTGCACTCGGCTGTAGTAAGCCAGCAGTGGACATCTTGTTACACCCAGCCCATATAGTTCAGGCTGGGTGTAATAAGATGTCTGCTGCTGCTTACTGCGGCCGAGTGCAGGGTGTACCAAGATGGGTGTTGAAGCATAGCATTTCAAAATAAATTCTTTCCTCATGTCATTTATTGCTGCATTTCAGTGCCAGCCACCTGTCAGTGCCACCTAATAGTGCCCATAAATGCAGCCTATCAGTGCCACCTATCAGTTCCCATCAGTCAGTGCCATCTGTCAGTCCCCATCTGTCAGTGCCATATATCAGTGTCAATCAGTCAGTGCCACCTATCAGTGCCCATCAGTCAAACTGTCGCGTGACATTAAAAAAAAGTATCAGTAATCGGTATCGGCAAGTACTTGAAAAAAAGTATCGGTACTTGTACTCGGTCTTAAAAAAGTGGTATCGGGACAACCTTATTTCATATTCCTATTTCTTGCCTCAAATATCTGTATGCTAAGTATACCTTTATTTTATTCACATAGGGGAGAAAAGAATCGGGACGTCAGAGGACACCAGGTACCCCCAACCTCCTAAAGAAGGGAAGTCACCACACCACAACCTCAGGATGTGGAGGAAGGAGCGGTTTATGAAGTGGGCGAAATAGTGACCACAACAGGTGAGTGTCTGAGACCACAGCTTCAGGTAATAGATGTATGCCTGCATATTTATAATACATGGCGTGTTGTTTTCTTTTAGGTGATGTGGATGTTGTGGAAGAAGAACCTCATTTCACAAGTGCAAGTGCACAAGTCCTCATCGGGGAGATCATGGTGTGCAATCGGGATTTACAGAAGATCAAGGAAGACATCAATGATGTTGAAAAAAGACTCAAACACATCATTGATGTTTTAGGCAGAATGTAAAACACAACAAAATTTTATAATTTTTTTTAGAACTTTTCTAAAAAATGTTGAAAGCCAAATTTTGAAGATGCACATAGTGTGTCAACATGTGCTATCTGCCATCACGGGATATTAAGGTACGCGTTTTGTGGGTGCAGCCCCTTCCTCGCAACTCAAGTAGCTGAGAGAAAGGGGTTGTACCCCCGAAACATGTCCATTGATCCCCCGTGATGGGAGCTAGCACATGTTGACCTTAAGCATGGGATCAGGAGTAAAATCCCCATTTTGACTCCCAATTTGTGTGCATCTTCAAAATTTGTCTTTCACAGGGGTGACATCACTTCATCTGATGAAGGCAAGATCAACACAGTTTGGACATACTAATGTCTGATATTGCCTTCAATTTATCAAAGCTGAACTTTGTAAGTTCCTGAGTTGTGTATTGTTTTATGTTTTGAAAATGTTCTACTCAACAATGTGTGGCTTCTTCTTTCAATGCTCAATAGCAGTTTTTTGCTTAAAGTGGTGTTCCGGCCGAAATTATACTTTTTAAATAAAAATACCCCTATAATACACAAGCTTAATGTATTCTAGTAAAGTTAGTCTGTAAACTAAGGTCTTTTGTTAGTTTATAGCAGTAGTTTGTTATTTTATAAACTTACAGCAGGCCGTGGCCATCTTAAGTGTGGGTATCTGAAGCCAGACTGTATTTCTTCCTGGATCTCATCCTTGCAGATTTTGCACATGCTCAGTGCAGCACAATCAGTGTAATAGGTTTCAGGTCAGGTTTCCATAACAACAGCAGTGTCAGAGGAAGTTGCCGCCCCTTCCCAGAAGGCATTGCAAACAGGAAATGATGCGATAGGCCACGGCCAGGGAGGAGGAAGTAAAAAATGAATACAGCAGATATACAGTAGGTGCTGAGAAAAAAAATAAAAAAATATCCAATTAGTTTACAGTGCGCAGTTTAGTGAACGGATGCTGAAGAGTTGTAAAAGTGGGTGGAACTCCACTTTAAGTTGGTGTTTACAGTGACAATGGGGGTTATTTCCTTTAGGCAAATCCACTATGCACTACAAGTGCACTTTCATTGCAGTTTCAGTGCACTTTCAAGTGCACTTTTGCAGTGCACTTGAAGTGCAAAGTGGATTTTCCTTTAGTAAATAACACCCACAGTGCTTTATATTCAATGAAATTAGGAAAATTCGGGAAAATAGGGACTTTCAGGAATCCATGACATGATAGGGTCATGTGTTTCCATCCCTAGGGACTTTGAATGATATCATGATCTGGTAAGATCATGCATATCCATCCCATATTGCAATAATCTAATTGCTGCCCGGTGCTTCATTCAAAGTCCCACCCCTCTTGTCCCTATACCTTTTCCTCCTAACACAGTGCTTTATAATTTGCATCAATCAGGCCATTATCGTCACTCCAAAAAATGAATTCAGGGTGCTGAAAATTATGAATATTATTATCATTAATGCATTACATACAACAAAAAGAAGGTGTGTGTGTGTAGCAGACCCACAATATAAAGAATAGTTAGCTGAAGAAGAGATTGTCACCTCATGTATAAAAGAAATTACGTTGGAACTAATGAAGAAAATGGCCAAAAAAAAAACAAACATTGGAGAACCTAGGAGACAGCTAAAAGAAACACGAGCAGTAAATCAAAGGAAATATTTTTCATTTTAAAATACAAATTTATTTTAAAAATACTATTTAAATACATATAATGTGATGTTAAAAGGATAAAACACCCTAATATAGTCCTTCTGCAGGACCTGAATGATGGCAGAACAGGTCTCTGGAATAATGATCCCCAGAGCCTGTGGGGAGGTGCCTGTCGAGATCTTGATGTCCTGCAGACTTCTCCCCATCGCCAAGTACCGCAAGGTACTGCTCGGGAATGATGGCTTGCAGCATGCAGGTGTCCTGCTTCGTAATATAAGGGGACAGCAAAGTCAACAGAAGAAAAACGGGGTCCGTCATCCAGAGATAATTCCTGAAATCATCAGGATTATTCTCACGGATCTCCCGCAACAAAGGCATATGAGAGATTTGGTCACACTGGAGTAAACAATTCTTTGTCCATGAACTCCCCCCCACCCTGTTCATGGACTGGACTTGGGTCAAAGTAAGAACCCCAACACCAAGCCCCTGCACAGCACGAACTGTACGATGAGTATGTACCCGCAACATGGCTTCAAAATGGTCGGCTGGTTGGAACGAACTAACAGGAGGCACTGAAAATCAAATACGTAATATAAAAATACACACTGAAAAACAGATACGAACCCACAAGCACAAACTGAAGAGCAGTAACGAACTGAAAAGCAGGAGGCTGAAAATTGCAAATCGTCTCTCACCAAACTTCTACTAACACGAGATAAACACGAGATTAGCTGAAGGAGCCCAAAGGGTGCCGCACTGGCTATTGAACTTCCTCTTTATAGTGCTGTCGTATGTGTTGTACGTCAGCGCGTTCTTGATGATTGGAATTTCCGACAACATTTATGTGACCGTGTGTATGCAAGACAAGCTTGGGCCAACATCCGTCTGAAAAAAATTCCAGGATTTCGTTGTCGGAATGTCCGATCGTGTGTACGCAGCATAAGAAGCGCTCTGATGGTGGAGTGTTTTACATGGGAGCGAATGTTTCATCGTAATCTTCACCAAATTTCTGAGAGTAACCCTTGGCAAGTAGTCTGGCTTTGAATTTGTGGATATTCCCTTCTGCGTCTGACTTTATTTTGAAAGTCCATTTACTTCCTATAGTTTTGCTGTTAGCAGGGAGCTCTGAGTGTCCAGGTTTTATTTTCTTGAAGTGACTTAAATTCTTCTTCTGCTGCCTTTCTCCATTTATTGGCTTCACGTTTTGGCAGTTTTTCTATGCCTTTCCAAGATGTTGATTCAAGTATGCTGTGTGTTTTGACAGTGTATGACAGCTTGCCGGGTGGTATCCCCTTTGTAGTCTGAGTGGATCTTCTGACTTCAGGCAGTTCAACAGGATGTGGTGGGTAACTTGATTTAGGCTATGTGAGTTCCACCTCTTGTTCTGACTTCTGCAAGGATCATCTGACCATTTCTATAAGAGTGCGTTTTTTACTTTCTGCTACACCGTTTTGTTCAGGAATGTATGGTGTGGTTGTCTGGTGTACTATTCTATGTCTCTTCAGGTATGAGGCCACTTCTTTGCTTATGTATTCTCCTCCATTGTCAGTGCATATTATTCCTGGTTTGCATTGGAATTTGTTGCTATACGTGGCAACAAACACTTGTGCCGCGTACACACGTTTGGAAATTCGGCCAGCAAAAGACCGATGAGAGCTTTTGGTCGGAAAATGCGGCCGTGTGTACGCTCCATCGGACTTTTGCTGGCTGAATTCCAGCCAGCAAAAGATCGAGAGCATGTTCTCAATTTTTCGGTCAGAAAAAGTTCCTATGCGAAAATGCGATCGTCTGTAGCAATTCCGGCACGCAAAATTCCTACGCATGCGTGGAAACAATTCGATGCATGCTCGGAAGCATTGAACTTCATTTTCTCGGCTGTAGTTTTGTACGTCACCGCGTTCTTGACGGTCGAAAGTTCAGTGAACTTTTGTGTGACCGTGTGTATGCAAGGCAAGCTTGAATCCCGTCGGAAAAGCCATCATATCTTTTTCCGACCAAAATTCCAATCGTGTGTATGCGGCATTGGAGTTTCTCTAATGTTTCATTCTTGTGTTTCATCAGATAAGGAGTTGTGTACCTGGAATAATCAATGAAGGTCAGTAGATATCTGTTCCCGCCTGACGTGGGAGTTTTCATTGGACTGCATACGTTACTGTGTATGAGCTGCAGGGGGTGGGTGTTTTTGCTTCCATACAGCACTTGCATTTTATGAGCACTTTGCAAGGTGCTATTGTTAAATTTTCTGATTAGCCTCTCATTATAATGTAAATGTAATGTAAAGCTTCTGGACCTCTGTGTCCCAGCCACCTGTGCCATAAGTGAATATATTTGCTGTAGTGCAGACCCCCCCATCAGTACAGACACCCCCTCAGTGCAGACACCCCCAGCAGTACAGACACCCCCCTCAGTGCAGACCCCCCCCATCAGTACACACACCCCCCCTCAGTGCAGACCCCCCATCAGTACAGACACCCCCCCAGTGCAGGCAGACCCCCCAGCAGTACAGACACACCCCCTTCAGTGCAGACCCCTCATCAGTATGGACCCCACCATCAGTATAGACCCCCCATCATTATAGACGCCCCCCTGCACATGTCCGTCTTCTACATTTAGCAAAGTTTACAGACCTCAGAACAGCGTGGACAGATACACACAGCGGTGTGTGTCTCTCGAGCTCGGGCTCCTCCTCCTCTGTGGATGTAAACAGCTTTGGCCCGCTCCGCTGAGGGACACAGCCACGAGGCACAGATCATCAGGGCAGTGGCTGGTGTTAGTGGTACCGCTACCCACGGGTGTCACCCCTCTGGCGGCCCGCACCACCCTTGCGACGCCACTGGTAACAGCCACGGAACAACAGAGAGTTATGCCCCTTTCACACGGGCTGTCCAATCAGGTCCACCTGTAAGCGGGTGTAGGGTGTAGCGGCTTCACAGAGGGAATCACACGTACTGACTTTATAACCAGGCAACATTTATTACCGGAGAGATGGTGCTGGAAAGAGTATTTACAGCAGTAATGGAAGTAGTTTCACTCCAGACATGGAAGCATAGATACACAGCACAGTCAATTCTGATATAAGCGGTAGTTGTATTCGTCAGCACTATAGTCACTTCTCACTGACTGACACAGTATAAACCCAAGCACACAATGCGTATCTGTAGAGGCTGATATTCACGCACGTTACCCGGTAACAGTGGTATTCCTTCAGCAGATGGATATAGGCATCTGATACACTTGTCCCTCCCTCACAGGGAGGACACCGGATTTATTATCCGCAATGGGGAGTCTTTCATCCGAACAGGATTGTTGATACAGGACTCTGGAGGAACCCTGAGCTATCCCTCACAGGCCGGAACACTCTCTCTAACTTCTCCTAACTCTCCCTGACAAGCAGGTTCACTCACCCTGTCTGTGTACACACGTGAACTCAACTACACGTGGCTGAGCTTTCCTATATAAAAGATATCCACCCAAAAATGGCCGACCAAATCTCTCGAGATTTGCTTGTCCTATCAGGACACAGGCTTCTCCAAAATGGTGCTGGAGACAATATAGAGGCCAAACAGCTCTGAACCTATGTACACATAATAAACATATCAAAGCGGCTGGAAGTGAGAATATACACTTGTTAACCCACTACCTCCTGCAGCCAGCTAGGCTGCCCTGCACACAGCTGCTTACACGCCTGTCAGTTTTTTTAGGTGGATTTGATTGGATCCTCCAGCCTCCTCTATGACGGATGTCCGCTGAGGCCAGGTTCACACCGGGGCATGATGGTGTGGTGACGTCATAAGAGCGGGGTCACTGCCCCACACCTATATAAGTCGTTGCGCACCATGCACACGGCATTACAGCGGGAGAGAGCATCGTGTCAACATCGGAAGAAGACCGGAGGGAAGAAGACGATGGAGAAGACCTGGCCAACACTAGCAAAAGAGCGGGTAAAAGAGCAGAAGATAGAACCAGAGACCGGGAGAAGAACCAGAGACAGGGAGAAGAACCAGAGACCGGGAGAAAAAACAGAGACCGGGAGAAGAGGCCAGAGAGCGCTAGAAGAGGCCAGAGAGAGCAGAGAAGTTGGAGGAGATCCTCAGGGCTGCCTAATAAATTACTTTAAAAAACGGTCTAGTGTGTTTTTTTTTTTATTGACACTCTTTTCCAAAGCACCCACCCTCCCATGTTGAGTACATGCGGCCTGGTATGGTTCAGGAGGGGGGGCGCTTGCTCGCCCCCACCCCTTTTCCTGACCGGCCTGGCTGCATGCTCGGATAAGGGTCTGGTATGGATTTTGGGGGGACCCCATACCATTTTTTCAGCATGGGGGTTCCCCTTAAAATCTATACCAGACCCAAGGGCCTGGTATGCTCTTGGAGGGGGAATCCATGCTGTTTTTTTTTTAAATTTGGCGTGGAGTTCGCCCTCAAGATTCATACCAAACACAGTGCCTGGTATTGGCGGGGATCCAAGTCGGATCCCTGTTCATTGAAAGTCGGACGTATGTCGGCTTCAAGTCGCAGGGCAAAGTCGGATCCAAAGTAGGATGGCTGTCGTGTCGCACCAGTGTGAACTTGGCCTGATACCCGCTGCCATCCGATCCTGCCGGCAAAAAACAGACGGATGGCGGTCCATTTCCATCCGACTTCCCCATAGATGATAGCGGGACTGTGTCCATGTTCGCTCTGCACAGAAGAGCTCTAGTGCTAGAATTATTGCTTTCGCTCTAACGCTCACGGTGATACCTCGTATGTGGTTCGAATACTGTTTACATATGCATGTGCGACTAACGTATGCGTTTGTTTCTGCGCGTGAGCACAGAGGGATGGGGGTACTTCACATTTTTTTTTTTATTATTTATTTTACTTTTTATTTTTACACTGTCTCTTTAATATATATTGGAATTGAGAACGAAAATTGTAGCGCTAATAAACTCTTATATCAATAGTCTCTGTGCACATGAACATAATGTCCCAAATGATGACGTGTTGTGAAAACAACAAAAACAGTCCACAGAGAGTATGTCTGATCCGTGTGGCAGTTCCTTCAGCTTCTCAACAGTCAGCTCAGGTATCAACAAGATAAACGAATAGATGGAATACGCTTACCGAATACGTTGGATTCTACTGCCATAAGCATAGAATCAAAGAGGCTTTGTGCCACCAAGGGCAAAGATGTGAAGTGATGGAGGCAAAGGTAGAGCCTCTGCCCGACCTGGACGTCCCTCTCGGTCCACCGGAACAGGAAACAGGATCCAAACAGTTCCCAAAGGAGAGTGATTCACCAGGGCATGTGGATAGAAGAGAGATGCTTCCACATAGTGTGACTCGAGTAGTTTTATTGTTAAAAAAAACCACAATACATAAAACAAAGCGTGATCACGAAATAAAAAGCAGTGTATGGGGTATAAAAACGCCCTGTTTTTATACCCCATAACAATAAAACTACTCGAGTCACACTATGTGGAAGCATCTCTCTTCTATCCACATGCCCTGGTGAATCACTCTCCTTTGGGAACTGTTTGGATCCTGTTTCCTGTTCCGGTGGACCGAGAGGGACGTCCAGGTCAGGCAGAGGCTCTACCTTTGCCTCCATCACTTCACATCTTTGCCCTTGGTGGCACAAAGCCTCTTTGATTCTATGCTTATGGCAGTAGAATCCAACGTATTCGGTAAGCGTATTCCATCTATTCGTTTATCTTGTTGATACCTGAGCTGACTGTTGAGAAGCTGAAGGAACTGCCACACGGATCAGACATACTCTCTGTGGACTGTTTTTGTTGTTTTCACAACACGTCATCATTTGGGACATTATGTTCATGTGCACAGAGACTATTGATATAAGAGTTTATTAGCGCTACAATTTTCGTTCTCAATTCCAGTTTACATTTTTGTCACATGTTTGTAGCAGCTCACTTATATATAGAATTTTTTTGGGTAGCGCATTAATCATCCCCCCTTTTTCTGCTCTTTAATATATATATATTTTTTTGATCACTTTTATTACTATTACAAGGAATATAAACATCCCTTGTAATAGAAATAAGGATGACAGGACCTCTTTATGGAGATATCTGAGGTCAAAAAGACCCCAAATCTCTTTACCTTTAAAAGCTAAAGAGCAGCAAAAAAAAAAAAAAAAAAAGGTTGATCTTTCACTTTAAAAAAAAATGTATTTTCTTCCAGCATGGACCGGAATTGACGTCATGACATTGCTCCGGTCCTCCAAGGCCAAAGAGTCGATCAAAGAGTGTTAACACTTTAATTGCCTATAGGAGCAGCCGGACACACCGCCAGATTATTTCTCAGGCGAAAATTGTTCCAGCAGCTCATGGGCTGCTCAGGCCTTTTTCCTGAGAAAGCCTGCTGGAAATAAAAATGGTACCGGGGTTATGGCTGATAGCTTCAGCCATAATCTCGGTAAACCACTTGCAGACTGCAACGTATATATACGTATTGCAGTCAGCAAGTGGTCAATGTTGCTTTCCCATGGATGTGGCTCAGGGCCTGTGTTTCAGGCATTAGCGGTTACAGTTCTGCAGTGTCCCCACTGAGGGGCCTAGGCCCTGGCCATGCACAGTTTATTTGCTTTTAGACAATCAACCCAATGTGTTCTAGAAGTGTTGTGTACACCACATAGAACAAAGCAGCCCAGGAATGTGTCTAAGACAGCCAGTGGGTTTTGTGGGAGACTGGGAATCTGCAGAGAGACGGGGGTTCCTGCTGAAATGCCCTACATTAAAAATGCGCACGCGCAATTATTCACCAAGTTCCAGAAACAGAAAGGATTGAATTCTTCTATACCCAGACTGTTACGTATCTGACTGTGGAGACCGAGATGATGAGGATGGCCTCTTGCACAATTTCTGTCCAAGCACCCCTGGTAGTGGAGACAGGAACTGCTAGGGCAGTGGAAGGGCACAGGTGCCTGGAAACTGTAGGAGTAAGCTGTAGCTTGGAGACACAGAAGTCCTTCCAGTGGTGGTGAGGAGTCCGGTCACAAGTCTTGTTCAGCGGGAGCCAGGCAGACAGGTGCAGAATCAGGATCAGGTTCAAGGTCGGGGACAGGCAGAAGTCGGTATCGTTCTGGCAGTGGGGTCCCAAATAGGAAGCAGAGACAAAGTCTTAAATCCAAGCTGGGTCGGTAGCATAAACGAGAAGCAGGTATAACAGACATGGGTGATCCGAGAGAGTTGTCAGACATAGCCTGGTCAAGAACAAGGTTAGCAGACATGGACTAGAATCAGGAACACAAAAACCAAAGCTGAAGACCATCCAGCACTGAAGCCAGGCAGACTCTCAGTTTAAATAGGCTGCTGGGCGCCAGAATCTGAGGATGTGTGTGCACGCCTACATGTACATGCATGTGCCTGCACATTCCAGTTCTTGCTTGTCTTGGTCTGTGCTGGTGATTCTGCACATGCGCATAGGGTTGCCACCTGTCCAGGATTCATCCGAACAGTCCGGGTTTTGAATTATGCGTCCGGGTTTCAGTTTGGCTGCCCAAATAATCGAGATTGTCACACAAATCTGTTGCCGTCCGGAAGCTGCGGGCGTCTGTCTGGGGGCAGGTTCGGTATCACTGGGGGGTCGGGATGATGTCAGCAGGAGCAGTTTGGCCACACACACGGCTCACCGCATAGTTACTACTCTCCTTGGGGCACCCAAAGGTGTCCTAGGTCTTTTATAATTCTATAGTGTATACTATGGAAAAAAAATGGGCCCTGTGCCGCTAAAGTGTTCGGGTTTGGCTTGAAGAAAAGGTGGCAACCCTACATGTGCATAAGAATTAGCATTTTCTGAACAGAAATTAGCTTCTGCTGAACGTGAATGAGCTCCCTGATACAGACTCTATAACTAACTTTAAGGATTGCAGGTTAAAGCACAGAACGATCAATCATTATAAATTATTACTTGCAATATTTTTCCTTCACCTAAGCAGTTACAGTATTAATTATTTTGCAATGTACCCCTGAACTTGCTAGTGTAGCACCCTTTACTCCCCAGGTGGCTCAGTGGGCTGGGGTAGAATCCTTGACTTTATGTGGAGAAATGCATTGGGCGCCAGTCACATCAGAAAGTTAAAAGATTTTATTAGGCACAATAAACTCCGGGGGAGAGTGTATATCATGGGTACTCAACCTGTGACCCACCAGCTGTTGCGGAGCTACAAGTCCCATGAGGCATTGCAAGTCTGAGAGGTACAAGCATGCCTTCCAAAGGCAGAGGCATGATGGGAATTGTAGTTTCGCAACAGCTGGAGGGCCACAGGTTGAGCACCCATGGTGCATATGATACCCAAAAAGTGACCAAAAAAACTCCAGGTTTCCACTAGTACCAGTCAATACTGAGATGAGTACCTTCAAGCTGAGACTAGCAATCCATACTCTTCAAGCTGTTATGCAATTTTAGGCACAAATGCCTTTCCAGTTGAGCCACCAGATTCTCTGCAATGTCCACTGGAAGTGGATGCTACCCAGCTCTCCAGGACACTTTTCAGCAGCAAAGTTCCGTTCTCCTGATGCTCCAACAATCATCGATCTTCACTTCTCTTGTATGTACCCTCCAGTAATCCAATGAAAGCCCTTTACGCCTCAGTCCCACCTTTGGCTTCACCCTCCCCCATAGCTCCCAACTGTCCCAGATTTGGAGCAATGTCCCTCTGTCCCTCATTCCTTCTCATTTGTTCCTAATTTTGGTCTGATCTATATAGATGTATATAAAATGCAAGTTTTATCTATCTTCTATCTTGGTCAGGCAATCTTCTAGGACCTGTGACATGTCCCAGAAGATTGCAGGGAGGGAGGGGGGAGAGGTAAACCTCCATCTGGCGCAGCGGAGCCCGGGGAGGAAGTGGGAGCTGGGTGCCCATAAAAACTGGGTATCCACTCCCCCCCCCCCCCTCCCAAATGTGGCATGTCAGGGGGTCACCATCACTTAAAGTGGAAGTTCCATTTTTGGGTGGAACTCCGCTTTAAAGGGACTTTGCTCTACTGGTTCTACTACTACTACTACTTAAGCTAAAAGGAATATTAAGTCCTCAGTTGTTCATAGTTCTTATCTTGGAGTATCCCACCACTTCCTTCATCCCTATCCAAGTTCTCCAAAAATAAAAACAACATCCCCTAGACTGGTTTTTAGAGAAAGAGTGAATGAGTCTGATGTGTGCCTGGATGAGGGACTGAAGTGAGGGACTGAAGTTGGGAAGATCTGGACAAGTAATTCCTGCGGCTCCTTTAGGAGTAGAGCTACATTTGATACAGTATGTGGGTAACTTGTCAATCCGCCCAGCAGTACAGAAAGATGAAAAAGCCCTCCTGATCATGTGCCCACAACTTTACATGGATTTTTAAAGTACTTGGAAACCTCACAATCTAATAATAACCTAATAAAAAAGAAAGTATGGAATTTTCCTGCCATTTACACATGAAACATTTTGTAACACACCCATGCCCCACCCTTCCACAGCGGGAATTACCTTGACCCCTTTCGAACCTAAATGTGGAAATGACTCCCATTCTCCAGGTTTGATCATCTTGTATAACTCTCTACTCAAGATGAGCTTTTCGCCTCCCTAGCATGATGACATGCAAAAATGTGCATCTGACTTAGATATCACTATTACACAGGAACAGTGGAATCAGACCTGGATCAACACCATATCATGTGCCCAGAATGGTCAAGCTTTAGAAAGTAAATACAAAGACTTGAACAGCTAGTACTTATTAGTCTCACCTTTTTTTTAGCACATTTTGTTCAGTCAGACAGGACACTGTGGGGTTGACTACTGAAGAGAAAGTCACTCCAGGTGAGCACATTAGCCATCCATACACAGCATACCCGGGGTTTATGGGGAAGGTGTTAGCACAGCTTGTCTGCAGATACACAATCAAAAGAAATCCAGAATTTGCTGCAACACTTCACCTTTATTGATCCTTCATGCAAAAGACATCACAGACATTGCAGGGTACAGTAAAAGTTGATGCATTTTGCGCTGTGGCTAGCGCCTACTCATAACCTCATGAGGTCTGACACTGTGGGGTTGATTTACTAAAACTGGAGTGTGAAAAATCTGGTGCCGCTCTGCATAAACACCAATCAGCTTCCAGTTTTTTTGGGTTTTTTTTTTTGTCAAAGCTTAATTATACCCATGCTACCAGATGAGACACTACTCAACCTTAAACCAGATGGTCTTATGAAATACCAATTCAAATTAAAGGCGCACATCCTAACAGCTACAAAACAAACCACAAAAGCCTGGTTATAGGACTCACTTTCATGGATTGAAGTGAAAAATGGATCCATTGGACCTTCTCAATGGAGAAACTGACAGTGAAACTCATCAACATGATGCCTATATTTAAGAAGCCTTGGAAACCATGTGTTGGTGGGGACATTCGTTCTGCATATGGGAGTACCTTTCACACGAAGCGTGCTCATCAATGCTCAGGACCAGGTGGGGACTGGAAGTTTAACATGGCACCTCATGGCAAAGAACTCTCTGAGAATCTAAAAAAAAGAATTGTTGCTTTACATAAAGATGGCCTAGGCTGTAAGAAGATTACCAGGACCCTGAAACTGAGCTGCAGCAAGGTGGCCAAGACCATACAGCAGTTTAACAGGACAGGTTCCACTCAGAACAGGCCTCGCCATGGTCGACCAAAGAAGTTGAGTGCACGTGCTCAGCGTCATATCCAGAGGTTGTCTTTGGCAAATAGATGTATGAGTGCTGCCAGCATTGCTGCAGAGGTTGAAGGGGTGGGGGGGTCAGCCTGTCAGTGCTCAGACCATACGCAGCACACTGCATCAAATTGGTCTGCATGGCTGTCATCCCAGAAGGAAGCCTCTTCTAAAGATGATGCACAAGAAAGCCTGCAAACAGTTTGCTAAAGACAAGCAGACTAAGGACATGGATTACTGGAACCATGTCCTGTTGTCTGATGAGACCAAGATAATTATTTGGTTCAGATGGTGTCAAGCGTGTGTGGCGGCAACCAGGTGAGGAGTACAAAGACAAGTGTGTCTTGCCTACAGTCAAGCATGGTGGTGGGAGTGTCATGGTCTGGGGCTGCATGAGTGCTGCCAGCACTGGGGAGCTACAGTTCATTGAGGGAACCATGAATGCCAACATGTACTGTGACATACTGAAGCAGAGCATGATCCTCTCTTTGGAGACTGGGCCGCAGGGTAGTATTCCAACATAGAATCGATCCCAAACACACCTCCAAGATGACCACTGCCTTGCTAAAGAAGCTGGCGGTAAAAGGTGATGGACTGGCCAAGCATGTCTCCAGACCTAAACCCTATTGAGCATCTGTGGGGAATCCTCAAACAGAAGGTGGAGGAGCGCAGGGTCTCTAACATCCACCAGCTTCGTGATGTCATCATGAAGGAGTGGAAGAGGACTCCAGTTGCAACCTGTGAAGATCTGGTGAACTCCATGCCCAAGAGGGTTAAGGCAGTGCTGGAAAATAATGGTAGCCTCATAAAATATTGACACTTTTGGCCCAATTTGGACATTTTCACTTAGGGGTGTACTCACTTTTGTTGCCAGCGGTTTAGACATTAATGGCTGTGTGTTGAGTTATTTTGAGGGGACAGCAAATTTACACTGTTATACAAGCTGTACACTCACTACTTTACATTGTAGCAAAGTATCATTTCTTCAGTGTTGTCACATGAAAAGATAGAATAAAATATTTACAAAAATGTGAGGGGTGTTCTCACTTTTGTGGGATATTGTATGTTACATTTAGGAGGGACACACTGAACCCTTGCCCTTTTCACCAGTCCAGTGTACCTCTGTCACCTCACTCCCAGTGACAGAATGGAGTCTCGCCATACACTTAGGGCAGACCTCATACATGCACTTGTTAACTCCTTCACTCCCTTGCCATGCTGCAAGGCTATAGGCCTCTGTAAAAAGAAAGAATTAATTAAAAGTCATAAAATCCAACAGAAAAACGATATGTAAAAAGCAATGACCTGGATAGAGTTTGGATTCGACGCGCTTCGTCTGCTAAGACATCTTCTGGGGTGTCCATATATTCAGGTCATTGCATATATGTATAGATTTTATCATCAATAAGCATAATTAATCAGTGGTGTGTCTCGATGTACATTACTTACTGTTGTGACACTTACAGCAATATGGTGTCGAGGCTTGCACCTCATGCCTCGTTCTCAGTTACCTCATGTGCATCTCATGTCTAGTTGTCATTAGAGATACCGTGCACCCATACAAGGTAACACACTTCACGACTGGCTGCAATGTGTATTGCACTAGTTCTTGACTACCCATAGCAGCTGCATTACTTCTCCTGCTTGTCTTGCTGAGTGGACCTTTAGTAGAGGTTTTGCTTCATACCCCACATGTGCTTTACTGACCCTTGTTCTTTCACCAGCAACCTCCAAGCACCCCTTTAAACAGTGGTGGCCCGTCCATAGGGGACGGTCAGGCCAACTGGTTAAATAGTAGTGGTGGCCAGCAGAAGGTATCAGCAAAAAAAAAAGCATGTTAGAAAATGTCAACATATAGATGAAACTGATTGAGAGATACGATGTTCCAAACCTGAAAGTCTTCCTAAAGCATATTGCATTTACATGTTTGCCGCAATATGAAGACCTTATGGGACTCAGTGTCACCCTTGTTTGCAACGTAAATTATATGAGTCTATACGCTCTGTATTTACTGACAATATTTCTGTGTCCATTGTTATGTTATATAATCATTTGCATGTTTTATTTCTTGTAGACTCTAAGTCCTGTCACTACTTCAAAAATACTTAGAAAGAGATGAAGCTTGTGCGTGAGGTGTAATAAAGGATGTAATTATTAAAATATAAAAATGCCTCCAGTACTAACAGCGTGAAACAACGCCTCCAAGAAAAAAATGACAGGAGGCCCTAGGGCCTACAAATCCCATCCTACCTCTGACTCTAGGAGTCATACATGTGATTGTCAGGGTCTTGCAATGTCTCATGGGACTTGTAGTTTCACCACAGCTGGAGGGCTGAGGTTGCCTACCCCGGCCCTAGGGAGACCACTTAGTGTGGTAGGTGTTGGGTTGGCTCCTACTGCAATGAGCGTCTGTCCAACCTAAAGATATGCCAAATCCTTGGTTATAACCAGTAATGACAGAACAGGCCATGTTCAATTCACAGTTTTGTTTATCATCCTTGAAATTCAGTAAACCCTTCCTGGTGAACCATATTGAAGTCTATATTTGCAGATTTTGTTATTAATGCGTATTCAAACCAAAAAACAAAAATGTAATATATAATATAATATATATGTACTATAATATAATATAATATAATTCCATCCCAGTCCCGGGATGGAAATCCTGGGAAAAAAAAACACACTTTCTATCCCTTTGTGGCTATGCTTACTTTATTTTGACTTTGCATATTGCATATATTATGCTAAAAACACAGCACATACGACCATATTAACACAGTTGCATAAGTTGAATATATTGAAAAAAGAACAAAAGCCAATCAAAGCAGATTAAGAATAATAATGAAAACCATAGCACACGACTTCAGCTGCCGATCTGGAGACAATGTACGATTACGCTGATCTAGCATGCCCAAAATCAAGTGCACACCATAACTTGACTAAGACTAGGAGCCGTAACTGGTCTTGTAGTAGTTATGAACTCAACAATAACAAATATTGATAGACGTAATGTAGAATCCTAATAGAGGCTAAAATATCTCTGATCCAGTTGTACTGACAACACGTAAGTTCTAAAAGGGTGGTATAGGGCTTGGTCATAATCAAAAATAAAAAGGAAAAGGGATTAGCCAGTTTGAGATTGCAGATTAGACAGGCTAACAGATAATTAGGAGGTTGGGGCAAAGAAAGGGAATAAGCACAAAAAAAGGAAGAAGGTGAAAGGAGGTAAGAAAAAAAGGGGGTCATTCTCCATGGGTCAAACACTGCTTAAGGTCCACAATCTGGGAGGTGCCTATCAGGTGGCATGACCGGTGGTCGACTCGGATTGGGATAGGGCTTGCAGGGCCTCTACCTCTTCCTAAAAGTTTCATCTGTGTTGTTTAGGATGGCAGTCAATTCCTCCATGCGGAGGATGTCATTGATTTTGGAATGCCACAAGACCCTAGGCAATGGCTGTGTCTGCCTCCAAAATGAAGAAATGCAGGCCTTATCTGCATTAACGAGATGGATCGTGTGCGATTGTTTGTACTTCTGCGTGGGTCTGTCCGTCAGGTGAAGGAGACGTGCCGGGATTTCCACTGGGGTCAACCACTGTCAAATGTTTGATAGTGGTCGGCACTTCCTCCCAAAAGGGCCGCAATCTGGGACAATGCCAAAAAATAGGTTACATTGTGCCTACCGTTTGGTTGCAGTGCTAGCAAGTATCTGGAATGCTGCCATCAATTTTGTGGCGCACATAAGGAACTCGGTACCATTTTGAGCAGTGGCGGCTTTTTGTTTGGGGGGGCAGAGTAGACCAGGCATCCATGTAGCATCAGCGGGGACCGGGCATTCAGGCATCGGCGGAGACCGGGCGGCTCTTCCCCTCCTCGCTTCCGCTGTGCGTCTCTGTTATATTCTTAATAGCTAAATTTTAATTGGCTTTATTAAAAAGAATATGCATTCTCCATAATTGTGTGAATGATAAGACTTTAAGCTAGTGACATTCAGATGGCGACTCATTGACTCAGAATGCAGGTCAAGACCCTGTTAGAATTTGATGGATTTTGTAAATAATATATGTATGGGTTGAAAATCTTCCTATGTAACCGATACTCTGTTTGATATATGCGTTTATGTTTTAAATGGTCTGATGTATAGTCTGAACGTCTTTCTCACACATATATCTTGTTTCATGTTTAGAAGGTTTGTTAAAATAAGACCAGATGTTGCTCTCTGTTAGCCCCCACTCTTAGGAAGGAGGAGAAAGGGGAGTGTATGGGAGGGATTTGTGTTTGGGCGCCAATTTGAAAGACTGAGTTCATATATTCAGAAGGAGAACAGCTTTCTGTCTCTTGTATACATCTCCTGCTTCAAGCTACATACACCTATTCAAGACACACAGCTATTCTATGCATACAGAATTTCTTCCAGGACACAAGAAGTTAATCAGCCATCTTTGAAGAGATAATACAAAGGGAAGCACATGGTCTAATGACTTTAAGAACTTTTTTTCAGATTTTTGAAACAAATGAACTATATTTGAACATTTTTTGCATATATGAAACAACACTAATTCTGAATATGAATGTACTATTTTTGTAAGTATTTTCCAAGTTTATGTGTGTATAATAAAACACACGGTTTGATTTAAGCTGACTCAAGCAGATATAATTCCAAAATTCGTCTCACGAGAAATCATCATTATTGAAGGCTTTTTATACAATATTAAGCCATTTATTTCATTGGCGAATGCCAGCCAGTTTCAATCGTCATAAGTTTTTGCCACTTATTCCATTGATCAGAGGGGACAAGTGAGGAACAGAATTAACTTTGCAATTATTGAAAGAACCTAGAATCGTTCGATTGATGTTTTTGATGATTGTGTGAAGAATAGAGGATTTTGGATACAGAAGTCTTGACAGACGGTTTAATTAGAGTCCAATTATATTCGGTGAGTACCAAAATATGGAATTTATAAATGTTATAGCTGAAGAAAGTAATTTAGAATTTGAAGGTTTAGCCAGTTATATTTCAGACACTAAGTTATGGCAATCAATGTATAATCAATGCCTACAGGCAAATAAAGAAATTGAGAAGAATATATTTTCATTAGCTAAATCTAAGAAGAAATTAAGTAATGTGATGAAATTAGTTACGGTTTTCAATGCAATGGTTTTTTATATGCCAGGAAAACAAAGGCAAAGTGTAACAGAAATTGCACAAACACAGGAGAATTTACATATTGAACAATTAATGATTGAAAAGGATGCATTGGAACATAAAATGAATGCATTATTGGAATCGTTTAACCATT
Source organism: Aquarana catesbeiana (assembly GCF_042186555.1). Classification (NCBI taxonomy): domain Eukaryota; kingdom Metazoa; phylum Chordata; class Amphibia; order Anura; family Ranidae; genus Aquarana; species Aquarana catesbeiana. Next base: position 33,572,649 of record NC_133327.1, read on the forward strand.
TGACAACTGGGCACTTAAACCCCCTTCCTAACCAGACCAATTTTCAGCTTTTGGTGCTCTCACATTTTGAATGACAATTACTCAGTCATGCAACACTGTATCTATATGAAATTTTTGTCCTTTTTTTCACATAAATGGAGCTTTCTTTTGGTGGTATTTAATCACCGCTGGGTTCTTTATTTTTTGCGCCGTAAAAGAAAAAAGACCGAAAAATCTGTAAAAAAATAAATTTTTCTTCATTTCTGTTATAATATTTTGCAAATTAGTAATTTTTCTTCATATATTTTGGCCAAAATTTATACCGCTACATATCTTTGGTAAAATTAACCCAAATCGGTGGATATTATTTGGTCTTTATGAAAGTTATAGAGTCCAAAAGCTATGGTGCGAATATCTGAAAATTGATCACACCTGAAGTACTGACGGCCTATCTAATTTCTTGAGACCCTAACATTCCAGAAAAGTTAAAAAAAAACCCAAATGACCCCTTTTTGGAAAGAAGACATTCCAAGGTATTTAGAAAGATGCATGGTGAGTTTTTTGAAGTTGTCATTTTTTCCCACAATTCTTTGCAAAATCAAGGTTTTTTTTTTACTTTTTTTTTTCCCCACAAAATTGTCATATTAGCAGGTTATTTCTCACACACCGCATATGCATACCACAAATTACACCCCAAAACACATTCTGCTATTACTCCTGAGTACGGCGATACCACATGTGTGAGACTTTTACACAGCGTGGCCACATACAGAGGCCCAACATGCAGGGGAGCACCTTCAGGCGTTCTGGAGCACCCAGGCCAATTCTGACATTTCTCTCCTACATGTAAAAATCATCATTTATTAGCTAGAAAATCACATAGAACCCCAAAACATTATATATGTTTTTTTAGCAAAGACCCTAGAGAATACAATGGCGGTCATTGCAACTTTTTATCTCGCACGGTATTTGCGCAGCAATTTTTTTAACGCGTTTTTTTTGGAAAAAAAACTGTTTTGTGCTTTACAAAAACCAAAGCAGTAAAGTTAGCCTAATGTTTTTGCATAATGTGAAAGATGAAGTTATGCCGAGTAAATAGACACCCAACATGTCACCTTTCAAAATTGCACGCGCTTGTGGAATGGCGCCAAACTTTGCTACTCAAAATTCCCCATAGGTGACGCTTTAACATTTTTTACTGGTTACATGTTTTGAGTTACAGAGGAGGTCTAGGGCCAAAATTATTGCTCTCGCTCTACCGATCGCAGCGATACCTCACATGTGTGGTTTGAACACCGTTTTCATATGTGGGCGGGACTTACGTATGCGTTCGCTTCTGCATGCGAGCACACAGGGACAGGGGCGCTTTAAAAAATTTTTTTTTTTTTTATTGTTCATTTTACTTTATTTATTTTAGTTTGATGCTTTTTTCCCAAAAAAAAAAAAATGTGACCACTTTTATTCCTATTACAAGGAATATAAACATCCTTGTAATAGGAATATGGCATGACAGGTCCTCTTTACAGTGAGATGTGGGGTCAATAAGACCCCACATCTCACCTCTAGGCTGGGAAGCCTGAAATTAAAAAAAAAATAAAACGATCCTGGCTTCGATCGTAGCGGTGAGTCGGTAGAAGCGCAGGAGGGGGGGACATCCCCTCTCACCTCCCATAAGAACGATCAAGCAGTGGAACAGCTGCTATGATCGTTCTCATGGTGTAGGGAATCGCCGGCTGAAAAAGCTGATATCTGAATGATGCCTGTAGCTGCAACCATCATTCAGATATCTCCGCACAAAATCAAGGACGTTGTATGACGGCCGGCGGGCGGGAAGTGGTTAAAACGCTTTTTTTTTTTAACACAAAGTTGTCCATTTATACAATATTTCTACCACATAACATGTACATACCAAAAATGACACCCCAAAATAGATTCTCCTGCTCCTCCTGAGTACGGCGATACCACATGTGTGAGACTTCCACAGCCTGGCCACATACAGAGGGCGAGTACAGCTGAGCATGGCTCAGCATGGCAGGGTATGGCGGGGTATTGCAGAGTATGGCGGGGTATTGCGGAGTATGGCGGGGTATGGCAGGGTATTGTGGAGTATGGCGGGGTATGGCGGAGTATGGCGGGGTATGGCGGAGTATGGCGGGGTATGGCGGAGTATGGCGGGGTATGGCGGAGTATGGCGGGGTATGGCAGAGTATGGCGGGGGCATGGCAGAGTATGGCGGGGGCATGGCAGAGTATGGCGGGGGCATTGCAGAGTATTGTGGGGGCATTGCAGAGTATTGCACAGCATTGCAGAGTATTGTGGGGGCATTGCAGAGTATTGCACAGCATTGCAGAGTATTGCACAGCATTGCAGAGTATTGCACAGCATTGCAGAGTATTGTGGGGGCATTGCAGAGTATTGTGCGGGCATTGCAGAGTATTGTGGGGGCATTGCAGAGTATTGTGGGGGAATTGCAGAGTATTGCACAGCATTGCAGAGTATTGTGGGGGGCATTGCAGAGTATTGCACAGCATTGCAGAGTATTGTGGGGGTATTGCAGAGTATTGTGGGGGTATTGCAGAGTATTGCACAGCATTGCAGAGTATTGTGGGGGCATTGCAGAGTATTGCACAGCATTGCAGAGTATTGTGGGGGTATTGCAGAGTATTGCACAACATTGCAGAGTATTGCACAGCATTGCAGAGTATTGTGGGGGTATTGCAGAGTATTGCACAGCATTGCATAGTAGTGAGGGATGGCTGAGCATGGATGGATGGATGGCTGGATGTCTCTGTGCAGCGCTGTGGGCACTACACATACAGCCCACAGCGCTGCAGACATCCATCCATCCCCCTCCCCGCTCACTGTGTACCGATCCGTACACAGGAGGGGAGGAGAGGAACCTGCGTCATCAGATGACGCCGGTCTGTTTACATGTGATCGCGCCGTCATTTGACGGTGCGATCACATGGTAAACGGCCGCGATCAGCGGCCATTTATCGGGATCCGTGATGCGCCGGGTCCTCTGGACCCGGCGGTCACGGATGTGTTCGGGTGCGCGCCCCAGGGGGCGCGCGAGAGGGGAATTCTGGGAGGACGTCATAGTACGTCCTCCCAGAGTTATCCAACCGCCCTGCAGCCGTCATTCGGCTATGGCCCGGTTGGTAAGTGGTTAAAGAAAAAGAAAGTTGTATTACTTTTTTAACTCAGAAAGAAATTGAACAAGAGAATGTTATAAGATTGCTTAAAACGCAATTATTGCAAGCTCAGTCTTCTGCACATGCTCAGTGTTTAGCTTATGAACACGTGACAAAGTCAGAGGCGAGGGATAACGATGTTGATTCTGGATTTGACTCAGTGGAGTCATTTGAGGAGGTTAATATTTCCTCAGACAATGAAAGCGTGAAGTCTGTTGATTTGAATAATAGTAATATTCAACAGAAATGTAAATTTTCATCACCATATAATCAAAGAAAGGTATATGCAAAAAAAACAACTCTTAAATGTTTAGTTTGCAAAAGAGAGGGTCACATAGCTAGGTTTTGTGTGATGGCTAATAATAATGATATACAAAAGAGGTTGTATTATCCGAAAACGATGCCAAGGCGCTATGAAGTGTATTCTGTGCGTTGGTGTAGTAATTTGAGGTATAGAGGCCATAATAATCAAACTAATTTCCCTTTTAAGACCCAAATGCAAAGATTGCAAACTACAAATAGTCCATTAAGACAGGAAAGGTATCATTATATACCATATAACACTGTGAAAAACAATGTTAGCAGTCCTTAAATGAACTGCATGGATGGTAAGGATTTTCTGGTTATTGTTTCTTTGCTATGGCTAATAAGGTTATGATTTGAGGTTCAGAGATTTGGTTTTTATTTGATAAATTTTTAGTATTTTTAAGGATAATCCTTTGGATTATTAATTTTTTATTAATTTTTCCCAGTTATGATTATTATGATTTTCATTTTTTATTTTTTGTTCAGATGGAACATTGAGAGGTTTAGTTCACCTGAAAGGGGGTAATTAACAGCTTTGTACTCAATTAGGAAAGGATGCAGATTTGCATGGAGAATTAGTGATTTTAACCTGAAAATGGTCAAAATTATGTTGTGGAAAAAACAAATATAAGATTTTCCTTCATTTTCAGAGAATTAAAAGGTGAATCAATCTTTTGTGTCCTCATCGGGTGATATAAGATCTATATTTTGGTTTATGAAAACTGGATCTAATATCATGACTTAGACAGATTTTCTATATTTTAATGTACCACAACACCTACAGGTGGAATTCACTAAATTTAACTATGACAGTTTAGATCACATTGGTAAGCAAAAATTGCTTGAAATTCTTAAAGAGAAATTTTATTGGGACAAATTGGAAAAGACAGACAGAGTAATTAAATCTTGTCTAATCTGTGTACAAAGATATTTTAATTATTGCTAGGATGTTGATTGATCATGTTTTTCTAGTTTGGGGTATACTAGCAAACCTCAGTAGTGACAGAGGATTCCATTTATAGGTAAAATCATGCAGGTAATGTGTAAAATCTTGGGAATAGGACAGAGATTTCATGTATCATATCATTCACAGTTTGCAGGTACAGTTTTTTCAGTTACAAAGTATTCTTCATTTGAATTACCGGTAATGACAGGAAGAATTTACTTTGTCACTTGTGTTTCACAATGAACGTTTGGTTGGCAGTACACAGCAAGGATTGTTAGTGTCCCTCTGAAGTGTATTGTACTGCAATGCTTGTGATTTGAGAAGGGATACTAGGATGCTATTTAAAAGGTATTGAATGTCATTCAGAAAATGATTTATCTTTTTAGTATTTTGTGCTCCTTTTGCACAACAGTGTTTTGGTTATAGATGATACAGGACAATTTGAACAGAATTGTGTTACAAGCAGTTACTTGTATGAAAAATAGTCCTTCCACACATTTTTTAGTTTGAGTTAAAAGATCATAATTTCTTTATTTTACAATATTCCTTGTTTAGGAGATTATTAAGAGACAATTTGTATATATACTGATATGTAGTATTTGTTTTAGAAGTTTAAAGAAACTTGTATTGTATAAGTTAAATGGTTACTCACGTAGCCCCACCCTTAGGAATTTGAGAGTAAAGTGACACCCACCTTTTTAAAAAGGAGGGGGATTGAGAGCCTGCATCTGTGGGACTACAAGACAAAAAAGAACCTTTCTGAATAAGAAAAGGAGGGGGTTTGTTTTTTTAGGAGTAGAATGCCTGTAACAGAGTTTTTTGGCAGACATGTATTCCAGCAGATGCTGCAATAGACATTCACTCCAGTATACACAAGACACATACACAGTATGAGAATTGCTGTTACATTGACACACACATATCTGATTCTTGTAACATTTTGTTATTTTATTATTAAAACCAAAATTATCTTTTATTCAAGATAAACGGTTTATCAAGATTGATAATTAAGAACGGAAAGATTTATTTAAATAAAAAATTAGATGATGTTAGCATAAGTTTATACAGAAAGAAATATGGTGATCAAAGAGTTGCCATGTGTAATGTCACACCCAGAGATGGTGAGATACATGTCACTAAAGTTTCAGGAGAAGTGGACCATGGCAAAGTAATTGGGAAGGTCCATTTGACATCTTGGATGTTCAAGGGACAATGGTATTAGTTCAAGGATTTCTCAATTTAGTGAAAAAGCATGGATAAATAAAAATGTGGGTATAACAAATGTAATATTCTGAGATAAATTATGCTGCTTTTATTTTTCCTAGGAATGAATTATATTTCATTAACCTGGAGGAATCATGGATTCCAAAAAATGAAGAAAAGATGTCAGTTCAACAAAAGAAAGTGTTAAAGAGAGAAGATTTATCATCATCACAGGATTCATCTTTTCCCTAGTGACAATTTTATCTGTGGTAAAATATATCACAAACTGTTCCAGCTATGCAGAGGTTAACAGGATTGAAGAATTACACCAACAAAGTCATTACATTATTCAGAGACAAAGAGATCTAGACACTGATATCACTATAGATGACAAAAGTGATAAAGACATTGATATTAATACAGAGGACAAGAGTGATAAAGATATTGATCTTAATACAAATGACAGAATATAATTCTAGATACGTTGATAACAATACAGCTGAAGAATTGTATGGATATGTATTTGTAGGACAGGGATATGATTGCTGTATGGAATTATATTTCATTCGTAGAAATAATGTTGAGGTAAACGTTAAAATAGAATCCAAAACAAATTTTGTTAAAATGCTGGGATCTTATAGGTTAAACAACAGAACCGGAACTTTTGAATGTAATATATTGGGAAGGAGTTTTTGGTCAGTATTTGTAAAAGGTAACAATCTTTGAACATTTTTGAAGATAATGATAGTTTGCATTTAATATGTAAAACAAAAATATATGTACCTCAAGATTCATTGGTAACTTGGAAAAGGAACGATGAAATTTTGGGATGTTTTCTTCACAGTTCTACTATGATAATTCATAAAGGAATTTATGGTAGTGTGAACTGGATCAATAATACATTTGTTTATCAACAAATGAGAGTATCTTTGAATGATACTGGTATATATGAATGTTGCATATCAATAGTAAATTATCCAATGAAAAATGTGTGAATGGAAGTGTTGTTGTAAGGTCTCCTAGGAAAACTCCATGTGTTGGTAAGAAAAGTGTCTCAGCAAATCCTTTTTCAGATTAACCATTTCCAATCCAGAACTCTTTTGAGAGAGGGAAAGTTTGTCATTATATTGTGGAACTTTAATGTTTCAGAATGGAAAATTTCTACAAGGTTTCCACAATGTCAAGGACATTTGTTTAATATGGAATTGGGTATTGAAAGATGGTTTGGAATTAATAGTAGAAATCATAACAGAAATAAGCGTGGTATTGTTGAAGGTATTTTAGGAGGGATTGGCACAATTGGGAGTATTACTAATAGTATGGACATTAATACTTTAAAGTCTGATCTTGAGACAGCTGGTTTAGTGGGTAGTAACGGGATTAAAATACAGAGGAATTTAAATGAAATTTTAGAAAATATGGTTATTAAAACAGCTAATATAATGGGTCCATCTATTTTACATCTTCAAAATATTACTCTTGATTTAATGTTAAGTGAACAACATTCTCATATTGCCAGAGCATGTTTAGAGATCCAGACTGAATATTCCACTAATTTTAAAATAATTGCACAAGCATTTCAGAGTGGAATAACCCCTCTTGGCATTTTACAGAATTTACCCAAAGAATATGTATATGCTATAAATCATACAGATTTATGGGTAAATAAATGGATAGGATGTAAACAGGATGTTTGTTATAGTTCTTCTATGATTCCAATAGCAGGACAAGAACAAATTTTGGTTCCAATCACTGTCTTGGGATTACCCGTCAGCAATACACAATTATTGTATTATAAATTACAGTATACAGATTTTGTATTTAACAATAAAAATTCTGAATTAGAACAATTAGATTTGTCATCATGTTTACAATTTCAGTCTAAAGTTATCTATTTACCTAATCAAGATAAAAGTATTTTTCATTCTTGTTATCGTAATCATACATTATGTTCAGCAAGAATAGAAAAAGTTGAAACAATTTCTGAATTAATTACTTGTGTAGATAAAAAGAAGGTTTGCTTCCAGATCATGTCAGATACAGAAAGGGTTAAAACTTTTTTCTCTTCTTGTACAAATACAGAAAACCTAAATCAAGGCTTGTATTGTACAGAAGAAGACATTGTAGAAATAAGTATCAATGGGTTTAGAACAAATTTAACAAGTATGCTTATGAAAAATATAAGTGCTCTTCCCACACAATATAATATATCTCAGATAGATGAATTTCCTTGGGAAGAATGGGCAAATGTAATTCATAAGGATAAAAGGTTTATTGATAGCTTTGGCTAAGGAACTTCAGAATGCAGAAATATTGTTTAAACATGAACAAGGTAATTTGCAAGAGATATCTCATCAATGGTCAGAATTTTCAGGAAGTAATTGGTGGAAAAATTCAGTAATAGTGTATCAATTTGGGGAAAAACTTCAATAACCTCAGCAGCAGGAAATATTTTATCACATCCTATAGTTATTCTTTTTATTATTATTATGTTATTCATTATATTCCAGTTATGTTTGATGTTTAGAATGAAAAAATTATATTATCGAATTAGAAATGAACTCAAGAAAGGAGATGATTTATTGCAAAATAAGCTTAAGAGAAAAATGGGTTTTGGTATTGCAAACTCGGTTGGTGATGGAAATACATTTGGAGTTATTGGATCAAAGTCAGAATGAATGGGACATGTATGCTATATATGGATAAAATATGATTGTTATTCATATTTCAGAGGGGAATGTTATATTCTTAATATCTAAATTTTAATTGGCTTTATTAAAAAGAATATGCATTCTCCATAATTGTGTGAATGATAAGACTTTGAGCTAGTGACATTCAGATGGCGACTCATTGACTCAGAATGCAGGTCAAGACCCTGTTAGAATTTGATGGATTTTGTAAATAATATATGTATGGGTTGAAAATCTTCCTATGTAACCGATACTCTGTTTGATATACGCGTTTATGTTTTAAATGGTCTGATGTATAGTCTGATTGTCTTTCTCACACATATATCTTGTTTCATGTTTAGAAGGTTTGTTAAAATAAGACCAGATGTTGCTCTCTGTTAGCCCCCACTCTTAGGAAGGAGGAGAAAGGGGAGTGTATGGGAGGGATTTGTGTTTGGGCGCCAATTTGAAAGACTGAGTTCATATATACAGAAGGAGAACAGCTTTCTGTCTCTTGTATACATCTCCTGTTTCAAGCTACATACACCTATTCAAGACACACAGCTATTCTATGCATACAGAATTTCTTCCAGGACACAAGAAGTTAATCAGCCATTTTTGAAGAGCTAATACAAAGGGAAGCACATGGTCTAATGACTTTAAGAACTTTTTTTCAGATTTTTTAAACAAATGAACTATATTTGAACATTTTTTGCATATATGAAACAACACTAATTCTGAATATGAATGTACTATTTTTGTAAGTATTTTCCAAGTTTATGTGTGTATAATAAAACACACAGTTTGATTTAAGCTGACTCAAGCAGATATAATTCCAAAATTCGTCTCACGAGAAATCATCATTATTGAAGGCTTTTTATACAATATTAAGCCATTTATTTCAGTCTCCTCCCCTCCTCCAAGGCATCCAATAGGATCGCCTGTCCTTTCAGCCAATCGGGTGACGGGTATCAGTCCCACTTCCCGATTGGCCAGGAGGAGGACAGCGTTGCAATAGCGAATATTCATTCACTGTTGCAACACACCTGGGTGGGCTACAGACGCATCCTCAGCGTCCCGAGCCCACCCTATTTTGAAGCCTATTAGAGCCTATGGCTCTAATCAGGTGCTTAAAAAAACGGGCCGATGTAATTCATGCACCCGGTGACCCGAAAGGGGCCGGACGCATGAAAAGGGGCGGCAGCGGCGGCCATGGATAGATTCATGCTATGCATGAATCTTTCCATTACCATATAGGGGGTGGCAAGGAGAGAGGTGGCGGCGTCTGGGCGCCCCTAATGGACTGACCACCTCTGATCTTGAGAGTATTTTGTATCGCACCTCTTGGTACTGGTTTGCAATAGAGGACTTGTGGGCCAGAAAACAAGTTTTTCAACTTATGAGGGGTGAACTGGATCCCTAAGTCCAGTTCACATTGGTACACGAACAAAGGGAGTGGGTCATCAATCAGAGCAACAAATAAATACTACGGTCAATAGATGACTGATAAAAACATAATATGCTGTACTTTAAATAAATATTAAATATTACAGATCATGAACACCTCATAATAAGGGAGACATAAAACAGAGATAAACCTAAAAAAAGTGCCATTGGTGGGGTAAGTTTCGTGCTCCAGGGTTTCACCCACGCCAAGCAAGGCCTGGAGGAATCTCATGGCGTAATAGAAGTGTGGATGAAAATATAGTAGAATATCACCAAAAACAATAAATTTTAACATGCGAATGACAGTAAGCGGGTCCGATGGTTTCCGTGTACATACTATATATATATATATATATATATATATATATATATATATATATATATATACACACACACAGTATCTTACAAAAGTGAGTACACCCCTCAGATTTTTGTAAATATATTATTATACCTTTTCATGTAACAACACTGAAGAAATGACACTTTGCTACAATATAAAGTAGTGAGTGTAAAGCTTGTATAACAGTGTAAATTTGCTGTCCCCTCAAAATAACTCAATACACAGCCATTAATGTCTAAACCGCTGGCAACAAAAGTGAGTACACCCCTAAGTGAAAATGCCCAAATCGGGCCCAATTAGCCTTTTTCCCTCCCCGGTGTCATGTGACTCGTTAGTGTTACAAGGTCTCAGGTGTGAATGGGGAGCAAGTGTGTTAAATTTGGTGTTATCGCTCTCACTCTCTCATACAGGTGACTGGAAGTTCCACATGGCACCTCATGGCAAAGAATTCTCTGAAAAAAAAGAATTATTGCTCTACATAAAGATGGCCTAGGCTATAAGAAGATTGCCAAGGCCCTGAAACTGAGCTGCAGCATGGTGGTCAAGACCATACTGCGGTTTGACAGGACAGGTTCCACTCAGAACAGGCCTCGCCATGGTCGACCAAAGAAGTTAAGTGCACATGCTCAGCGTCATATCCAGAGGTTGTCTTTGGGAAATAGACGTATGAGTGCTGCCAGCATTACTGCAGAGGTTGAAGGGGTGGGGAGTCAGCCTGTCAGTGCTCAGACCATACGCCACACACTGCATCAAATTGGTCTGCATGGCTGTCATCCCAGAAGGAAGCCTCTTCTAAAGATGATGCACTCGAAAACCCGTAAACAGTTTAATGAAGACAAGCAGACTAAGGACATGGATTACTGGAACCATGTCCTGTGGTCTGATGAGACCAAGATAAACTTATTTGGTTCAGATGGTGATAAGCGTGTGTGGCAGCAACCAGGTGAGGAGTACAAAGACAAGTGTGTCTTGCCTACAGTCAAGCATGGTGGTGGGAGTGTCATGGTCTGGGGCTGCATGAGTGCTGCCGGCACTGGGGAGCTACAGTTCATTGAGGGAACCATGAATGCCAACATGTACTGTCACATACTGAAGTCGAGCATGATCCCCTCCCTTCAGAGACTGGGCCGCAGGGCAGTATTCCAACATGATAATGACCCCAAACACACCTCCAAGATGACCACTGCCTTGCTAAAGAAGCTGAGGGTAAAGGTGATGGACTGGCCAAGCATATCCCCAGACCTACAGTGAACCTTATTGAGCATCTGTGGGGCATCCTCAAATGGAAGGTGGAGGAGCGCAAATAGGAACTTAATCCAAAAACAAGTGTCTCGTTAACAATTATTCAAACAAATGTGTACACAATAGTTAATCATACATACAATAAATCCAACTACATATGTGCAAATATGTCAAAGAATAAATATTGGAAAATTATAAAATAGAAAACAAGTTTTACATTTCTGAAAAATAAATGAATGCGCTGATCCCAGTGCTGAGATCTCAACATTCATCAAGTGCTTCTGTGCTCTACCAGTGCTCTAAGAAGTATTATCCTCTTACCAGATGATAATGATCTCTAAATTATAGGAGATCATAATAAGCATAAGATTAAGAAGTACCCTTTAAACAGCCAATCTCGTTATCACAGCAGTAATGGTCCGGATGGATCCTATGCTCGATGGTCAGCATCCCAGCCTCCACACATGCATATCAGGACTCACTAGAAACCACAGGTCAGCTCTCCCTTTCACTCGGGCGGTGGCACATAATTCATATATAAAAGAGAAGAAGGCTCATCACGCAATTTGTCCCCACTCATTATTAAAAACTAAAAAATATTGCACGTACAGGTTTAAAAATCCAGTGCAGCAGTGAAAAGATAATCCGACCGCAGGATGCACCAGCAGGTCCGGAACATGGTGACGTCACAACTCCTAACTCCACCCAACGCGTTTCCCCGTAACAGGCTTCTTCTGGGATCTCAAAACGCTCTATAATCGCACAATGCAGGCTCAGGTGCCATTATGTATAATGACACCTAAAACACAGTGTGGTTTTGCCGTGATTGTCGCACGATTTATTGAGTGGCAATCACGGCAAATTGCGTCGCGTGAAGCTTGTCACCCAAAAAAGGAGCAGGAGCTTCTTTATTTGGGTGAGGTCAGGTGATCGGGGTTCGGTGCCACCTGGATGGCTGTCTGGGTGGACGTGTTTTGTAATGCCCCGGGCTGTTGGCCATAGCCTGAGGTCTATCCCGGGACATCTGGCTGCTAGGCTTTCTGAGGGCCTATCCAGAAGGAGGAGAGCAGCGTAGGGTTGGGACTGCGGCTTGAAGTCCAACCAGAAGTAACTGTTCCACCGTCCGGAGAACCAGTCGTGGTCAGAGGTAGAAGGAAAGCTGTCGCCACTAAGGGACCATCCACCTTGTTACCGAAGACCACTATGAGTACGCTGAGGCCAGTACCAGAGCAGACTTCTCGCTGGCCGGAGACGGTGAAAAAGTGGGAAAACTTCAGGGGCCCCCGGGACTTGGCTACATTAGATATTGCAGTCTGTCACCATTTCTTGGGTGCATGCAATTTTGAGACTTGACCTGTTTAGTATCTATTTACTCAACACAACATCATTTGTTTATATATTATGTTATATGTTTATATGTTTATATATTATCAAAAAAAGTGGGTATAATATTGTGTTTGTGTGCACTAAAATTCACTTTATTGTATTTTTCCTGAAAATTTGTATTTGATAAATGGCTGCACAGATATTGTGTAACATAACACATTGAAACAGCCACCATTGTATTTTACAGGGCCTCTGCTTTCAGAAAACATATCATGTTTTGGGGGTTTTTAAGTCATTTTCAGTCTAAAATGCTGATTTTAAAATTGCCCTGGACAGTAAATGGTTAAAGAAGATAAGCTGTTTGAAATAGCTGACCATTCCACACATTTCCAGCAGAGGGAGCACCTTCACATGCACAATTTGATCTTCCAGAAAAGTGTCTATGATTGCTTTCATACATAGATTGGTATTTTTGTGCCATTATTCCTCCCAAATTGACATCAATGATGGGGCACTATTCCTCCCACGGACACCAATGATGGGGCACTATTCCTCCCACGGACACCAATGATGGGGCACTATTCCTCCCACTGACACCAATGATGGGGCAATATTCCTCCCACGGACGCCAATGATGGGGCAATATTCCTCCCACAGACGCCAATGATGGGGCACTATTCCTCCCACTGATATCAATAATGGGGCACTATTCTTCCTACTGACACCAATTATGGGGCACTATTCTTCCCACTGACACCAATGATGGGGCACTATTCCTCCCATTGACGCCAATGATGGGGCACTATTCCTCCCACTGACACCAATGATGGGGCACTGTTCCTCCCACAGACACCAATGATGGGGCACTATTCCTCCCACAGACACCAATGATGGGGCACTATTCCCCCCCACTGACGCCAATGATGGGGCATTATTCCTCCCACAGACACCAATGATGGGGCACTATTCTTCCCACTGACACCAATGATGGGGCACTATTCTTCTATATAACGCCAATGATGGGGCACGATTCCTCCCACAGACATCAATGATGGGGCACTATTCCTCCCGCCAATATCAATAATGGGGCACTATTCTTCCTACTGACAACAATGATGGGGCACTATTCTTTTCACCGACACCAATGATGGGGCACTATGCCTCCCACTGACACCAATGATGTGGCACTATTCCTCCTACTGACGCCAATGATGGGGCACTATTCCTCCCACTGTTACCAATGATGGGGCACTATTCCTCCCACTGACTCCAATGATGGGGCACTATTCCTCCCACAGACACCAATGATGGGGCACTATTCCTCCCATTGACGCCAATGATGGGGCACTGTTCCTCCCACAGACACCAATGATGGGGCACTATTCCTCCCACAGACACCAATGATGGGGCACTATTCCCCCCCACTGACGTCAATGATGGGGCATTATTCCTCCCACAGACACCAATGATGGGGCACTATTCTTCTATATAACGCCAATGATGGGGCACGATTCCTCCCACAGACATCGATGATGGGGCACTATTCTTCCCACTGATATAAATAATGGGGCACAATTCTTCCCACTAACATCAATGATGGAACGTTATTTCTTCTACTGACACCAATGATGGGGCACTATTCCTCCCACTGACACCAATGATGGGGCACTATTCCTCCCACTGATTCCAATGATGGGGCACTATTCCTTCCACTGATGCCAATGATGGGGCACTATTCCCCCCACAGACACCAATGATGGGGCACTATTCCTCCCACTGACGCCAATGATAGGGCACTATTCCTCCCACAGACACCAATGATGGGGCACTATCCCTCCCACAGACACTAATGGTGGGGCACTATTCCTCCCAATGATACCAATGATAGGGTACTATTCCTCCCACTGATACCAATGATGGGGCACTATTCCTCCCACTGATACCAATAATGTGGCACTATTCCTCCCACAGACACCAATGATGGGGCACTATCCCTCCCACAGACACCAATGATGGGGCACTATTCCTCCCACTGATACCAATGATGGGGCACTATTCCTCCCACTGATACCAATGATGGGGCACTATTCCTCCCACTGACACCAATGATGGGGCACTATTCCTCCCACTGATACCAATGATGGGGCACTATTCCTCCCACAGACACCAATGATGGGGCACTATTCCTCCCACTGATACCGATGATGGGGCACTATTCCTCCCACAGACACCAATGATGGGGCACTATTCCTCCCACTGATACCAATGATGGGGCACTATTCCTCCAAGTGATACCAATGATGGAGCACTATTCCTCCCACCGATACCAATGATGGGGCACTATAACGCCCACTGATACCAATAATGGGGCATTGTTTACTCCCAGTACATTTTCTATTCTCACTGCCACAGTCCGGCCCCCTAAATTTTGAAGGACAGTAAACTGGCCCTTTAATTAGAAAGTTTGCAGACCCTTAGGCTAGACCATAACTTAAAGGTGATCTCCAGGCAGATATAAATGACACACGTTAATGCAGCTTTGCAAACATTAATACATCATTACATGTATTTTTTTAATACAAGCAGTGTAAGTAAATACATATGAATTGGTATCAGCCTCTTGCAGTCCCTGTACAGGAGAGCTCAGACTGAAAGAAGGAAAATGTACACAAGAAGCCAATTAGTTATAGCACAGTGCTTATGTGCTAACAAGGAGAATGCTGACAGGAGGAGAGAGCAGAGGGACAGAGAGATGAGCCATCAGCCAACTGCTTCTCCTTTCACTTTCTATTCACAGTCTGAGGGAGGTACAAGACCAGTAAGTGTTATTTAATGCTGAGTTTGAATCTGCTAATATTTTGTCCTCTCTGCCCCCCCTCCCCCATCAACATGCCAATTGCATTTTTAAAACCTGTATGTTTTCATTACATGCCTAATTGTACACCCAGCAATGTCATCACTGGGCCCCTGTGCTTCTCTGTGCAATGCAGGAAGCTCGTGGCTGGTGGGAGGACATTAAAAATTGCAACAGGCACTATTTTATTCTCCAGGGCCTCTGCTTTTAGAAAATATATAATGTTTGGGGGGTTCTATGTCATTTTCTAGCAAAGAAATTCAGATTTTAACATGTGTGGAAAAAATAAATAAATAAATAAAAAGATTTTTCGTCTATAGATTATATAGAAAATACAAATATTTTTTGCAAGACAGTATTGTCAAAAGAAAGCCTAGATAGTCCCAGAAAAAAATGACTTTGTTATCGCAAATAATAACAAGTTATCGCCAAGTAAATGGGCCCATAGTGGAAATGTAAAAGTAGCTGTGGTCCATAAGGGGTGTCCAAGTATGAGAGCTGAAGTGGTTAATCTGTTGGCGCCGAGCACACACAAATACGTGGTCTCTTGGCGGCTGGGCCTTGGAGCTGAGCGGCTGCGTGCAATAGCGCCAATAGAGTTGTGCTGAGAGCGCGCTCCTGGAATAGTGACCAGTGGCTAAACGGAAACCTTCCGATCACTACTTGCGATCAAGAGTTTTCTGATCATGTGACAGCCAATCACGGCAGTCACGTGGCCATAACCCCTGACCCACCTCCCGGCATTCCAAAGCACTTAAAGGGTTGGCGGGTAACAAGGGGTTAAAGTAGATGTAAATGCCACCTGAATTACATTTACTGTATTTTGCTAAAGCACTGTGTAGCATAAACAATTGCCCTTAAAAAAAAAAAAAAAAAAAAAAAAAAAAAAGTATTTTCCCCTTCTTTCATCCCTTGCTCAGTGCTGCTGATCTCCTGAGGTCTCTTTGCAGCCACATCCTGCCTATATATACTCCAGTGATGGCTCTATGACATTTCTCAGGACATTTCTTGATGGTGACAACAGTGGATGTGTGTTAGCACTGACACTTGTATTGTAGTCTGCATTGGGAGAGCATGTGACAGGGAGGTGACAACAACAAAAAACACAATTAGGAAAAAGGGACAGAGCGTTGTCACCCTATAACAGGAAGCACCTGAAAAAAAAGGACCTTCATGGCGGCATTGCCAAGGACTATTTTAATTAGAGCGGCAGATTTTCATAGAATGAAAATGACATTTGAAATGACATTGTTAAAGCGTATATTAGTGATAAAAATAATAATAATAATAATAGATGTCAAATATGCTCCTGCCGATGAGTATTAGTAATGAGTGTAATCTGCAGTGTGGCAGGCAGGGGGCAGCCTCTGCCTTCTCTTCTATATCACTAATAACTGTCAGTAAACAGGCTGGAATGTTTCTTTATATTTATTTATATTATAATTAGGTATTAGGCTATAATATAAATATACTTGTGTGTTTATATACACACACACACACACACACACATACAAATATATTTTTATTATAATATATATATATATATATATATATATATATATATATATATATATATATATATATATATATATATATATATATATATATATATATACATTTTTATATAATAATAGTATATAGAAAAGAATATAAAGTATACAGTATATATACACTGTATAAAATTGTTTATATATATATATATATATATATATATATATATATATATATATATATATATATATATATATATATATAATTTATATTTATATATATATAATAATATTATATATAAAAAATAATATAAAGTATACTCTATATATATATATATACACACACACACACACACAGTATATACACACTGTATAACTTTTTATAATAATAATAATATATAAAAAATATATATATACACTATATAAAATTGTATTTTATACATATATATATATATATATATATATATATATATATATATATATATAATTGTATACAGTGTATGTATGTATACTGTATATTTTATATTATTATTATTAGTATATTGTATTCTGGCACAGTGGGTCTTGTGCTGATATGATGGGTAACGGATCTCACATACAGTATACTGTACATGGCTTCTTGTGTCCCTCAATAGAACTCCAAGAAAAATGAATTTACAGCGAGTACAAAAATCCCAATTTTGTTTTACTTACCCATTGACCCTTTTGTTGCCACCGTCAAATGCCATTATTTTTTTTGGTACCCTATGTGATAATGAATAAAGTTTAGTGCAAAAAAAAATAAAAGTAGCAAAGTTCGTCACCATTTCACAGGTATGCGCAGTTTTAGGGCTGGTTCACACTATTGCGATGCCAGACATCGCATGTGATTTGCACTGCATTGCTGTGCAGATCACACGCGATGGCTGTGCGATGCGAATTTCACCCATACAAACTGAACTTGCATCACATTCGGAACAAACTCAAGCAGGACCCTTTTTTTTTTTTTTTTTTTTGGTCCGCACCAGAATTGGATCGCATTGTGTGTTCACACCCATGCCATCCGATTCTGCAAATCGTGCTGCGTTTTGCAAACTGATCGTGGGGTGCTGTTAACTTAACATACACTCCTCAATCAGTTTGCATGAACAGGTTTGCGATTTAGATACGGTGTAAATTTGCAGCGAAATTCGCTGTGAATTCGCCACATCTAGTGTGAACCGAGCCTTAGGGCTTGACATGTTATTATTATTATACAGGATTTATATAGCGCCAACAGTTTACGCAGCGCTTTACAACATTAGGGCAGACAGTACAAGTACAATACAATTCAATACAGGAGGAATCAGAGGGCCCTGCTCGTTAGAGCTTACAATCTAGGAACATGTTAGGTATCTATTTCTATTTGCTCAGCCAAACCACATGTTTTGTATTTTACCAAAAAAATTGGGTAATCTATTGTGTTTATGTGCACTAAAATCACCCTGTGGATTAAGTTTCCGCTTGATCATTGCTCTTATATTGCTTGACATGAAAAATTGAAACTGCCACCATTTTATTCTCCAGGGTCTTTACTCTCAGAAAATATTAATATTTTGGGGGTTTTAAGTAATCTTCGGTCCTAAACATATATATTTTGCAGCTATTTAACCCCAAAAACTAAACACAGCTTGACTTTTTTTAAGGACACCTTGCCACCTTGGTTTCTTCCAATGTACGGCAGTGACAGGACCTCTTTATATGAAAATGTGATCAATGGGTCTGGGAGGGCTTGCCCATGTGGCACTGTTTAATGTAAAGCCTGGGACACACCATTAGATTATCGGACGAATTATCGTACGGTTTGTTTTTTTGCGTGCTAGTCTTATATCGAAAATTAAGAGGTTACTAAAATTCTCGTATGACAGAATAAAAATTGATGTAATGTATACAGTATTGTATTTGTATTGTTTATTGTATTTGTATTGTTTTTTCGGACGAATACTGTACTGATTAAATGAAGACCTGGTACCATACGAGAAAAATTTCCGTGGTTGTCCCTTCGGGTAATTTTGCACGACCTGTCCTCATAGGCTCTCGAAAGCTGTGTACTAACGATCAGATTATCATACGATCGATTTGAACGCTGTATTTTTTGTACGATTTTCTGATAGTATGTACAGGCCTTCAACCACTTGCCACCCTGCCCACCGTCAAATGACAGCGGGGCAGTGCAGCTCTTGTTCTGGGTGGACGTCATATGACAGAGTCCCAGAACGACCGCTCTCTCGCGCTCCCCCGGGGACATGGTGCAACCCCCATCTCTGTAAAGAGCCGTGGCTGTGGCTTTTTAACCATGTGATCGGCTGTGTCCAATCACAGCTGCTCACATGTAAACACCGAGATGCCGGTAATCGGCTCTCTTCGCCTCACACTGACAGAGTATGAGGAGAGGAGAGCCGATCAGTGGCATCTCCCTACAGAGGACATCTAGGCATGTAATCAGGCCACTGATTACAATAAAGTGCCCACAGTGCCAGCAGTGAGTGCCCACCAGTACCAGCAGCGAGTGCCCACCAGTGCCAGCAAACAGTGCCCACAATTGTAAGCAATCAGTACCCTTTAGTGATATCAGTCAGTGCTGGCAATCACTGCTGCCCACCACTGCTGCCCATCAATACCTATCACTGCTGCCCATCAATGCCACCCATCAATGCTCATCAGTGCCCATCAGTGCCACCTATCAGTGCCCCCTATCCATGTCATCTATCTGTGCCCACCAGTGCCACCTATATGTGCCGATCAGTGCCACCCACCAGTGCCCACCAGTGCCACCCATCAGTGCCCACCAGTGCCGCCCATCAGTGCCACATATCTGTGCCACCTATCAGTGCCCATAAGTGCGGGATATTCGTGCCTCCTCATCAGTGCCCATAAGTGTCGCCTCATCAGTGCCCATCAATGCCACCTCATCAGCGCCCATCAGTGAATGAGAATAATTACTTATTTACAAAAGTTACTGACAGAAACTAAGAAAAACTTTTATTTTATTTTTTTTTTAATTTTCAGTATTTTTTTTATTTTTTTAATGAAAAAGTAAAAAACCCAGAAGTGATTAAATACCACCAAAAGAAAGCTCTATTTGTGTGAAGAAAATGATAAAAATTTCACATGGTTACAGTGTAGCATGACCGCGCAATTGTCATTCAAAGTGTGACAGCGCTGAAAACTGAAAAATGGCCTGGGCAGGAAGGGGGTGTAAGTGCCCTGTATTGAAGTAGTTAAATAAAAATAGTAAATCCACTATGGAAGTGTTGGAGCCTCTACTAGGAATTTATTGCTGTCTGTGACCTCATTGGTGGGATTCAACCTCACTTTCTTTGGGGTCAATGGGAATGGAAGTGAGGGGAATCTCTCTAATGGCGCTCCCTCTGCTGGAAATGTGTGGAACAGCAGCTATACCATACAGCTCATCCTCCTGTAGGGGCCATTTACATTTCTATTTTCCTTTAGGCCTCCAACAAACTCTTGTGTTATGGTAACATATAAATGAAAATATATGTTTTGCCGTGTACTGTGAAATGAATGCTCCTCTTCAAATACCCCACACATGACCAGTTGTGGCGCAGGTCTCTGCCAGATATTTGGAACCTGGGCATGTTGGCGCCCACAAAGGGGATTCCCACAAATATGCACACGTTACAGGCTTCTGGTATTTGGGATTTTATAGAGACCCACGACATCTGTGTGCAGGAATCCTCCCCACACATGTGCATGCACCCTGTTGGCTTCTGCCAGTTCCTAAATACCTGGCAGACAGCAGCAACATGCCTGTGCAAGTGGTGGGCACGCGTCCCTCAGTGTAACTGTTACAATATAGAATTGTGTCTTGTGCAACAACTAATGTACATCAGTATTTAGTAGAGCTATATTCTTCAACCAGTAGATGGCAGTGTTTATAAGTTTGTACCTGCATCTATGGTATGCTTTACGTCTTTTCCCTGAATAAGGTTTCTAGTTTCCTGTCTGCAGTTAAGATGCAAAGCCTATGTGGACTGTACACTGTCTGTTCTGTAGGGCTATATACAGAATTTCTAACGATAACACTGCTTCCTGGCATGTCCATTTCACACGTCCCAGGAGGCAGCAGGAGGAGAAAACAGAAAAATAAATACTAAATGTTTCTGAAAATGATGAAACATTTTCCAGTTCCCTAACAACGCAATGGAGGCGATTTACTAAAACTGGAGCACTCAGAATATGGTGTAGCTGTGCATGGTAGCCAATCATCTTCTAACTTCAGCTTGTTCAATTAAGCTTTGACAAAAATCCTGGAAGCTGATTGGTTTCTATGCAGAGCTGCACCAGAATTTGCACTCTCCAGGTTTAGTAAATCAACCCCCAATGTGTCATCTCATCACCGCCTGCTTTGACCTTCAAAATGCCAACCAACTGCACCAAACACACAGGGTTGTGGCGAAGTCCCATCCACTCGAATAGGTCGCATTTGGCAGCGGTCAGGGCTGTCTTAATGCATGGGCACCCCTGGGCACTGCTCAGGGGCCCCAGGTGCACGGGGACTCCATGATAATCTTTCATTACACAAAACTTGCCAGCTGTCCAGGATTTTCCGGGACAGTCATGCATTTTACTAAACTGTCCCGGTATGGCTATGTCCCAGGAAGCATCCCAGAACCTGTACTGTGCCCTCCTGTTCCCAGTATTGTGCCCTCCTGATCCCCCTTTACTGTGCCCTCCTGATCCCCCTGTACTGTGCCCTTCTGATCCCAGTATTGTGCCCTCCTGATCCCCCTGTACTGTGCCCTCCTGTTCCCAGTATTGTGCCCTCCTGATCCCAGTATTGTGCCCTCCTGATCCCCCGTTACTGTGCCCTCCTGATCCCAGTATTGTGCCCTCCTGATCCCCCTGTACTGTGCCCTCCTGTTCCCAGTATTGTGCCTTCCTGATCTCCCTGTACTGTGCCCTCCTGATCCCCATGTACTGTGCCCTCCTGATCCCCCTGTACTGTGCCCTCCTGATCCCCCTGTACTTTACCCTCCTGTTCCCAGTACTGTGCCCTCCTGATCCCCCTGTACTGTGCCCTCCTGATCCCAGTATTGTGCCCTCCTGCTCCCAGTATTGTGCCCTCCTGATCCCCCTGTACTGTGCCCTCCTGATCCCCCTGTACTGTGCCCTCCCGATCCCAGTATTGTGCCCTCCTGCTCCCAGTACTGTGCCCTCCTGATCCCCCTGTACTGTGCCCTCCTGATCCCCCTGTACTTTACCCTCCTGTTCCCAGTACTGTGCCCTCCTGATCCCCCTGTACTGTGCCCTCCTGTTCCCAGTATTGTGCCCTCCTGCTCCCAGTATTGTGCCCTCCTGGTCCCAGTACTGTGCCCTCCTGATCCCCCTGTACTGTGCCCTCCTGATCCCCCTGTACTCTGCCCTCCTGTTCCCAGTAATGTGCCCTCCTGCTCCCAGTATTATGTCCTCCTGATCCCCCTGTACTGTGCCCTCCTGATCCCCCTGTACTTTACCCTCCTGTTCCCAGTACTGTGCCCTCCTGATCCCCCTGTACTGTGCCCTCCTGCTCCCAGTATTGTGCCCTCCTGATCCCCCTGTACTGTGCCCTCCTGATCCCCCTGTACTGTGCCCTCCTGATCCCCCTGTACTGTGCCCTTCTGATCCCCCTGTACTTTACCCTCCTGTTCCCAGTATTGTGCCCTCCTGATCCCCCTGTACTGTGCCCTCCTGTTCCCAGTATTGTGCTCTCCTGATCCCCCTGTACTGTGCCCTCCTGTTCCCAGTATTGTGCCCTCCTGATCCCCCTGTACTGTGCCCTCCTGTTCCCAGTATTGTGCCCTCCTGATCCCCCTGTTCTGTGCCCTCCTGTTCCAAGTATTGTGCCCTCCTGATCCCCCTGTACTGTGCCTTCCTGTTCCCAGTATTGTGCCCTCCTGCTCCCAGTATTGTGCCCTCCTGCTCCCAGTATTGTGCCCTCCTGATCCCCCTGTACTGTGCCCTCCTGCTCCCAGTATTGTGCCCTCCTGCTCCCAGTACTGCGCCCTCCTGATCCCCCGTTACTGTGCCCTCCTGATCCCAGTATTGTGCCCTCCTGATCCCCCTGTACTGTGCCCTCCTGTTCCCAGTATTGTGCCCTCCTGATCCCAGTATTGTGCCCTCCTGCTCCCAGTACTGTGCCCTCCTGATCCCCCTGTACTGTGCCCTCCTGATCCCCCTGTACTTTACCCTCCTGTTCCCAGTACTGTGCCCTCCTGATCCCCCTGTACTGTGCCCTCCTGTTCCCAGTATTGTGCCCTCCTGCTCCCAGTATTGTGCCCTCCTGGTCCCAGTACTGTGCCCTCCTGATCCCCCTGTACTGTGCCCTCCTGATCCCCCTGTACTCTGCCCTCCTGTTCCCAGTAATGTGCCCTCCTGCTCCCAGTATTATGTCCTCCTGATCCCCCTGTACTGTGCCCTCCTGATCCCCCTGTACTTTACCCTCCTGTTCCCAGTACTGTGCCCTCCTGATCCCCCTGTACTGTGCCCTCCTGCTCCCAGTATTGTGCCCTCCTGATCCCCCTGTACTGTGCCCTCCTGATCCCCCTGTACTGTGCCCTCCTGATCCCCCTGTACTGTGCCCTTCTGATCCCCCTGTACTTTACCCTCCTGTTCCCAGTATTGTGCCCTCCTGATCCCCCTGTACTGTGCCCTCCTGTTCCCAGTATTGTGCTCTCCTGATCCCCCTGTACTGTGCCCTCCTGTTCCCAGTATTGTGCCCTCCTGATCCCCCTGTACTGTGCCCTCCTGTTCCCAGTATTGTGCCCTCCTGATCCCCCTGTTCTGTGCCCTCCTGTTCCAAGTATTGTGCCCTCCTGATCCCCCTGTACTGTGCCTTCCTGTTCCCAGTATTGTGCCCTCCTGCTCCCAGTATTGTGCCCTCCTGCTCCCAGTATTGTGCCCTCCTGATCCCCCTGTACTGTGCCCTCCTGCTCCCAGTATTGTGCCCTCCTGCTCCCAGTACTGCGCCCTCCTGATCCCCCGTTACTGTGCCCTCCTGATCCCAGTATTGTGCCCTCCTGATCCCCCTGTACTGTGCCCTCCTGTTCCCAGTATTGTGCCCTCCTGATCTCCCTGTACTGTGCCCTCCTGATCCCCATGTACTGTGCCCTCCTGATCCCCCTGTACTGTGCCCTCCTGATCCCCCTGTACTTTACCCTCCTGTTCCCAGTATTGTGCCCTCCTGATCCCCCTGTACTTTACCCTCCTGTTCCCAGTACTGTGCCCTCCTGATCCCCCTGTACTGTGTCCTCCTGATCCCAGTATTGTGCCCTCCTGCTCCCAGTATTGTGCCCTCCTGATCCCCCTGTACTGTGCCCTCCTGATCCCCCTGTACTGTGCCCTCCCGATCCCAGTATTGTGCCCTCCTGCTCCCAGTACTGTGCCCTCCTGATCCCCCTGTACTTTACCCTCCTGTTCCCAGTACTGTGCCCTCCTGATCCCCCTGTACTGTGCCCTCCTGTTCCCAGTATTGTGCCCTCCTGCTCCCAGTACTGTGCCCTCCTGATCCCCCTGTACTGTGCCCTCCTGATCCCCCTGTACTGTGCCCTCCTGTTCCCAGTATTGTGCCCTCCTGCTCCCAGTATGGTGCCCTCCTGATCCCCCTGTACTGTGCCCTCCTGATCCCCCTGTACTTTACGCTCCTGTTCCCAGTACTGTGCCCTCCTGATCCCCCTGTACTGTGCCCTCCTGTTCCCAGTATTGTGCCCTCCTGCTCCCAGTATTGTGCCCTCCTGATCCCCCTGTACTGTGCCCTTCTGATCCCCCTGTACTTTACCCTCCTGTTCCTAGTATTGTGCCCTCCTGATCCCCCTGTACTGTGCCCTCCTGTTCCCAGTATTGTGATCTCCTGATCCCCCTGTACTGTGCCCTCCTGTTCCCAGTATTGTGCCCTCCTGATCCCCCTGTACTGTGACCTCCTGTTCCCAGTATTGTGCCCTCCTGATCCCCCTGTTCTGTGCCCTCCTGTTCCCAGTATTGTGCCCTCCTGATCCCCCTGTACTGTGCCTTCCTATTCCCAGTATTGTGCCCTCCTGCTCCCAGTATTGTGCCCTCCTGCTCCCAGTATTGTCCCCTCCTGATCCCCCTGTACTGTGCCCTCCCGCTCCCAGTATTGTGCCCTCCTGCTCCCAGTACTGCGCCCTCCTGATCCCCCGTTACTGTGCCCTCCTGATCCCAGTATTGTGCCCTCCTGATCCCCCTGTACTGTGCCCTCCTGTTCCCAGTATTGTGCCCTCCTGATCTCCCTGTACTGTGCCCTCCTGATCCCCATGTACTGTGCCCTCCTGATCCCCCTGTACTGTGCCCTCCTGATCCCCCTGTACTTTACCCTCCTGTTCCCAGTATTGTGCCCTCCTGATCCCCCTGTACTTTACCCTCCTGTTCCCAGTATTGTGCCCTCCTGATCCCCCTGTACTTTACCCTCCTGTTCCCAATACTGTGCCCTCCTGATCCCCCTGTACTGTGCCCTCCTGATCCCAGTATTGTGCCCTCCTGCTCCCAGTATTGTGCCCTCCTGATCCCCCTGTACTGTGCCCTCCTGATCCCCCTGTACTGTGCCCTCCCGATCCCAGTATTGTGCCCTCCTGCTCCCAGTACTGTGCCCTCCTGATCCCCCTGTACTTTACCCTCCTGTTCCCAGTACTGTGCCCTCCTGATCCCCCTGTACTGTGCCCTCCTGTTCCCAGTATTGTGCCCTCCTGCTCCCAGTATTGTGCCCTCCTGATCCCCCTGTACTGTGCCCTCCTGATCCCCCTGTACTTTACCCTCCTGTTCCCAGTACTGTGCCCTCCTGATCCCCCTGTACTGTGCCCTCCTGATCCCCCTGTACTGTGCCCTCCTGTTCCCAGTATTGTGCCCTCCTGCTCCCAGTATTTTGCCCTCCTGATCCCCCTGTACTGTGCCCTCCTGATCCCCCTGTACTTTACCCTCCTGTTCCCAGTATTGTGCCCTCCTGATCCCCCTGTACTGTGCCCTCCTGTTCCCAGTATTGTGCTCTCCTGATCCCCCTGTACTGTGCCCTCCTGTTCCCAGTATTGTGCCCTCCTGATCCCCCTGTACTGTGCCCTCCTGTTCCCAGTATTGTGCCCTCCTGATCCCCCTGTTCTGTGCCCTCCTGTTCCCAGTATTGTGCCCTCCTGCTCCCAGTATTGTGCCCTCCTGCTCCCAGTACTGTGCCCTCCTGATCCCCCTGTACTGTGCCCTCCTGTTCCCAGTATTGTGCCCTCTTGACCTCCCCTGTACTGTGTCCTTTGTGTTGATCAGTCTTTGATTTTTGGCATGTTTTCTTATTGTTAAAATCGATTTTATGGAAAGTACTAATGAATATATGTTTTATCAACTATTTATACTTTCAATTTTGAGAGTAGGTGTGTAAATTTGGGCAGGCTGTTGGGGGTCTCAGTGCATTACTTTGCCCAGGGGCCCATGACGCTATTAAGACGGCCCTGGCAGCGGTACCTGCCTTGTAGTGGGGCTGTGCTCGCAGTACAAGGGTTAAATGCTCGTTTAGTTTAGGGGACAGTAAGGGCAGTATTACTTGATCCTCCATTCCCCAGCAAACAGTGCTCCCCTATGCCCCAGCAGTAGATTGTCCTTTGGTTTCCTCGCATCCACCGTAGGGCTACACTCCCTGCATTGGCCTTGATGACATCAAAAGTGTCCGACCACCAGAGTGCAAGGGAGAAGAGGCTGCGGAGACCGGTGTTATGGAGAAGCCGGCAGGAGCAGAGGATCAGGCAAGTAAAAATGGTTTAAGTATATATAAACATGCAAATATAAAGATATAAAAAAAATAAAAAAATAAAAATAAAAATATATATATATATAGTTTCAGGACACAAAACCAAAATACAACAAAAAAAAATGGTATAAATATTAATTATAATCTAATGTGCTTAGTGTACTAAGAGAATGCAGCACTCACTAACTCCAGATACAGGAAAAATCTAAATAATACACAAAAGGTGTTCAATCCTCTTTAACAATGATCAGTAATTATAAACATTGTATCAAATTGTGACCACCGATCAGAAAACAAGAAAGTGTTTATTTGTTTTTTCTTGTTTTCTGATTGGTAGCTGCAATTTGATACAATGTTTATGATTGGTGATACTTTCTATAGAAGATTGCGCACCTTTTTGAGCATTATTAACCTGTTGACACCGACAGCGCAATGTTGCAAAAAAAAAAAAAACAGCTGTGCAGAGAGCGCACAGTTACCGACGGCTAACAGAAAGCTCCCAATTACTTCTTGCGATCGGGTGCTTTCTGATCATGTGACCATCGTGAAAGCCAATCACATCGGTCACAGGATCATAAACCCCCCCGCCTCCTAGCATCTTAAACCCCTTTAAGGGCCAGGTTAGGTAAAAAATGCTTTACTTGTCCCCCCGCCTAGACCTAAATGATCCGTTGACCCTTTGGGCTTATTTACACTAGCGTCATCCTCTGAAAAGCGACCGGC
The DNA here is from genome assembly GCF_042186555.1 of Aquarana catesbeiana. Taxonomy (NCBI): domain Eukaryota; kingdom Metazoa; phylum Chordata; class Amphibia; order Anura; family Ranidae; genus Aquarana; species Aquarana catesbeiana. The sequence continues at coordinate 33,600,127 of NC_133327.1, forward strand.
GGTGAATCGTTATTTTATTTGATAGGTATTATGTTGCCTCCTCCCCGCCTTTTTTAACCCCTTAAAACCCAACACCACCGTGCTGCAATACACAGTGTTGCTGTAAGGCCCCATTCAGTTGAGTGGGTTGCGGGGGGGTCGTGCCCTCCAAACTTGATAGGGTGTTTATAGCTTGCCGCAACCTCAAAGTAAAGCATAGCAGCCGCAGTGTGTGTACACCTCCATCTGCCGCCTTTGCAGCTTGAGGGCTTTTTACTCTTGCTTTGATTCTGAAGAGCGATTCGCGTTTGGATCGATCTTCAGTGCGCTTTTACTAGGTGGATAGGAGGCGTCGTATTGCCTCCTCGCCGCTTGTTTGGACCCCCTAAATACCGGACGCCCACGCTGTATGCTTGCGTGTGGTTGTGGGGCGGTTGCAGCGCGGCCCTATTCGTATCTTGCAATTCTTTGCTTGAATTACCCCCCCCCCCAGCCGCTGCCTCTGCAGCAAAATGAGGGTGTGGTGTGAACTATGCCATTGGAAACCATAAAACCTACTTTCCATGCGTTTTTGATGCAGAAAAAAAAAAGCACACTGGACGGCGTGTGGCTCGAACATGCTGCACTTTTCCTGCACTGGACTGTACTGGAACGCAGTAAAATGCATCAAACACGTATCGGAATGCACTGGAACGCATCAAAAATGCACCGGACCCCAGTACAGTGAAGAAAAAGAAGAAAAAAAGAATCTGGAATGCATCTGGATACGCATCAAATACACACCAGAACGCGCCAAAAATACACATGCAGAAATGCATCCGGAACGGATCTGGAGTGCGTTTTTGTGGTGTGAAACCAGCCCTTAGGCTGCGTTCACACCTGAGCGATTTGAATCGCGGGTGGAATCCCTGCGATTCTGCCTGCGATCCTAAATCGCGGCAAATCGTTGGATGCTTGTGCGATACCATTACTTCTTAATGGCACCCCCAATAATGCTGCAATCGTGGCAAATCGCAACTCGCGCCGCTTGTTGCTCAAAAAGGAGCAGGAGCTTCTTTTAAGCATCGCGCATTGTGATTTGCTGGGATCGCAGGATGAGATACCTTGTGACAGTGCTGGCAATTGCACCGTAATTTGCCACGATTTCGAATTGGGCAGAATCGGGCAGAATTGCGGCGATTCGGCTTGCTCAGGTGTAAATGGAGTCTAAGGCTCGATTCACATCTATGCATGCTGCTTTTGAGCGTTTCTGCAGTGCTTTTGTGTTTGTTTTTTTTACTGCGATTTTGCTGGGTTTTGCATTTTTTGTGCTTTTATTTTGGCAAATTTGTTGTTGGGCGGTTTAAAAAACGCAAAAAAGCAGACCGCGGCAAAATCCAGGTAAAAACACACTACATGCTTTTCTGCAGCTTCTTCGTTGAAGTCTATTGAACCAAAAACAAGAACTGTTTTGCTTTAAAAAAAAAAGTCCCTGACCCTTTCCAAAAACGCAGAGGCGCAAAATGTGATGTGAATTGATGTGAATGTGTTCCATAGGAACCAATGTTAAAAAAATATCCTGCGTTTCCGCAAAAAGCATGAAAAAACCCATTAGGGTGAATGGAGCCTTAGGGCCGGTTCACACCACATGCAATCAAGTGCATTTTTTTTTTTTTCTGCATCAGAAACGCATGGAAAGTAGGTTATATGGTTTCCAATGGCATCGTTCACACCAGTGCAGTCAGTTCCAGTGCTTTCCGGTTCCGGAAAGAAAAGTAGAAGGGCCGGTTCTCACCACAAAAACGCACTCCAGATCTGTTCCGGATGCGTTTCTGCATGCAGTTTTTTAACATGTTTTTGGCGTGTTCTGGTGCGTTTTCGATGCGTTTCTGGATGCATTCCAGATGCATTTTATTTTTTTTTTTCCTGTTTTTTTTTTCACTGTACTTAAGTCCGGTGTATTTTTGATGCATTCCTGTGCATTCCAGTGCGTTTTTGATGTGTTTTACCCCGTTCCAGTACAGTCCAGTACAGGAAAAATGCAGCATGTTCTACTTTTTTTTTTTCTGAAACTGGAACTGCAAGCACTGGTGTGAACTATGCCATTGGAAACCATATAACCTACTTTCCATGTGTTTTTGATACCGAAAAAACGCACTAGACTGCATGTGGTGTGAACTGGCCTAAACATGCTGCATTTTCCCTGCACCGGACTGTAATGGAGCGCAATAAAACGCATCAAAAACTCACCGGAATACACTGTAACACATCAAAAACTCACCGAAATGCACTGTAACGCATTAAACTCACCGGAATGCACTGTAACGCATCAAAAACGCACCGGACCCCAGTACAGTGAAAAAGAAAACAGGAAAAAAGAAGCAGAAAATCTTCTGGAATGCATCCAGAAACGCATCAAAAACACACATGCAGAAACATTTCTGGAACGGATCTGGAGTGCGTTTGTTCTCCATTCACAGCTATGCATGTTGTTTTTGAGCATTTCTGCAGTGCTTTTTGCTGTGCTTTCTGCATTTTTGGACATGCGTTTTAGATGCGTTTTGCATTTTTGATGCTTTTTCTTTTTATTTGGCCAATTTGTTGCTGGGCAGATAAATAATAATAAATAAATAAATAATAAATAAATAATGCAAAGACGCACTACATGCTTTTTTGCAGCGTCTCCATTAAAGTCTATTGAACCAAAAAAGCAAAAAAAAAAAGCACTGTTTTGCTTTAAAAAAAAAAGTCCCTGACCCTTTCCAAAAACGCAGAGGCACAAAAATGCATTGATGTAAACGTGTTCCATAGGGAACCATGAACAAAAAAAACGGTCCTGCGTTTCTGCAAAAAGCATGAATAAAAACACACTGGGGTGAATGGAGCCTTAGGACCAGTTCACATCACATGCAGTCCAGTGCGTTTTTTTTTTCTGCATCATAAACGCGTGGAAAGTAGGCCATATGGTTTCCAATGGCATAGTTCACACCAGTGCCGTCAGTTCCTGGGCTTTCCAGTTTCAGAAAAAAAAAGTAGAACACGCTGCATTTTTCCTGCACTGGACAGTACTGGAACGCTGTAAAACGCATCAAAAACGCACATGTCCCTATTTAAGGTGAAAAATGCATTGGAAAGCATCAAAAACACATCATAAAAAAATGTGCATGCATAAATGCAACCAGATCGCATCCGGACTGCGTTTCTATGGTGTGAACCGGCCCTTAAACTTTACCAAAATGTCACATGAATTACACTTCATTCAACTCTCTGCAGTGGCATGCGGCGAGGTGCGTAAAAATAAAAGCGTTGCACTGCATCCCACCCTTTGGCAGCGTTCGTAGAAGAAGGACACATAGATAACAATTGTTTTCTAGGTGCCCTTGCGCTGAGCTGTGGTTGGTTGCTCCGATGTTTTTATTTTTGCTTCCTTTTATCGGACATATCCCTTGATGTTTGACTTATCGTTGGTCGTAATCTGTGGCTCAGAGGCAGGACGTGTATAATGAGCCACCGGCATTAGGGATCTTATCAGCTTGGGAACTACAGCCCCCAGAATTCCAGAGCAGGATAAGATCAGGCCTCCCTTGGGGCTGAGGTCATCCTCCTGTTGGGTTGCCTCTGATAGAGAAAACTGCTGCAGCTTAGTGTGTTGTGTTATCTGAGTGCCTGTGTCAGCCAGTGCAGGCATCTCCCCCTCCTCCTCCTCCTCCTCCTCCTCCTCCTCCTCCTCTTCGTCTCCTCTGTCCACAGCATCATTCCCAGACCCCGCCCCATCCTCAGCCCCTGTTTTCCCCTGTCATTCTCCCACAGACAGCGGCCGCAGAGCAATGAATGAGCATCCACAGCCCCAGAAGAGACTAGGCGTTTCCAGCTGCCTCTCATGAACATCAAAGAGGATTAGCCACCCAAATCTGCAACTGACACCATCGCGCCAGGACATCTCCTCAAAGGCTGGAACCAGCTTCATCCTGACACCTGAAATCCGCATCTGGAGGAACGATGCTCCAATGGATGCTCTGCTGTTGACGGTGAGATGCTACCAAGAGATTACTGAAGGCGTTGGATCCAGCTGTGGTGGGAGAGGGTGAGGAGGAACGTATTGTGGATAGACGGGTGAATGTCAGCGTCTGAGGGGACCGTTCTGTGTTCCTAGGTGCCCTCCTCGGAATAAACAATATCACAACAGAGGAGACGCAGAAGGGGAGGGGAGCAAGATGTGCAGTAAAACCAAGAACAGCGAAGCCCTGAAGGTGGTGGTAAGATGCCGCCCAATCAACAGGAAAGAAGAAGCGGCTGGCTACGACAGGATAGTGGCTATGGATGTCAAACTGGGGCAGGTGACCATTCGGAGTCCAAGGGCGAACCCTGGGGAACTGCCAAAGACGTTTACTTTTGATGCTGTGTACGATGCCAATTCCAAGCAGACAGACTTATACGATGAGACGGTCAGGCCCCTCATCGATTCTGTCTTGCAAGGGTTCAATGGTACCATATTCGCCTACGGACAGACCGGCACCGGCAAGACCTACACCATGCAGGGTTGCTGGGCCGAGTCAGATAAAAAAGGGGTGATTCCGAATTCTTTTGATCACATTTTCACCCATATCTCCAGATCCCAAAACCAGCAATACTTGGTGAGGGCGTCTTACCTGGAGATCTATCAGGAGGAAATCCGAGACCTCTTATGTAAAGACCAGAACAAGAAGTTAGAACTCAAGGAGAATCCTGAAAGCGGAGTATATATTAAGGACCTGTCTTCTTTTGTGACCAAGAATGTGAAGGAGATAGAACACGTTATGAATTTAGGTAACCAGGCTCGGTCGGTGGCCTCCACAAACATGAATGAGCACAGTTCCAGGTCCCACACCATCTTTGTTATCACTATAGAGTGCAGTGAACTGGGTGTGGATGGACAGGAACATATCCGAGTTGGGAAACTCAACCTGGTGGACTTGGCTGGCAGCGAAAGACAAAGCAAAACAGGAATGAATGGAGATAGGCCCAAGGAAGCTTCAAAAATCAACCTCTCTTTATCAGCATTGGGTAACGTGATATCAGCGCTGGTGGATGGGCGCAGCACCCACATTCCCTATAGAGACTCCAAACTAACCCGTCTTTTACAGGACTCTCTAGGTGGCAATGCTAAAACCATCATGGTGGCCACACTGGGCCCAGTCTCCCACCACTATGACGAAACCTTGTCCACTCTCAGGTTTGCCAACAGGGCTAAGAACATCAAAAACAAGCCAAAAATTAATGAGGACCCCAAGGACACTCTGCTGAGGGAATTCCAGGAAGAGATTGCCAGGCTGAAGGCCCAGCTTGAAAAAAGGGGGATGCTCAGCAAAAAGCGCCGGCGGAACAGTCGCAGGAAAAAGTCGGTGGATGGGGAGACTATTCCGGATACGGAGGCTGAGGAGGAGAATGACGACAACCTCATAGAGAAGAATGTAGGGAGCTACTTGAAGGAACAAGCTGAGAGGTTGCAGCAGGAGAAAGCAGCTATCCAGGAGGACCACAGCTTGTTGGAGGAAGAAAAGATGAAGCTGATTGAAGAGAAGGAGAAGATGATGGAAGATTTAACAAAGGAGCAGAAAGCAACAGAGATGCTGGCGGTGAAATTCAAGGTAATTCTTTTTCAATATAGACACAAATAATACTGCGTTATACTATATATTTGTGTGGCATGGTGTTAGTTGTTCAGATGGCTGAGAGACGATAAGTCCCACCATGGCTGAGAGACGATAAGTCCCACCATGGCTGAGAAACGATAAGTCCCACCATGGCTGAGAAACGATAAGTCCCACCATGGCTGAGAGACGATAAGTCCCACCATGGTTTTAGGCCTTGCACATACAGTAGAAAGACCAAACTGTAAAGAAAGCTTTCACAAAGTATCTGGAAACTTACAGCAAGTCTCAAAATAGCTTTGTTGAAGCCTTCAAAGCCAACTTCAAAAATGTAATATATTGACACTTACTAGTCCTTAGATATAGTGGCTGCATTAGGGTCCATAGGCTTTGGTTCACATTAGACGGGCGATTTGCATTGCTATACAGTTCTATGGAAATGTAAAACCTACGATCAGAAGGAGGTCAGCGTCACCTTTTTTGCACCTGTCAATGAATTCTGAAAGATCTCAGAAGCATTCCCAGCTGATGTCAAACCAATACCATCGATAAAGGCCCATAGACGCAGGCCCTTAAAGTGGTAGTAAACTCCACTTTTAATCTTGTACCTAGAGGTAAGCCTATAAAAAGACTTACCTCTAGGTACTGGAAATATCTCCTAAACAGTGCAAGTTTAGGAGATATTTTCTGTACCTACAGGTAAGCTTTATATATAGATTATTATACAGGTAAGCCTTTTATGACATCACCCGTGCCGTACCTTCAGAGCTCCATGCTCCACATGCGCTTGAGTGACGTCATTGCGGCCCCAGCCATTCATACAGCCGGAGCCCCCCGAACCCAGAAGGCAACCCGGAAGGCATTAAAAGGCTGAAAAGGGCGGCGAGGAGGTGACTTATCACCTGACTCACTGTGGATTGGGTGGGAAAGGCTGCTGCATGTAAGAACGAACCATAAGAGCTACAGATCGCCTCCCCTCTCCTCTTCTCCATCACATGGGGGGGAGGTGTTCTGTAGTTTACAGTTTGAACAGATGAACTTTGCAGAACTGATAATAATGCTTGGGATAGCACTGTACTTGGCAGTACTGGGATCTACAAGCACTTTTTTTTTTGCATTATCGAACAAATATAACAAAATGTTTTCAATGGTATAGTTAACATACTAAAGAAGACCAATCAAGAATAGTTCATTGTTAGGGTTTACATAGATCTTAATGGGAGTGCTGACTGTCATTTTAAACAAGCTGCTAGCTGGCTTTAAGTAGCGCTAAGGCCCCCCCCATTCACACTTTGAGTAAAGGGAAATCGCTTTTCCAGCTTAGATTTTGGGTGGGCGATTTACACGCAATTTTGCTTGTCACTCATAGGACAACCTGTTCACTTCAATGCGCTGCCCTATGTGCGTTTGTCGCCCAAATGAAGCTCCTGCTCCTTTTTGGGCGAGAAGCTTCACATGACTCTTTACCACTTGCCGACCAGCCGCCGTCATTATATGGCAGCAGGTCGGCACGTTCTCGCAAATCGCTGTAGCTGTACGCCCTTTAATGAGCTATAACAGTTGCATGCCTGCTGCACGCCGGGGGGGGGGAAGTGACGTGCGTGGCCGGCGGCTGCGATGTCTGCCAGCCGTGATGTCCGCAAGCCACCCATGATTGCGGGAAAGAGAGCCAGAGTGGGGAGCTGTCAATGTAAACAAACAGATCCCCGTTCTGACAGGGGAGGAGAGACAGATCTGCTGTTTTTAGTGATCAGGAACAGCGATCTCTCTCCTCCTCCAGTCAATCCCATCCCGCCACAGTTCGAAACTACTCCTTAGGGAACAGTTAACCCCTTGATCGCCCCCTAGTGTTAACCCCTTCCCTGCCAAAGACATTTATACAGTATTCAGTGCATTTTTATAGCACCGATCGCTGTATAAATGTCACTGGTCCTAAAAAAGTGTCAAAAGTGTCCGATTTGTCCACCGCTATGTCGCAGCCCCGCTAAAAATCTCAGATCACCGCCATTACCAGTAAAAAAAAAATTAGAAATGCCATAAATCTAGCCCCTATTTTGTAAACGCTATAACTTTTGCGCAAACAAATCGCTTATTGCGATTTTTTTTTTACCAAAAATATGTAGAAAAATACATATCGGCCTAAACTGAGGAAGAATTTTTTTTTTTTTTTGGACATTTATTATAGCAAAAAGTAAAAAATATTGTTTTTTTTTTTTTTTTTTCAAAATTGTCGCTCTTTTTTTGTTTATAGCGCAAAAAATAAAAACCGCAGAGATGATCAAATACCACCAAAAGAAAGCTCTATTTATGGGAAAAAAGGACATCAATTTTATTTGGGTACAGTATCGCACGACCGCGCAATTGTCAGTTAAAGTAACGCAATGCCGTATCACAAAAAATGGCCTGGTCATGAAGGAGGGTAAACCTTCCAGAGCTAGAGTGGTTAGAGAGGAACTTCACCAAGTTTAAAAGGAGAGTTCACCTTTATAAAAAAAAAAAAGATTGTTCTGTCGAGAAGTGCCCGCTATCGAGCAGTGATTTTAGCTGATGTGACGGGGAGACGGCGCCTGTGCACAATAGCCAAATGGCAGAAAATGGACGGCCGCACTCTAAAATAATGCATTTAATAAATAAGGCTTAATCCATACATCAAACAGAGACACAGCTCCAGATGATAACTGACGCGTTTCGCACCATTAATGGCGCTTAATCATAGCTATGTGCACAATACCCGACAGCAGAAATTTTTCTGTCAGATTGTGCTCCGCTCTCCCACGGCGCGTTTATATCGGTTCTGTCGAGAAGTGCCAGCTATCAAGAAGTGCCCGGGACGAACGGCGCATGTGCCTTATGGAACAGCACAACAGCTGATTTTACAATCAGCTGTTGTGACGGCGAGACGGCGCCTGCGCACAATAGCCGACAGAAGAAATTTTTCTGTCAGATTGTGCCCCGCGCTCCCGTGGCGAGTTCATATCGGTGAGGGGCGGATTTGTACATGTTGTGGGCAGATTTATAAATGATGGGCAGTTGGGGGCGGAATTTTTCAAGATGGCCAGTGCTGCAAAACAAAACTTTTTATGCTATTCTTCCTGGACGCTTGCGGGGCGTGTTTAGCCAAGTGATGGGTGGGTTTTTTTATGTTGATGGGTGGGTTTGCAGGGCGTATTTATATACAATTTATATATAGAAGTATATATATATATATATATATATATATATATATATATATATATACATACACAAGCATAATAGAACTGTACTCAGGAAATGCAAATGGCTTGTGTTAGCTAGCTAAATACACCCTGAAAACCCGCCCATCAGTTGGCTTAACACGCCCCGCTAGCGCTCAGGAAGAATAGCACAAAAAAGTTTTGTTTTGCAGCACTGGCCATCTTTAAAAATTTCCACCCCCAACTGCCCATCATTTATAAATCCGCCCACAGCATGTACAAATCCGTCCCTCACCGACATGAACTCGCCACGGGATCGCGGGGCACAATCTGACAGAAAAATCTCTTCTGTTGGCTATTGTGCGCAGGCGCCGTCCCACCTGCACGACAGCTGATCGTGAAATCAGCTGTTGTGCTGTTCCGTACGGCGCATTCATGGCGCATGGCCGTTCGTCCCGGGCAGTGTGCAAATGAGAAAATCCGGACAGCCGCACAGTCCCGGGCACTTCTCGATAGCGGGCACTTCGACAGAACACCGGTAAAGGATGTTTGTAAATTAAAACAAACTGTGCAGCTCTGACTAAAGATGAATAATACCCTTGATATAGGTGTAGAAGACCATTTACATACCTTATGAAGCCTGACTGGAATACTCCCAGGACGTTGCTAAGTACTCCCAGGACATTGCTAAGTGAGGCCTAGTCATCACTGCTCACCTCCACCATCACAGGAGTGAGCTGTTTCAAACCCCCTCACATACTCTTTCTCTCCCCCCTGATGCGGTAGCTCTGAGTTCAGCATTTGATTGCTCACTCCTGTGATGGTTGAGGTGGGCAGTGATGACTAGGCCTCACTTAGCAACGTCCTGGGAGTATTCCAGTCAGGCTTCATGAAGTATGTAAATGGCCTACACCTATAGAAAGGGCTTTATTCAGCTTTAGTCAGAGATATACAGCTTGTTTTTATCTACAGACGCCCCTTATCTTCATAGGCAGTTTTGTGGTAAAGGTGAACTAACCCTGTAAATAAGAATCAGCAGCTACAAATACTGTTGCTACTGATTTTTAGAAACCAGGTACTTACCAGACCATAAATTCCAGTGCTGTCTTACCGCAGCGGATTCTGCTCACTGCTGCGGCTCCCGGGGCCGCTATCTTGGATTTGGGAGCCGGATGTGACTTCCTGATGAATCATAGCTTGCTCCCTCTACGCAGGTTGCACAAGATTGTGCAATGTAGGGAAACTGGTCCTGCAGCCTCCTGGGATGTGTGATGTGCCCCAGGTGGGGAAGGGGGCATGACGAGCAACGTCACCCTCACCTAGGTGAAGACTGAGGAAGTGGGAGTGGGTATCGACAAAAAAAATTGTACTTGGTACTCCCCCCCCTCCCCCCAAAAAACAAAAACTGGACCTCACTTTTTGAGTGAAGTTCTGCTTTAACATATGTAGCACCCTGATGTTTAGGCAGGGTTGCTATCAAATTTATTTCCCAGGCGATAATTGCCTTGGCCAATTGTCAGGAGATCAATTGATTTCCCCCTAATTCTGGAATTGCTGCACTTCTCTCTTCTGTCACTAGGTGGCATGGTAGCTGGTGACATTGGATAAGACAAGGCCAGGGCATAGCAAGGACAGATTATGAATGAATGGGGTGTCTCAGCCAATTGGCAGAGGTTTCTAAGTCCCTTGACCTGCTAGGAGAGCCTATTTATTTGGGTGGAGTCAGGTGATCGGGGTTCTGTGCCACCTGGACGGCTGTCTGGTAGGGCCTATCCAGAAGCAGGAGAGTAGCATAGGGTTGGGAGTACTGGCTTGTAGTCCAACCAGAAGTAGCGGTTCAGCCGGATGGGGAACCAGCTGATTTTGGAAGTAGAAGGGGAAGCTGTCACCACTAAGGGACCATCCACCTTGTTACTAGAGACCACTGTGAGTAAGCTGAAGCAAGTACCTGAGCAGTCTTTTCACCAACCGGGGACGATGAAGAAGTGTGAAAACTTCAGCAAGTGCTAAGCCAGGGACCCAGTGGGACAGCAGAGGTGACGCTTGCGGTCCATCAGTGGGTGCCAAGCCAGGGACCTAGTGGGTCAGCAGGGGTGACGCTTGAAGAGTATCAGTGAGTGCCAAGCCAGGGACCCAGCAGGGAAGCGGGGGTGACGCTTGAGGAAGATACTGAGTGCTACAAGAGGAAGAGCTCCAGGGATCCAGTGGTGATTGGATCCGAAGTCTAGTGAAAGACAGGGAGTTCATTGAGTGAAGATCCACAGTGAGTGATTGTGGAGTGAGTGGAGAACTGTCTGTGTTACCAATAGTTAAATATAATTACCGTTAGTAACAGCTACAAGATTGTTGCCATAGGAGACAGCGGTCCTTCCTATACAGAAGCGGTGTCTGGCTGGAGGCCTTCATCTGTATAACTGTTTTCCTATAGAAGTCTCTGAGTCTGCCAATTGTCATTGCATCTACTTAAGGGTGTCCTGGCCCTAACCCTCTCTCCCACAGTTCTGTTCAAGAGACAATAAATCTCTTTGCGTTCAAAAAGTGTCTGGCGCCCACCATTTCATCTTGCATTACACCCACCGTGCCTTGCAACCCACTCTACACAGAAGGATGTCAGCTGTCCCTCACTCTGGAGGTCACCATTAGGTTTCAGGGGCCCCAGGACTTTGCTACACATAGGTGGAGGTATTCTGTATGTGGGGGGTAGGGAGTTGAATGGTTAACATTTTCTCCATGTCCCCTTCTCGTTGGACGCCAAGTGTGAGTCACATAGGAGGCCTACCCCAGGGTGGGTTCTTCTGGCCTACACTAGGCACCTTGAACAGGGTCACTGCCTTAAACATGGGGTACCTTTGCTTAAACGGATGACTGAACTCTAGTTACCTTTCTTGATGTAATCTACACCACCACGGTCACGGTGATGGAATTAGGTAGGACCCGTTGAGCCCTTGCCCTCTCCACCTATCCAGCGTTCCTCCACTACTTCCATCCCAGTTACGGAATAAGGGCGCCGCTGTGCGCCTAGAACGGGCTCCATGCGCACACTCACTTAACTCTTCCTCCTCCATACCTGTGTACAGGTTGGGGACCTCTGCGGTGCAGATTTGTTCCGTTACTATGGGAGACGGGTCATGCACAGAGAGAGTCCTGACAACTTTATGTATAGCGCTTGTGCCTAGCAATGCTCACAGGTGCCAATCCCTAATATTGAAATGTAGAAAAAAAGTACTATGGAGGGGACTTTGTAGGCACCAGTAACCATAACCGCCATAACATAAAATCTGCCAGGAGATTTCGGGGAAAGTTCATAATAAAGCTCTTGGAATAACCCTTATTAAGGGTATAGACGATGGCTCAGAGGGTCTGAAACCAATTTCTGACATTTGATGTGTGAAAAAACCTGACATATATAAATCTAGATCTGTCATCGGGGCACCAAGGTCCAATAGTCACCCCTAGGTGCGTTTCAACTCATAGAGTCTTCTTCAGGGTTTTTTTTTTTAGACAGAAATAGAAGTGGGTTAAAAGTCAATTGGAGATAGAGAATCTTATAACCCTGTCAGGAAGCATCCAGGTGCCCATGTGCCAATGAATGGTTCAAGGGATGAGAGCTCAGTAATGGACCACGGACCAAAACGGTCCAAAGGTTTTATAGAGTCTTGTTGTGCATGACAACAACTTCTCCTGCAAGAGGCTATTCCACATGTCACATATACACACTTACAGAAGGATGCTGGAGGAAACTTTGTTACCCTTGGTAACCACTTGTATCATTACACTATATTAACTGCTATACTGCTGTCTCCATACCCCAATGTGTTTAACTGACCAAACTGTGAACTATGTGTGTTGGTTACTTGCATTACACCCCTTCAATAACTTCAGACCAGGCACAGAAAAAGTTTTGGAAACTTTACTGAAAATTTACTGCATACATAACAAAGTTCAAAGTCTCTTCCTAACATCCCTAAACCCTACCTCAGGCTTGGTAACTGCCCCAGCATACCTGCGCAGGATAGAGTCCATTAAGGCAGAGCTCCAGATCTGGTGTCTTCAGGTGATTTGTAGGTCTCAGTGGTCCCGTACTCTATAAAAGCCTATTTAGCCATAGGTGCTCCAGCTTCAGGAGTAGACTCCAGTAACAGCAACATGTCCATGCGCTTCCCCCTCTTAACAACATCTCAAGTTCTCTCTCTGGACTGGACCCCTGTCCCTTTTTATATAGCACAGGATTGATGAGTCGGACCCACAAAAGCCCGCCAAGAAAGACCCGGGAAGCAAATTACCACTAACCCTCCTGACTGGGGCAGCATTAAACCCAACCTGCTTAAATGTAGTCCCAACACACTTTCTGGTATCATTGAGAGAAAATCGCAGAGAGCACACCAAGTTATCAGCTCCCTGGATTTCTGGCAGGATCAGCAAGTCATTCTATGCACTTATCAAACTTATTGACTGGTGTATCTAACAGATCACAAGGGAGCACATAAGAGCACATTGTTTGGGGTACCATAGACTTTGACTTGGTACCGTTGTATAGAATGAAATCGTATAAATCTATAGAGCAGACTTTCTCAACCTTTTCAACATGGAGGAACCCTTGAAATAACTTTCCAGTCTCAGGGAACCCCCACTAAAAATTAATATAGCTACAATTCATGATACATTAGTGTGATGGTCATTGGGAAGAGTGCTCCTTACTGTTGTGGTCATTGGGAAGAATTCCCCCCTTTCAGATAGGTAAAAAATATAATTGGTGTCAGTGGGAACTTATTTAAAAAGGCCAAAAAAAATGGTCAAGGAATCCCTAGAAACCTTTGGAGGAACCCTAGGATTCCACGGAACCCTGGTTGAGAAACCCTGTTATAGAGGTTGTACAGACTGACAGCACTAGAACAGAATGTGTAGGGGGTCCTTGTAGCCTGCAGCCAGCTTTGAATTATTAATGCCCCCGATTGTCCATTCTGCTAAACTGCCCCACGCATGTTGTGACTTTCGGGAGGATTCTGTTTCAGCCCTGTGTTTAACCCTTTCTTCTCAAGATGGATTCCCACAAGGATTGAGATGCAAAAGCATTGCATACACTAATGCCCCGTACACGCGATAGGATTTTCCGACAGAAAATGTTCGATGTGAGCTTGTTGTCGGAAATTCCGACCGTGTGTAGGCTCCATCAGACATTTTCCATGGGAATTTCCGACACACAAAATTTGAGCTCTGGATCTCAAATTTTCCAACAACAAAATCCGTTGACGTAAATTCCGATTGTGTGTACACAATTCCGACGCACAAAGTTCCACGCATGCTCGGAATCAAGCAGAAGAGCCGCACTGGCTACTAAACTTCGTTTTTCTCAGCTCGTCGTACGTGTTGTACATCACCGCGTTCTTGACTTTCAGAATTTCCGACAAGATTTGTGTGACCGTGTGTATGCAAGACAAGTTTGAGCCAACATCCGTCGGAAAAAAAACATGGATTTTGTTGTCGGAAATTCCTATCGTGTGTACAGGGCATAAGAGTTTTTTTTTTTTTTTTTTTTCTATTCAGCCTTGGGGCTATACGTAAACTATCCAACAAATTCCTCCATCCATGTTATACAAGGTGGATGGACAAATGTGCAGTGGTGCCAGCTATTGTATTCTGACAGTCAGTGCAAGCAACAGAATACCCAAACAGCAGCTGCTTCTGATTGGATGCAGCAACTGTTTGGCTGACAATTTCCCACCAGCTCCTTCAATTTTTCAATTAAAAGATGTTGGTTGGGAGGGTTGGTGACAGCACCACCCACTGGGCAAATTCTGGCTGCCTCATTAGGAATAGGGATGAGCTCAGGTGTGTTTGGATTAGAGTTGCCACCTCATCCCTTTAAACCCGAACACATATGAATTACACAGGTTCTGAGGCTAATTTAATGCAGATAAGGCACTGAGTGAGTTTAATTATCACCTTAATCAGCCTCAGAACCTGTGTAATTCATATGTGTCCGGGTTTAAAGGAATGAGGTGGCAAAACTAGTTATGATTCTTGTTCAAACACACCTGAGCTATCCCACCAGGAAGCTGTCACTCCGCACTAGGGGCGGGCATACGTGCATACAGCTGCAGGACGAAGAACACTTGTGATTGACAGGGCACAGTGACAGCTTTCTGGCGGGATAGCTGAGGTGGGTTCAGGAGGATCCAAACATGTCTGAGCTCATCCCTGATCAGGAACCAGCCAAAATTCCAGTAGTGCTGTTCAGCAATTTAAAAAAATAAATAATGATAAAAAAAACAGGCATCAGGAGCCGTCAGGGGGTGTCCTCAACGCCTTTCAGCTGCTGCTATGCCGCCCTCTGAAAAGCGATCCACTGCTTCACTTTTCAGAGGTCGGTAAGCATTGCCACCTGTCTGAAAGAAGCCTTAACAGGTCTAAGGTTAACCCTTCAATG
Source organism: Aquarana catesbeiana (assembly GCF_042186555.1). Classification (NCBI taxonomy): domain Eukaryota; kingdom Metazoa; phylum Chordata; class Amphibia; order Anura; family Ranidae; genus Aquarana; species Aquarana catesbeiana. Next base: position 33,615,315 of record NC_133327.1, read on the forward strand.
TCAGAACAGATCTGGACTATCACAAGCACTAAGCTCTGGTTCACACTGGTGCGGCTTTGAAATCGCGCTACTTCAGCACGATCTCAAAGCCGCACATCAGTGCGATTTGCTCTGCCGATTTTGTTGCGGCTTGCGACTTAATTTAACAGAAGTCTATGAAAGTCGCAACAAAATCGGTAAAAAGTCATGCAGGAACCTTTTTCATAATCACTGCGACATGAGCCGCGGCAATATGAACGGTTCCATTGCCGGCCATGGGGTGCGACTTGTCATGTGATTTGGAACTGTCAAATTGCATGAGAAGTCGCACCGGTGTGAACGGGAGCTAACTCCTTATTGTCAGTGTGCAACAACATCGGGCGTTCTTTAACCCTTTATTTCTGGGCCAGGGATGTACGATCACATATTAGGGTTTTACTCCTGTATTGTCAGGCCCAGGTAAAAGTTGTGAGGCCGCATTTCTATCTTCACGCAGCAGCTCACTTTTTTTTTTGTGTGCGTTTTTCACACACTTACGCACGTCACACATACACTTGACAAATGCGCCAAAGAAGCTTCAGAGCACGTGGAACCTCGCATTCTTTTACCCTCTAACCACGTTTGGGGTGACAGTAACAATGAATTCATTAATTGCACTGAAAGCGTTTCCGAAGTGCGCGGCAAAACATGCGATTCTAGTGCGTTTTTTTCGCGCATTCATGAAACGCAAAGTGTGAATGGAGCCTAAAAAGGTCTAAGGTTTATTTTTGCCCGGCTGGGGCTTTGCTATCACAGGTTTGTGTTTAACCCTTTATTGCCCAGAAGGATTTGCACATCTCCGTCCTGGTGTGGCCGGGCCGGTCGTACTGCAGAATCAGTTTAGGGCATAAACCGTGACCGGCGTTTGTTAACCCTTTAGGCTCCATTCACACCCAGGCGTTTTGTAACTGTCAGATGGGAGCAGCATTATTGCAGCTCTATTATTTAACCCCTGTATGTCTGGGCTTTGCAGGAATTTCATTAGCACCTTGGGTGGGGATATCCGTCTTATCTGGCACTCTAGTCTCGGTGACATACGATGACTATTCATAAGCAGCTGTATATTCTGGGATGGCAGCCATCTCCTTTAACAATACTTATCATACATTCACAGAGTACAATGATACCAATGATACAAACACTCCCCCACTGTACTGTCCTTGTATTTGCCTTCATACCATCCTCCCCCACCTCCCTTTGTTATAATGGCTTCACATTAGGGTTTTTAGGGTTTTCACCTCATCCCTTTAAACCTGAACACATATGAATTACACAGGTTCTGAGGCTAATTTAATGCAGATAAGGCACCAAGTGAGTTTAATTACCACCTCAATCACCCACAGAACCTGTGTAATTAATATGTGTTCAGTTTTAAAGGGATGAGGTGGCAACCATACTTCACATGCATCAGTTTGGTGTCAATATATGGAACTCTGATTGGGATCCTGATGTAAGGGGGGGACTTTGATGAGGACCCTGATGTAAGGTGGGACTTGGAAGGGGACCTGACCCTGATGTAAAGTGGGACTCTGATGAGGACCCTAATGTAAGGTGGGACTCAGATCGGGACCCTGATGTTAGGGGGGACTCTGATGGGGACCATGATGTAATAGGAAACTTTGACGAGGACCCTGATGTAAGGGGCAGGGAATCTGGTGGAGACCATGATGTCAGATTGGGACCTTATGTAATGTCTACTCTGATGCGTAATGGCAAGCTTCTGTGAAGTATGAAGGGGGCACCCTGATGAGATAGGGGGCTTCTGATGTGAAGAATGGAGGGGGCTCTAATGTGATGGAGGGCTTCTGATGTGAAGGAATTACATGGAGCTTTAGAACAGCAGGGTCTTCCTGTTGGAGGGATTCCACTTGGCTGGTTGGAAAGGGTCTATCTGTTCTGTGGTATTGAGTAGCCTCTTCCTCATTGAAGAGTGTCCAGTAGATACTGGAAGGAGGCATCCAGTGATCCTGTGACATTGTGAGTAATGACCTGAGTTCAGGGTCCTAGTGACTATGTGCTGTTTTCCTTTGGGTGGAGGTGCCAGTGAAAGCTCTAACTGAAAAAGCTTTTACAAGGACAAGTTCTGGCCATCTTCCTTTGCTCCTTCCTGCATAAAGACTGTCCAGGGAGGCTTAACCTACTGAAGTGGCCTCCTGTTATTATTCAGTGTTCTGGATTATCCCATATCACCCTACACCCTCTCCAAGTTTATTCAGCAATAAATTACAAAAAGACATCCCCTAGACCAGGGGTCTTCAAGCTTTCCAAACAAAGGGCCAGATTATTGTCCTTCAGATATTAGGGTGGCTGTACTGTGGTCCCCCGAGAGTAGAAAATACCCCAGGATCAGTGGGAGTAAACCATGCCTCTGACTTGGTGGTCAGTGGGAGTACAAAATAAAAAAAAAAAGACATATGCCCTGTACACACGATAGGATTTTCCGACAACAAATGTTCGATGGGAGCTTGTCGGAAATTCCGACCCTGTGTAGGCTCCATCGGACATTTTCCGTAGGAATTTCCAACAAACAAAATTTGAGATCTGGATCTCAAATTTTCAGATCGTGTGCACACAATTCTGACGCACAAAGTTCCACGCATGCTCGGAATCAAGCAGAAGAGCCGCACTGGCTATAGAACTTAATTTTTCTCCGCTCGTCGTATGTGTTGTACATCCCCGCGTTCTTGTTGTTCGGAATTTCCGACAACATTTGTGTGACCGTGTGTATGCAAGACAAGTTTGAGCCAACATCCGTCGGAAAAAAATCCACGGTTTTGTTGTCGGAATATCCTATCGTGTGTACAGGGCATTAGCTTGTCAGTAGGACCGGGATTAGTGTCCTGTCATTGGTATTGAAGGAATAGTTCCCCATCGTTGGTGTCATTAGGAGGAATAGTGCCCCATTGCTGATGTAATTGGGAGGAACAGTGCTCCATTGTTGGTGTCACTTGAAGGAATAGTGTTCCATCGTTGGTGTCACTTGGAGGAATAGTGTTCCATCGTTGGTGTCAGTTTGGGTACCGCTGCCCTTGATTATTCACTTGAGCCGGAGTGACTGAATTGCTGCTGTGTGACCTCCTGTCTCTGCACTAATCTTGGGAAAGAACCATTTAAAATGACAGTGGCTCCTACAGGAGTAGAAATGAACAGGCAACCACACATGCACAACACATGTCAGCAGCACGCACCAATGTGAATGATAACGCAAACAAGGAGTTGTGAATGTGTTTCCAAAGAGGCCCTGTTAGGCTCGATTCACACCTATGCATGTTGCTTTTGAGCGTTTCTATAGTGCTTTTTGCGGTGCTTGCCGCGTTTTTCAACATGCGTTTTTGCCGCGTTTTGCGTTTTTTTTTCTATTATTTTGACAGGTTTTTTTTATACTGTGTACAGTGTAAGAAAAAAGAAAGAAAAAAAAAAAGCAAAACGCGGTAAAAACACGGTACTTGCGTTTTTGGATGCGGGCGGGTAATAGAATTCAATATTCTATTACATGCAAAACGCTGCATTTTGCATATAAAAAAAGTCCCCGATCCTTTTCAAAAACGCAGAGACACAAAAATGCATTGATGTGAACATGTTCCATAGGAACCCATGTTAAAAAATTCCCATGCATTTCTGAAAAATGCAAAATGCATCAAAAAACGCATTAGTGTGAATAGAGCCTTAGCTGCAACAGAAAATCTATTATACTTACCTCTCTGGTGGTCTGTGTTTCCCACTTTCCCATCATTTTGGTGCTGCAAGCTCCATAAGACTCTTAAACATTTAACACTTCAGGACGTCTCGGTTGCCTGGTCCGCTGTTATGCAATGGTTCTTTCCTCCGATGCCCACGCCTAAAGGGCATAGCAGTGTAGGGGTGGGAGAACGGAACCACAGTTTTCCAGGGGACATCAGACAATCAAGACGTGTTGAATTCTTATGAGCCTTACAGAGGCTGCAGCGCTGGAACGCTGAGAAGGTAGGAGACACTGAGAGGTGGTGATTATAGCTCTTCTATTGGAGGAAGTTTCAGGTAGGATTTTTATTTTACGAGACTGACAGGGTCTCTTTAAACTATAATGTATGGGTACGGCCCTGGTGCCAAACCTGTGGCCCTTTGGCACTTATTAGGCAACCTTCAGGGCCCCTGCAGACAATAGTCTGTGTTTTCCTTACCTAGGGGCTTGCTCAGGCCAGTAAAGAAATTCTTTTTTACAATGACTTCTAGTGAGCTTGGTTTACGCCTTCACATTATCTTATGTTTATATTTCCTGTCCATCTTTTTTCGCTTTTTTTTTCCTTCCATGGATCTTATATAATGGATACCACTTGCTATTAAATGTGGCACAAGTAATTTTTAAAGGGGCCCTGAGATGTTTTCAGCCTATGACTGTCTTCTGAAGCACATCCCCAGACTCCCAACAGAACGTTTGAAGACTCTGACCATTCCCTGTAGATCATCTGTAGGCTCTAACCAGCTCCTGTTTCAGGTCTGCAGTCTCTGATAGCTTTCTTTAGCATCACATCTATTGAATATTATGTGTTGGCCCTTTGGTGGCCATATTTGAAGCCACAACTTTTCCATCAAGGTCAATAGCACAAACTATGTGTAGCGCTGGTAGATTTTCAATCTACTGCTTACAGGTAAATTTAGTGGGTTATCTGTTCATACATAGTCAGATTTGCCTCTGTTCCAGCTTGGCTGAAGTTTCACACTGTGCCTGTGGGTGTCGATGTCGCCATGGGTCAGTGTTGGAAAGGCAACACGTTGAAGCGTATGAATGCTCCTCTGTCCCAGAGATAACTCGGTGGAGGTGGTCCTCCGAGTTGCATTCTGGGAGAGGGTATTTATGGGACAGACGCCATGTTCTGGGGTTCGTTTTCGTTCCACCTGCTGGCCCTCCTGGCCGACAGGTATGTGTTAGGAGTACTACCGCGTGGTCCTCCGACTGGGAGGCCCACGTTGCTGCAGCGTGTAGGTGGGCCCAGAAGCCTGTCTGGGGCCTAGCACAGCGGCAAGGGAATGGTCCTGGGCTATCTGTCCTACGGGAAGAAGCTGGACAACTGAGAAGATCCCAGTGGAGGACCCGTCATGGAAGGATCATGCAGAGTGCTGGTCTGGAGAGGGGCCTGGTGACTTGGTTGGAGGACGTATCCTAAAGTAATCCTACCGCATTGTACTGCCGGGTCGGCTTAAAGGTTCTAGTGCTGTGTTTGCTATCCATCATAAACCATTACATCCTGTGGCAGAGGATCGTACGGGTTTCTATTCCAATCAAGTCTGTGGCAGAGACTTTTGTTCGTGCTGCATACAGGCTGCTAGCTTAGTGAGAAAAACCTATCCAGGCGGGCAAAGATTCAACACGTTTAAAGAGAGTACATTCATCTACAAGATTCCAATTCCTAATACTACACTAAGAAAAGGTATTTGAACTTCCCTGCAACTCTTCTTCTATCTCTTTCCTGCTACTTCCTTCAATTACATTTATTAAAGCATTGGAAAAGATACTCAAGTGTCCAGTGCCTACATTGTCTGGTACTAAACTCAACGGGACCCTAGACCCGGTTCTGGTGAAATTAAGGTAACGAAGGTGACGGTAACAGCCCACTTTAAACCAGCAGCTCCACTGAGCGTTATTGCTACGTATGCTTTTCTCCCTTCATGCCAGGGTGCTAGGTATAATCCTGCCACTCTGATCTCTCATTTTAGCCTCACATCCAATCACTGTCCAAATCTTGCTACCTTCACCTCTGTAACACCTCCAAAATACGCCCCTTCTTAACCAATGGCACCACTCTTTTGTTATCTCTAGCTTTAGCTATTGCAACTCATTCTAGTTGGCTTACCCCTACATAGGCTATCAACCCTTCAGTCTGTAAGCAGGTTGTAAAGTGCTAGTTAATTGCTGTTCAGCAGGGAGGGAAAGGGTTAATTTATTACCCGGTCTTTTCACTCAGCGGGCTGCTCCTGGGTTCTGCCTCCCCTAACCTGTGCATATAAATCAGGAAGGAGCTGTGCTCAATGAGTTCCAGCCACGTGGGTGGAAGGACAGGCTGACTATTGCTATGTAACCCCATCCTCCAGCACACCACCAACCTGGAGGGGCTCTGCTCATCCCTGACCTCAATGGAGAACTGCACTTTATGTTGAACTGTTATCTCGCATTATTCCAGTAAAGCTTTTTAAATGTTGTCATGCCTGGTCTGAAGTTACTAAAAGGGGTTCATGGTGGTAATGGTGTATAGAAGAACAGGGCTGTGATGCACACAAGGAGTGAAGTAGTGACATGTTGTTGCTATGGGAAACAAGTGCAAGAGAAGGATGATATGACAGCCAGACAGCAGGAGAGTGGGTCTCATGTATAGTTAGAGGAGCAGTTCATGTTCTACCTCCCAAGCAGTTGGTGCCCCAGCACCCAGGAACTGGGCCCATGAGGTGGAGACCCTAGGGACCTAGCCGTATGGTACAGAAGAGAAAGAGTTTATTACGCACGTGCATGGTGTCTGCACCGGTTCCCAGTGGGACCCGCTCTTTCACTGGGAGATAGGCGGCGGACTCTAGCTGGACTGGTGGAACGGGAGACTACAATGTGGTGTCTCCTTCAAAATGTCGCATCCTGAACAGGTATAAGCATTGTGGAACCAGGAGGCACCTGTACACAGCAAAGAGAGCGAAAGGCCCCGTGTGCACTGGGCGATTTGGCCCTGCCCACAAGTCTAACCTGAATGCCGATGCCAGACTCAACGACCTTATGTCCTCCATCCCTTTCTATAAGCCCTTCCACTGACTTCTGTTCACCCAACATATACAATTAAAAAAAACAACATCATACAAAGCCATCCACAAGTTTACCCCAAGATACATCACCAAGCTCATCTCAAAATATCAATCAACTCCTCCTCTCCACTTTTTCATTACCTCCAGGACTTCTCCAGAGGCAATCCTTTTATCTGGAACTCCCTACCCCAATATGTCCGCCTATCTCCCACTCTGTTCACCTTTAGTAGATCTATGAAAACTCATCTCTTTAGGGAAGCCTATCCTGCCACTACCTTAAAAATTTACTTCTACTGTACCTGCTCCCATCAACTCATGCCCACTCAGTTATTACCTTTGTGTATCACATGACCCACCCTTTTAGATTGTAAGCTCCCACAAGCATGGCCCTCCTAACCCTCTTGTCTTGCATTGTGTTGTAACTGTACTGTCTATAAATTTTCTGTAGGTATTGTAGGAGCCAGCTTCGAATGGTAGAACATTAGGGATGCAGCCACTTGCGTAAATCTTTTTTTTTTAGGGCTTTTCTTGCCCATGTCTATTAAAACAAAGTTTACGTTCAACACCTGGGTTTTCCTCACAGGTGTTTTTCAACATTTTTCCACCACAAAACAAATGCTCATCAGCCTCCTGGCTTACACTTGCAGCACCGTGGCTCTGGCCTCAGTCCTCAGGCCCTGGTCTGTCTCCTCCAGACAGTCTTCTCGCAAAAAACGGAAAATTGTATACTCACCTTTCCGTAATTTTCCTTTCCTGTCGTATCTTCATGGCAGCATACACTTTGGGTTGTGACTCCGCCCCCACAACCTGATAGGACTACATAGCTATAAATTGTAGAGGTGGCCCCTGCCCAGTATTCTCCGTATATATATCACCTTAGACGGGTGGGAGATTGTATGCTGCCATGAAGATACGACAGGAAAGGAAAATTACGGAAAGGTGAGTATACAATTTTCCGTTTTCCTGTCGCATCATGGCAGCATACACTTTGGGGAGTAACTCGCAAAGACTGGGTGGGAATTCAAACTAAGTTTATTTAACAAAGAATAGAGGAATTGGCCTGGATAACGGATCTTCCGAAATCCACCGTGGATAAGCAGGCGGAATCCACCTTGTAATGAGACATAAAGGTGTTCCTGGAGGACCAGGTAGCCGCTCTGCAAATCGTCTCCGCCGAGACTCTACAATATGCCGCCCAGGAGGTTGCCACTGCCCTGGTGGAATGTGCCCTTAAGCCCTCAGGTACTTGATGGTTACTCAGTGAGTAAGATCTCTTGATGGTCTTTACTAGCCATGAAGCAATGGTGCGTGAGGATGCCGCTTGACCTCTCCTGAAACCATGTGGGATAATTAGGAGGCTCTCCGACTTTCTGATAGATTTTGTTGCCGAGAGATACTCCATGATGGTACCTTTAACATCTAATGGATGGGGATCTCCCTGATCCGTGCTGAGTGCTGGAAGATTAATCTCCTGGTTAAAATGGAAAGATGAGGATACCTTGGGGATGAATCGATCCGAAGGTCTTAGGACTAGCCTGTCTGGAAGAACAACCAAATATGGTTCTCTAACCATTAGAGCTTGCATCTCTGACACTCGCTTCGCCGATGTTATGGCTATTAAAAATGAAACTTTCAGCGTTAGATCCCAGAGGGATATGCTCTGTGTTGGAAAAAAGGGTTCCTTGGATAATGCCTCCAGAACGATTGAGAGATCCCAGACCGGGAATGACGGTTTCCTAGGGGGCCTCTGCTTTAGACAGGCCCTCTGAAACTGAATCACCAGAGGCTCTTGCGCCCATTTAACTCCTGTCAAGGCGGACAGGGCCGATACCTGGACCTTCAGGGTGCTTGACCTAAGGCCTTTTTCTAGGCCTAGCTGAAGGAATTCCAAGATCTGAGACACCGACGGGGAGGACGAGTCCCAACCTTGCTGCTGAGAGAAGGAGACAAATTTTTCCCAAACTCTTCTGTACGTGATGTTGGTAGTAGACCTTCTGGCCTGGAGTAAGGTATCCACCACCTTCTGGGAACAGCCCTGCTCTAAGTACCTAGCCCTTTCAGCCTCCAGGCCATCAAGTGTAGCTTCCCCGGGTTCGGGTGAAGAAGATGTCCCTGGGAGAGTAGGTCTGTCGTCAATGGGAGAGGCAGAGGCTCTGCCGTGTTCAACTGCATGAGGGTAGTAAACCATGGCCTCCTCGGCCAGAAAGGGATCACTGCTACCACCAATGCTGTTGACTTCTTGAGCCTCAGGAGGAATCTCGCTATGAGAGGCGTCGGGGGAAAAATGTACCCCAGGTGAAAGTTCCAGGGGTGTTGGAGGCAGTCCATCCCCTCTGCCGAAGGAAACGGTACCCTTGATAGGAATCTCTGGCATTTTGTGTTCTCCGGAGTTGCTGCTAGGTCTATCTCTGGAGAGCCCCAGGTCCGGGATATGAGAGCATAGGCTTGTGGACTCAGAGACCATTCGTTGTTGGAGGAGAAATTCCTGCTCAGCGAGTCGGCTAAGGTGTTCTGGACTCCCGGAACATAAACCGCCCTTAGGTCCAGTAGATTCAGCTGCGCCCATTCCAGAACAGGACGGACCTCCTGCAACATGGACCTGCTTCTGGTGCCCCCCTGCCTGTTGACGTAGGCAACAGCCACCTTGTTGTCCATCCTCAGGAGGACGTGCTTCCCCCTCAAGTGAAAACTGAAGGCCAGGAGAGCCTGGAATGCTGCTCTCATCTCCAGAACATTCGACACTGTATCCTGTGCCCTGAAAGGCCAACGACCCTGAGCCGCAAGGTCCTGATAGTAAGCTCCCCATCCCTGTAGACTGGCATCTGAGGTCACGATTTCTTGATAGGGAGTGATTATATGCCTGCATCTTCCCAAGTTGTGAGGTCGTACCCACCACTTCAATGATTGCTTTACCTCCTGAGAGATGAAGATTGGTTGGGACATTGATGTGCCCTTCCAATGACGCAGGAAGGAGATCTGGAGAGGTCTCGAATTCCATTGTGCCCATTGGACCATTGGAATGGTGGAAGCTAGGGAGCCCAGGATACTGAGACATGTCCTGGCCGGGAGCATTGTAGCAGAGATTGCCCTTTTCACCTTTTGAATTAGAGGAGGGATTTTTTCCCCCGGAAGTTCCACTGTGTTCTCCCTCGTGTCCAGTTCGGCTCCCAGAAAGACCATTCTCTGTGTGGGATGGATGCTGCTCTTCTTCCAATTTATCAGCCACCCTAGGGACTGTAACGTGGAGACGAGGATTTCCCTGTGAAGGACGAGAGAATCCTGGCTGTCTGAGAGAAGTAGGATGTCGTCCAGATAATGATGGACCCTCAGCCCCCTTTCTCTCAGGTGGGCTATTACAGGTAATAGGACCTTTGTAAACGTCCTGGGTGCGGTAGAGATCCCGAACGGGAGGCTTCGGAATTGGAAGTGCCGATGGTTTAGGGTAAACCGGAGAAACTTTTGGAACTCGGAATGGATAGGGATATGCAAATATGCGTCCTGGAGGTCGATTGACAGCATCCAATCTCCCAAGTTTATTGCTTGGAGGATTGATTGAAGGCTTTCCATCTTGAATGTTTCTATCTGTATCGACCGGTTGAGGTTTTTTAGATCCAAGACTGGACGAAGGTCCCCTGATTTCTTTTTCACTAAGAAGAGTGGGGAATAGAAACCCTTGCCTCTTTGAGATAGTGGTACCTCCACTATTGCTTGTTTTTGGAGCAACTCCTGAATATACTGGACTAAGGATAGTCTTTTCTGTTGAGAAGGAGGAAGTCTGGTTGAGCAAAATTGGTCTCTTGGAGGACGACCTCTGAATGCCCACCTGTGTCCGAAATGAATGGTGGACACCGTCCATGGGTCCTTTATCATTCCCGCCCAGACCAACTTGAACTTTGTGAGTCTGGCACCCACTACCGCTGGTTGGGCGGGCGAACCTTCAAAAGGACTTCTGGTCATTGGAGGCAGGGGTCTTGGGTTTCTGGAATTTGAGGAAGGACGTCTGGGGGTTCTTCCAGCTCCTTCTGTGTTCCTTCCCGGGTCTATAGGATTTTGCATCCCTGTATCTCTCCGGAAGATTACGTTTAAAGGGAGGTGGCCTTTGTTGTTTCGGCCTTCTGCCCGATGGTACGTCATACGGAATCCTGCACCAGTTAGATTTCGAGGCGGGGTCAGCCGACCAAGGTTCGAGCCACAGTGCCCTTCTGGCCATTACAGAAGCTAACATGGACCTTGATGTGGATCTGATAGTATCTACGGAAGCTTCCGCCACAAATTCTCCCACAAGGCTCAGTTCTTGTAAGGCCTTAGTGATCTGCTCTTGATCTGCGCCCTCAGTGACGAGTCTCGCTGTAGCTGAGGACCAGCTGGAGATAGCTTTCCCAACCGCCGCTAATGCCACCGCTGGCCTGCAGGCACCTCCTGCAAACAGGTAAGCTCTCTTAAGGTCTGTATCCACCTTCCTGTCAAGCACGTCCCTGAACGTTACTGCATCTTCAATGGGGAGCGTCACATGCCTGGCTAGACGCATCAAAGATGCATCCACTACTGGAGGAGAAAGTAAAGGGGATACTTTGGGTTCCTTGAGTGGGTACAGTTTGGTAAGCCTGTTGGACAGACTAAACTTCTTTTCAGGATTCTGCCACTCCTCCTTAATCAGTTCATCTAATTCGTCGATGAATGGGAAGGCCTCCGGGACCTTCTTGAGGTTTGGGAAATACTTTCTCTGTTTTGGCTGTGTCTCCTCAAGCTCCTCCCAGTTAATCGCTTCCTTAACCAATCTGATGAACGGTTCTATGAGCGCAAAATCAAAGCCAGCTGAAGCTTCCAGCTCCTCACCATCCGACGGGAGTTCTTGATCCCTTGATGCACTGGGAATGGTGGGTGAGGTGCTATAGGCCGTAAACTCTACATCAGGAGTTGAGACCTGGGGAGTAGAGACTCCAGTGGGTTCTATGGAATCCGGCTCTTTCTCCCTGGTGGCTTCATCCATGCACTTGCGGCAGGCTAGTTTGTCTGGGAGGGCCGTGGCCCCGCATACCCAGCAAGCGTTCCCGGCTGGGCGGGAAGGATGCGCAGAGGATTGGTGTCCTCGTGCAGGGGATCTTCTGTGGTAAGAACGGCTATGTCTTGAATGGGATCGACTCCGTCTACGACTCCCCTTGTGGCCTGAGCGACTTCTTCCGCGTGAGCGGCTGCGTCTATGGCCGGAGCGGCTTCTCCTGTGCGAAGACTCTCTTCGCCCTGACTTGGATGATCTTGCGGACCTGACAGGGCTGACCAATTAGGTAGCGTTAATACGGTCCTGCTCTCTTTTTCAATCTTCTCTACTTACCACTGGAATCCCCCCCCCTTACCTATTAGGCTGGTGGTGATCTGCTGGGGCAGCGGCCTCCATAGGAGAGGAAGGTGAGCACCTGAGAAGGGTATAGGAAGGTAAGAGCATGCAAACAGGCCCCAAAAAGACAGTGCATAAGTATTAGACACTTACCCAGAGAGGGGATACTTTAGGGATGCAGCAAGTCAAAATACAGCAGTCAGAAGTCTTCCAGGAAGCAAGGAGAGCTCAGAAAAGACAAACAGGGCTTTAAAATTGCCGCCATGGCCGCCGAGGTCACGACCCGCTCGCGCATGCGCAGTAGCGGCGCGAGGCGCCCGGCGCCATCTTGGAAACTGGCAAAATCGAAAGGACGCCCTGAGGGTGCGCACCGCGCATGCGCGGAAGCGCCGAGACGCCCAGGAAGCCTGAAGGGAGGCACAGAGGGACCACAGAGCCCAGCAAAGGAGGAGAAACAAACAAAAGTGAAACACAGTGACATGGAGACCGCTGCACAACAACTAAGCCTGTTTAAGGCTTATACTGGAGCCGCAACATACCCCCGAGATCACCAGAGCGGGGTTCCTTCCATCTAGCTCGTTTAGAGGCTGTACAGGTAAGGGCTTCCACCCAGGAGAGGCTAGAACCTGGCTGGGGCGAATTCGGTAAGGGGGTGCTTCTGATATGTTCAGTCCTTCAGGTGAGGAAAAATAAGAGAATACTGGGCAGGGGCCACCTCTACAATTTATAGCTATGTAGTCCTATCAGGTTGTGGGGGCGGAGTCACAACCCAAAGTGTATGCTGCCATGATGCGACAGGAAACTCAATGTGCACAGCTAGCAACTTCCTGCTGCACTGGGTGGAGCCTTCTCGACTCCTGGGCTGGGACCTCCTCTGTCTGCCAAGGTAGAGCCCTAAAACATAGTCACGTCTCTAATAAATGTCCTGCGCACACCTGCACAATCAGTGTGCTGGTTGTTTGCAAAACCTTAATCCAGGTTTAGAGGCTTTATCCCTCCTAAGTTTCCACAAAGCCTCTGGAATCCAGAACCCAATCAGAGAGTTGCCGATCCTGGAGAAGACTGCAAAACCTGTTTTCTCCACTCGGAACAGACATCCTAAAGCCCCTCAGCTTGCACATCTGAAAACCATCTAACCCTTCTGACACTATGACAAGGTGCAGCACTGTCATAATATCATGTATGGGATGCAGGGGCGACCACTGTGATTCTGTTCCGCTTAGCAAGAGTGGTCAATATGTGATAATGTTACATATTATGTGATCGCAGTTATATGCTGGCGCCCCTGCACTGACCCATGTTTATAGCAGAGCTTTCCTCGCCCCTTAATGTCCGCTGTTTTCGCACAGTGTCTCCCCTCTTTATTCCTGTGGACCCACCTGGTGACTTCCTCTGATCTCTTTGAGCTATATGGAAACTGGTGGTCCGTAGAAATCCCTGAAGAAGCCAATGTGGGCGAAACATGTTGGGATACAACACCAAGTATTGATCACCTTTTATATATGGATACCAGTGATTATTAATATGATTTGTATTATGCTCTGCCAATAGATTTTATTGAACCCATCATTTTGTTGCTGTTTTATGTAATAACATTTTTACTTTTATATAAATGATGTATATTTCTTTACTGTGAACACTGCTATAATCCCAAACAACCTGCTGCTGCTAATTCCAATTTAACAGGGATGAGGTTCTGGATATCATAGTGTCACCTAATCTACCTCTCAAGCTATAATAATAATAATGAGTGGTGACCACCACTGGGCCACAGTGTAAACGTTAAGCTGGTCATACACTAGTAGAATTTTGTATGAGTAATCTTACAAATTCTTGTCAGAACATTCTTAGAACTTTCTTGTCATCATTGAGTCAATTAAGTTCATTTGAAAGCTTTTAAAATTGCATCCAGATCTGCATTTTGAATGGAATCTCTTATGCTTGGGCGGGCATACACATGTATATACAGTAATATACGTGTGTGTGTGTGTATATATCCCCAGAGAGCCCCAACTTACATCAGGCTCCCCAGAGAGCCCCAACTTACATCAGGCTCCCCAGAGAGCCCCAACTTACATCAGGCTCCCCAGAGAGCTCCAACTTACATCAGGGTCTCCAGAGAGCTCCAACTTACATCAGGGTCTCCAGAGAGACCCAACTTACATCAGGATCCCCAGAGAGCCTCCCCTTACATCAATGGCCCCAGAGAGCCCCCCCATTACATCAGGGTCCCCAGAGAGCCCCAACTTACATCAATGGCCCCAGAGAGCCCCCCATTACATTAGGGTCCCCAGAGAGCCCCCCTTACATCAGGGTCCCCAGAGAGCCCCCCCCTTACATCAGGGTCCCCAGAGAGCCCCCCCCTTACATCAGGGTCCCCAGAGAGCCCTCTCCTTACATCAGGGTCCCCAGAGAGCCCCCCCCTTACATCAGGGTCCCCAGAGAGCCCCCCCCCCTTACATCAGGGTCCCCAGAGAGCCCCCCCCCTTACATCAGGGTCCCCAGAGAGCCCCATCTTACATCAGGCTCCCCAGAGAGCCCCAACTTACATCAGGGTCTCCAGAGAGCCCCAAATTACATCAGGGTCCCCAGAGAGCCCCAACTTACATCAGGGTCCCCAGAGAGCCCCCCCTTACATCAGGGTCCCCAGAGAGCCCCCCCTTACATCAGGGTCCCCAGAGAGCCCCCCCTTACATCAGGGTCCCCAGAGAACCCCCCCTTACATCAGGGTCCCCAGAGAGCCCCCCCTTACATTAGGGTCCCCAGAGAGCCTCCCCCTTGCATCAGGGTCCCCAGAGAGCCCCCCTTAAATCAGGGTCCCTAGAAAGCCCCCCTTGCATCAGGGTCCCCAGAGACCCTCCCCTCCCCTTGGGAACCCCCGCAGAGACTCAGGGCTATGGGCCCCAGATTCGGGGCTATAGCCCAAAAAGCCACCCCCTAGCGACGCCACTGCCCATATGTGTTAAACAGGTTTCATCACAATATGTACAATTTTTCTGAACTGAAAACCACATGTACAGTTATTTGAGGAAAATTTCCTAACCTGCTCCTTCAAATGCTTTCGTCACTATGGTTTGACCCCACTAACCATTGGAAAAGCAAACGAATGTGCAGAAAACAAACATTTTCATATGGAACCCTACTGTGTGTATGGCAAGCTTTAGGCCCTATGCACACTGGGCACTTAGCCCCAGAGGACACAGGCGTCCTGTCCAGCCCTGCTGCCAACAGCCTGTCAAACTATGAGAAATAAACGAAATTGTTTTGCGCAGTCACTTTAACCACTTGCCAACCAGCCCATGTAGCTTTACTGCTACAGGGCAGCCGCTCTGCTCAGAATCACATATATATACTGTATACGTAATACTGCGTTTGCGGGTAGAGGGTGTGCGCACGCGTGACACCGGCATGCCGGCTGTGCTGTGATTAGTCACAGCACAAGCCAATCAATGAGTGCTGTCCAATGGATGACTGTCAGCACCCGAGGGGCGGGGGAAGAAAGGACAGAGCTCTGTTAATGTAAACAATACAGAGCTCTGTCCTGTCAGCGGGGTAGTGCTGGTTTTTGTTTCCCTGCAAAGCAGGGAATACAAACCAGCACATCTTAGTAAAAGCAGTACTCAGTGTACACACAAAAACACTGGCTAGGCACACATTAAACCCTTTGATCACCCCTAGGTGTTAACCCCTTTCCAGCCAGTGTCATTAGTACAGTGATAGTGCATATTTGTAGCACTGATCTAAGTATTAGTGTCACTGGTTCCCACAAAGTGTTAAAAGTGTCAGTTAGTGTCAGATTGTCTGCCATACTATCGCAGCCCCACTGTAAGTCGATGATCGTTGCCATTACTAGTATTAAAAAATAAATAAAAATTACAGTATACTGTATATGCCATAGTTTGTAGACGCTACAACTTTTGTGGAAACCAATCAATATACGCCTATAGGAATTTTTTTTTTACCAAAAATATGTAGCAGGGCTTTTTTTCAGGGGGAACGAGGGGAACGCAGTTCCGGTACCTTCAGCTCTGAATGTACAGTGCCTTGAAAAAGTATTCACACCCCTTGAAATTTTTTCAAATTTTGTCATGTTACAACAGAAAATGTAAATGTATTTATTGGGATTTTTTGTAATAGACCAACACAAAGTGGCACATAATTGTAAAGTGGAAGGAAAATAAATAAATATGTGAAAAGTCTGGTGTGCATTAGTATTCAGCCCCCTTTACTCTGATAACTAAAATCTAGTGGAACCAATTGCTTTCAGAAGTGACCTAATTAGTAAATAGAGTCCACCTGTGTGTGTGATTTAATCTCATTTGAAATACAGCTGTTCTGTGGAGCCCTCGGAGGTTTGTTAGAGAACCTTAGTGAACAAACAGCATCATGAAGGCCAAGGAACACACCAGACAGGTCAGGTCAAGGCACTGTATGTAATGGCAAGGGGTGCTTGAGGGTCTATTCATGCTGGCCATTGAGGGATCTATTGTCACTAGGGGGATCTATTGTTGCAGGGGGGTCTAATGTTGCTGGGGAGAGCTATTGTTTCTGGTGGGGGGTCTAATGTTGCGGGGGGGGGTACGTTTTAGGTTGCTGGGAGTAATTTGCTGTTGAGGGATGGGTGTATTATTGCTGGCTGCTGGAGGATCTATTGATGCTGGCTGTGGGGAGATTTGTTGTTGATGCCCGGGGTCTATTTTTGCTGGGGGGGGGGGGGGGTTATTTAGTTGCAAGTGGTCCATTGTTGCTAGGGGGATCTATAGTTGCTGGAGGGTCTATTGTTGGTGGCTGTAGGGGATCTTTTTTAGTGCTTTTCTTGTTATCATTAACAAATTCCATACAAAGTGCTTAGAACGACAACTGTTACTTGGTTCTGTATTCTCTAAAAGAGGCGGTACTAGGAGGTGGGTAGGGGGCGGAGACAAGGGGTGACTCGGAAAAGGGGAGTTCCTGCACACATCTCTGAGAAAAAAAGCCCCATGCTGCAGAATACATGTTGACCTAAATATATGAAGAAATTTGATTTTATAATTTTTTTTTATTGGGTATGTTTTATAGCAGAAAGTAAAAAAAAATAATTTTTTCAGCATTTTTTCATATTTTTTGTTTTTAGGGTGCAAAAAAAAAAAAAAAAAACAGTGGTGGTCAAATACCACCAAAAGAAAGCTCTATTTGTGGGAAAGAAATTATAAAAATTTTGATTGAGTACAGTGTTGCATCGCTGTGCAATTGTCAGTTAAAGTAACGCAGTGCCAAAAAGCAAAAGAGATGGCCTGGTAATGAAGGGGGGTAAATCTTCTGGAGGGCCAGTGGTTAAATCAAATGGACGAATCAGTCAAATGTTAACATGCCATGGAAACACTATATATGATCCCAAATGTATAAGATCAAAATGTATAAAGTCCACCTTGAGCTAAATTATTTCTTCATAAGCCACCATGAAAACACATAATCGTTTACCAAAAGTTTAGACCTCAGGCATAGAGACGTCTAACAGTGCTTAAGGGACAAATCCCAAATGGATAGATGGTAACAGCACTCAGTCCCAGATTGTGAAAATGGCGTAGCCCTCTATACTTCCAAGTACCACTGCTCGGACCCCCACTGGATAGATATACACATATAACAGGCACTGTCACTCACACACAGAGAGAAGAGCAAGGAGAATGCCTATAGTGAAGTACATTCCTAACACAATTTATTAGAAGAAAGCAGCATGTACTCTGGGCAGGCATGATGTCACTGCTTAGCTCCCCCTACACGTTTTGTCCTATAGGACGTCTTCCAAGGGTCTATGGCAGTGATGGCGAACCTTGGCACCCCACATGTTTTTGGAACTACATTTCCCATGATGCGCAACTACACTGCAGAGTGTATGAACATCATGGGAAATGTAGTTCCAAAACATCTGGGGTGCCAAGGTTCGCCATGACTGGTCTATGGTGTCCTGTCCAGCCTCACTGCCAACAGCCTGTCAAACTCTATGAGAGACAGATAGCTGGACAGGGCTGAATGGTGAACCTAACTGTATGAGGGTTTAGGGGAGAAGGCGTCCTGGGACATATGTCTAGGACATATGTCTAGAATGCAGACTTTTTGCGTTCTGGGCATTTGTCCTGCTCCAAACGTTCGTACAGCTAGGTGCACCATCCAGGCCCGTCCAGCCACAGCAGCTTTCTACAGCTGGACTGAATGGGACACCTGTGACCTCCGACCACATTTAAACACCAGAGCCCCAAGCTACACGCTCGGCGTGCATGGAGCCTTACGGATACCATTTTTTCTCAACTTGGGTTCCTCCAGAGGTTGCTGGGGGTTCCTTGAGCAATTCCTGCTGCTCAGATAAGTTCCCATTGACATCATTGATCTTTTTAGCTATCTCTAAGGGGGTAATTCTCCCTAATGACAAATGTAAGGAGCATTCTTCCCACTGACCATTACACTGATGTATCATGAGTTGTAGATATAATCATTTTTTAGCAGGGGTTCCCTGAGACCGGAAAGTTATTTCAAGGGTTCCTCTGCGTTGAAAGGTTGAGAAAGGCTGGACTATACCATCTGGATCTGGCAGGCCGTGTCTCCAATGTGAGGCCCTTGCATCTCACGTCTCCTGGCTCTTGTTGCTCCATCTGTAGCCGTTCTGTCGCGGTCCCAGCCGTTGTCCTATCTGGCAAACGCTTTTGGCTTTAGCAATCATTCCTATCTTATTTTAAGTCAAGCCACCATCAATCTTCTTTTTTTTTTTTTTTTTTTTTTTTTTTTATTGTCGGTAAACTCATCTGATTAATATATGGTGTCCAGATTACGCCAGACTGCTCATCAATTTTTCGGAAGCAACTGATGTTTTGCCAAGAGAAAATAGGCTTGTCCCGGCTCCAGGCGCTGGCTCCACGGTCCGGAGCTGGAAGGTCTCCCTGATGTGAATTCCTCCCAGCTATCTCAGCAGTATACATGTGGCGTGAAAAATGAACCTCTTCTCTCGGGCTGTGCTTGGCGGAATGAAATTGCTGCGTTTTGTGTCTTTTTGCCAGATGTGGAATACTTCTGTTATGGTTTGTGCTTCACGAACAGCAAAAAAAATAAAAAAATCAGACGCTGCATATTAGACTAATTCTTTCATCATCGAAAATTACAGGCACACATGGTTTAAAGGATGTGTCTATTAAAGTTGAGCTGAGGTCAACTAGTTTTATTTTAATTCTCTTTTTTTTTAAATTTTATTATAATGATTTACAGTTGTGCAGGTATCTCACGCTGCTTCTGTGCAGCACTGCAGCCTCTTGTCCCATGTTCTACCCCACATTCATGTCATTTTTTTCTGTCCTGTATTGAACTGCAATAGGCGATTATTGTTGAGTAGTACGCTGACATCTAGTGGAGGTTTTAGGCCACTACAACTTGTTTGCTAATTTGATTTTGGTATATTCCTCTGTCCTCCCCTTCTGTTTAGTACTTGTTAGTTTAGTCCTAGCTAGATCCTCCCCACTTCTCCCATGATCCTTCTGTCAGAGTTAGTTATTGCCAGAGACAGGGTTCAGGAAAGTCATTGTCTTCTTACACTTCAAAAGACTGGAAAAACATCATTGGAACGCGTTTCGCTGATTTAAACTGGAACGCGTTTCGCTGATTTAAACTGGAACGCGTTTCGCTGATTTAAACAGAACGTTTAATTGGGGCTTAAATCCACCATTGAAAGTGTTAGATTTGTTCAATAAGCGTATTCTGTTCCACCTACAGTATTGATTCTTCTGTGTTTGTATTCAACTGTATCAGATTAACCACTTGCCTACTAGGCACTTTCACCCCCTTCCTGCCCAGGCCAATTTTCAGCGCTGTCACACTTTAACCGCTTGCCGACCAGCCGCCGTCATTTTACCGCGGCAGGTCGGCAGGATCCCGCAAGCCGTCGTAGCTAAACGTTGGCTCCTGGGATCGGGATAGCAGGCGCGTGCCCGCTGCACTGCGGGGGTCGCGTTGACCGCCGGCCACGAGTGTTCGCGGGCACGAGAGGCAGAACACGGAAGTGTATGTGTAAACACACAAATCCCTGTTCTGTTCTGAGAGGAGTGACAGATCGTGAGTTCCTAATAGCTAGGAACCGCGATCCGTCACTTCCTCTAATCAGTCCCCTCCCCCTACAGTTGGAAACACACACAGGGAACACAGTTAACCCCTTGATCGTCCCCTAGTGTTAACCCCTTCCCTGCCAGTGACATTTTTTACAGTAATCAGTGCATTTTTATAGCACTGATCGCTGTATAAATGACAATGGTCCCAAAAATGTGTCAAAAGTGTCTGATGTGTCCGCCGTAAAGTCGCAGTCCTGATAAAAATGGCAGATCATCGCCACCATTACTAGTAAAAAAAAAATAATAAAAATGCTATAAATCTATCCCCTATTTTGTAGACGCTATAACTTTTGCGCAAACCAATCAATATACGCTTATTGCGATTTTTTTTTTTTTACCAAAAATATGTAGAAGAATACATATCAGCCTAAACTGAGGAAAAAATTCGCTTTTTTTTTTAAAAAGAGGATATTTATTACAGCAAAAAGTACAAAATATTGTTTTTTTTTCAAAATTGTCGCTCTTTTTTTTTTGTTTATAGCGCAAAAAATAAAAACCGCAGAGGTGATCAAATACCACCAAAAGAAAGCTCTATTTGTGGGGGAAAAAAAAGGATGTCAATTTTGTTTGGGCGCACGACTGCGCAATTGTCAGTTAAAGCGACGCAGTGCCGAATCGCAAAAAATGGCCCCGGTCATTCAGCAGCCGAATCTTCCGGGGCTGAAGTGGTTAAATGACAATTGCGCGGTCATACAACACTGTATCCATATGATATTTTTATCATTATTTTTTTTTTTTTTTTCACAAAGCTTTTTTTGGTGGTATTTATTCAACACTGTTTTTGTTTTTTTGTTTTTTTGCTAAGAAAACAAAAAAAGACAAAACAAAAAAATGTAAAAAAACAAAACAAAACATTTTTCATTGTTTGTTTTAAAATCTTGCAAACAGGTAATTTTTCTACTTCACAGATGACGCTGCACTGATGGGCACTGATAGGCATTGGTGAGGCGGAACTTATGGGCACTGATGAAGTGGCACTGTTTTGCACTGTTAGGTGGTACTGATGGGCTCTGATAGGTGGTACTGAAGGGCACTGTGGTTGCACTGAAAGGTGGCACTGATAGGCACTGATAGGTGACAACTCCGTTGATCCCCGCTGAGCCGGCAGATGACAGGGCGGGACCCGCACACTGTGCAGGGACAGCCCTGTCAGATCTCCGCTCTCCCCTATGGGGGGATCGGATGAACTCGGACCATCTGTTCATGTTCATCTGATCCGCTCTGCAGACGGATAGAAAAATAGGATTTTCCTCCGTCTGCAGAATTGGACCATCGCGGGGACGGATGATATGGGCACCCGCTATCCCATGATGGATGAAATACGGACATACGGTCCGCACGTGTGAAAGGGGCCTTAGAGCGAGAGCAATAATCCTAGCCCTAGACCTCCTCTGTAACTCAAAACTGGTAACCTGTAGAAATTGTTAAACATCGCCTATGGAGATTTTTAAGGGTAAAAGTTTGTCGCCATTCCACGAGCGGGCGCAATTTTGAAGTGTGACATGTTGGGTATCAATTGACTCGGCATAACATTATCTTTCACAATATGAAAAAAAAAATTGAGTTAACTTTACTGTTCTTTTTTTTTTTTCAAAAAGTGCGCTTCTAAGATGTTTGGTGGTTCTAAGTAATTTTTTTTTTAACTTTCGGTTATTGCGCAGGAGTGAAGGGGTTAATATTGTTTTGATGTAAGCTGACATCTAGTGGTGGCTTAAGTTCACTACAACCTAATTACTTGTGATTTAGTATCTCTCTCTGTACTTCCCTTCCTGTTTGGTACTAGTTAGTTCAGTCCATGCTGGACATTCCCTGTTTCTCCCATGTTCCCTCAGTCAGTGTCACTGGAAAAACAACCTCTGTGCTGGAATTATCTGAAGTAGAATTGTGTTGGATTCAGCTTTTGTGTCTTATTGAAGAGTTATGCTGCCTGTGGATGGTGCCAATGCACAGGTGATAATAATGTTTGGACACACTGAGGGTGGGGCTGCAGTCCCTTGTTATGACTTCTTTTTGTTAGTATTTGTGGGTGGGGCTGCAGTCTCTTGTCACATGACTGCTCCCTGTTAGTATTTGTGGGTGGGTCTGCAGTCTCTTGTCACATGACATCTCGGTGTTAGTATTTGTGGGTGGGGCTGCAATCTCTTGTCACATGACTGCTGCGTGTAAGTATTTGTGGGTGGGGCTGCAGTCACTTGTCACATGACTGCTCGGTGTTAGTATTTGTGGGTGGGGCTGCAATCTCTTGTCACATGACTGCTCGGTGTTAGTATTTGTGGGTGGGGCTGCAATCTCTTGTCACATGACTGCTTAGTGTTTGTGGGTGGGGCTGCAGTCTCTTGTCACATGACTGCTCAGTGTTAGTGTTTGTGGGTGGGGCTGCAGTCTCTTGTCACATGACTGCTCAGTGTTAGTGTTTGTGGGTGGGGCTGCAGTCTCTTGTCACATGACTGCTCAGTGTTAGTGTTTGTGGGTGGGGCTGCAGTCTCTTGTCACATGATTGCTGTGCGTTAGTATTTGTGGGTGAAGCTACAGTGGCTTTATTTTCAGGATCAGTCAATAAAAATTAGAGGATTTCATGGCAAAAGCTGATTATTTGCAGATCACATTAAGGGACAGAAATTAGACAACAAATGTGTGGTGGTTGGTCTGGAAGCAGTTAAAGCTGAAGTTTTATCTGCTTATATTTTAGCTTCCCTTCATTCCTCCTTCCCACCTTTTAAACATGCTAATGAACTTATTAAATAAAACCTTGCTGTTCTCATTATATACCTTATTTTAGATCCAGTGACATCATCACTGGGTCTCTGTGCTTCTCTATGTAATGCGGGCAGATCATGGCTGGTTGGAGGGGCCAGCAGAGTGCTGTACACGTCTTCCATCCCAGCACCCTGCTTCTGTAGCCCTCAGCCCAGATGCATGCGGTGGGCTGGCTCTTGGGAGGAGTTATGCAAATATCAAGATGCTTAGATAGGTGGATGTTAGTCTGGAGGAGCAGGATATTTCTAGATAGGGAATTCTTACATATGATGATTGAACTCAAATCTAATGAATGAATAGAGTGGGCCAGGGACAAACAGGTTTGGGAGGAAAGAGTTAAATGATGCTGGCAGTCTTGCCTCTTCTAATGCACACTATGAGCTCACAGTGTGCAGGGAAATCAGAGTAAGACATGTCAGTCTAGGAGAGGAGGCGGTACAGCCGTACAAGACACAAGGGAAGGTTGGAGTTCCCCTTTATATGGTTGTCCTCTGATGTATGTAAATCAGATTTTCTCCAATTGTCACGCTTGAATGGGATTTGCAGATCAATTTGTTCCTCTCTAATTCCTGGAGAAAATGGGAGATGACTCCGCAGTCATGGATGTGTCATAAAGTCCCTCCATTGTGCAGTAATATAGAATGGCGGGTGGGGGAAGGGTGCTGGGAGTACATGGAACTCAATGTGTACGGATCAATATTATTCAATAAGAAGATCAGGCCGGTCCCTGAGAGAGGAACCATCACCAAATTCTCACCGCCCTTCGTTTTCTACCCTTCTCCTCAATGCTCTCTGTTCTTTATTGTTGTAAAAAAAAAATACTCAGATGCAATGGAAGGCTCACCATACACATTACAATCTGATTGTATGTTCTACTTTACATCTTCCAACAACTATGTAGTACAAGGGCCTGCCTGATGGGATATGGCATGATTGGATGGATTAGGAAGGTCCTCATTTTACATCGTTTTGGTAAATCTAAATCTGCGCTCTCTGCATGTGCAGGATGGCTGGTCTTGTCTCCGCCCCCTCCTGTAGTTCTTAGCAGGCAACCTATAGTGGGTGTGGCCTGCTGGGCCCCTCCCACAGCTCTGCTCTCTCTGCATGTGCAGGATGACTGGTCTTGTCTCCGCCCCCTCCTGTAGTTTCCTGCAGACAGCCTGTAGTGGGTGTGGCCTGCTAGACCCCTCCCACAGCTCTGCTCTCTCTGCATGTGCAGGATGGCTGGACTGGTCTCCGCCCCCTCCTGTAGTTCTCTGCAGGCAGCCTGTAGTGGGTGTGGCCTGCTAGGCCCCTCCCGCAGCTCTGCTCTCTCTCTTTGTGCAGGGTGACTGGTCTTGTCTCCGCCCCCTCCTGTAGTTCTTAGCAGGCAGCCTGTAGTGGGTGTGGCCTGCTAGGCCCCTCCTGCAGCTCTGCTCTCTCTCTTTGTGCAGGGTGACTGGTCTTGTCTCCGCCCCCTCCTGTAGTTCTCTGCAGGCAGCCTATAGTGGGTGTGGCCTGCTGGGCCCCTCCCACAGCTCTGCATGTGCAGGATGACTGGTCTTGTCTCTGCCCCTCCTGTAGATTCCTGCAGGCAGCCTGTAGTGGGTGTGGCCTGCTAGACCCCTCCCACAGCTCTGTTCTCTCTGCATGTGCAGGGTGACTGGTCTTGTCTCCGCCCCCTCCTGTAGTTCTCTGCAGGCAGTCTGCAGCAGTGGGTGAAGCCTACTGTGTCCCTCCCACAGCCCTGCTATCTCTCCTTGTGCAGGGTGACTGGTCTTGTCTCCACCCCTTCCTGTAGGTCCCCATCTGTGACGAAACACCGGGTTACTGGTCTTGCCTCCGCCCCCTCCTGTCATTTTCTGCTGGTGGCTTATAGTGGGTGGAGCCTGCTGGGCCCCTCCCACAGCCCTGCTCTCTCCTTGTGCAGGGTTACTGGTCTTGCCTTTGCCCTGTCCTGTTTTCTGCTGGTGGCTTTTAGTGGGTGGAGCCTGCTGGACCCCTCCCACAGCCCTGCTCTCTCCTTGTGCAGGGTGACTGGTCTGGTCTCCGCCCCCTCCTGTAGTTTTCTGTAGGCAGCCTGTAGTGGGTGGAGCCTGCTGGGCCCCTCCCACAGCTCTGCATAGGCAGTGTGCAGCACAGTGATGATGATGCTTCTGTTTTTACAGGGTAATATCTTGGTTTGGGTTATAGGGTAATTTGGTGTGCAAATATCCTGCGTGTAAAGACCCATTAAGGGCCAATTTACACTGACTTGCGCTAAAACGCATGTACATTTCTGTTCATTTTAGTCGCCTGCGGACAACGTTATGGTATAAATAGGACACATTGTAAATAATTGTTCTTTAGATGTCCTTCTGTTGATCTGCATTTTACAGCTGCAGTAAAACACACTGGATTGACCCTTAAAGAGATGCTAAGGTGGGGCAGGATCTGTCCCTAAATCGCAACTGTGTTCCTGCGTTGTCCGCCGAGTTTCTGGTGGCGACTACAAGCAATCTGTTTCAGCACACGTTAGGCTTGTGTGGTCTTCTATTGTCACCATCGGGGAATCGGCCCTGAGAAATGCCATCCGGCCAAATGCACGTAGACAGGGAGTGGCTGCAAAGAGGCGACAGGAGATTCGCAGAAATAGAGATGCAACAAAGGACAAAAAAAAAAAAAATGGTGAAAACAGTAGTTAATGGAAAAAAAATGCTATTTTTTTTATGATAGTTAACAAAAAACATACAAAAGAAAAACACAATTCAATGTGGAGTAAAACGCAACAAAGCACAGCAAAAAAAGAAGAAAAAACGCAGCGAAATGCAATATTTTTATTATGCAGGATTGATATGGCCCCAACAGTTTGCACAGCGCTTTACAATGTAGAGGGGAGACAATACAATACAATAGGAATAGGAGAGCCCTGCTCATGGAGCTTACAATCTAAAGGAAACGCACATTGACAAGCATGCATTTTCTATGTGATGTGGGGTATATGAGCCCCCCCAGGGTTTATCTTTGGGAAAAGACAATGATGTGCTGTGCCCCCCTCTCCCATGTGACAGTTGTGCGGGGTGTCAGTGTAGTGAGCGGATCAGAGATGGGGGTCACAGTGAAGTGTAGGCAGAGGCCGCCCATAACCCAAGTGACAGGACAATGAAGTCATTAAGACGTTAGACAACACGCCATTGTTAGCTGTCTCCACCGCCGACCGCCGCACCACGCTCATTCCATGCATTGTCCAGTACAATGCGTCATACAACCTGCATGCTCATTAAAAGGCCTGCTAAAATTTCAAATTCTATCATACCAAAAAAAAATCCAGACTGTTTTTTTTTGAAGCGCGTTTTTCTCCACTGCGCGTTTTGTGCCCGTGTGACAAAATTATATGGCAAACGTGCACCTGCTACCTGTGCTTGGGGTGCCATCAATATTTAATAGCACTGCGAGCACGATACGCGTTTGCAACGTACTTCCAAATCGCGTTTTTTTTCTGTGCGCTTTGTTGCGTCTTTCTGGAAATCACGCGACAATCAGCTGCTGAAAGTGCTTAAAACGGATAGTTTACCATTACTGTAATGCTAGGGACAGACTTCAACAGATGTCATTTTTTTCTTGGATTTTCTTTTGTATGCGGATGTAATAAAAGTCATCATTGTGTATACAGAAGGTATAGATAGATACGCCATCCCGGTGATGATTGCACAGTGGCGGGAGCAGTATAAAGGAGAGAGCGGCAGTGCATTGTGTGAATGGCAATACAATGGCAGTGCAGTGCAGTGCTGCACAGAGGGAAGGGGACGGTGGTGGAGGGGACACGCGACTTCCATACATCCGCACACACTTCAGCAGCCCCCCCTCGGTTTCCTGAGCTCGTGTCCTGTATCTGAGTGCTGTCAGCAGCTGGCGGGATGTTTTCTCAGACGGGATGTGATTATCCTGAATGTATAACACAGAGCCGGACTTCTCTGCCGCAGCATGAACCGCACACTCAGCATAACACTATGGTTGCGCTCACACCTGCGCATTCCCTAAAGCGCAACAAAAATAACAGAAACGTGCATTTTGCCGCACGTTTCCGAAAAGCGCTGCAATTGCGGGTCGCACTTCATTGTTATTAGCACTCCAAGCGCAGGTAGTAGATGTGCATTTTGCCACACAACAAAAATCGCTACAAACACCCCAAAACAGCGCACTGAAGAAGCACCTGACACTCCACAATCCAAAAGGTTCTGGAGCTACTTTGAGACATTTGTCACGTTTAGGCCCTAGGCACGGCGCACGTTAAAGCGTGAAAATGCTCAAAAAAACAAGCAGGAGCATGCGCTACCGCTATACACAGGTAAAATAGGGCCTTATTGTCATTTTATATGGAGGGGGTTATGATTCTCTGCTGTAGAAATATGACACACAACACAGCTAAGGCTGTCAATCACAGGCTGTGTGCTGGAACTCCCTCCCCTGTCACCTTTTTTTTATTTGGTGTCAGGAAAACTTGTCAGAAGTGATTCATGCTGATAGCAGAGGAATAAAGCAGCAGACAGAAATGACAAATGTCTCTGGCTTGAGACAAGTACACACTATAGAGGGATATGCTTTGTTCATATTTCATGGCTGAGGTTAACAACTTTAAGCTGGTGGTGAGCGTCTTTAATGAGTCGTGCCAGTCAGAACTTTGTGGGTTCTTAAAAGGGCTTGCCAACTCACTTTTATTAATCAAACCTAAAGAAGACAAAGCCTCTTGTGTCAGTATTTTCCCGCACAGGGGTTTTCTGCTTCACAAACGTTAGAAGCAAACAGGTAATGAAAAATACTAAGTCACCTGGCTCCCTTCAGCAGCACTGCTGCTCTCGTCTCTGGTCTCTCAGACCACGGGCTCTTCAGGCTTACTCAGCCTTAGGTGCAACACCTTGCTGCACAGGCCCACTCCTGACCTCTAGATAAGATTCTCCTACTCCCATCAGCTTCCTCACTCTTCTGAAACTTACAAAATCCCTCTAGTCCCCTGGACATCCTAGTTGCCTCAGCTCTCAGTCCTGCAGACTTGCTCAGCTATCTCAACTCTCTCAGCCCTGTGGGTAAGGAAGCTCTCCAACATGGAGTCCCGTCTCCTCAGTGGATCACCTCTCTTGGCTGGAGCACCTATCTCCACACAGAGGCCCTGAGATATGGCCATCTCCTGGCTTATAACAAGTGTGTACACCTGGACACACACATGCCATAGCTGCCAACTGTCCCGGATTTCCCGGGACATTCCCGAGACTTGGACTTCATTCCCGGATTTGTGGTGTCCCGGGAAATGTCCCGAAAAATCCGGTTCCCGTTTTTTAATCCGCCGCCGCCGCCGCTAGAGGTCGCGGCCCGGCGGAGACATTGTCTCCGCCGGCCGCCATTTTGTGGAAGTTCAGGAAGACGGCTGGGGGGGGGCTAGACGAAGCTTCTGCGTCGCCGCCCACCCCCTGCCCCGCTCTGCCTCGGCCCGCCCCGCTCCGCCTCGCCCCGCCTACCCCCCGCCCCGCTGCCAGTCTGATATGGAAAGGGGCGGGGGTTCTAGGTGGGGGGACACCTGAGGTGAGTGTGGGGGGGGGGCACTGGGGACACCTGATGTGAGTGGGGGGGGCACTGGGGACACCTGATGTGAGTGGGGGGGGGGCACTGGGGACACCTGATGTGAGTGGGGGGGCACTGGGGACACCTGATGTGAGGAGGGGGCACTGGGGACACCTGATGTGAGTGGGGGGGGCACTGGGGACACCTGATGTGAGGGGGGGGGCACTGGGGACACCTGATGTGAGGGGGAGCTCCGCCGGGGACACCTGATGTGAGGGGGGGGCACTGGGGACACCTGATGTGAGGGGGAGCTCCGCCGGGGACACCTGATGTGAGGGGGGGGCACTGGGGACACCTGATGTGAGGGGGGGGCACTGGGGACACCTGATGTGAGGGGGAGCTCCGCCGGGGACACCTGATGTGAGGGGGGGGCACTGGGGACACCTGATGTGAGGGGGGGGCACTGGGCACACACACACACACTATAGGTCTATAGAAAGACCTGGACACACACACTATAGGTCTATAGAAAGACCTGGACACACACACACTATAGGTCTATAGAAAGACCTGGACACACACACCCACCCTGCAGGTCTCCAGGAATACCTGGACACACACACCCTGCAGGTCTTCAGGAAGACCTGGACACACACACACCCTGCAGGTTTCCAGGAAGATCTCTGGGCACACACCCTAAAGGTCTCCATAAAGACCTGGGCACATGCACACACCCTGCAGGTCTCCAGAAAGACCTGGACACGCGCACACACGCTGCAGGTCTCCAGGAAGACCTGGACACACACACGCTGCAGGTCTCCAGGAAGACCTGGACACACACACGCTGCAGGTCTCCAGGAAGACCTGGACACACACACCCTGCAGGTCTCCAGGAAGACCTGGACACACACACCCTGCAGGTCTCCAGAAAGACCTGGACACACACACTATAGGTCTCCAGAAAGACCTGGACACACACACTATACGTCTATAGAAAGACCTGGACACACACATACACACACTATAGGTCTCCAGAAAGACCTGGACACACACACACCCTGCAGGTCTCCAGAAAGACCTAGGCACAGACACCCACCCAGCATGTCTCCAGAAAGACCTTGGACACACACCCTATGGCTCTCCAGAAAAACCTGCGCACAGACACACCCTGCAGGTTTCCAGAAAGACCTCTGGGCACACACCCTAAAGGTATCCAGAAAGACCTGGGCACAGACATACACCCTGCAGGTCTCCAGAAAGACCTGGACACACACACACACCCTGCAGGTCTTCAGGAAGACCTGGACACACACACCCTGCAGGTTTCCAGAAAGATCTCTGGGCACACACCCTAAAGGTCTCCATAAAGACCTGGGCACATGCACACAACCTGCAGGTCTCCAGAAAAACCTGGACACGCACACACACCCTGCAGGTCTCCAGAAAGACCTGGACACACACACACACACACACACACTATAGGTCTCCAGAAAGACCTGGACACACACACCCTGCAGGTCTCCAGAAAAATCTGGACACACACACACACACACACACACACATACACTATAGGTCTCAGAAAGACCTGGACACACACACACACACCCTGCAGGTCTCCAGAAAGACCTGGGCACAGACACCCACCCAGCATGTCTCCAGAAAGACCTTGGACACACACCCTATGGCTCTCCAGAAAAACCTGGGCACAGACACACCCTGCAGGTTTTCAGAAAGACCTCTGGGCACACACCCTAAAGGTATCCAGAAAGACCTGGGCACAGACATACACCCTGCAGGTCTTCAGAAAGACCTGGACAGACACGCGCGCACACACGCCCTGCAGGTCTCCAGAAAGACTTGGACACAGGATTGAAGGCATCATTCCAACCAAGAAACTTTGAAGCCTTCAAGATTCAGACCTGGAGAAAGCTGTAAACATAGTTTTCTCCGCTCACAATAAACACCCCGGAGCCCCGCACTCTGCCTTAATGTGAATTATGTGTGTTTTCTGCCTATCCTCACACCATAGCACTGTCAAACCACAGACAAAGTCTGTCCAGACAGTATAGTCACCTGCTGACTTGGCAGCTTAACTCTTTCCACACTCAGAGCAGGAAATGATAGAAAACCTCTTTATATGTCTGATCTGATGGGTGTCAACAGAAGGTGAAAGGTAATAACCCCAAGGGGGATACAGAAATAAAAAAAGAATTCTAAGATGAAGATACAAGTCAGAAGGTAGTCTGGTAAAGCTGAACTCCAGCCTTCAGTCTTGCACAGTTGTACAGGCTCCTCTTTTGTACTGAAGTTTCTTACTCTGATTTCACTGCACACTGTGAGCTTCTCACACTTTGCATTAGAAGCTTCAGCACGTCAGACATAGCCCGCTTCATTTCCTGGCTGGAGGTTATCCAGCATCATCTAGCCCTTTCCTCCCAGCCTGACTGTCACTGGCCTTCTTATTTTCTTAACTGCATTTCAGGTCTTTCAATCATGGAGGCTGAGTATCACTGGGTGGTCTGCATGCCAATTCAGTCTGCCTAGGAACCCCCACTCCTCCAGACTCAGTTAGGGCTTGTTCACACTTGACTAAATTACTGACGCTCAACAAACGTTCCTATAGCATTAGTATGGGCGTCAGACAGGCATCAATGAGCTTTAAAATGGGGCGTTTTACAAGCGTTAAACGCTCCCTAAACACCCTATGAGCGTTTTCATAGCGTTTGATGAGCATTAAAACTGCTCCACGATGGAATGTGACTAATTTTAACGTGCCGAAACCGCCTGCCAGAGCGTTTCCATAGACTTGAATGGGACGCGTTGAAAGGCTTCAAACGCCTCCTGACTCGGCACGAGGCTTCAATTTTGAAGCAACGCAACGCTAACGCTTAGTGTGAAAAGCACAATGTGCTGTCTATTATATCTTGCGCATAGGCGTTTGAGGGGTGTTTTTAATACCTGTCAAACACCTGCTATTAATGCCAGCATGAACTAAGCCTTAGGGCATTAGATTTTTGCATATCTTCAGCCCACTCTTTGCATCAGGGCGGGAGGAGTACTGAGGCAGGGTGCTGTGATGTTTTCAGGAAGCTACCCTGTTTCCCCGAAAAAATAAGACCTAGCGTGATTGTCGGTGATGGCTGCAATATAAGCCCTACCCCCCAAATAAGCCCTACCCTGTTTCCCAGAAAATAAGACCTACAGGGACTTTAACTAGGGCTTATATTGCAGCCATCACGCTAGGTCTTATTTTCGGGGAAACAGGGTAAAGACAGCTGCCCCTCCCACCAGCCATGATCTAGCTGCCTTGCCTATAGAAGCATAGAGATCCAGCGATGCCAAAAGAAGATATGTAATAAAAACAGATTTTATTTAAAGATTTCATTAAACTGTTGGAGTGAAGCAGGGAAGGCAAAATATGAGCAGATTACACTTCAGATTTAAGCCAAATTAAACCATATTCAATTTTCACTGAGCATTCATTTAAAAAAAAAAATAAAAATTGGGGTCAGTTTGCACAGTATGCACACACTGTGATGAAATAACGGATCCTAGAATAAGAAGAGCCTCTACAGATATAAGCTCTCCCCTGGAGATCCCTATTCCAGATGATAGAAGTAGGTCAGGATGACGCTGTGCGGGTATATCTGGGTTTTCATGGCAGAAATATAAACAATGGAATATTTCATGCCGCCATAGAAAAGTCGGGCTGTGATAATGGTGGGGGTCAGAGGCTAATGAATATTTTCCTGGAAATGGTAGAACTGCCAACAAAGGAAAGCAGAGGAGTGAAAGCGGAAAATCCTGTGATCTGATGCCACCGCTTGTCTTTAATCATTTCCCATGGCTACATCCGGGAACGGGCTCTCACGCTCTCACCAGGCACCACTACGGCGCTCTGATTATCAACATTCATTACCCAGAAGAAGTCCTGTATAGGAGAATACATTTCACAGGCTAAAGAAGAGTTCTGCGCAAAACCAAACCTCCTTTTCTTTCCACCCCGATTTTTAGTACATTGCCATATTGCAGAGCACGCAAGCAGATATCTTCCCACGGTTGGGGGCAGATTTACTAAAACTGGAGCAGCTGTGCATGGTAACCAATCAGCTTCTAATTTCAGCTTGTTCAATTAAGCATTGACAATAAAACCTGGAAGCTGATTGGTTTCTATGCAGAGCTGCACCAGATCTTGCACTTTCCACTTTTAGTGATTCTCCACATTGGTGACCTGAGGTCAGAAAGTCCATGCATAGGGTTGCCACCTCATCCCTTTAAAACTGAACACATACAGTCAGGTCCATAAATATTGGGACATCGACACAATTCTAATCTTTTACACCACCACAATGGATTTGAAATGAAACGAACAAGATGTACTTTAACTGCAGACTTTCAGCTTTAATTTGAGGGTATTTACATCCGAATCAGGTGAACGGTGTAGGAATTACAACAGTTTGTATATGTGCCTCCCAGTTTTTAAGGGACCAAAAGTAATGGGACAGATTAACAATCATCCATCAAACTTTCACTTTTTAATACTTGGTTGCAAATCCTTTGCAGTCAATTACAGTCTGAAGTCTGGAACGCATAGACATCACCAGACGCTGGGTTTCATCCCTCTGCCAGATCTCTACTGCAACTGTCTTCAGTTCCTGCTTGTTCTTGTGGCATTTTCTCTTCAGTTTTGTCTTCAGCAAGTGAAATGCATGCTCAATCAGATTCAAGTCAGGTGATTGACTTGGCCATTGCATAACATTCCACTTCTTTCCCTTAAAAAACTCTCTGGTTGCTTTCGTAGTATGCTTCGGGTCATTGTCCATCTGCACTGTGAAGAGCTGTCCAATGAGTTCTGAAGCATTTTGCTGAATATGAGCAGATAATATTGCCCAAAACACTTCAGAATTCATCCTGCTGCTTTTGTCAGCAGTCACATCATCAATAAATACAAGAGAACCAGTTCCATTGGCAGCCATACATGCCCACGCCATGACACTACCACCACCATGCTTCACTGATGAGGTGGTATGCTTTGGATCATGAGCAGTTCCTTTCCTTCTCCATACTCTTCTCTTCCCATCACTCTGGTACAAGTTGATCTTGGTCTCATCTGTTCATAGGATGTTGTTCCAGAACTGTGAAGGCTTTTTTAGATGTTGTTTGGCAAACTCTAATCTGGCCTTCCTGTTTTTGAGGCTCACCAATGGTTTACATCTTGTGGTGAACCCTCTGTATTCACTCTGGTGAAGTCTGCTCTTGATTGTTGACTTTGACACACATACACCTACCTTCTTGATCTGGCCAACTGTTGTGAAGGGTGTTTTCTTCACCAAGGAAAGAATTCTTTGTCATCCACCATAGTTGTTTTCCGTGGTCCTCCGGGTCTTTTGGTGTTGCTGAGCTCACCGTTGCATTCTTTCTTCTTAAGGATGTTCCAAGCAGTTTGGCCACACCTAATGTTTTTGCTATCTCTCTGATGGGTTTGTTTTGTTTTTTCAGCCTAATGATGTCTTGCTTCACTGATAGTGACAGCTCTTTGGATCTCATATTGAGAGTTGACAGCAACAGATTCCAAATGCAATTAGCACACTTGAAATGAACTCTGGACCTTTTGTCTGCTCCTTGTAAATGGGATAATGAGGGAATAACACACACCTGGCCATGGAACAGCTGAGCAGCCAATTGTCCCATTACTTTTGGGCCCTTAAAAAGTGGGAGGCACATATACAAACTGTTGTAATTCCTACACTGTTTACCTGATTTGGATGTAAATACCCTCAAATTAAAGCTGAAAGTCTGCAGTTAAAGCACATCTTGGTCGTTTCATTTCAAATCCATCGTGGTGGTGTATAGAGCCAAAAAGATTAGAATTGTGTCGATGTCCCAATATTTATGGACCTGACTGTATTTATTACACAGGTTGTGTAGCTCATTAAGGTGGTAATTAAACTCACTTGGTGTCTTAGTGAATTAAATTAGCCTCAGAACCTGCGTAATTAATATGTGTTGGGGTTTAAAGGGATGAGGTGGCAACCCTATCCATGCATCAATTGGCATATGCCATATCTTCATGATACCTGAAGTATATCATCCATTACCATGAAGTATAGACAGATGAAGCATGCACTTCCCCATGTAAAGTGGCCGGTTAAGCTGTGGTAACTCCCAGATCAGGATGAGCTTGGGGTTCGGTCCAAAAACAAGTTCGGACCAAGCTTTGGCTGTTCAGGAGATGAACATCATGCATAATAGTGGTATTATTTTAACCATGACAGCTTCCATCTGTTAATGGTTTTTAAAGACAGCAGCAGGTTCACCCAAAAGTCCTCAAAGATGAATTCTAGGTATGGCATTGTTTAACATGGTTACATTGGCCTAGCTTGTGCCATACCTGTGGGATCCCTCTAGAAGCTGGAAATAACTGTAGTTAGGGTTGCCACCTCATTCCTTTAAATCCGAACACATATGAATTACACAGGTTCTGAGGCTATATTTTTTTAAATCAAAACAGCGTTTATTGAGCATAAAAGAAATATATGAACATACGGGTAGAGCGAATCAATCCAATTGACATACATAACGGCATGACATATAGCGGTAAAATTATTTGCATAATACAGTCTCCTAGGTAGCATAATAGTGCGAGGCAAATATGGGGGAAGGCAGTGGGTCCCGTAGGGGGCCCGTGGGATTGCCTGAGAGGAGCGTGTCTATTCTTCTGCGTCGCAAGTGGAGGAGTCCTCCAGCCATCTATCCCATATTTTATGGTATTTGTTGGGGCAACCCCTGTGGATATAAAGTAGTTTTTTTATAAGGGAGGGTGTTATTAACTGCTCTGATCCATTGTTGTAGTGTGGGAGGGGACCCCCTCATCCACGTCTTGGCGATCTGCAATCTGGCAAGGAATAGTGTTTCCTGCAAAAATATATTCAGGTATTTCTGGCCTTCAGAGAGTGAGAGGAGCCCCAACACACATTGACGAGGGCAAAGGGACAGTGGGGAGCCCATGCGTCATGGAGGAACCGAACCACCTGGGTCCAGAACCCCTGTATGGAAGGACATATCCAGAGTAGATGGTAGAAAGAGGCGTTGGGGTGGCTACAGCTGGGGCAGTTAGGGTTATGTCCAGGTCTATATTTAGAGATGCGGTAGGGCCTCAGGTACGATCTATGAAAAATGTATAGGTGGGTGAGGCGGTCAGAGAGCTTAGGAAATATGGCTTTACAGTTAGCGAGAGCCTCCTCCCAGTCCTCGTCAAACACAGCGCCCAGGTCAGACTTCCAACGAGATTTCAGCTGGTGGGAGGTGGTGGGAGGTGGCGGTAGCTGCAGGCATCATGAAGTAAGTGTAGATTTGAGAAATTTGTTTTTTGGGGTCAGGTTCTGAGGCCAATTAAATGCAGATGAGGCAACAAGTGAGTTTAATTACCACCTTAATCAGCCACAGAACCTGTGTAATTAATATGTGTTTGGGTTTAAAGGGATGAGGTGGCAACTCTAACTGTAGTACATGCTGCTGCTACAGTGATCTCCAGTTGCTTCTGGGCTAGGGTTGCCACTTCATCCCTTTAAAAGCAAACACATATGAATTACTCAGGTTCTGTGGCTGATTAAGGTGGTAATTAAACTCACTTGGTGCCTGATCTGCATTAAATTAGCCTTAGAACCTGTGTAATTCATGTGTGTTCGGGTTTAAAGGGATGATGAGGGGGCAACTCTATTCTGGGTCCCGTGCCAAGTGGCTGTACTGCTACATTCTGAACACAGGAGTTGCTCCCCGCCCCCATCTTCCACCATACCAGACCACGTGCCCTGAACATGGGGGTCAACCCCAGCAGAGCACCTTGTCCCCATTTTGATGAGAACAAGGGCCTCTTCCCCACAACCCTGGCCTGGTGGTAGTGGGAGTCTGAAGGCAGGGGGCTTCTTAGAATCTGGAAGCCTTGTTTAACAGTAATATAACAGTAATATTGCCCCCCCACCCTCCTCATGTAAATGAATATGGGGTACATACTCATTCACAAATTAAATGTAAATAGTAAAAAAAAAAACACACAAACATACTTTTTGTCCTTTAATAAAAAAAAAAGTTCCCATATGTACATCCACCACCATTCATTCCATCCAGCAATGTAGCCCCAGTCAAGCACAATGCCCACTGATCCTCTGAAAGAAGAAAAAACACAGCTGCCGAGATACATCCAGTCCCTACATTGGAATAATAGAGGGTCTTCCCCAAATTGTTACCACAAGGTTGGAAGAGGGCAATCATCAAAAATGTCTTTGTATGCTGTAGTATTAACAGTACCCTTCACTGGAGACACTTAAACTCAATCATTTTGAGGGAAGTTCACTTAATTCTGGCCATATAGTAGGTGTAATGGTCAAGGGTCCTCAAATATTTGGGTATGTAGTATAAAATGTTAAATCCTGTGTAGCACCCTGGAGTTTAGGGAGGGTTGTGCCTCACAAATTTACTTGCCAGGAGTAATTATCCTGGTTGATTGCTAGAGATCTATTAATTTCTCCCTACGTTTGGCCTCGTTGCACTTTTCTCTTCTACCACAAAGTTGTCGGGTACTTGGTGGTACTAGATACAAGAAGGGCAACAAAAGGTCAGGTTATGGGTATATGGGGTATCTCAGCCATTGAGCAGGGGTTTTCTTGAATCCCTTGGCCTGCTGGGAGAGCCAATATATTCAGGTGAGGTCAGGTGTTCTGTGCCACCTGGACGGCTGTCTGGGTGGACGTGTGTTGTATTGCCCGGGTTGCAAGGCCGGAGATGGGGCCTATCCCGGGCACATCTGGCTGCTAGGCTTTCTGAGGGCCTATCTAGAAGCAAGAGAGCAGCGCAGGGTTGGGACTGTGGCTTGCAGTCCAAACAGAAGTGACGCTTCTACCAGCCGGAGAACCTGTCGTGGTTGGAGGTAGAGGGGAAGCTGTCGCCAGTAAGGGACTATCCGCCTAATTACCAGGGACCACAGTAAGTAACTGAAGCAAGTACCGGAGCAGCATTCTCACCAACCAAGCTTGCAGAGCAGCCTTGTGTGTCAAGCCAGGGACCGAGTAGGCCAGTGAGGTGAAGCTTGAGAGGTATCTTGAGTGCCAAACTAGAGACCTAGCAGAGAAGCGGGGGTGACGCTTGTGAGGAAGATACCACCGTGAAGATTGGAGGAGCTCAAGGGATTCAGTGTCAGTGAATCAGTGGGTCTAGTGAGAGACTGGGAACTCAGTGGGCTGAAGAACTACAAGGAGTGATTGTAGTGAAAGTGAAGGAACTGTTAAGCCTTGTGTTTGGAACCATTAAAGACTGTTGCCATAGGAGACAGCATTTCTACACATGCAGATGTGGCGTCTTGCTGGATGTCTTTCCCTGCATGGCTGTCCTCCAATTGAAGTCTCGGAGTCTGACAATCAACCTTGCAACTACCTAAGGGTGTCCTGGCCCTAACCCTCTCCCCCCCCCCCCAAAAAAAAGAGAAATAAACTTTCTTTTGCATCCAAGAAGTGTCTGGCACCCATTACCTTTAACAACTATACACCCACCATGCCTCACAACCCACTACATACAGAAGGATGTCAGCTATCCCTGGCCCTGGAGGTTCTCATTAGATCATGCATTCTCGTCACTGTAGAGCAGACTTTCTCCACCTTTTCAACACAGAGGAACACTTGAAAATACCTTCTGATCTTAGGGAACCCCTGCTCAACATTACTATATGTGTGATGGTCAGTAGGAAGAATGCTCCTTACACTTGTGAAGCATTGTGAACTGCGTTTACTATGCTTCAGTTTGTGAATAAACAGGAAGCCACCCAGCACAGAGTTCTTCCCATTCATTCACAGTCCAGTGCAGCTGAGGCTGCAGAGAAAGGCACGTGTGTTTGAGCTTCGGGGTGCACACCCTAATACAATAGGCTACGCAAAAACCTATGGGTGTCAATGGGAACTTATCTGAGAGGAACCCCTAGCAATCTCTGGAACCATGACTGAGAAACCCTGCTGTACAGTATTGATGTAAATCTTCTAAAATATCATTGTACCATTATTCCAGTAATATCTGATATTGGTGAACCTTTAGTTCAGTAAAGACATCACTCATGTTGGAAAATGGTGGTATCACTCTTATATCTGGAGGGAAGTCA
This sequence comes from Aquarana catesbeiana, assembly GCF_042186555.1. Taxonomy (NCBI): domain Eukaryota; kingdom Metazoa; phylum Chordata; class Amphibia; order Anura; family Ranidae; genus Aquarana; species Aquarana catesbeiana. Next base: position 33,653,974 of record NC_133327.1, read on the forward strand.
TGTCACTATTATAGAATACATGGGGAGCAATATTATGCCTTTAATTTGAAAGTGTGTGGAAACCTTTGGGAAATGGTGATATCAGTCTAGCTGACATGAGGAGAATGATGTGAGGTATAAGGGGTCGGTAGATCAGTACTGTTAGTCCTGTAAATACATATATCTGGAGAGAAGTGATGTCACCTTTGTAAAATATATCATGTATATCGAGAGCAATGCAATTCCTTTCAATTTAAAGTGTATGTAAACCCCAAATTGTACTACTCTTTATTTGCTAAACTAAAACTGCTTCCATCTCTGGGCAGATCACTACTTCTGTTTCTATGAAGATCACAGCTTCCTTCTCTGGGCAGATAACCACCTCCTTCTCTGGGCAGATAACCACCTCCTTCTCTGGGCAGACCACCGCTTCCTTCTCTGGGCAGATAACTGCTTCCTTCTCTGAGCAGATAACTGCTTCCTTCTCTGGACATATCACCACTTCCTTCTCTGGGCAGATAACCGCTTCCTTCTCTGGGCAGATAACTGCTTCCTTCTCTGGGCAGATAACCGCTTCCTTCTCTGGGCAGATAACTGCTTCCTTCTCTGGGCAGATAACTGCTTCCTTCTCTGGGCAGATAACTGCTTCCTTCTCTGGGCAGATAACTGCTTCCTTCTCTGGGCAGATAACTGCTTCCTTCTCTGGGCAGATAACCACTTCCTTCTCTGGGCAGATAACCGATTCCTTCTCTGGGCAGATAACTGCTTCCTTCTCTGGGCAGATAACTGCTTCCTTCTCTGGGCAGATAACCACTTCCTTCTCTGGGCAGATAACTGCTTCCTTCTCTGGGCAGATAACTGCTTCCTTCTCTGGGCAGATAACTGCTTCCTTCTCTGGGCAGATAACTGCTTCCTTCTCTGAGCAGATAACTGCTTCCTTTTCTGGGCATATCACCGCTTCCTTCTCTGGGCATATCACCGCTTCCTTCTCTGGGCAGACCACCGCTTCCTTCTCTGGGCAGATCACCACTTCCTTCTCTTGGCAGATAACCACTTCCTTCTCTGGGCAGGTCACCACTTCCTTCTCTTGGCATATCATCACTTCCTTCTCTGGGCAGACCACCGCTTCCTTCTCTGGGCAGATCACCACTTCCTTCTCTTGGCAGATAACCACCTCCTTCTCTGGGCAGATAACCACCTCCTTCTCTGGGCAGATAACCACCTCCTTCTCTGGGCAGATAACCACTTCCTTCTCTGGGCAGACCACCGCTTCCTTCTCTGGGCAGATAACTGCTTCCTTCTCTGAGCAGATAACTGCTTCCTTCTCTGGACATATCACCACTTCCTTCTCTGGGCAGATAACTGCTTCCTTCTCTGGGCAGATAACTGCTTCCTTCTCTGGGCAGATAACTGCTTCTTTCTCTGGGCAGATAACCGCTTCCTTCTCTGGGCAGATAACTGCTTCCTTCTCTGGGCAGATAACTGCTTCCTTCTCTGGGCAGATAACTGCTTCCTTCTCTGAGCAGATAACTGCTTCCTTTTCTGGGCATATCACCACTTCCTTCTCTGGGCAGACCACCGCTTCCTTCTCTGGGCAGACCACCGCTTCCTTCTCTGGGCAGACCACCGCTTCCTTCTCTGGGCAGATCACCACTTCCTTCTCTTGGCAGATAACCACTTCCTTCTCTGGGCAGACCACCGCTTCCTTCTCTTGGCATATCACCGCTTCCTTCTCTGGGCAGATCACCACTTCCTTCTCTTGGCAGATAACCACTTCCTTCTCTGGGCAAACCACTGCTTCCTTCTCTGGGCAGATAATCTCCTCCTTCTCTGGATAGATAACTGCTTCCTTCTCTGGCAGATAACCACTTCCTTCTCTGGGCAGATAACTGCTTCCTTCTTTGGGCAGACAACTGCTTCCTTCTCTGGGCAGACAACTGCTTCCTTCTCTGGGCACATATCCGCTTTCTTCTCTGGGCATACCACCGCTTCCTTCTCTGGGCAAATAACCGCTTCCTTCTTTGGGAAGGTCAGTGCTTCCTTCTCTGGGAAGATCACTGCTTCTTCCTCAGAACAGATCTTTGCTTCCTTCCCTGAGCAGATCTCCGCTTCCTTCTCTGGGCTGATCACAGTTTTCTTTTCTGGAGAGATCGCTGCTTCCTTCTCTGGGGAGATCACTGCTCCCTTCTCTGGGAAAAATCACTGCTTTTTCCTCTGGACAGATCTCTGCTTCCTTCTCTGGGCAGATCACAGCTTCCTTCTCTGGGGAGATCCCAGCTTCTTCCTCTGGACAGATCTCTGCCTCTTTCCCTGAGCAGATCTCTGCTTCCTTCTCTGGGCAGTTCACCACTTCCTTCTCTGGGGAGATCTCTGCTTCCTTCTCTGGGGAGATCTCTGCTTCCTTCTCTGGGGAGATCTCTGCTTCCTATTCTGGGGAGATCACTGATTCCTTCTCTGGGGAGATGACCACAACTTTTTCTAGGCCAATCACTGCTTCTATCCCTAGCCAGATCACTACTTCCTTCTGTGGGCAGATCACCACTCACTTCTTTCTCTAGGAAGATCACTGCTTTCTTCTCTGGGCAGATCACTGCTTCCTTCTCTAGGCAGATCACCATTTCCTTCCCTGGGCTGATTACTGCTTCCTTCTCTGTGTAGATCACCCCTTCCTTCCCTGGACAGATCACCATTTCCTACCCTGGGCCGATCACTGCTTCCTTCTCTGTGTAGATCACCCCTTCCTACCCTGGGCCGATCACTGCTTCCTTCTCTAGGCAGATCACCACTTCATTCCTTGGGAAGGAAAACAGCATTTTCCAGTCACACAAACTGTGATAATCTTGAAATAGTGGAAGGGGCATGTTTGGGGGCAATAGAGAGTGGAGAGTGTTTCTGAATAAGGTAAGGAAGCACCTAGTTAATATTCCTCCTGGTTGGAGGATTATTGTGCTCCTCTGGTATTATAATTATATATTTTATATATATAATTATGTTACTTTATTCCTCCTGGCTGGAGTTCAGCTTTAAGGTAAAGAGTGGCTTTCAGCACCATGCTGGTAATGAGATGTATTGGCATCTTAAACAAGTTATCCCCTTGGCAGAACCCATTCATCTCTGTGCATGGTGCAGAGATATAACCCTCCCTCTGTTCCCTGGGGTACAATATATTGTCCATTCCCTCTGTGCTCCTCACCCTAGCAGCGTCCTCTCACTGTGTGAAATGCAGGATCTGCGTGGATATCGCTCTTCCTGTAGCTTTAACAATCGCACAGCTGCATTTTTTTTCTTTAAGGATTTCCCTCTGTGCATAGCTTTTGCAGCTGGTGTGTGTATATCATCTGAGCTTTCATTACACAGGCACGCTATCCTCCATGCTGAAGCGTGCGGCCTGCTGTGCGCATCACCGCCATGGATAGACGAGGATGTTTTAATAAAAAGAGAGAAACAAGGGCATCTGCCCCAGGGCCCCCAATATGGAGGGGGGGGGGGGCACCGAGAGTCGAAAAGCTGAATTGGTAAGGATGGAAATGAGATCATAGGTCAGCCAGCTGGTCCTGAAAGAGTCAAGAGAGTTTGAAGCTTAATCTGCTTACATGTTTACTTCCCTGGTTCCTACTTTCCTTGAGCATCAAGATTTTCAATAAATACTTGTTTATAACACCTTTTCTTTTTCATTACATACCTTATTTTAGACACAGTGATGTCATCACTGGGTCCCAGTGCTTCTTTATGGAATGCCGGCAGATCGTGGTTGGTGGGAGGGTGCTGTACATATCTTCCTGAAAACATCATAGCACTTGTCTGAAGAGCCCTGATGCAAGTAGTGGGCTGGGCTCTTGTAAATATCAAATGTTTGGATATCAATCTGAAGGAGTGGGGATTCCTAGGCAGGCTGTATTTGAATTCACTGTAACATCCATATGTGATGCTGAGCTTCCATGAAAAAAATAAAATAAAAAAAATTTTAATCCAATGAATAAATGGGCAGACCAGGGACATTTAAGCCGGTGATAGATTCAAATGTCATCTATGGGCAGGTTGGCTGTACTGAAGTTGATCTACTAATCCTGTTGGGGGTTTTTTTCATATACATGGCTAAATCCCGACCCCCCACCAGCAAAGCACCTTGTCGACATGTTGATGAGGACAAGGGCCTCTTCCCCACAACCCTGGCCCGGTGGTTGTGGGGGTGCGGGGGATGACTTATTGGAATCGGGCAAAGCAGAGTAGGACTGGCCATACGAGGGATTACTTTGACGCAGTTGGCCAGCTTAAACATGTATTGCAATATGTGTGAACTAAAAATCCCTGTTTTCCATTGCAAAGTTTGCTAAGAAGGGTGTAGAGCAGGGTGCAGAGGGTTCTGGCCCCCCTAAGTGAATTAATATGGGGTACATAGTACCCCTACTCATTCACAAAAAAAAAAGACTAGTGTAAATAAACACACAACACGGTTTTTGACAAGTCAGTAACCCAAAAAAGAAAAGTCCCCCCCCCGCGTAGATCCATCGTCAATCACATCGTCCAGCAATGTAGGTCCACGTCAATCACGATGAATGATGGCCACTGACCCACAAGGCAAAAAGAAACCCGCCGCCCCTTGGCTTGCCGGCACCTAATGACATTACCGGTTTTCCCCGATGCTAAAGTAAACAAAGGGGTGGGGCCATCTGGTGACGTCACTGGGTGACCCCACGCCCTTTTGACATAGGACCAATAAAGTTTCACTATAGGAGCCTTTTCAGTACAAATACATTTCAGTACAAGAGAGGAGCTGGTACAACCTACTGAAGGTAAGGATTGAGTTCAGCTTTAAATGGAGATATAAGCTTATGGGAAGATTGGTATTAAAATGAATGGTCTGGTGACAGAGTCTCTTTAAATGCTTTCCTAGAGAACCTCTATAAAGAGGAGTCTTAACCTCCATTATACAGTCACTTTAAATTATTCTTTGGGAATTCAGTAGAACTGCAGTGATCCCATCAGACATTGGGCCTCCCTGCCGCATCCATGTAGAGACACTTCCCCAGGAACGTATTTTGTAAACCTGGCATGTCTTTGTTGGGCAGGATGCCACCTCTTCATTAAAACTTTTATCTGTGCCAGCAGAAACTTTCTAGAGCTTCAGAGATCTGAAGTGACTAATTACAAGCCGCGGATTACACAGGGTGATGTTGTGTCCTACAGGGCAGTGTGACATTTCAGGAAACTTCCACATGATGGAAAAATACTGACATTCAATGATCTAAAAAAAAATATAGATTGGTAAGATTCAATATATGACATTTTTGTTCTTGGGTTTACATACACTTTGAGGTGTATTTGTATAAAACATTTGCATAGCAATTCACCCAGTGAAAGTGCATGTATATACATTCTCTGCGAATGGGGCAAAAAAAAAAAAAAAATGTATATTTAGAATAGAAATGCTATTTCTTGTGCTGCTGTTTGGCTATTGCTTGTGCTGGTTGAATGTTTTTTCATTGATTTAGAAAGGAAATACAGCATTTGGCCACTAGATGGTGCTAAGTATCATAGGAGATTCCTATGATACTTAACTCCATCTATTGGCCAAATGCAGTATTTTCAGTTTATGATTCTTAGCATCATCTAATGGCCAAATGCTGTATTTTCAGTTTTAAATCAATGAAGAACATTCAGGCAGCACAGGAAATAGCCTGATATAATTTATCTTTTTACCTATTTGCACAGAATGAATGTACATCCACTTCCCCTGGATGAACTGCTATGTAAATGTGTTTTAAATACACCTTGTGTATTGGACATCTCTAATGCCAAATACGGCGTCTAACAATTGGCAGAGAACTGGTGGCTAATGTTCCACATTTAGGATTATCTCAGTGGGGCCCCCAGATGAAGGGTTCTATAGCTGCACCTAAGGTGATGGGATGCCACCTAAACCTTTGTGGAGAATAGACATTCAGGGAAACTGAGCCTGTATTCTGCTAAGTCTGTGATGTCAGCGTGAAGAGAATACACGGGACTGAGCAGTGTGCATATTCTCTGTATACACAGTCATCCTCCGGATAGAGATCTACATTCATTAGAATTACACTCATCCTGCATTCTTTCCATAGACAAAGCTCTGGTCATATACAGCGTGCTGGAGACAATACAGAGAGAAGACATATACAGGCTTCAATGGAGAGACTTTAGGGGTCCTTCTAATAGGGATCATTGCCAATCACTGGCACTCAACAGCCAATTTCAATCTTTATCCTCCCAATATTAATAGCGTCAGACCACCCAAAAATAATGTGTCATATATAGAGTCAGTCTGATGGGGTGTTATTTTTTTCTCCCACTATACTTTCTGGTCTTTCAAACTACCTGGGGTTTTTGGCTGCCCCCCCCCCCCCCTTTTTTTTTAATCTGCATTATACGAAATAAGTAAAAGTTCTTTCTCTCTCTCTCTCCTGAGTCTTGAACTTCCTTCCTTCCTTCCTTCCTTCCTTCCTTCCTTCCTTCCTTCCTTCCTTCCTTCTCTCACTCTTTATCTCGCTCACTCTCATTTTCTTCTTCCCTTTTTGTCTTTAAACTCTTTTTTTTTCTTCTTTTCTTTCTCTTTCTCCTTTTCTCTCTCTTTCATTTTTGCCTTTTCATTCTTTCTGTCTTTCTTTCTTTCTTTCTTTCTTTCTTTTTTTTCTATTCTTTTCTTGTCTTCCCCTTTGTGTCTTGATCTCCCTTCCTTCCCTTCCCTGCCTCTTTTTCTCACTCACTCATTTTCTCTCTCCCTTTTTGTCTTGAACTCTCTTTCTTCCTTTTTTTTCTCTTTATTGTTTTCTCTCTCTTTCATTCTCACCTTTTCACTCTCTCTTGCTCTCTCCCTTCTTGTCTTTTCTCTCTCTCTCTCTCTCTCTCTCTCTCTCTCTCTCTCTCTCTCTCTCTTCCCTTTCCCTTTCCCTTTCCCTTTCCCTTTCCCTTTCTGTCTCACTTTCTGTTCTGTCTTAAACCTTTCCTTCCCTTTCCCTTTCCTTTTTCTCCCTCTCCCTCTCATGTTCTCTCTCCTTGTATGTTTTGAACCTTCCTTCCTTCCTTCCTTCCTTCCTTCCTTCCTTCCTTCCTTCCTTCCTTCCTTCCTTCCTTCCTTCCTTCCTTCCTTCCTTCCTTCCTTCCTTCCCTCTCATTTTCTCTCTCCCTTTTTGTCTTGAACTCTTTTTCTTCCATTCTTTCTTTCTCTTTCCTTTCCTCTCTTTCATTCTCTCGCTCTCTCTCTCTTTATCTCACTTTTTTCTCTCTTTTTTATTTCTCTACATTTCTCTTTTTCTCACTTTTTTTCCTCTCTTTTTTATTTTTATTTCTCTCTCTCTCTCTCTCTTTCTCTACATTTCTCTTTTTCTCACTTTTTTTTCCTCTCTTTTTTTATTTTTATTTCTCTCTTTCTTTCTCTACATTTCTCTTTTTCTCACTTTTTTTCTCTCTTTTTTTATTTTTATTTTTCTCTCTACATTTCTCTTCTTCTCATTTTTTCCTCACTCTTTTTTATTTTTCTCACTCTTTCATGCTTTCTCTGCATTTCTCTCTTTTTCTCACTTTTTTCTCTCTTTTTTTATTTTTATTTCTCTTACTCTTTCTCTATATTTCTCTCACTTTTTTCTCGCTCTTTAATATACTGTATTTATTGGCGTATAACACTCACTTTTTCACCATGAAAATCGGGTGCAAATAGCGTGTGCGTGTTATACGCCAATACTACAGTTTCAGCTGCCTCGGAGGCAACGCGGGGGGGGGGGGGGAGCGGGACGAGTGCCCTCAGATTACATACAGTGAGAATCTCCTGTTTACTTGGCGGCCTCTGTAATAGGAAGTCAATAGATGGCAATGGCGAGGCTGCTGCATTGATGGCAATGGCGAGGCTGCTGCATTGATGGCAATGGCGAGGCTGCTGCATTGATGGCAATGGCGAGGCTGCTGCATTGATGGCAATGGCGAGGCTGCTGCATTGATGGCAATGGCGAGGCTGCTGCATTGATGGCAATGGCGGGGCTGCTGCATTGATGGCAATGGCGGGGCTGCTGCATTGATGGCAATGGCGGGGCTGCTGCATTGATGGCAATGGCGGGGCTGCTGCATTGATGGCAATGGTGAGGCTGCACTGATGTGGACTAATAAGGCTCTATTGATGGTACTTGTGAGGCTGCAGATGGGCATTGATCAGGCTGCATTGATGGCAATGGTGAGGCTGCAGATGGGCACTGACCCTTATTTTGATTCAAAGTTCCTTATTTAAAATTTAAGTTTTTTTTCCTGAAACTTCACTCTTAAAATGAATGTGCGTGTTATACGCCTGTGTGTGTTATATGCCGATAAATACGGTATTTATTTTTCTCGCTTTCTCTACATTTCTCTCTTTTTTTCTCACTTTTTTTCTCTCTCTTTTTTATTTTTATTCTTCTCTCTCTTTCTCTACATTTCTCTCTTTTTCTCACTTTCTTTGTTTTTATTTCTCTCACACTCTCTCAACTTCAAATAAGCTTCATTGGCAGGATGAAATAACTTTAGCATTGTCAAAGCAATTGAGGAGTTGTTATGGGTTGGATGCGGGAAGAAATAATTCCTAGGACAATTTTAGGGGTAAAGTATAATATAAAGGGGATAGAAGGCGTAAAACCCGATTGGTGGATCTGGAGCTGCGCAGCGATGCTGAGACAAGCACAGTGACAGCTGCAGAAGAAGGTTGGACATGCACCAGGGTGGGAAAGGAGGGCTGTTTGGCATCTACAACAGAGTGTGGACCAGGGGGACCCAGTTTGGTACCTTTGCTGTGGGTACTGGATGGACTTGTCTCAACACTGGTTCCGGTGACAACTTTTTTACCAGGCAGGAAGTGAGGAAAGTTCTGCAACAGGAGCACAAATAATAATACTTGTAATTAAAAAAATGTTAAAAAATAACTAAATATACAATACACCGATCAACCATAACTTTATGACCACCCACTTAATATTATGTAGGCCCCCCTTTTGCTGCCAAAACAGCTCAGGCCTATTGCGGCATGTACCCCACTAGACCTCGGTAGGTATGCTGTGGTATCTGGCACCCAGCCTTCAGTAGCAGATCCTTTAAGTCCTGTAAGTTGTGGGGCCTCCATGGATCTGACTTGTTTTTCCAGCACATCCCACAGAGTCTCGATCTAAAGAATATGAAGGGCAAGCTGACACCTTGAAATCATTGTGTTCCTCATATCATTCTTGAACCATTTTTGCAGTGTAGCAGGGCACATTATCCTCCTGAAAGAGACCATTTCCATCAGGGAATATTATTTCCATGAAGGGGTGTACTTGGTCACCAACCATGTTTAGGTAGGTCGTCCATGTCAAGTAGCATCCACATGAATGGCAGGACCCAAGTTTTCCCAGCAGAACATTGCCAAAAGTATCACACTGCCTCTGCCGGCTTGTCTTATTTCCATACTGCATTCTGGTGCCATCTCTTCCCCAGGTAAGTGACACACACACACCCGGCCATCCACATGATGTAAAAGAAAACGTGATTCGTCAGACCAGGCCACCTTCTTCCATTGCTCTGTGGTCCAGTTCTGATGCCATATGCTCATTGTAGGTACTTTTGGCTGTGGACACGGGTCTGCATGGACACCCGGACTGGTCTGTGGCTACACAGCCCTATACACAACAAACAGCGATGACAATTTTTTTCTGCTTTCAACGCATCAACTTCAGAGACAACATGGTTACTTGCTGCCTATTATATCCTATCGACTTTCAGATGCCATTGTAACAAGATAATCAATGTTATTCACTTTTACTATTGGTGGTCATAAAGTTCTGGCTAATTGGTGTATATATAGCTTATAATTTAGCTATATTATCATTGAATATTTCTTTTATTCAGCTTGTCATTGAAAGCCAGTCATTGATTAACCAATCAGATTGCGGGAAGAAACCTATACAGAAATAAAGAAAATTGAAGGCAGGGCAACAGCAATACTCATTTATCCAGCATCCTGCCCTCTATGAATAGAGTCATACCGGAGATGCAGTCATCTCTCAGGCCGTGATCGCATTATAGATTACTATCCTATGGGCCCCGGCAGCTGCGCGTGGCTCAGGCTCTGTCGCTCAGCCTGAACCCATCTTGTTGCCATGACAACCCGTCCTTGCCTCGGTGACTGCACTCTGCAGACAAAGGCAAGGAAGGGGATGAATGTGGTTGATGGCTTTTTATCTGCATCTTCTATGATATCATCAATGACCCCAACCCGGGGCACCATTCTTCCCAACATGATCCATTTGTTATGGGAAGCGGCTTACATTAGCACCCTGAGCACTGGAAAGGAGGGGAGGATGTCAGGGACCGAGTGACGGATTAACAATCATCCTTTTACGTACACGTGACCTTATTTAGTGTCAGATCACCATGAACAAAGGGCTTAATAACTGAGACAATTAAGAGGGCCTGTCGCCTGAGTCCTATAAAGGACCGCTGGGAATAGTCTGTTTACATTTTGCAGAATTTAAAGGGAAAAAAATGCTCATTTGTGGCAAAACTAACGATGAATGATCATTGCTCACTGACCTAGAATCGGGAAACAAAATTCTGCCAGAGGCTTAAACTGCATAGAGAAGCCTTTCCCAAGCCTGTCCTTAAGAAGAGGGCTTCTTCTAATGCAAAGCAACCCAATGTGTATTGCTCATGATGAAGTGAAGAATTGCAGATGAGCGGTTGGTGCACTTACAGAACGGCAAGCACCGAACAATACCAAAAAACATCCCCAGCACACTCTCCAGATTGTCAGGTCAAAAAGAAGGTCTAAACCGGCCTTTCTCAACCAGGGTTCCTCCAGAGGAGCCTTTAGAGGAGCTTTTCCTAAGCCTGTCCTCAAGAGGACTTCTAATGCAAAACAATCCAATGAAGATTGCTGATGATGAAGTAGAGCTTCACAGGTGGGTGGTGAGCACTGAACGATACAAAAAGACAGGTCAAAACAAGGTCTAAACTAGCCTTTCTCAAACAGGGTTCCATAGGGTCCCTCTAGACTCTAGAGGTTCCTTTAGAGGAGCCTTTTTCCAAGCCTCAATAGGGCTTGGGCTTCTTCTAATGCAAAGCAATCCAATGGAGATTGCTGATGATGAAGTGGAGCATAGCAGGTGAGTGGTTGGCACAATTATATCATGACAAGCAGCGATTGATACCAAGAAATATCCTCAGCCAGCACACTCTCTAGATTGTCAGGTCAAAAGGAAGGTCTGAACCAGCCTTCCTCAACCAGGGTTTCAAAGAGTTCCTCCAGAGGAGCCTTTCCCAAGCCTGTCCTCAAGAAGAGGGCTTCTTCTAATACAAAGCAACCCAATAGAGATTGCTGATGGCTGAGTGGTGCATCACAGGTGAGCGGTTGGCACATCTATATAATGGCAAGCACCAACCTAAAAAACATTCCCAACACACTCTTCAGATTGTCAGGTCAAAAAGAAGGTCTAAACCAGCCTTTCTCACCCAGGTTTCCTCCAAAGGAACCTTAGGAGGAGCCTTCCCCAAGGCCCAAGCCTGTCCTCAAGAAGAGGGCTTCTTCTAATGCAAAGCAACCCAATTGAGATTGCTGATGATAAAGTGGAGCATCACAGGTGAGCGGTTGGTATACACAGAGTATCTCACAAAAGTGAGTACACCCCTCATATTTTTGTAAATATTTTATTATATCTTTTCATGTGACAACACTGAAGAAATTACACTTTGCTACAATGTAAAGTAGTGAGTGTACAGCTTGTAGAACAGTGTCAATTTGCTGTCCCCTCAAAATAACTCAACACACAGCCATTAATGTCTAAACCACTGGCAACAAAAGTGAGTACACCCCTAAGTGAAAATGTCCAAATTAGGCCCAATTAGCCTTTTTTCCTCCCCAGTGTCACGTGACTCATTAGTGTTACAAGGTCTCAGGTATGAATGGGGAGCAGGTGTGTTAAATGTGGTGTTATCGTGCTCACTCTCTCATACTGGTCATTGGAAGTTCAACATGGCACCTCATGGCAAAGAACTCTCTGAGGATCTGAAAAAAAAGAATTGTTGCTCTACATAAAGATGGCCTAGGCTATAAGAAGATTGCCAAGACCCTGAAACTGAGCTGCAGCATGGTCGACCAAAGAAGTTGAGTGCACGTGCTCATCTTCATATCCAGAGGTTGTCTTTGGAAAATAGAAATACGAGTGCTGTCAGCATTGCTGCAGAGGTTGAAGGGGTTGGGGGTCAGCCTGTCAGTGCTCAGACCATACGCCACACACTGCATCAAATTGGTCTGCATGGCTATCATCCCAGAAGGAAGCCTCTTCTAAAGATGATGCACAAGGAAGCCTGCAATTTGCTGAACACAAGCAGACTAAGGACATGGATTACTGGAACCATGTCCTGTGGTCTGATGAGACCAAGATAAACTTATTTAGTTCAGATAGTATCAAGCGTGTGTGGCGGCAACCAGGTGAGGAGTACAAAGACAAGTGTGTCTTGCCTACAGTGATCGTTGATCTGTCACCCTAATAAAAATATGTTACATGTCTTCCTTTTCCTGTAATCAATTCCGTGTATTCCATACGTCATTATACAACTAAACTCTCTTCTCCATGTCCGAGCGCTTTTCCTATATCTGTCCCCGTAGAAATGAAGAGGGAAGATTCCGGCTATCACAGCTGTCATGGAGGAGCACTGAGCTGTGCTATTTTTAGTAGGTGATAAGATGGCCGCCGGCCCTCTGGGGAAAGGAGAGGATCCTGGCCCCGCGCCGCCGTGCTGAAATGTCACTGTTTCATCTGAACAATCTGCCGTAAACATCTGGAATAAATTGCGTTATTTCTGCTGCAGCAGATAAAATCACTGAGATGGCCTCTTTTTCCAGCTGACGGCGCAGCACAGAATCTGTACCTTGAGAAATAAAATCTGACACTTCCCCCAAGATTGAGGAAACTTCTAGTATGGGCATTTGAAGCTGGATAACTACAACTACCAGCATGCCCTGCCAGCCCCCCCACACAAGTAGTAGCCACTGTTGAATGGTTTATTTAAAAAGGACAACAAAAGCCCACCCTCAGTTAATGAGAAAGAGCACAAAGTATTTAAAATGATAGTTCACCTTTACGCAAAAAAACTGCCTATGCAGGTAAGGGATGTTTGTAGATTAAAACAAACTGTGCATCTCTGACTAAAGATGAATAATACCCTTGCTATAGGTGTAGGCCATTTACATACATTATGAAGCCTGACTAGAATACTCCCAGGACATTGCTGAGGCCTAGTCATCACTGCTCACCTTCACCATCACAGGAGTAAGCTCTATCTCTCCCCTGATGCTGTATCTCTGAACACAGTATTTGAGAGCTGTGATGGTGGAGGTGAACAGTGAGGACTAGGCCTCACTTAGCAACATCCTGGCAGTACTTAGCAATGTTCTGGGAGTAATCCAGTCAGGCTTCATAAGGCATGTAAATTGCCTACATCTATAGCAAGGGCTTTATTCATCTTTAGTCAGAGCTACACAGTTTGCTTTTATCTACAGACTCCCCTTATCTGCATAGGCAGTTTTGTGGTAAAGGTGAACTATCCCTTTAAGTAAAGGGCATGATCTTAGTAACATGGATAATAAAGAATTAACCACATTAGGGTTACGATCATTAGAGATATTTCCTAATAAACATCAACAGATTTTTTAGCATGCATGTCTTACGTCCAGCAACTCTCCCCCTTCCGTAGCTCCCCTCGCCACTATTATGGGCTAATACCGGCTGTCAAATTGACAGCTGGCAATTGCTTTATATTACACAGCAGGATTGACTGTCAAAATGTAACCAGCCCTGTGTATATTGACACTTGCTGATAGTTTACTCAAGTGTCATTGAGTAAATACAATGTAATATAAATACAATGTAACAGTGTATTGTTACATTGTATTTACTATTTCAAAGGTGTAACCTTTGATCTGCATATGACATCACGTAACCAGTTAAGGACCACTCTATAGCAGATATACAATACTGCTACAGAGCGACCCTTCTGTGCAGCATCACATCTATATACAGTATCTCACAAAAAGTGAGTACACCCCTCATATTTTTGTAAATATTTTATATTATATATATGTTTTATATTTTATCTTTTCATGTGACAACACTGAAGAAATGACACTTTGTTACAATGTAAAGTAGTGAGTGTACAGCTTGTATAACAGTGTAAATTTGCTGTCCCCTCAAAATAACTCAACACACAGCCATTAATGTCTAAACCACTGGCAACAAAAGTGAGTACACCCCTAAGTGAAAATGTCCAAATTGGGCCCAATTAGCCATTTTCCCTCCCCGGTGTCATGTGACTCGTTAGTGTTACAAGGTCTCAGGTGTGAATGGGGAACAGGTGTGTTAAATTTGGTGTTATCGCTCTCACTCTCTCATACTGGCCACTGGAAGTTCAACATGGCACCTCATGGCAAAGATCTCTCTGAGGATCTGAAAAAAAGAATTGTTGCTCTACATAAAGATGGCCTAGGCTATAAGAAGATTGCTAAGACCCTGAAACTGAGCTGCAGCACAGTGGCCAAGACCATACAGCAGTTTAACAGCACAGGTTCCACTCAGAACAGGCCTCGCCATGGTCGACCAAAGAAGTTGAGTGCACATGCTCAGCGTCATATCCAGAGGTTGTCTTTGGAAAATAGACGTATGAGTGCTGCCAGCATTGCTGCAGAGGTTGAAGAGGTGGCGGGTCAGCCTGTCAGTGCTCAGACCATACGCCGCACGCTGCATCAAATTGGTCTGCATGGCTGTCATCCCAGAAGGAAGCCTCTTCTAAAGATGATGCACAAGAAAGCCTGCAAACAGTTTGCTGAAGACAAGCAGACTAAGGACATGGATTACTGGAACCATGTCCTGTGGTCTGATGAGATCAAGATAAACTTATTTGGTTCAGATGGTGTCAAGCATGTGTGGTAGCAACCAGGTGAGGAGTACAAAGATAAGTGTATGTTGCCTACAGTCAAGCATGGTGGTGGGAGTGTCATGGTCTGGGGCTGCATGAGTGCTGCCGGCACTGGGGAGCTACAGTTCATTGAGGGAACCATGAATACCAACATGTACTGTGACATACTGAAGCAGAGCATGATCCCCTCCCTTCAGAGACTGGGCCGTAGGGCAGTATTCCAACATGATAATGACCCCAAACACACCTCCAAAATGACCACTGCCTTGCTAAAGAAGCTGAGGGTAAAGGTGATGGACTGGCCAAGCATGTCTCCAGACCTAAACCCTATTGAGTATCTGTGGGGCATCCTCAAACGGAAGGTGGAGGAGCAGAAGGTCTCTAACATCCACCAGCTCCGTGATGTTGTCATGGAGGAGTGGAAGAGGACTCCAGTGGCAACCAGTGAAGCTCTGGTGAACTCCATGCCCAAGAGGGTTAAGGCAGTGCTGGAAAATAATGGTGGCCACACAGAATATAGACACTTTGGGCCCCTTTTTGGACATTTTTGCTTAGGGGTGTACTCACTTTTGTTGCCAGCGGTTTAGACATTAATGGCTGTGTGTTGAGTTATTTTGAGGGTACAGCAAATTGACACTGTTATACAAGCGGTACACTCACTACTTTACATTGTAGAAAAGTGTCATTTCTTCAGTGTTGTCACATGAAAAGATAGAATAAAATATTTACAAAAATATGAGGGGTGCACTCACTTTTGTGAGATACTGTATATAGACGTGATGCTGTATATGCCATAGTTTGTAGGCACTATAACTTCTGCGGAAACCAATCAATATACGCATATTGGGATTTTTTTTTTTTTTTTTTACCAAAAATTGAGCTTGGTCAATAAAGGGGGTAAACCCACATTCAAGGTTCAAAATTTGTTTGGGAGAAAAATTCCACCCTGCTCCTTTAAATATTCTTGTCACTGCAGTTGAAAACGAACATCGATTTGACCCCACTAACAATTTGGATATCAAAATGAACGTTCTTCAAGGAAATGTTTTCTAATAAAATTCTTCTGGTGTATGACCAGCCTTAATCAGCCCTAATTAACTCCTTCTTCCCCTTTTCTCTTTAGCTATTATTTTCTGATGATTTTCTTTCTTTCCATTACAAAACATGGGAGAACACAGGGCCACGTGCTAAGGTAAGTATATCTGTGTCATAAAAACTTTATTTTAAAAAATTAAATAAAACAGTATATTGGTTGGGTACAGGGCTAAACATTTTTGTAAATCCTCGTGTTTTTTCACCTTAATGCATCCTATGCATTAAGGTGAAAAAACTTCTAGTGACCAGCCCCCCAGCCCCCCGTTTTACTCACCTAAGCCCATTGGTTCCCTTGGCGGAAACGCGCTGCACTTCTCTGCCTGGGGATCTCAACTCTTGATTGGATAGATTGATAGCAACGCTGCTGCCAATCAAATCCAATGACGCAGGCACTGGGGGGCGGGGCCGAGTCCGGCATTCTGTGTCGGACGCAAATGCTGGACTCGGGAGCGCGCCCGCAAGGTAACCCCCAGGGACAGTGCTTCTCCTAGGGGATTTACCGATGCGAGGAAGAGCCGCAAGTGCTGTTGGTGGACCCCAGAAGAGGAGGATCGGGGCCACACTGTGGAAAACGAACTGCAGAGTGGAGGTAAGTATGATATGTTTGTTATAAAAAAAAAGGGTTTACAACCCCTTTAAGGAGCGGGGCCAAGAAGACAATGGGCTTCCCCGCTGACAGCTGAATAATAAACAAAAAATTGTCGGTAAAAAAAAAAACTGCGTGGGGTCCCCCTTAACCACTTGCCGACCAGCTGCCATCATTGTACTGTGGCAGGTCGGCTCGTTCCCGTTAATCGCCGTCATTGTACGTCGGCTCGGGAACTCTAGTTTGTGGGCGCGCGCATGCCCACTGGCCAGCAGAGGGAGCCAATCAGTGGGTGGGGCTCACTCGATGTCCTATGCAATTGTTCTATGCAGAGACAGAACGGTGAGCAATCACAGCTAGCAACACAATTGTGTACAATGGATGACATGAAAGGAAGCCATCCATTGTTTAGAACTGTCATATGACCGGCTGTGATTGGTCACAGAGGTCACATGGTACACTAATCAGTCATTGACAGTGTCCGTCATGTGACATCCACCAGGAGCGACACAAATCACTCCCAGCCGTCATTTTGCTATAGGCAGGGCGGGAACTGGTTAATCAATCTTGTATTCGGCCTGATAAGCCAGTGCCAGAGGTGACCACATTGCATGGCCAAAAATTGGAATAACATTCCTAAAGCCACATCCGTGTATAACTGAATTGGAGAAGGGAAAGGATAAAGAGTCACAAGGCCCTGATTCGGACTTTACAGGCAAGATGGACTAATGGTATAGTACAAAAATATATTTTTATTCACAATGAATCATATCAAACAGGTCAAGTAGAAAAGGTTTAAAAACATACAATAAACATATGATAATTGGTAAATGTCTAGTGTAAACAAGAGAGTTGACACCAAATAGACAGCAGTGAGCCCCTGTGCGTCAACGCGTTTCGCTATTTTGCTTCGTCAGGACACACTTGGGGGCCCTGGCCGCTCTCCATAGGCCAATACATGGCCGGTTGTGTGATATACCATATACTGTGTATATATATATATATATATATATATATATATATATATATATATATATATATATATAATATATATAGGGAAGGTATGGACTTCTGACCCCTCTAAAGATTCTGCAGACTTATACACTTTAATCTTCTAGACTTATTGTGTCCAGGAAAGGGTCAGGGAGCTGCAGGGCCAGGCATAAGTGAATTAGACTAATCCGATAAGTGAGTGGATTGCGTTCAGCACAATGAGATCACAGATCGGTGTGTCACGAAGGAGGATAAATCACAGCGCCCGTATCTCTGACTCATAGCAGTCTGATATATGAGTTTCAAATTATCAGGATGACGAATGTCCCCAGCGTCCTGCTTTATGTCCTGCATAGTGTATGGTTGTCCGCAGACGCCGCAGAGCCGCTCAAGGCCATAATTAAAGTCCATTAGTGAGCCACGTATTCCATCCCAGAAACATTAAGAGCCATTTATATACACTCACCGGCCACTTTCTGAGGTACACCTTGCTAGTACCAGGTTGGACCCCCTTTTGCCTTCAGAACTGCCTTAATGCTTCATGGCATAGATTCAACAAGGGGTTGGAAACATTCCTCAGAGATTTTGGTCAATGTTGACATGATAGCATTACGCAGTTACTGCAGATTTGTTGGCTGCACATCCATGATGCAAATCTCGCACTCCGCCACATCCCAAAGGTACTCTATTGGATTGAGAATGCTAACATGTATTGTGACATACTGAAGCAGAGCATGATCCCCTCCCTTTGAAGACTGGGCCACAGGGCAGTATTCCAACATGATAACGACCCCAAACACACCTCCAAGACATCCACTGCCTTGCTAAAGAATCTGAGGGTAAAGGTGATGGACTGGCCAAGCATGTCTCCAGATCTAAACCCTATTGAGCATCTGTGGGGCATCCTCAAACGGAAGGTGGAGGAGCACAAGGTCTTTAACATCCACCAGCTCTGTGATATCATCATGGAGGAATGGAAGAGGACTCCAGTGTTAACCTGTGAAGCTCTGGTGACCTCCATGCCCAAGAGGGTTAAGGCAGTGCTGGAAAATAATGGTGGCCACACAAAATATTGACACTTCGGGCCCAATTTGGACATTTTCACTTAGGGGTGTACTCACTTTTGTTGCCGGCGGTTATGACATTAATGGCTGTGTGTTGAGTTATTTTGAGGGGACAGCAAATTTACACTGTTATACAAGCGGTACACTCACTACTTTACATTGTAGCAAAGTGTCATTTCTTCAGTGTTGTCACATGAAAAGATAGAATAAAACATTTAGAAAAATGTGAGGGGTGTACTCACTTTTGTGAAATACTGTATGTATATATATCTATGTATATATTAATATACATATATATAGATATATATATATATAGATATATATCTATATATATAGATATAGATATATATCTATATATATATTTGTATATATATATAGATATATAGATATATATCTATATATATATATATATAGATATATATTTATATATATCTATATATATATAGATATATATACCGTATTTATCGGCGTATAACACGCACTTTTTTCCCCTTAAAATCAGGGGAAAGTCGCAGGTGCGTGTTATACGCCGAACCCCTGCGATCCCGTGGTGTCAAAACTTCAAAATCGCCGACCGCGATTTGAAAATGGCGCCGCCGGCGCCGAAATACACAGAGCCGGTCCTCGGCTCTTTCCGGTGGCTCTCGTTCATTTTCGGCTCCACTCGTAGTCCCGAGCGGAGCTATCCGAACCTACTCGGCTAGGTTCGGATAGCTCCGCTCGGGACTACGAGTGGAGCCGAAAATGAACGAGAGCCACCGGAAAGAGCCGAGGACCGGCTCTGTGTATTTCGGCGCCGGCGGCGCCATTTTCAAATCGCGGTCGGCGATTTTGAAGCCCAATATGGCAGGGACAGGGGATCGACGGCTGCAATGGGGCAAGGCTGCACTGGGGAAGACTGCACTGACAAAGCTGCACTGGGGAAGACTGCACTGACAAAGCTGCACTGGGGAAGACTGCACTGACAAGGCTGCACTGGGGAAGTCTGCACTGACATGGCCGCACTGGGGAAGTCTGCACTGACATGGCTGCACTGGGGAAGTCTGCACTGGGGAAGGCTGCACTGACATGGCTGCACTGACAAGGCTGCACTGACAAGGCTGCACTGGGGAAGGCTGCACTGACAAGGCTGCACTGACATGGCTGCACTGGGGCAAGGCTGCACTGAGAAGGCTGCATTGATGGGCATTTAAATGTAAGTTTTTTTCCCTTCAACTTCCCTCCTAAAAGTTTTTTTTCCTTAAAATTCCCTCCTAAATTGGGGTGCGTGTTATACGCCGGCGCGTGTTATACGCCGATAAATACGGTATATAGATCTATATATATATAGATCTATATATATATATAGATACATATATCTAGATAGATAGATAGGTAGATAGATAGACGTGATTCTGCACAGAGCGGCCACCCTGTAGCATCTGCTATAGGGCGGTCCTGAGCTGGTTAAAATAATACCGAGTGATCTTGCCTTGAAGGTCCTTGTTCATGGGTGACTATACTCTTCTTCTGTCTCCCAAAGGTACATTTGCATTGTCACCCTGTCACACAGGCTTCTAATTGGGGGCTACAAGTGGCTGTTTCAACTCTCATTACACAGGCATGTTGTCGTCACAAGGAAACCTGCCCTGATAAATGCAATGCAACCATCAATGGAGTGCATGTAGATAGGAAGTAGCTGCAAAGAGGCCGCAAGAGATCAGCAACACAGAAATACATAAAAGAAAGAAGAAAACAAAAATTTAAAAAAATAATAAAATGGCAATTGTTTATGATACTCCATGCTTCGGATAACTCTTATTTAGTAAAGGGTTTACATCTGCTTTACTTTACCTCCACCAAAATTTGGCAAGAGCCCTTCCTCTTATCTCTCGGGGACAGTATTGGTGAGATATGAGTTCCTGAGTCTGCACACCTGCCTTGGCCATTGCAAGGGGAATTTTTCATTTATTATTTGGAGGTGTGAGATTAGGAACTAAGCCCTGGACTCCCCAAACCCTATAAAAGTCCGGTGATCCCCACCCACCAGATGGAACAATGAGTGGTCTGACCCTTTAATAAGAAGGATCTCATTGTGTCTGTGTGTAGCTGTCTCAGCACCGTCCTCCCCAGCCTCATCATTCCAGACCTCTGCGGCGTGATAAGTGGCTCTGTGGTTCTCTCCTGGCCCGGTAACACAGGCGGAGGGGATCAGCGGTGATTTTGGGATTGGTGGAAGACACTGAGCAGGAACAGTCTGGAATGTATGAACGGGAACAGCTCAGACCAATCCTCCGAGGGCTCCAAACTTTTCATATACTTCTAAAACAAACCTTTTCACTTCGCAGTATAAATGGGGTGATGTCTAAATATTTAGGTGGAGAGAGTAACGCAGCTCTGCCGGAATTTAAATCTGAACTCCGACTTTCCCTCCAGTCTTGCACAGTTGTACAGGCCCCTCTCTACTGAAATTTTAGTTCACAATAAAATGGTAAAAAAATAACAGTTCTTTCCCAAAATGAGGCTTTAAAAGTGCCAATGTGAGTACACCCATTACAGGCGTAGCACAGACCCCCTGACAGGTCCTGCTGTTTAGACCCAGGATCTCTTCTCGGGTGTACAGGCGGACAGGCACACAACCCTTGGACACGCTCACCACTCAGTCACCAGGCAAGGCTTATCTTTTTATGCTTTCACCACTTGCCTGCAGGACACTTTTACCCCCTTCCTGCCAGGCCAATTTTCAGCTTTCAGCGTTGTCGCATTTTGAATGACAATTGTGCGGTCATCCAACACTGTACCCATATGACATTTTTATCATTTTTTGTTTTTTCACACAGATAATCACCACTGGGTTTTTTATCTTTTGCTAAACAAGCAAAAAAAATAGACCAAACATTTTGGGGAAAAAAAAGTTTTTCTTGGAGTTTGCATGTTCTCCCTGTGCCTGTGTGGGTTTCCTCCGGGTATTCCGGTTTCCTCCCACTCTGCAAAGACATGCTGGTAGGTTAATTGGATCCTGTCTAAATTGGCCCTACCGGTACTATGTGTATGTATGAAAGTGAGTTAGGGACCTAAGCTCCTTGAGGGTAGGGACTGATGTGTATGTACAATGTATATATAAAGCGCTGCGTAAGTTGACGGCACTATATAAGTACCTGAAATAAAATAACTCAAAAATATTAGTTTCTGTTATAAAATTTTGCAAATAAGTCATTTTTCTCCTTCACTGATGTGTTGCACTGATAGGCAGCACTGATGGGCACTGATGAGGCGACACCGATGGGCATTGATGAGGAGGCACTGATGAGGCTGCACTGATATGCATCACTAATGTGCACTGATAGGCTGCACTGATCGGCAGCACTAATGGGCACTGATAGGGGGCACTGCTGGGTACTAATGAGGAGGCACTGATGGGAACTGATAGGCGGCACTGATGGGCACTGATAGGCAGCACCGATGGGCACACAAAATATTGACACTTCGGGCCCAATTTGGACATTTTCACTTAGGGGTGTACTCACTTTTGTTGCCGGCGGTTTAGACATCAATGGCTGTGTGTTGAGTTATTTTGAGGGGACAGCAAATTTACACTGTTATACAAGCTGTACACTCACTACTTTACATTGTAGAAAAGTGTCATTTCTTCAGTGTTGTCACATGAAAAGATAGAATAAAACATTTAGAAAAATGTGAGGGGTGTACTCACTTTTGTGAAATACTGTATGTATATATATCTATGTATATATTAATATACATATATATAGATATATATATCTATATATATAGATATATATCTATATCTATATATATCTATATATATATCTATATATATCTATATATATAGATATATATCTATATATATATTTGTATATATATATATATAGATATATAGATATATATCTATATATATAGATAGATATATATATTTATATATATCTATCTATATATATATATAGATCTATATATCTATATATATAGATACATATAGATAGATAGATAGATAGATAGATAGATAGATAGATAGATAGATAGATAGATAGATAGATAGATAGATAGATAGATAGATAGATAGATAGATAGATAGATAGACTGATTGACAGCACTAATAGGCGCTGATGAGGAGGCACTTATGAGGAGGCACTGATATATGGCACTGATGGGCACTAATAGGCAGCACTAATGGGCACTGATAGGCGGCACTGATGGACACTGATTGGTGGCACTAATGGGCACTGATAGGCTGCACTAATAGACACTGATAGGCAGCACTGATGGGAACTGATAGGCTGTACTGATGGGCACTGATAGGCGGCACTGATGGACACTGATCAGTGGCACTAATGAGCACTGATAGGCTGCACTGATGAGGCGACATGGATGGGCACTGATGAGGAGGCACTGATATGCATCACTAATGAGCTCTGATAGGCGGCACTGATGGGCACTGATAGGCGGCACTGATGGGCACTGATAGGCGGCTCTGATGGACACTGATAGGCACTGATGAAGAAGCACTCATGAGGAGGCACTGATAGGCGGCACTGATGGGCACTGATAGGCGGCACTGATGGGCACTAATAAGCAGCACTGATGGGCACTGATTAGCATCGATGGGGCTGCACTGATGATCAGTGCCCTGATTATCTGTGTAAATGTCCCCTGTCACATTTGCTAGTTACTGTCTCCCCTCTCCTCACACTGTGACAGCACGTGAGGAAAGGAATGCTGATAGCCGGCAAGCTTGTTTACATGTGATCAGCTGTGATTGGACATAGCTGTTCACATGGTAAAAGGCCACTGTGATTACCACAATCACAGAGCCAATCGGATGCGTGCCCCAGGTGGCACACCAGGGACGTGGTTCTGGGGGGACATCTATGGATGCCTTCCCAGAATGAGAGAGCCATGCTGTAGCCGTCTTTCAGCTATAAGCACGGGTATGAAGTGGTTAATGCTGGTTAAACTTGGTTGGGGTGTAGGGAAGCTTTGGGACACTCTGAATTTAGTGCACAAAGTAACCAGAGGACACCCTATGTCCTGTCTACTCTCTTCAGGGTAATCTCCTCCTTGGCAGAGACTAAAAACACAAGCAATCCTGGGACTCCAAGCAAGGGCTGCCCCCATTCAGCAAAACTGAAGCAGGAACTCAAGGGGTTAAAACAGCAGCCAGCCACTAGGATCCTACTCCCAGGCCTCAACTCACAATGTCCCCAGATACTCAGATAGCGCCGTCCAATATTGGCCAGACACTTCTCCTATGCATCTCCAGGCCAGATCCTCAGTGTACCCCCTTGATTTGGCTCCAACTGTTTGTACCTTAACGAGCCCCTACAGACTACAGCCCCCTCCCCCCCAGTTTTCACTGATCTGGGACCTTGATGAGCTGCAACTTTAGCCATCCAAACTGCTTATGCCCCCCTCAGCCACCTACTGGGCACCCCCTCCCCCAGGAATAGGTTAAGACTGCATAAATATTAAGGAATATTAAATATTCCTCTTTCAACCTACTACATTCTAGACTCTACTAAAAGGCAGAGAGAGGTAGTTGAGCCTGCAACCAGTAAAACTCAGAACAGCCGAAAATAATCACACACTGCTCCAACGTGTACAGAGGAGCCAAAAAATACAACATTTACCTGAACCTATTTAGCAACCAATTCTAGGAGGGTGCTACACAGGTAAAAAGGCTGGTAGGCAGCCAAATCACTTCTGGGAGGGGGGACTT
This sequence comes from Aquarana catesbeiana, assembly GCF_042186555.1. Lineage (NCBI taxonomy): Eukaryota > Metazoa > Chordata > Amphibia > Anura > Ranidae > Aquarana > Aquarana catesbeiana. The sequence continues at coordinate 33,678,338 of NC_133327.1, forward strand.
GGGGTAGCTGAGCTGCTAAGTCACTGCTGATAGGAGGAGCAGAGTATGCTGCTGAAATGAAAGTGTTTCTTTTGTTGCACTATTATTCATACCAACAGTGGACAAACTTTTGATAAAAGTGAATAGAAAGTTGAAAGAAGAAGGTGCGCAGAAGAACCAGAGCCCATCCAGGAGACTGTAAATGGAAAGGATGTCAGTGAGCTGCACAATCAGTATTTCCCCAAGACCAATCTGTTGTTTCTTATACACCCTAATGCCTCTTTTGTCTTTTTAATATACTCTCCTTGCCTCTTCTGTCTTCTGGATTTTCCAATTCATCCCTATGGCCTCTCCATCTTCCTTTGGCTTTCCTTATATGCCCTCCTACTCTTCTTTCTTCATCTTGCTTTTATGTTCCTCCATGACCCCTCTCTTTGTGGAGTTTCCTTCTCCATTCCGAAGACATGCTGGAAGGTTAATTGGTTCCTGTCTAAATCTAAGATGGTATTTGTGTACAGATTGATTGTGTACATTTGTTATCACATTCTGCATGTCAGAGCAATTGGAGAGGGTTAAGAAAATATCTGGTGACCTACATCATAAAAAAATCCTCCAAGAAATTTTGCACCCATTGTCTCTGCTGTTTTCCTCTGGCTTTTGCTGTGCATCCCCCCCAATTTCTTACTATCCAAGTCAATGACACCTCAGAGTGGGACCATTCACTGAGATCCAGGATGATCGGGGGATAGGTTGGTCTTATTCGTGCCGTAACCAGCCATGGAATAAGATTATGTTCCAAGAACAATGGGTTGGGAGCCAAGCCGACACTGTGTGCTATCACAAGATGAGATCTTTATGGCAAATAGACCAGCATGTCAATTTTTTTTTTTCAACATAAATTTAAAAAAACAAATGGTAACGTGACCTCTATGTATACATCTTATCATTGTATTTATTATATTTTTATTAGTAACAGCATGTGTTTAATGTAGCGACTGACTAATCGCAGAAATATAGCGTTACAAATGACTGAGAATATATAAAACAGACAGAATAAATGATGCTGTAATGACCCCGGTATGGATCAAGTGAATGTGACGCTGTTGACCTTTGTCATTGTCAGCGGCAAGTCCATTAGTCTCTGGCATGGTGCCAGACAGTTCATCCTATCTGTTCCGCTGGGCCTGGGATGGTTGGAGTGCTGGAGACACAGACAGCGCATCCATTATCTGTTTGAGAAAGAACGTCCTGATAAGATCCTGCGCCCCCCACCACCAAGTGTATGACTAAATAATGAATTATGGACTTACTTCGGTGAATATAGAAATGATAAGTTCCCCCCTTTGTGTTTCCTATGATGTGCTGTCATTGGCCATACATTTGGTAATTTGCAATCTGAACAACTTTCGATCCGTAGGGAAATGCAAATACGATAAAAAGCATTTCATCCCAATTCCACAAGTCATTCAACCCAAAGATGTTCAGTAGGGTTGAGGTCAAGACTAGGGTTGCCACCTCATCCCTTTAAACCCGAACACACATGAATTACACAAGTTCTGAGGCTAATTTAATGCAGATAATGCACCAAGTGAGTTTAATTACCACCTTAATCAGCCAGAGAACCTGTGTAATTCATATGTGTTCGGTTGTAAAGGGATGAGGTGGCAACCCTAGTCAGGACACTTGAGTTCCTCCACATCAGACCATGTCTTTATGGAGCTGGCTCTGTACACAAGTGTACAGTCATGCTGGAACAGAAAAAAGATCTTCTCCAAAATGTTACCACGAGGTGGGAACCATACATTTGTCTAAAATGTCTTTGTATGGTGTAGCATGATCCAGTACCCTTCACTGGTGTACACATACCTGTTGCCATATCGTGTGGGTGTGATGGCTAAGTGTCCATTAATATAGCACCCCAAAGGCAGGACAGCATCCCCAAGGGCGGGCTAGCATTTCACCCCAGGGCTGAGTGCATGGTTAAAATGGGGGGACTGAGAAAGGATATTGGGCGCCAGTCACTTTTGTCATTTTAACCACTTAAGGACCGGGCCTATTTTTCAGACTCTGTGTTTACAAGTTAAAATCAGTTTGTTTTTTTTTGCTAGAAAATGACTTAGAACCCCCAAACATTACATATATATTTTTTCTAACACCCTAGAGAATAAAATGGCAGTCGTTGCAATACTTTCTGTCACACTGTACAGTATTTGCGCAGCAGTCTTACAAGCGCACCGCTGAATAAATTGATACCCAACATGTCACGCTTCAAAATTGCACCCGCTCATGGAATGGCGACTGTGACAAACCCTTGTCCTCAATAGGTCTATTTACTGCTTCCTCTGTCCAGAACCAGCAGTATCCAAGACCCCTTAGCTCACCCAGTCACCAGCCTTAACACAGTGTAGGGTGAAAAACATCAAACTCCTTTATTCAAGCACATGTTACCACAGATATACAACTCAGAGACACTCCCCTCACCCTTGGATTCGGGGGGGTAAACTGTCCAATCACAATAGACACACAGGTCAGGTGTATTCAAACAGCCTTATCAGCAGGGAGAGCTGTTGGAGGAATTCGCCCCCACCAATCTCACAGTTAATCTACATACACATCCCATAATATCCATGGCAGACAGACACAATAGAACATTGGAATACAACCCCACCCCAAACGATCACAGCAAAGAGTCCACAACAGCATGAGACAACACACAATATATACATATATACAACATTCCAGTGTGGCTGTACAGTGTGTCTAAATAGCACAGATCATAGTGGGGTTCTCAGTCACCCTGTGCCCCTAATGGATGCAGGATGATTTACACATAAGAGGGGCCAGGGGAGCTGGAAATGGAGTCTCCAGAGCTCTCCAAGGTAAGCTGAGTTCCACAAACCCCCCCCACCCAAAGTGACTCCTGTCACAATGACAAACTTTTAACCTTAAAATTCTCAATAGGCGACGATTAAAAAATTTCTAAAGGTTACTAGTTTTGAGCTACAGAGGAGGTCTAGGGCTAGAATTATTGCTCTCGCTCTAACGATCACGGCGATACCTCACATGTGTGGTTTGAACACCATTTTCATATGCGGACGCTACTCACGTATGCATTCGCTTCTGCATGCGAGCTCGGCGGGACAGGGTGCTTTAATAATTTTTTTTTTCTTATTTATTTTACTTTTTATTTTTTATTTTGACACTGTCCTAAAAAAAAAAAAATTGGGTCAATTTTATTCCTATTACGAGGAATGTAAACATCCGATCTCATATTTACACTAAAATGCAATAAAAAAAAAATGTCATTTGAAAAAAATAAATAAATAAATGTCTCTCTTAAGACGTTTGTCGTCGCTTCCTCGAGTCAATGCTATGGAGCAGAGTGGGGGCCATCTTCCCCTCACTCGGCAGCCAGCCAAACAGGGGGAGCGACGTGGCCGTCTCCGCCGGGTCCAGTAGTCGGCAGAGACCACTGGATCGCGGCGGGAGGGGGGGCGCCTCTCTTCCGCCACCGATAAAAGTGATCTCGCGGTGAATCCACCGCAGAGAACACTTTTATCTGAAAGCCGACTGCCCACTAAACAAGAGGATACCAAGGTTTTGGCAACTGGTTATGGCAAATCTGCTGCCATAACAACGATATTCCTCATCAAACAGCCGACAGCGGGCGGTCACCAAGTGGTTAAAGTTCTATTGTAGAATGGATAAGGAGGTGAGGGTTAGGGGTCCCAGATACCATAGCAGATCACTTACAGACGCTTTAGATCCAGATCAGTGTCCTGTTTCACAGTGTCAGAACCTTTAAGTGGATCTGGCGACACTGTAAGCATGTTTCCAAATTTCAGTGCATCCTCTAAGCGAGTCACCAGGCCCTTCTGAGAGACCAGCCTTCTTCCTGGCTCTCTCCGGCAAGGGGCCTCCCCTGGGTCTCCTCTAATGTTGCCACCTGTGTGGAATTCATATCATGTGTCCGGGTTTCAAACTGCCTGAAACCCGGACACATTATTCAGACTGGACTGTGACCTTCCAGCAGTGTTGCTGGCTCCAGTTGAGAGTGTCTGTTACACTCTCTTTCACAATGCCCAAAACCAGCACTAACATTCCCCCACATACAGATGGGAGAGGAGAGAGGGCTCGATCTGCTCCTCTTCCTCCCGCCCCTACCCCTCTGTGTCTGCCCACACTCCAATCCCCGGCACTGTGCCTCAGAAAAGGAAAGTGGGGGGCCGGAAATTTGAAGTCCAGCAGCCTCAGAGACATCTGGATGAGAGATGCTGACTGCCAAGGGGTGAGTGAGCTCACCATCCATCCCTGTCTGTGACTGAAGTCTCCCCCCTTCTCTCTCCTGCCTCTGAGTGAGTACACTAAGGTAATACAGGGTTCTCAGAGTACCCCTTATATCACAGTTCCCCTTTACACCAGAGGCCACAGTGTTCCCCCTTACATCAGAGCTCTCAGTGTTCCCCCTTAAAGGGATCCCAGAGCATCCCTTATGTTAGAGTCGCCAGAGTTCTCCCTTACATCAGAGTCTGCAGAGTCCCGCCTTACAGTGTAAGGGAACTCTGTGGATTCCGATGTAAAAGGGGTACTCTGCGGATTCAGATGTAAAAGGGGAACTCTGTGGATTCATATGTAAAAGGGGAACTCTGTGGATTCCAATGTAAAAGGGGAACTCTGTGGATTCCAATGTAAAAGGGGAACTCTGCGGGTTCAGATGTAAAAGGGGAACTCTGTAGATTCAGATGTAAAAGGGGAACTCTGTAGATTCAGATGTAAAAGGGGTACTCTGCGGATTCAGATGTAAAAGGGGAACTCTGTAGATTCAGATGTAAAAGGGGTACTCTGCGGATTCAGATGTAAAAGGGGAACTCTGTGGATTCATATGTAAAAGGGGAACTCTGTGGATTCAGATGTAAAAGGGGAACTCTGTGGATTCATATGTAAAAGGGGAACTTTGTGGATTCCGATGTAAAAGGGGTACTCTGCGGATTCAGATGTAAAAGGGGAACTCTGTGGATTCATATGTAAAAGGGGAACTCTGTGGATTCCAATGTAAAAGGGGAACTCTGTGGATTCCGATGTAAAAGGGGTACTCTGCGGATTCAGATGTAAAAGGGGAACTCTGTGGATTCATATGTAAAAGGGGAACTCTGTGGATTCATATGTAAAAGGGGAACTCTGTGGATTCCAATGTAAAAGGGGAACTCTGTGGATTCCAATGTAAAAGGGGAACTCTGCGGGTTCAGATGTAAAAGGGGAACTCTGCAGATTCAGATGTAAAAGGGGTACTCTGCGGATTCAGATGTAAAAGGGGAACTCTGTGGATTCATATGTAAAAGGGGAACTCTGTGGATTCAGATGTAAAAGGGGAACTCTGTGGATTCATATGTAAAAGGGGAACTCTGTGGATTCCGATGTAAAAGGGGTACTCTGCGGATTCAGATGTAAAAGGGGAACTCTGTGGATTCAGATGTAAAAGGGGAACTCTGTGGATTCCAATGTAAAAGGGGAACTCTGTGGATTCCAATGTAAAAGGGGAACTCTGCGGGTTCAGATGTAAAAGGGGAACTCTGTGGATTCCAATGTAAAAGGGGAACTCTGCGGGTTCAGATGTAAAAGGGGAACTCTGTAGATTCAGATGTAAAAGGGGAACTCTGCGGATTTAGATGTAAAAGGGGAACTCTGTGGATTCATATATAAAAGGGGAACTCTGTGGATTCTGATGTAAAAGGGGAACTCTGCGGGTTCAGATGTAAAAGGGGAACTCTAGACTCAGATGTAAAAGGGGAACTCTGCGGATTCAGATGTAAAAGGGGAACTCTGTGGACTCTAATGTAAAAGGAGACTCTTGTGATTAACTTCATATGGTTAGAAATGTTATTTAACCACTTCCATAGCAGGCACCCCCCCCCCCCCTTCCTGCCCAGGACAATTTTTAGCTTTCAGCGCTGTCGCACTTTGAATGACAATTGCGCGGTCATGCAACACTGTACCCAAACTAAATTTTTATAATTTTCTTCTCACAAATAGAGCTTTCTTTTGGTGGTATTTGATCACCTCTGCGTTTTTTACATTTTTGCTCTATAAACGAAAAAACAAACGAAAAAAAACCTGATGGGCACTGATAGGTGGCACTGATGGGCACTGATAGGTGGCACTGATGGGCACTGATAGGTGGCACTGATGGGCACTGATAGGTGGCATTGATGGGCACTGATAGGTGACACTGCATAGGCAGCACTGATGAGGAGCTACTGACAGGCATTACTCAGTGGCACTGATTGGCACTTCGATGGGGCACTGACAGGCACTACTGATGGGGCACTGACTGGCACTTTTTTGGGAACTGATTGACACTGTTGTGTGCACTGATTGGCACCGTTATGGGCACTGACAGGCATTTTATTATGGGGACAGGCTGACAGGTGTTGGGCACTGATTGGCAGCTGATGGGCACCTTTTGATGGGGGCTGTGCTGATATTTAGCACAGACCCCCCCCCCCCCCCCGACAGGGAGAGCCGCCGTTTGTCTCTCCCTGTCAGCGTGAACCGAGGAAAGCTATTTACCGATACTTCGTGGTTCACGTGATGATCAGCTGTGATTGGTCAAAGCTAATCACGTGGTAAGAAGCCTCTGTCAGAGGCTTCATATCACGATCGGAGGTGCGGTGTGTCAGAATGACACACCGCTCCTCCGATCGCCGCGCTGCATGCCCCCTGCGGGCGCGCGCCGGCTATGTTATCCTGGGCACGTCATATGACGTCCGGTCAGGATATCACAACCGCTTTGCCGCCGTCATTTTGCTATATGGTGGGTGGCAAGTGGTTAACTGCAAAATATATATATATATAGTTTATACTATAAGAAAAAAAATCTGTGCGCCTCTAAAGTGTTCGGGTTTGACTTGAAGAAAAGGTGGCAACCCTAGTCTCCTCCTTGGCACAGCTTCCTCCAGAACAGGCAGGACATCTTCAGGACCACTTCAACACATGTTGGGCCCCAAATCCATCCAACTGCACCTTCCTAGGCCTCGGCCAAGGGAAAGCAAGAGAACATGGCCTGTCCCAAATATATATATATATATATATATATATATATATATATATATATATATATATATATATATATATATATATATATATATATATCCTCCCCCAGCATGCACCAGGGGCACAAACCTCCTACGGGTTTGGATGAAGAAAATATAAATATTCATAACTTAGTTTTGTCTGTGAAATCTCATACTATGACCAGTGATATCTACTGGCGACAGTGAGAATCACAAGCCAACTTAAGCTTAGGGAAAAACCAGGTGAAAAACAATACAATTTGTGTGCGCTAACTACAGCCCAGCCAAAAGACTAAATTGACATAGTAGCCCCTGTTTAGGGCAAGGAGGCTACATAAACTTTTAGCCATATAGTGTAGCTTATTTTTGAAAGCACTGACCTTTAACAGTCTGTTTGTCAGGTGGTTAGCACTCTTGTATTGAAGCTTTGGGACTTGAGTTTGAACTTTACCGGAGACTCTTTATGCATTGAGAGTGCATGTTCTCCCTCTGATCGTCTGCCACTGTTTTTGGGTTCACACTATGAACGAAAAATGTTATGCCGTACTTTAACCACTTCAGCCCCGGAAGGTTTTACCCCCTTCCTGACCAGGCCATTTTTTGCGATACGGCACTGCGTTACTTTAACTGACAATTGAGCGGTCGTGCGCCGCTGTACCCAAATAAAATTGATGTCCTTTTTTTCCCACAAATAGAGCTTTCTTAGTGGTATTTGATCACCTCTGCTGGTTTTATTTTTTGCGCTATAAACAAAAAAAAAAACCAGACACTTTTGAAAAAAAAAAAAAACAATATTTTTTACTTTCTGCTATAAAACATATCCAATAAAAAAAAATAAAAAATCGAATTTCTTCATCAATTTTGGTTAATATGTATTCTGCTACATATTTTTGGTAAAAAAAAATCCCAATAAGTGTATATTGATTGGTTTGCGCAAAAGTTATAGTGTCTACAAACTATGGGATAGGTTTATGGACTTTCTATTTTTCTTTATTGTTTTTATTAGTAATAGCGGCGATCAGCGATTTTTAGTGGGACTGCGACATTGCAGCGGACAGATCTGACACTAAGTGGCACTTTTTGTGGACTAGTGACACCAATACAGTGATCAGTTCTAAAAAAAAATGCACTGTCATGGTATAAATGACACTGGCAGGGAAGGGGTTAACATCAGGGGCGATCAAAGGGTTACATAGTTACATAGTAGGTGAGGTTGAAAAAAGACACAAGTCCATCAAGTCCAACCTATGTGTGTGATTATGTGTCAGTATTACATTACATATCCCTGTATATTGCAGTCATTCAGGTGACTTGACGGGACTTCCCTGTGACGTCACGGGGAATGCCACAGGGAAGTCCCGTCATGTCCCGTGCGTCAGAGGGGGGCGGGGTCACCGGGTGGCCCCGCCCCCCATTATTTAAGAACTGTCAGACGAGGAGACGCCGTCACACAGCGGGAGCCTCCCGCCATGCTAGCATGTGTGAGGAGCGGCCCGGAGAAGAAAATGAAGAAGAGAAGAAAAGAAGAAGAGAAGAAGATGAAAAAGAAGAGAAGAGCGGGAGCCTCCCCCCATGCCATGGGTGCGGAGCGGCCCGAGGAGAAGAAGATAGAAGACGCCGCGGAGGAGATGCTGGACGAGAACGCCGGAGGAAGGACCAGAAGAGCCAGAAGAACCAGAAGAACCAGAAGATGAAGGAAGATAGAAGAAAGAAGAAGTATTTAAATAAAGGAATTGTCAAAAACTGTCTCTTGTCATTTTTAACATTTTTGACAGTTTTTTAGTGAAATGGTAGGGGTACTTTTGTACCCCCTTACCATTTCACACAGGGGGGGGCCGGGATCTGGGGGTCCCCTTGTTAAAGGGGGCTTCCAGATTCCGATAAGCCCCCCGCCCGCAGACCCTCACAACCACCGGCCAGGGTTGTGGGGATGAGGCCCTTGTCCTCATCAACATGGGGACAAGGTGTTTTGGGGGGCTACCCCAAAGCACCCTCCCAATGTTGAGGGCATGTGGCCTGGTACGGTTCAGGAGGGGGGGGGGCCGCACTCTCGTCCCCCCCTCTTTTCCTGCGGCCTGCCAGGTTGCGTGCTCGGATAAGGGTCTGGTATGGATTTTTGGGGGGACCCCACGCCGTTTTTTTTTTTGGCGCGGGGTTCCCCTTAAAATCCATACCAGACCTGAAGGGTCTGGTATGGAATTTAGGGGGAACCCCACGTCATTTTTTTTTTTTAATTTTGGCCGGGGTTCCCCTTAATATCCATACCAGACCTGAAGGGCCTGGTATGGAATTTAGGGGGACTCCCACGTCATTTTTTTTTTTTTAATTTTGGTTCGGGGTTCCCCTTTGGGGAATTCCCATGCCGTTTTTATCAATGAACTTCTATGTGTATTGTCGGCAATGCAATAGCCACGGGTAGTTTTAAATGAGTTTTTTCCTTCAAAATGTCATTTTGCTGTCAGACTGTTCTAAACACAGGAAACATGCGCCCCTTTACAGGCATACTATAGACATCCCCCAGGTACGAAATTTAAAGGGATATTACACTTTTATTGTTTGACTTTAAGCATTATTAAAATCACTGCTCCTGAAAAAACGGCCGTTTTTAAAACTTTTTTTTGCATTGATCCATGTCCCCTGGGGCAGGACCCAGGTCCCCAAACACTTTTTATGAGAATAACTTGCATATTAGCCTTTAAAATTAGCACTTTTGATTATTCATGTTCGTGTCCCATAGACTTTAACGGTGTTCGTGTGTTCGAACGAACTTTTTTCCTGTTCGCATGTTCTGGTGCGAACTAAACAGGGGGGTGTTCGGCTCATCCCTACTCATAACTAAGATCCTCCAGACCCTTTATTAGCTTTGTTGCCCTTCTTTGTACTCGCTCCATTTCCAGTACGTCCCTCCTGAGGACTGGTGCCCAGAACTGGACAGCATACTCCAGGTGCGGGCGGACCAGAGTCTTGTAGAGCGGGAGAATTATCGTTTTATCCCTGCAGTTGATCCCCCTTTTAATGCATGCCAATATTCTGTTTGCTTTATTAGCAGCAGCTTGGCATTGCATGCCATTGCTGAGCCTATCATCTACTAGGACCCCAAGGTCCTTTTCCATCCTAGATTCCCCCAGAGGTTCTCCCCCCAGTGTATAGATTGCATTCATATTTTTGCCACCCAAATGCATTATTTTACATTTTTCTACATTGAACCTCATTTGCCATGTAGTCGCCCACCCCATTAATTTGTTCAGGTCTTTTTGCAAGATTTCCACATCCTGAGGAGAAGTTATTGCCCTGCTTAGCCTAGTATCGTCTGCAAATACAGAGATTGAACTGTTTTTTCCATCCTCCAGGTCATTTATGAACAAATTAAATAGGATTGGTCCCAGCACAGAACCCTGGGGAACCCCACTACCCACCCCTGACCATTCTGAGTACTCCCCATTTATCACCACCCTCTGAACACGCCCTTGTAGCCAGTTTTCAATCCATGTACTCACCCTATGGTCCATGCCAACGCACCTTATTTTGTACAGTAAACGTTTATGGGGAACTGTGTCAAATGCTTTTGCAAAATCCAGATACACCACGTCTACGGGCCTTCCTTTATCTAGATGGCAACTCACCTCCTCATAGAAGGTTAATAGATTGGTTTGGCAAGAACGATTCTTCATGAATCCATGCTGATTACTGCTAATGATATCATTCTTATTATTAAAATCTTGTATATAGTCCCTTATCATCCCCTCCAAGAGTTTACATACTATTGATGTTAGGCTAACTGGTCTGTAATTCCCAGGGATGTTTTTTGGGCCCTTTTTAAATATTGGTGCTACATTGGCTTTTCTCCAATCAGCTGGTACCATTTCAGTCAATAGACTGTCTGTAAAAATTAGGAACAACGGTCTGGCAATCACCTGACTGAGTTCCCTAAGTACCCTCGGATGCAAGCCATCTGGTCCCGGTGATTTATTAATGTTAAGTTTCTCAAGTCTAATTTTAATTCCGTCCTCTGTTAACCATGTAGGTGCTTCCTGTGTTGTGTCATGAGGATAAACACTGCAGTTTTGGTTACTGAAGCCCCCCGATTCACTCGTGAAGACTGAGGAGAAGAATAAATTCAATACCTTTGCCATCTCCCCATCCTTTGTAACCAGATGTCCTTCCTCATTCTTTATGGGGCCAATATGGTCTGTCCTCCCTTTTTTACTGTTTACATACTTAAAGAATTTCTTGGGATTTTTTTTGCTCTCCTCCGCTATGTGTCTTTCATGTTCTATCTTAGCCATCCTAATTGCACCCTTACATTTCTTATTGCATTCTTTATAAATTCTGAATGCTGTGGATGATCCCTCAACCTTGTATTTTTTGAAGGCCTTCTCCTTTGCTTTTATATGCATTTTTACATTGGAGTTAAGCCATCCAGGATGTTTGTTCGCTCTTTTAAATTTATTACCCAATGGAATACATTGGCTAATGCCCTTATTTAATATGCTCTTAAAGCAAACCCATCTCTCCTCCGTATTCTTTGTTCCTAATATTTTATCCCAATTTATGCCTTTTAGCAAGGTTTGTAGTTTAGGGAAGTTGGCTCTTTTGAAATTCAGTGTCTTTGTGTTCCCTTCATGTCTCCTATTTGTGTGATTTATACTGAAACTAATTGACCTGTGATCGCTGTTACCTAAATTGCCCCGTATTTCCACATCTGTTATCAGGTCTGTATTGTTGGTAATCAGTAGATCTAGTAATGTTTTATTTCTAGTTGGTGCGTCTACCATCTGACCCATAAAATTGTCCTGCAAGACACTAAGGAACTGGCGAGCCTTAAATGAATGCGCGGTTCCCTCCGCCCAGTCTATGTCTGGATAATTAAAATCCCCCATTATGATAACACTTCCCATCCTTGCTGCTAATCCAATTTGTGATAGGAGATCCGTCTCCACTTCCTCCCTAGCCCCCTCAGTGATGTCATCTCTCACATTCACTTGTACATTATTCTTGATATATAGGCATACCCCTCCCCCTTTTTTACCCTCTCTATCCTTGCGGTATAGGGTATACCCTTGAATGTTTGCCAGCCAATCATGAGAGCTGTTGAACCAGGTCTCTGAAATTCCCACAAAATCCAAATCCTCCTTGTACAACAGTATCTCTAGTTCACCCATCTTGTCCGCCAGGCTCCTGGCATTGGTGAACATGCCACATAGTTTAGACCGGTCGCATATTGTCCTCGTATTGGGTGTTTCAAGATTGCAACTTGGACTTGCTACTATACTCACCTTGTGTTTTTGTGCTTTGGTTAACCTACCACTAATGCCCCCAATACTACCCTCTGGAATATCTTCCGCGCTGGCTATCACTGTCTCTGGACCCTCCTCCCCATCGCCTAGTTTAAAAACCCCTCTAACTTTTTGGCCATCTTCATTCCCAGCAGATCTGCACCCTCCTCATTTAGGTGCAGTCCGTCCCTTCTATAGTACCGGTTACCGACTGAGAAGTCGGCCCAGTCCTCCAGGAACCCAAACCCCTCCTTACTACACCAGCTCTTCAGCCACTTGTTTATTGTGCTTATAACTGTGGGGGGAATGCTGTGACTGGAGGAAAACAGAGACCTGTGTTTCTGCTCAGCAGAAACACAAGATCTCCATTTTCCTCCCTCACAGAACGGTGGTCTGCCTTGTGTACATATGCAGACTGCCATTCTGCCTGTTCTGTGAACAATTGCGGGTGGCTGGCGGCCATCGCGACCGCCAGACCCACTGATTGGCTCCCAGTGTGTCCAATCACAGCGGGAACGGGTCGCCAGTGGCCACGATCATTCACAGGGAGGCAGAACGGCGGTCTGCCTATGTAAACAAGGCAGACCGCCGTTCTGTGAGGGAGAAAAATGGAGATCTTGTGTTTCTGCTAAGCAGAAACACAGATCTCTGTTTTCCTCCAGTCACAGCATTCCCCCTCCACAGTTAGAAAGCACTCCCCAGCCCTCGTGCAGGTACGTGATTTCACGCAGTCGGGCCGCCCTGCCTCAAGATATATACGGTAGGTGGTCCGGAAGCGGTTAACATGTGGGCTGCATGAAGATTTTTTTTTTTGTAAGGCATCTCACCATAGTACATAGTAGTTTGTTACCATACACTGGGGTGAGCTACAAAACACATTGGTTGGCAAGGTGCATTGGGGTAACATGAAGGCAGTAGTAATCTACACTTTTTAACTTGTACCCAATGGTAAGTTTACTATAAGGCTTACCTGTAGGTACAGTGAATACTGTATCTCCTAAACTTACGGCATTTGGCGGATATTGACAGTTGCAGCAGCCGGTGATGCCCCTGGCGCACGCACAACGCGCTCTGCATTGAGACACACTGAGTGTGCCATCAATTCAGAGCACCGTGCCGCGATCGTGATTTCCATGCACGTGCACAGGAGTGACATCATCTAACCTAGTCATCCATAATGTGTGTGATTGCTGTAGCAGCAAAATGTAATGTAGTTCTTCTGGTTCTCATGTCATTGGTTCTGTGTGTTCTGTGTAATATATCAGCACTATAAACCAAGAAAATGGAGTTGAGATGAATTTACCTCCCCAGAGCTTTCCTCATCTCCTTCATTGTGGTGTCAGGATTACTTTATTACTGCCTGAGTGCTTCCCCTCTTACCCTTCTGTGACATCACACTCAACCCTCAACCCTCTGTTCTCCTCTCTTCTTCCTTGTCCGACAATTTCACCGAAACAAAAACCATCTGCACAGGATTTTCAGCATTGCGTGAGAATGAAAAGTACAAGTCGTGTTCCACTTCAGAAGCTCAGAGGATGATTTGTATGTTGGTGCCAAAGTTTTTATTGCGTGTGGGTTTGCTTTAAGAGTTATATCAAATTTAGGGTTTGAAGGTGGCCATAGATAGACCGAAATTCAACCGGTGCAGCAGCAACCGGCCCAATTTTGATCCATGCGTTGGCAGACTGGTTGTACTGAAGTCGATCCAGGACCAGGAGCCTGCTGTTCCGGGACCCAGCATATTTATACACACCTCAGCCCCCTACTGGCCATTCTTTCTGCCAAGGATTGGCTGAGGCTGCATAAATATGCAGAATGTTTCTGCCCCCTCCACCCACTAAAATCTGGAACCTTCCAGAATCCAGGGGTCATGCAGCAGAGCCTGCAACCAGCAGAACCCAGAACAGCCAAAAGTAATTGAACACTGCACCTCTGCTAAAGGGGAGCAAGAAACAAAACTTGCCTCAACAGTAGTTGCTTAACTAAAAGGGTGCTACAAGGAGATATTCTTATAGGTTGAGGTAGGAAGTTCCAGAGGATGGGAGAGGCTCTGGAGATGTCCCGGAGATGAGCATTGGAGGAGGTGATGAGGAAGCTAAAGAGAAGGAGGTCTTGGGAGGAGTGAAGAGGATGCTTTGGGTGATACTAAGAGATGAGGTTGGTGATGTAGCTTGGAGCAGAGTTGTAGATGGCATTGTTTGATTGGTATTAGTATTTTGAATCTTTTTGGGCTATTGTAAGTCATTAGTGGGATTGGCAGGGAGGGGTGGTGAACACTGATAAACTGTTTTAAGTTGTCATACAAATATATATTTTAAATAAAATCTTTATTATTTTTTGGCAATAACATGGCGTGGGAGGATTTCTGCCAGTCACAAGCTGTGTCACTCCCCTCCAGCCTGTGTCTTAGAATATGCGGGAGGTGAAGCCTCCATCAATCTTCATGCAATATCCCACCCCTATTGGGTTTAGCTGGTTAGTGGGGTTTAAGGAGGAGGTGGGAGGGAGTCGGCTGGAATTTACCACTGTGTATACACCCACATGTGTGACTCTATTGCCACATGGGCTGGTCAGATGTGATAGGGAGGAAATGCGCAACATAGAAACTCAATGAAAACTGAGCATGTGCAGAATTGCCACCACAGCTGCAAAATCTCTAGCTGAATTGGGGAAATGGACAGAAGGGGGTGATAGAAAGCAGCAGGATCAATCTGATTTTTTGCAGACTACAGAAAATAAATCCCACAGTGACTGAGGGAGTATGAACAGCATGTAATACACCATTTATTGATCGTTTTTTATGATGTAGGTTTAGTGACACTTTAAGAAGAGACATATTTTGGAGATGTTACAAAGGTTAAGGCAGCAAGATTTGGACAGTGATTGGATGTGGGGCTGAAAGGAGAGATCAGAGTCTGGGATTACTCTTACTACCCTGGCATAAGGGGAGGGAAAGATAGTTGTGCTATTGTGCTATTGATCTTGCCTGGAAAAGTTAGGGGAGGAAATATTATGAGCTCAGTATGGGAAATATTGAGTTTGAGGAAGTGGTGTGACATCTTACATACTGATATGTAAATTGGTGTGACCCATGATAAATGCTTAGTGGCTCCCGCTCACAAGGCTAACAAGGCCCGATGAATTGGATACCGCTGACTTGTGAGGGTGCAGGCTCAGAAAAGGTTCATCCAGACCCAAAGTTGAGGAAGTAGGAAGAGATAGCCCGGCTGCTGCACACCTTGCCCGGCCCGAGTGGTTAGCAAGTAAAAGCAGCCTTAGTTTGTTTCATCCAAGCCAAGCCCTACGCGGGGCGAAACATGTTGGGGTCGAGTTGAGGCTGCTTTTACCTGCTAACCACTCAGGCCGGGCAAGGTATGCGGTGGCCGGGCAATCTCTTCCTACATCTTACAGCATGTCAATTAGTGTATTAGTGATGCAAGAGGGGACTGAACGGGTGAACTGAGGAGTACAGAGATGGATTCGGATGTTTCCAGCTTGGAGATGATATTGGCAGCCATGTCAGCTTATCAACTGACCAAGGAAAGAGGTGTGGATAGAGACGAGAAGGGGTCCAAGGCCAGAGTCTTGGGGGACTCCTAAGGAAAGAGCCAAGGAGGTAGAGTTGGTAGAGTCTTGGAGGCCAAGGGAGTGGAGTTTTTTGAGAAGGTCAACTGTGTCAAAGGTAGCAGAAAGATTTAGTAGTAGGAGTACGGAGTGGGTATAGGATTGGGTATATGGGATTGTATGATATTTTTTATTTTTATTTTTTTTTTATGGTTGAACTAGATGGACTTGTGTCTTTTTTCAACCTGACTAACTATATTGAGTAATTGGTTTTAGCAGTTAGTGAGCCATACCATCAATAGTGTGTAATCAGTGGTACAGGCACCGCTGGCTATACATTGTGGATATTGACATGTTGGCCCGGTCAATGGGGTTGCCATGCATTGCACATATATAAACGTTATCAAAAACGTTTAGCCTGGAATGCAGTGAAACCCAGACAGGAGTTATAATTGTTCCTCATGCTAAATCCAAAACGAAAATAAAAAAGATTTGGCTTGGCATACAATTTAAGGGAAGCTTGTGATTGTTTTTTGGCACCAGATACTTCAGATTCTTGGGGTTGTTTTGAAACAATTCAGTTTTACGTTTTTATTCTGCTTTTTGCCAACACCCCGGCAGACAGGGCTACATATTCCTGCAGCGTCAGCTGAGCTAGCGTGCTCTGGACACACATGAACCCTCTTACAGCTTGCTTTCTCCATTATGAGGTCATAAATTATGAATGGTAAGACACAGCAGGGTCCACGTTGCATGCAGACCCTGTTATTCTTGCAGGCATAAAGAGGAGAAGATTGTGAGATTTCCCCTGGGTTGAGATAACCCAGGAGACAGAAAGATGCAATGTGAATTATTGCTAACCTGGCTCCCAATACATTTATCGCTGGGCTCTGTGGTCTGCTTTGATTAGAACCAGTACTACAGTCATCCAAGCAGTACAACTTCAAGGAGATAATATATTCATCAATCTGTTTGATGAAAGTTCTGAAATGTTCTAGAATAAAACTTCTGTTCTGTTCAACCTTTCAGAGCACTGGTAAAACTGGTCCAGCCTGACCCATATTTATTCCAAACATGTTTAAATTCAATCACTGTTGACTCACTACCTCTGCTGGAAGTCTGGTCCAAGCATCAACTACTTTTTCAGTAAAAAAAGATTATTCTTGAACCTTCCTCTTGCTCGTTTGAGGTCATGTCTCTGTGTTCTTGATCCCAGCTTCACAACGATAATACTGTACTGCATCATAAAAGATGATGTTAACTCTTATATATACTTAAAGCGTAACTCCACTTTTGTTGAGAAAAAAACATTCCCCCCTGGGTGATCTATGTATATTGTAAAGATTATAACAAACTTTGTTCCTGATTCCTACCTTTTGTTATTCTGAAGAAATCCCTCTGTGTTTGTCTGTGTCTCTGGGCTGAGTGGGTCTAATGGGAGTGGTTTCATAATTAACTGTCAGGTGTGCAGCTGCAGGGCACTAATGAGATAATCTGCTG
The DNA here is from genome assembly GCF_042186555.1 of Aquarana catesbeiana. Taxonomy (NCBI): domain Eukaryota; kingdom Metazoa; phylum Chordata; class Amphibia; order Anura; family Ranidae; genus Aquarana; species Aquarana catesbeiana. The sequence goes on from NC_133327.1 coordinate 33,695,727, forward strand.
GGCCTGCATCCCTTTAGACGTGTTCCTATTGGAAATATCCCACCAAAAATGACATTTTTGTTGCAGGGGATGCCTAAAAATCTGACTTTTATCTCAGGCAGACTTCTGGGAAAATCGGTGAGCCAATAACACAAGCAGGAAATGATGTTTCTGGGGAGTGGTCAGTACACATTCTGTGTACAGAACAACTCTATGTAGCCATGTTGCTTTGCATATATAGAAAGAGCTGCAGATTGAAAAGGAAAAATAATTTTTAATAACATTCAATTACAATAAGACTTGTGTGGCAATTGTACACACTATATTATTTTTTTTAATTTGCTATTTTTTTTCCCACAAAACTGGAGTTACCCTTTAAGTGAGATGTTACTGCAGTTTGTTGATTTGACAGTTTAATGGAAGCTGTGTAATTTATGATTAAATTATGTGGCAGTCAGCCATCTCTGCATATTCTTCACTGTGGAATGGCTGGAATCTCATAAGGAAAAAAATAATTCTTTGCAAAATTTTGAACTCGTGGATTGTCTCTGGCTAGCTTAAAGAACCCTATCACCAACTTAAAAAAATTAAGGTAAATCACTGAAAAATAAATATATATAAATTTAACCACTTGTCGACCATCCTATACTAAATTCAGTGCTACAGGGTGGCCGTTCTGTGCAAAATCACACACACACACATACACATATATATATATATATATATATATATATATATATATATATTTCTCGCCTCCCACATAGGGGGCGCACGTGCACTGCTTCTACTGTGATTAGTCACAGCAGAAGCTGATCAGCAGGTGCCGGCCAATAGATGTCCGCTGGTACCCGCTGATCAGCGAGGAGAGGCACAGGACGGAGCTTTGCATATGTAAACAATGCAGAGCTCTGTCTTGTTAGCAGGGATGTGCTGGATTTTATGTGTAAACAAAATAAGTGCAGCGCTAGAGAGTAGATAGATCAAATATAAGATGAGTGAAAAAAAAAACCTTATATAGTCAAATATTAATCAATATATAACCACTATTAGGTGTGAGTGAAAGTCCAGAAACCATTAAAAAGAAATAGAAAATGTCCAATAGCACTGTATTGAGCTTCACGGACTGCAATCAGGAACTGAAGTCAGTACATAGAGGGAGTCTTCTCAGACAGTTAGGGTGTAAGAACCCATGATGTTAACTGGAGACTGGAAAGCACATCAATCATGGACAGCACGGCAAAACATCTGGAGTAAAATACTCTTACCGGAACACGTGGGACGTACCAGCCATATAGCTGTGCGTCTATCTGGGCTTGTGGAGGTGACCTCCCGTGCACACTCTCCAAGGGTGACCTCCCATGCACTCTCTCCAAGGGTCCACCCCTCGATCGTGATCCTCAGTCGGCCGGATTGTCTTCAGGGTCCCGATAACCGTTAGCCAAACGGTAGATGGTGGAAGTGGATGGCCCCCTCACACGTTCTCTGGTTCCAGATGGGTTCGAAGGGACCAGTTAAAATAAAACCATGGAGAAAAAAGAAAAAACAAAGGGGCTCCACATGGCGCAGGTCAAAAAATAAGGGATTTATTGGATAAAAACCTTACAGAATAAAAGTGATCACAAAATAAAATAAAATAAGAGGCAATGTGGAAAGCTGAACGCCCTACGCGTTTCGACTAAAAAGCCTTCAACTGGGGCATAGAACAGCCTCTCCACACTGCCCAAATATATATAGACTATACACAGCATTGTAAAATCATTGGGTCCGCCCCCATCATGGCGGGACCGGAAATGCAGGGTTGAATGGTGTGGATGTCACAAAACTGAGTATTAGTGTAATTGGTGAAGTAATAATCCCATATGAGCACACACACTGCATTGGGTTATGTATATAAACCCATATTTAGGGTGAAAACAGGGTAGAAATGTGTGTAAAAGATCAAAGACATCGAGACACCGTGTCGGCTTGCGTTCCAAGCCTCACTATGGCTAGAGGGACCTGCGTTCCAGAAGTCACTGGTGTGTGACCGGAAAGGGAAACGGTCAGCGCATTCGGCACCGCTGACGTTTCTCTCAGTCATCGATAGGGGCGTGTAATCCCAGAAGGGAGTGAGGGGGAGATGCACGCCAGCGGCCAATAGGCCGCCGACACCTCATCAGCTTCCTCCTAAGGGGCGTGCACTCCACAAATACAGGAGGGCAGACGGCCGCTCAGCAGCCAGTCACGTCGGCAATCCCGGACAGGGAGGCCAATCACTGGCGAACTCAGTAGATAGACCACTCCCACTCCTGTCAGTGAGATACTGGTCTATAGAACGCCGTGCGCACGATGTAGGTTATGCTGGACAACACTAAACGGAGAGCGCTGTCATAGCAGCGCTATATACCGCATAGTGATGCCGCCGTATTGGTAATGGAATATCCCACCTGTGAAAACATACAATGAGTGATATTTCACAGGGTGGACACGGTATAATAGACAGATAAGAAGGAGTAGGGAGGGGGGGGAAATTAGACCCAATCTGCAGTGCATCTGGGCAACTCTTATCCCTACAACTCAAACATGGTACTGCAGATACAAGCCCCTGGACCTGAAAGTGCCCCCTTTATCTGGGTGACCCCAAAAAAGGAGGGGGGGGGGGAAGGGGGGGCCCTGAAATCCTAGAATGAGTGGATAAGATATCAGATAAATCTGGTGACAATAAACCAGGGAGACCTCAACCCCAGGTAGAGACTACTAAGGGAGAGGCTGACCCACAGAAAATGGGAGACACTATGATCCCCATCTAAAGGAAGGAAGCATATAGAACAGTGAACAGAAAAATAGTAATGAGACAATGAACAATAAAAAATGTAAAATATGTAAACCCAAATAACACTCATAACTAAAAAAATGGGAAATGGACAGTAACCAATCCAAGAGCCGAAGCATAGTAAGCAGGGACAGAAAAACTGTGTAAGGGTGTGTCACAGCTACAGAACTCAGGTGTCACTCACGCACGGTTAATGAAACTGTTGATGTCCCATTCAACATTCATACCATATGGGGTATGGCACCCGAGCTCATAGATCCAGTACGTTTCGAGACGCGACACACCCCTAACCCGAGACTCACCCCTCCAGTGAGGGACAAATTTGTCAATAATGATAAAGGAAGTGCCTGTAGGGTCCCTATTGTGACTTTCCAAATAGTGGCGGGGAACGCTATGCTTAATGCAGCCCTTCTTAATTTTAGCGATATGTTCGTTAACTCTGATCGTGAAGGTCCTAGTGGTGCGTCCGACATACTGTTTACCACATGGACATGTAATAAGGTAAACAATATGTCGGGTGGCACATGTGGTAAAATGTCTGATAGTATACTCTCTAGAGGTTACCATAGAATGGAAAGTTGTTGTTTTGCGTCTCCCACTTATATTATGTAGACACACATTGCACTTTCTACACGGGAAAAAACCTTTACAGTCTTGGAAAAAGGAAATGGAACGGGGGGGATCAATAACATTGGGGGCAATCTTCCCTTGAACTGAACACGCACCACGAAAAATTATACCAGCCCGTTCGGGTAGGACGGGACCTAGAATACGGTCATTCTTCAGAACCCTCCAGTGTCTATCTATAATCCTTTTGACTTCTCTATGTTGGGTAGAGAAAGCAGTGAAAAATGACCATTTATGAGGGTTGTCACCCTGTGTTTTAGGACGGTCTATCAAAAGTGAATTTCTATCCACATCCCCGACTTCCTTAATGATGTTATCAAGGTCAGATGGTCTGTATCCCTTTTCCAGAAATCTTTTTTTGAGAGTTTGGCACTGTGACCGAAAGTCCTCAGTGTTGCTACAATTACGTCGCAACCTGAGGAACTGTCCTTTAGGGACAGATTTCAGCCACTGCTGATGGTGGCAACTGTCCACCGGGATATACCCGTTGCGGTCTGTGGGCTTAAAAAACGTTTTAAGTACCAATTGTCTGTTCACCACAGACACTTCCAGATCAAGGAAATGTATAGTCTCAGGGCTGGCCTCAAAACACAAAGAGATGTTTCTATCATTGGTGTTGAGATAGTCCATATACTCTTCAAGTGACCTAAGGTCACCCTTCCATAGGAGGAGGATGTCGTCTATATACCTAGCCCACAGAACCAACTGTGGTGGTCTGCCGGCATAGACGACATCCTCCTCCCACAGGGCCATGAAAAGGTTGGCCAGACTCGGGGCGTATTTGGCCCCCATGGCAACACCCTTGGTCTGAGAGTAATAGGTTCCCTGAAACCAAAAATAGTTATGTTCCGTAGCGAACTTAAGGAGTTCCATAACATAATTTCTGTGGATCAGGGGAAGGTCAGAGTCCCTAGAAAGGAACAAATTTACAGCCGCCAGTCCCTGGTCCAATGGGATGGACGTATACAGTGCGGAAACATCCGCAGTGGCTAAAAGAAGGCCATCCTGGTATTCAACCTGTTCTAGAAGGTTAATCGCAGCCCTAGTGTCCTTTAAATAGGAAGGCATCTGTTTGACCAGGGGCTGAAGATAGAAATCGATATACCTCCCGATTCGTGAAGTAACCGAATCTATCCCACTTACGATGGGGCGACCGGGAGGATTGGTGGGATTCTTATGCACTTTCGGGAGGTAATAAATGACCGGTATCCGGGGTGCTGCTGGTACCAAGAAATCTCTCTCTTTTTGGTTAAGTATGTTGAGTGAGAAACCCTCATCTAAAAGGGCCGTGAGTGCCCGTTTATAGTCCTTCGTAGGGTCCTTAGGGAGGATGTTATAAGTAGTACGGTCATCTAATAAGCGTTTCATTTCGGCAATATAGTCGGCCTTATCCAAGACCACTATACCACCGCCCTTATCCGCCGGGCGGATAACTAGATTGTTCCTATCGCAGAGAGAATTAATACCTGCCTTAATGGCTGGATCTTGATATATGTGTTTGGCAGGGATTTTTTCCAAATCGTGTAACACCAGTTCTTTAAAGACATTGACAGAATGAGACGTGTTATTTGGGGGGTTGAAAAGTGATGGGTTAGAGAGACCCGAGTGTCTAATATCACTTGGTCCCCTAATCCTAGAATTGTTAACAGGTTGGGACAAAAAATGTCTTTGTATATTCAACTTGCGGACGTATTTATGTACATCCACGAACATGGAGAATTTATTTAGTTTTTTGGGGGGAACAAATTTCAGTCCCTTATCCAAGATATATTTTTCATGATCAGAAAGACTGACCTTACTCAAATTATATATACCGGCACCTAGTGTAGCCTTTTTCTCTTTCCTCCATTGTAATCGCCAACCTCCTCTACATCCTCTCTTGGTCTTGGGCTTCGAGGGGGGTGGTTGTACCCTGGTTTGTGAAAACCCGGAGTATGGGAAGGGCCAGGATGGTTGGGATGATAAGCCACTCTGTTGTAGTCACCATTCCCATTGTCATTGTAATAAGTGTAATCATGATGTGTATCTCGAGGTTGTTCATCTCGGAGAGCGGAAAAACGGTTACTCACGTGGACAGGGGTACCATAGCCATAACCATCCATAGGATGGTCAGTTCTGGTATTGTATTTTGGATCGTATTGACCTTGATGGGAGCCCCTGCCCCTGTGTCCTCCGTTGGCCCCACCTCTACCATTGAATTGTTTACCTCTCCGACCCGAGGGGTGCCTACCGCGGTACGGCACTGAAGTATAACCCCCGGGACCGGAGGGGTATCTCCCATGATTCGAATCACCGGGGGGCTGATACACCTGTGGTACAGGTCTGAGGGTAGGGAGGTTGGGCCTTGGTTCGGTTGATCTATTAGGCCTATGGGGTGGATCATAGGTTAACCTTCTATCTGGATGGTAAGTAGTTGGTTCGACATTGTCAGCGGGGATGCTAGTAGACCCAGGGTCAGCTCCCTGCGCTATCTTTTTCTGCCATCCAAAAACCAAACCGTTTTTATAGTCAGAAACATCCCGGTTGTACTTTTTTTGTTTTTTGTTCCGTTGGTCCTTCTCCTCCTTCTCTAAGAAATTTCTAAGGTTGGTGGAGTGGGAGGTGTATTCGGGCAATCCATTGGATGGGAGGAGCTTATCCTTAAGATCTCTAATTTCCAAATCCAATGCAGCCAGTCTACTACGCTTCCTCTCCACCAAGAAGCCGATCAGCTTGATACCAGCTTCATTAAAGTAACGGAACCACGGATCTAAATCGGAATCTCCCTGTTGTGGAGATACATCCCACCGTAGACCTCTCGGGACCATTTTTTCTTTAATATACTGCTCTAGGAAAGCAGTATCCCACTGTAAATGGAGTTCAGTGGTCATTAAATTTTTAAGCCTTAAAAACAGTCCACCCATTTCAGTATCAGTGTTATTGAGTACAAAAACACCCTCTGTGTTAATAGACCTGTTGGTCCTATATTCAAACACATCCATAATGAAGTAGTATGAAAAAATGTGGATCGCTGCAACCGCTAAGTGGTCAAAGGTAAAATGTGATGTGAAAAAACAAGTTGCGCTGACCCTAAAAAAGTGAATGGATAAAAAGCTGCTAGCACACAAACAAACCAAGTTTCATAAAGTGTAAACAAAATAAGTGCAGCGCTAGAGAGTAGATAGATCAAATATAAGATGAGTGAAAAAAAAAAACCTTATATAGTCAAATATTAATCAATATATAACCACTATTAGGTGTGAGTGAAAGTCCAGAAACCATTAAAAAGAAATAGAAAATGTCCAATAGCACTGTATTGAGCTTCACGGACTGCAATCAGGAACTGAAGTCAGTACATAGAGGGAGTCTTCTCAGACAGTTAGGGTGTAAGAACCCATGATGTTAACTGGAGACTGGAAAGCACATCAATCAGGGGCAGGGGCAGGGGCTCCCATCAAGGTCAATACGATCCAAAATACAATACCAGAACTGACCATCCTATGGATGGTTATGGCTATGGTACCCCTGTCCACGTGAGTAACCGTTTTTCCGCTCTCCGAGATGAACAACCTCGAGATACACATCATGATTACACTTATTACAATGACAATGGGAATGGTGACTACAACAGAGTGGCTTATCATCCCAACCATCCTGGCCCTTCCCATACTCCGGGTTTTCACAAACCAGGGTACAACCACCCCCCTCGAAGCCCAAGACCAAGAGAGGATGTAGAGGAGGTTGGCGATTACAATGGAGGAAAGAGAAAAAGGCTACACTAGGTGCCGGTATATATAATTTGAGTAAGGTCAGTCTTTCTGATCATGAAAAATATATCTTGGATAAGGGACTGAAATTTGTTCCCCCCAAAAAACTAAATAAATTCTCCATGTTCGTGGATGTACATAAATACGTCCGCAAGTTGAATATACAAAGACATTTTTTGTCCCAACCTGTTAACAATTCTAGGATTAGGGGACCAAGTGATATTAGACACTCGGGTCTCTCTAACCCATCACTTTTCAACCCCCCAAATAACACGTCTCATTCTGTCAATGTCTTTAAAGAACTGGTGTTACACGATTTGGAAAAAATCCCTGCCAAACACATATATCAAGATCCAGCCATTAAGGCAGGTATTAATTCTCTCTGCGATAGGAACAATCTAGTTATCCGCCCGGCGGATAAGGGCGGTGGTATAGTGGTCTTGGATAAGGCCGACTATATTGCCGAAATGAAACGCTTATTAGATGACCGTACTACTTATAACATCCTCCCTAAGGACCCTACGAAGGACTATAAACGGGCACTCACGGCCCTTTTAGATGAGGGTTTCTCACTCAACATACTTAACCAAAAAGAGAGAGATTTCTTGGTACCAGCAGCACCCCGGATACCGGTCATTTATTACCTCCCGAAAGTGCATAAGAATCCCACCAATCCTCCCGGTCGCCCCATCGTAAGTGGGATAGATTCGGTTACTTCACGAATCGGGAGGTATATTGATTTCTATCTTCAGCCCCTGGTCAAACAGATGCCTTCCTATTTAAAGGACACTAGGGCTGCGATTAACCTTCTAGAACAGGTTGAATACCAGGATGGCCTTCTTTTAGCCACTGCGGATGTTTCCGCACTGTATACGTCCATCCCATTGGACCAGGGACTGGCGGCTGTAAATTTGTTCCTTTCTAGGGACTCTGACCTTCCCCTGATCCACAGAAATTATGTTATGGAACTCCTTAAGTTCGCTACGGAACATAACTATTTTTGGTTTCAGGGAACCTATTACTCTCAGACCAAGGGTGTTGCCATGGGGGCCAAATACGCCCCGAGTCTGGCCAACCTTTTCATGGCCCTGTGGGAGGAGGATGTCGTCTATGCCGGCAGACCACCACAGTTGGTTCTGTGGGCTAGGTATATAGACGACATCCTCCTCCTATGGAAGGGTGACCTTAGGTCACTTGAAGAGTATATGGACTATCTCAACACCAATGATAGAAACATCTCTTTGTGTTTTGAGGCCAGCCCTGAGACTATACATTTCCTTGATCTGGAAGTGTCTGTGGTGAACAGACAATTGGTACTTAAAACGTTTTTTAAGCCCACAGACCGCAACGGGTATATCCCGGTGGACAGTTGCCACCATCAGCAGTGGCTGAAATCTGTCCCTAAAGGACAGTTCCTCAGGTTGCGACGTAATTGTAGCAACACTGAGGACTTTCGGTCACAGTGCCAAACTCTCAAAAAAAGATTTCTGGAAAAGGGATACAGACCATCTGACCTTGATAACATCATTAAGGAAGTCGGGGATGTGGATAGAAATTCACTTTTGATAGACCGTCCTAAAACACAGGGTGACAACCCTCATAAATGGTCATTTTTCACTGCTTTCTCTACCCAACATAGAGAAGTCAAAAGGATTATAGATAGACACTGGAGGGTTCTGAAGAATGACCGTATTCTAGGTCCCGTCCTACCCGAACGGGCTGGTATAATTTTTCGTGGTGCGTGTTCAGTTCAAGGGAAGATTGCCCCCAATGTTATTGATCCCCCCCGTTCCATTTCCTTTTTCCAAGACTGTAAAGGTTTTTTCCCGTGTAGAAAGTGCAATGTGTGTCTACATAATATAAGTGGGAGACGCAAAACAACAACTTTCCATTCTATGGTAACCTCTAGAGAGTATACTATCAGACATTTTACCACATGTGCCACCCGACATATTGTTTACCTTATTACATGTCCATGTGGTAAACAGTATGTCGGACGCACCACTAGGACCTTCACGATCAGAGTTAACGAACATATCGCTAAAATTAAGAAGGGCTGCATTAAGCATAGCGTTCCCCGCCACTATTTGGAAAGTCACAATAGGGACCCTACAGGCACTTCCTTTATCATTATTGACAAATTTGTCCCTCACTGGAGGGGTGAGTCTCGGGTTAGGGGTGTGTCGCGTCTCGAAACGTACTGGATCTATGAGCTCGGGTGCCATACCCCATATGGTATGAATGTTGAATGGGACATCAACAGTTTCATTAACCGTGCGTGAGTGACACCTGAGTTCTGTAGCTGTGACACACCCTTACACAGTTTTTCTGTCCCTGCTTACTATGCTTCGGCTCTTGGATTGGTTACTGTCCATTTCCCATTTTTTTAGTTATGAGTGTTATTTGGGTTTACATATTTTACATTTTTTATTGTTCATTGTCTCATTACTATTTTTCTGTTCACTGTTCTATATGCTTCCTTCCTTTAGATGGGGATCATAGTGTCTCCCATTTTCTGTGGGTCAGCCTCTCCCTTAGTAGTCTCTACCTGGGGTTGAGGTCTCCCTGGTTTATTGTCACCAGATTTATCTGATATCTTATCCACTCATTCTAGGATTTCAGGGCCCCCCCTTCCCCCCCCCCCTCCTTTTTTGGGGTCACCCAGATAAAGGGGGCACTTTATCTGGGTGACCCCTATGCGGTATATAGCGCTGCTATGACAGCGCTCTCCGTGTAGTGTTGTCCAGCATAACCTACATCGTGCGCACGGCGTTCTATAGACCAGTATCTCACTGACAGGAGTGGGAGTGGTCTATCTACTGAGTTCGCCAGTGATTGGCCTCCCTGTCCGGGATTGCCGACGTGACTGGCTGCTGAGCGGCCGTCTGCCCTCCTGTATTTGTGGAGTGCACGCCCCTTAGGAGGAAGCTGATGAGGTGTCGGCGGCCTATTGGCCGCTGGCGTGCATCTCCCCCTCACTCCCTTCTGGGATTACACGCCCCTATCGATGACTGAGAGAAACGTCAGCGGTGCCGAATGCGCTGACCGTTTCCCTTTCCGGTCACACACCAGTGACTTCTGGAACGCAGGTCCCTCTAGCCATAGTGAGGCTTGGAACGCAAGCCGACACGGTGTCTCGATGTCTTTGATCTTTTACACACATTTCTACCCTGTTTTCACCCTAAATATGGGTTTATATACATAACCCAATGCAGTGTGTGTGCTCATATGGGATTATTATTTCACCAATTACACTAATACTCAGTTTTGTGACATCCACACCATTCAACCCTGCATTTCCGGTCCCGCCATGATGGGGGCGGACCCAATGATTTTACAATGCTGTGTATAGTCTATATATATTTGGGCAGTGTGGAGAGGCTGTTCTATGCCCCAGTTGAAGGCTTTTTAGTCGAAACGCGTAGGGCGTTCAGCTTTCCACATTGCCTCTTATTTTATTTTATTTTGTGATCACTTTTATTCTGTAAGGTTTTTATCCAATAAATCCCTTATTTTTTGACCTGCGCCATGTGGAGCCCCTTTGTTTTTTCTTTTTTCTCCATGGTTTTATTTTAACTGGTCCCTTCGAACCCATCTGGAACCAGAGAACGTGTGAGGGGGCCATCCACTTCCACCATCTACCGTTTGGCTAACGGTTATCGGGACCCTGAAGACAATCCGGCCGACTGAGGATCACGATCGAGGGGTGGACCCTTGGAGAGAGTGCATGGGAGGTCACCCTTGGAGAGTGTGCACGGGAGGTCACCTCCACAAGCCCAGATAGACGCACAGCTATATGGCTGGTACGTCCCACGTGTTCCGGTAAGAGTATTTTACTCCAGATGTTTTGCCGTGCTGTCCATGATTGATGTGCTTTCCAGTCTCCAGTTAACATCATGGGTTCTTACACCCTAACTGTCTGAGAAGACTCCCTCTATGTACTGACTTCAGTTCCTGATTGCAGTCCGTGAAGCTCAATACAGTGCTATTGGACATTTTCTATTTCTTTTTAATGGTTTCTGGACTTTCACTCACACCTAATAGTGGTTATATATTGATTAATATTTGACTATATAAGGTTTTTTTTTTTTCACTCATCTTATATTTGATCTATCTACTCTCTAGCGCTGCACTTATTTTGTTTACACTTTATGAAACTTGGTTTGTTTGTGTGCTAGCAGCTTTTTATCCATTCACTTTTTTAGGGTCAGCGCAACTTGTTTTTTCACATCACATGTGCTGGATTTTGTTTCCCCGCTAAGCAGGGAATAAAATGCAGCACGTCCCTTAGTAAAAGCACCACACTGTGTACACATAAACACTGGTTAACCTTTTTATCACCCAAGATGTTTAACCTCTTCCCAGCCAGTGTCATTAGTACAGTGACAGTGCATATTTTTAGCCCTGATCACTGTATTAGTGTCACTGGTTTCCACACAGTGTCAAAAGTGTCAGATTGCCCGCCGCAACATCACAGTCCCGCTATAAGTCGCTGATCGCCGCCATTACTAGTATAAAAATAAATAAAGAAATTCCAGTGTATACGATAGTTTGTAGGTGCTATATCGCGGTTGCAAAAAAAAAAAAAAATCAATATACGCTTATTGGTATTTCTTTTACCAAAAATATGTAGCAGAATACACATTGGCCTAGATTTATGAAGAAATTAGATTTTTTTAATTTTTTTTATTGAATATGTTTTATACAAAGCATTTACTATGTGAAAAAAAATAAATAGTAGCACTTAGGCCTCTTTCACACGGGGCGGATCAGTGATGATCCACCCCGTGAACATCCGCTGGCTCAGCGGGGATCGCTCCGCCGATCCCCGCTGAGCAGGAAGATGACAGGTGCATCGCTGCACGCTGTGCAGCGGCGGACCTGTCAGAGCGCCGCTCTCCCCTATGGGGGATCGGGTGATGACGGACCGTAGTGTCCGTCGTCACCCGATCCGATAACGGATGGAAAAGTAGGTTTTTCCTCCGTTACACTTTTCGGATCGGAGCGGGGTCGGATGTCAGCGGACATGTCACCGCTGACATCCGACGCTCCATAGGGATGAATGTATGTCCGTTTTTCATCCGAAAACGGAAGGATGAAAAACGGACATACGGATCGTCCGTGTGAAAGAGGCCTAATAATTAAAATCAGAAAAACACCCAGTGGCAAGTTTCAGTAATTGCCAAACTGATAATACATTTAGTTACGGACTATTGTAGTCCTTAACTAAACAGTCCATGAATCAGACACGATGTCTTAATTGATAAACATGCAATCTTGAAAACCTTCCACCACACTGCGTTCACTTGGTGATTCCACTCCCCTCTAGATATGCACTCACCAGATGAAAGTGCCTTGCATTCTCATGCTCGGCAAATAAGCATCAACCCTCACAGGGTTAAATCATCCAGCGATATCCAATCATGAAACCAGACGCCATAGACTCTCCACATATAATAAAACAAAGTGCTTCGATAGTGCAGTAACATTATGTTAAATTTATTATATTAAAGAAGCTTCAAACATTGCACTCACATGAACCAGGTAAGTAAAAGCATGTGTAAATTCACTGCAACAGCAAGAACTGGCGTGGTATGGTCACAGCAGACCCCGCATGTGTGGACTGTGATCGTAAACCTCGGAGCGTCACTTCCCGTGTAGCATGAAACATAGCAAGCCACGTTCTGACGCATTTCGTTGTCACGACTTCCTCTTGGGATTGATCTTACTTACCTGGTTCATGTGAGCGCATTGTTTGAAGCTTTTTTAATATAATATATTTATCATAATGTTACTGCACTTTGTTTTATTATATGTGGAGAGTCTATGTCATCTGGTTTCATGATTGGATATCGCTGGATGATTTAACCCTGTGAGGGTTGATGCTTATTTGCTGAGCATGAGAATGCAAGGCACTTTCATCTGGTGAGTGCATATCTAGAGGGAAGTGGAATCACCAAGTGCACGCGGTGTGGTGGAAGATTTTCAAGTTTACATGTTTATCACTTAAGACATCATGTTTTATTCATGGACTGTTTAGTTACCGACTATGTTCACAATAGTATACTTTATGTATTATCATTTTGGCAATTTCTAATGCCCCGTACACACGGTCGGATTTTCCGATGGAAAATGTGTGATAGGACCTTGTTGTCGGAAATTCCGACCGTGTGTGGGCTCCATCACACATTTTCCATCGGATTTTCCGACACACAAAGTTTGAGAGCAGGATATAAAATTTTCCGACAACAAAATCCGTTGTCGGAAATTCCGATCGTGTGTACACAAATCCGACGGACAAAGTGCCACGCATACTCAGAATAAATAAAGAGATGAAAGCTATTGGCCACTGCCCCGTTTATAATCCCGACATACGTGTTTTACGTGACCGCGTTTAGAACGATCGGATTTTCCGACAACTTTTGTGTGACCGTGTGTATGCAAGACAAGTTTGAGCCAACATCCGTCGGAAAAAATCCTAGGATTTTGTTGTCGGAATGTCCGATCAATGTCCGACCGTGTGTACAGGGCATTACACTGTTCACTGGGTGTCTTTATGATTTTACTTATTAACGCTACTATTTACTTTAATCTACATAGTAAATGTTTTATACATTTTGTTTCAATTTAAAGTGGCAGCTTCTTTAATTTAGTGTGTTCCTGGCGCAGTGGTGGGACTTCAAGTGTGGGTGTACGGATCTTGTGGACCATCAGATTTTGTACTGAATATGTTTTGTAGCAGTAAAGAAAATGTTTTTTAATTTTTTTTAAATTGACAGGTTTTTTTTTTGTTTTATAGCACAAAAAATAAAAAATCCAGTGGTGATCAAATACCACCAAAAGAAAACTATTTGTGGGAAAAAATTGACACAAATTTCATTTATGTATAGCGTTGCATGAAGGCGCAATTGTCAGTTAAAGTAGCGCAGTGCTGTATAGCAAAAAATGGCCTGTTCATGAAGGGGGGTAAATCTTCCGGAGGTCAAGTGGATATAAATGCATACTTGCAGTGTTTTTATTGCTGGTGTCTTGCCTAAAATTGTATCTGTAAATCTTTAGCACTTCCTAGTATAGGTAGCTGTGTTATCATGAAGACAGCTGACTCTTCTGTACTTCTTGTTGAGACACAGGCGATGGAGAGCAAGCTTTTGGTTGGAGGGAAGAACATCATTGACCACACCAATGAGCAACAGAAGATGCTGGAGATAAAGCGCCAGGAGATCGCTGAGCAGGTAGGTGAAAAGCAGGTTCCCCTCTTATACATTGTGCATGGAATCCTGACCCCTGATTCTCATTACATGATTCTGTGATTGCTTTACCCTGAAGAAGGGTGGGTTTTTAAACTCCACTCTTGCAGTTTTATACAGAATCATTGCTGTTATAGCTGGTAGTGTAAAGAGTTGGTTTATCCAGAAGTAACATTTGAGTTTCAGCCAGAGTTGATTGGACTTAAGAACCCATTTGCTTCTCATGTCACTTGTTATGTCCATTAGTGACATCTCCTTGCCATGGTTCCTTTTGGATACCCTTGCCCACATTGGGATGCCTTCATTTCTCCTGTTACCTTTCCCTTAATATAAAAATATTATCAGAGAGAATCGAAACTCCTTAAAATGGTTGTGTAGACCTTAGAAATCTAGCAAGGAGGTGTCATCACCAAATCTAAGACATTATCTAGGTTTAAATTGAATCTATGTGCAAGTTTAAAATATAGGCACACATGTATATCAAGTACCTAAAGGTGCCTACACTAATGGCAAGATGTTTCAAAGAACTTCCTTTATGCCCTGAAGCCCAGGGGCTCCAATGTGCACAAGGCAGCTTCAGTTCTTGAATTTGTGCTTGGACCTGATCTTTCCGTGTCTCACTTTTGGTCCACTTATAAGAGGGACATTCTCACTGATCATTAGTGAGGTACAGGAAATGGGAAGAGAATGGGCCAAGCTATCAGTATGTTCCTTGGGCTTTGGGGCTCCTAAAGGAGCTTTATTGATGCCTTCTATAGAAGTACATCTTCTGTTTAGAGAAGTGGTCTCCAAACTGTGGCCGGGAGGGGGGGATTCGCGGAGGTGGTCCTTTGCTTGCCTTTATTTGGCACTTGGGTCACTATTCTGCCAACAAATGGGGCATAATTCCTGCCACTGACACCAACAGTGGGTCACTATTTCTCCCACTGACCCCAATGTTGGGAAACTATTTCTCCCACTGACACCAATGTTGGGACACTATTCCTCCTGCTGACACCAATGATGGGGCACAATTTCTCCCACTGACACTAATGATGGGGCACTATTCCTCCCACTAACACCAGTGATGAGGCACAATTCCTCCAACTGACACCAATGATGGGACACTATTCCTCCAACTGACACCAATGATGGGGCACTATTCCTCCCACTGACACCAATGATGGGACACTATTCCTCCCACTAACACCAATGATAGGACACTATTCCTCCAACTGACACCAATGATGGGACACTATTCCTCCCACTAACACCAGTGATGGGACACTATTCCTCCAACTGACACCAATGATGGGGCACTATTCCTCCCACGGACACCAATTATGATGCATAATTTTTGCCACTGACATCAAGAGTTGGGGCACTATTTATTCGACTGACCTCAGCCTACATAGTGGTATAAAATGTTACCAGAGCTCTCAGAAAGCAATGGTATAAAGTTCTCAATAGACAAAGACTCAAGATTTTTTTCTGGCTAGCACTTCCATATATATATATATATATATATATATATATATATGGTCACATGCGGTGAAACATGGTTACCGGATTATCACAAGAACACAGCAGTGATCAGACAAGGTTTTCTGGCCCCTCTGATCACCGATTAATCAGGTGAGACTCAGCAAGTGGTATCCACAGGTGCCCCATAGACAAACCATTTTTATCTAATCTTGCTGAATTGCCAGAATAAGAGCATCTGCTGTCATCTGAGCATTTTTTAATTGGCGTGGTCTGGGGAAAGTGGGAAGGGCTTTGGAGAACTTGCTTGTAGTTGCATGCTACAGCTTTGGCGCAACGTCCATTGAGATGAACGGTACATAAAAAAAATGCCTAGAAATGCACCTGCTGAGAAAAATATACTCAGAAAATCACTATACACATTCTTGTTTACAGAAAAGGCGAGAGCGCGAGATTCTGCAACAGATGATGCTGCGCGATGAGGAAACGGTGGAACTAAGAGGAACGTATACATCTCTGCAACAAGAGGTTGAAATGAAGACCAAGAAGCTGAAAAAGGTGGGGACCATACTTTCTTCCTGGATTATCGTATACAGCACACCGCTGTTCATTACAACAATAAATGTCCTATTTTGTCGACACATACTTATCTTTAATGCAAAACTAACCTTCAAGATCCAAAAAGTGTCCCCACTTTATTACAGGTACTTATATATTTTATTTATTATTGGTACTTATATAGCGCTGTCAATTTACACAACATCTTATATATTGTACATTCACATCAGTCCCTGCCCTCCAGGAGTTTACAATCTAAGGGTCCCTAACTCACATTCATACACATGCTAGAGCCAATTTAGACAGGAGCCAATTAATTTACCAACATGTCTTCGGAGTGTGGGAGGAAACCCACACAGGTGCAGGCAGAACATGCAAACTCCAGGCAGGAAGTGCCGTGGTTGGGATTCAAACCAATGGCTTTAGTGCTACTAGGCAGAATGCTAACCACATTTTGAAAGAGTAAGTGTTATTTAACTGGTTAAAGACCGCAATCTGTAGATTAACGTTCCTGAACATGATGTCCCATGATCAGAAAACGTAAATATGTGTTCTATTTTATAGATTGGAGTGCACCTCTCTTCACATATGTAGCTCCCAGTCTCTACCAATGATCAAGAACCAGTCAATGTTATGTTCACCATATCCGCTATCAAATGTTGTAAACAAATCTTGCAGGCCCCTTGTTTTTGCATACTCACAATTGAAATTGATGTGGGCATCCAGGCACCAATGCCCTCTGGCCATGAAAGGGTTCTGTTGACCGTATTGTGTGTGTGCATCAGCATAGCCTTTACCTAATTTGGTGCTGCAGCAACAGGTAAAAGGTGTGAGCAAACAGGGTAATGAGGTCTGAATCAGAATAGCAATTAAAAAAAATGGCTTGCCTGATATATATTCAGTACCTTCTTCTTTTCAAGCAGAGTTTGGTCATCTATTCTTACTAATGCATGAGCCTTGACTACATCAACATGGTACAGCTAAAAAGCTGATCAATCCCTTTAAAAATCTACAAGTTTTTACATAAATTATAGCAATTTATTGAGTGACTATTGTAGGGGCATGCCGTTTATAAAATGAAAGTACATTTTATCCTTTTAAGTGGCACTATTGCATTTTTAAAACCTGAAAAGCTAGCCTTCCTACAAAGCAGGCAGATAATATTTACATGTCCTAAAACCCACACTAGGAATCTCCTCTGGGTTGCAAAAATGAAGCTTGGTCAGAGATCTTCAGCATCCCGCACGCTTCTAGTTATGTCAGATGGCGGATCAGCTGCTGCGCATTGTGGTTCCTTCTGGTGGTCCATATGTCCCTACAGGTTCCTGTAGTGATGTAGGGGCTGACAGATGAAATCATAGAGTGCAGAGTGGGGAATCATCTGTCAACACTCCCAGGAGTGTGCCTGATACTCTCTGCAAAGAAAGCAAATAATACTTACAGTACCTGTCCCACCAGCCATGCCACCAAACTCTTCTGGGTTGAAGGATGAAGCTTGCGCAAAGACCTTTACCATTCTGCACATTTTCGAGTGTGTTGGATTATGGCTTCCTCCTCTGCGCTATGTGGTTTCTTCCACCAGCCTGTGAGTAGGTGCAGTGCTATGCAGCAGACAGTAAACACACTGGGCCCACGTTTGGCAATAACAATATATTGTAGAAAAGTTCTGCAAAACAACAGGTCCAAACAGGAGCACACCTGACTAGAGCCACTTACAACAGAGACAGCGGTGGACCAGTAATATGCAGTTAGGAAGATGCCAACAGCAGCTGCCATGAGGAGCGGAATGCGGCCTGGCCGGTCCACACCCAAAAGAGAGTGTTCCTGAGAGGTAGACGTAGGTCCTGCACTGTCTCTATTCCTTTGGAACCTTTCCCTATTTCTTAGTACTTTCCCTGTCAGACAGAGATCCTTTCCTTGCTCTAACCACTAGCAAAAAGAGTGCCAAGCCCGAGAGCTGGAGTCCTTATTAGACTCTGCCTGACCCAAGATGGCCAGCAGAGTCACATGGGGTGCCAGCATCCAATCGAATAGCTGCCTCCATGTGACCAAGCAAATCATAGAGGAACCAGGTTCCTCTTGATTTCCTCCTCCATCTGCATTGAGGCTGCAGTCAAGCGCCACCTGCAGTGGAGAATACAGACTCCACCTGCCTACAAGCCTCTACGTTACAACAGGACCCTGTAGTGACGTACAGTCCACTGGAAGAAATAACAATGCGCAGTGGCTGACCAAGCAACTGACACACCTAGAAGTGTGCTGGATGCTGAAGATCTCTGACCAAGCCTCATTCTTCAACCCAGAGGAGTTTGGTGGAGTGGGCAATGTGACAGGAAAGTATGAATTGCTTTCTTTGCAGAGGACTTGCTTTTCAGGCTTTAAAAATAGTGACAGAATCACTTTAAGGCTCTTATTCTGCTTTCAGCTTTATGCCAAACTGCAGGCAGTGAAGGGAGAGATCCAAGACCAACATGATGAATACGTACGGGTGAGACAAGATCTCGAGCAAGCACAAAATGAGCAGACCCGAGAGCTGAAATACAAGTGAGTGTCAGACCATATTTCTTGTTCTGAGAAAAGGTCCTGAGAACACCAGATTGAATGTTTGGTTCCTCTTATTATGTTTCATGCAGGTATTTGATCATCGAAAACTTTATTCCTCCGGAAGAGAAGAATAAGATCATGAACCGCCTGTACTACGATGCTGAGGAGGACCAGTGGAAGTTCCAGCCGCTTGTACCACCTGGAAAGTGAGTCAATCACAGCTTTCTCCAGAAATGGTTTTGGAAAAGTAGGCTTTTAATGTGGACTGTGTTAGCCAAAAAGCTAAATACACAGTTGAAATACAAAATATCCATTATTCTGTTCAGTCTTGCAATCCATGGACCAAGGAAGGTGACAGCACAGTTGGGTTACATTTTTTGCACTTCAACAACAGGGATGGGTCAATAACAAGAGGAAGATGGGGGTAGGCTAGTCTTTCACACTACTATGAAGTGTTGAATCTTGCAGATTTGGAGCACCCCATCTTCTAGGGTCAAGTCTAGACTTTTGAACATATGCATGGACGCTCTTAGTTTCCTGCACTCAAAGGGAACCTCCAGCCAAAGAATGAGGAGGCAGGACACAAAGCCCTAATCTTCAGAGGAGAGAAGTATTGCTTATCCCAGCAGACAGTTTATCCAGGCCAGCCCCCAGTTTAATTTGCAAAACCATTGTATTTTTAATGACAGGCAATGCATAGAAAAGAAAAAAAATATCATTTTTAAATACACTGTTGTGCAGAAGCATTTGTGAACCATGCCGTTGGGAGTTACATGCTTCATTTTCAGCAAGGTTTGCTGAGCGACAAAATGCACAGCAAATTGCATTGCTATGAATGTGTCCCAATCTACTCTCTATAATTAAATCATGTTATCATTTTGCCTTTGATCTAGCGCCGGTGGCAGTACAATGAAGAGGCGCCCGTCCTCGGCTGTTGGTTACAAGAGGCCTATAAGTCAGTATGCCAGGGTTGCCATGGTGATGGGCTACCACCCAAGGTACCGGGTGAGTAATTAATATTAATATTAAATTCCAGGGGCACCTAAGGGTTTTAATCAGCTGAATGAATTAAACTTTTATTTTGTGATCTAGTCCATCATACACCCCAACCATCTCAATCTTCTTGTTTTTGGGACACAAAATGGGAGTGACACCTATAACAAACCTGACACCTAAAACAAATTAGCCTCAGCGATATTAAAGACACTGCCTAATGTACGTATGGTTAGTTCTGTAGTGAGCCTTGTACTCCTTAAAAACTGGGAGCTGTATTACAAGATGGAAACGGGTTTCTTTGCAGAAGCTATTTAGTCCACTCCTTCCTGTTCTTCCCACCTCTGTATTGGCTACAGTGTCTGAAGGGGTTAATAGGCAATTGAGAGGGGGTAGACTATACAGTGACCAGAATAAAACCTGGTTGCCCAATATTAAAGGGAATTGGGATGCTTAGAACTTTAGGTGTTGGTGCCATAAAATGCATGAACTATAATCGAGGCAGACCTTCTCTTTTAGTGTTTGTTAACAGTCTTTGAAAAGTGACCTGCAGTGGAACAAAGCCTTTGCGCAGACTATGGACAATTAATTATTTGCATATTGGTCCTGATCTTTCTGCATACTTTTAATATGAAATTACACTATTCTAAAAGATCTTTAAAGATCACAACAAGGACTCTAGAGTTGAGTTTCAGTCATGTCTAACAACTGCTACATACTCACCAATATTATGGTCCCTGTTCTTGGGGCTCTGTTAACCCTGCCCATGGTCTGCTTTACTGAATATACTAAGATAACTTCTCTGCTCACAAGTGCAACAAATCACAGTGGTAAGCAGCTGGGGAACACAACTCGTAAATTTGGCTTTTCCACAGGTCACCAGGTAGCCTCCAAGCTCTGTACTCTCATTGGACATGGAGATACCAAACACTGGACAACAAAAAGGAAGGAGGGCCATCGGCCTAGTGCATTACCAACGGTACAATTTATTAAAATGTAAAACACCGAAAATTATACTCACCTCCCTCCTCTTGTGCTTGAGGGTGGGGTTATCTGAGTCCAGACCACTAGCACTATATAATCATGTAGTTAATGGCAGACAGGTAGCTCTGAGGAAGAGGGATTAATATCTAAACTTATCAGTGTCTGCTCTGCATTGGGTGTCATTTGTGCCTTTCTAGAACTACAAATTGAGTTGCCTTTAGGTTCAAGTTATGTGCCTTACAATCCTTTGGTTTTGTGAGTATAATTGTCTGAGTTTTACATTTTAATAAATGGTTCCATTGGCAATGTACTAGGCTGGTACACCCTCCTTCCTTTTTGTCGTCTTTTGTACGCCCACTGCTTGATTGGGAACGCCCAGGCAGGGCTGGCCCCAAGACATTGCACTACCTGGGTTCAAGAATGAAATGCTGCCCACCAAAAGGCCCCCACAGCCATTATTTTATATCATCAGGGCTTTTTTTCAGCGGGAACACAGGGGAATGCAGTTCCGGCACCTCCTGGACTGACTTTCTGTAATGGTAAGGGGTGCTGGGGTGTGCTGCAGGGTATTGATGCTCACTGCTGGGGGATCTATTCTAGCTGGAGGGCATATATTTTTGCAGGGAGGGTCTATTTTTGCTAAGGAGGTCTATTGTTGCTGGTGGGGGACCTATTGCTGCTGGGGGTGGGTCTTAGGTTGCTGGGGGGTCAGTTGTTGCTGAAAGACATCTACTGTTGGGGGGAGGGGTCTATTGTTGATGGCTGCCGGTGAGTCTATTAATGCTGGCTTTGCGGAGATCTGTTGATGCTGCCAGGAGTATATTGATGCTGGGGGGGAATTTTGTTGTGGGTTGCTCCATTGCTGTTAGGGGGATCTATTGTTGTTGGCTGCAGGGGATCCATTTTACTGCTTTTCTTGATATCATTACCAAATTCCATACAAATTACTTAGCAACACAAAATGATACTTGGTTCTGTATTGTCTAAAAGGGGCAGTACTGGGAGGTGGGTAGGGGATGGAACCAAGGGACGGTGCTCGGAGGTGGGTAGGGACGGAGAAAAGGGGTGACTCAAAAAGGGGGAGTTCCTGCACCTATTGTCTGAGAAAAAAGCCCTGTATATCATGATAATTACAACTAAAATTAAATGTATCAGGAAGTCAGATTTACATGCAACAGCACCTTGTCTATATACAGAATGATATGACATACCATTATGTTTAATTCCAAATCACAAACTCCATATCACAGACTCCCCTCATCACAGACCATCCTATCACAGATCCCCCCTCATCACAGACTCCCCTTATCACAGATCCCCCCCATCACAGACTCCCCTTATCACAGATCCCCCCCATCACAGACTCCTCTCCTTCATAGATCCACCCCCCATCACAGACTCCTCTTCATCACAGAGCCCCCGTTCACAGATCCCCCCTACCCCCCTATCACAGATCCCCCCATCACAGATTCCCCTCATCACAGACCCCCCATCACAGTTCTCCATTGATATTACAGATTGCCCCTTCCATAAGATCACAGCATTCCCCCTACCCTACCTTATTTACACAAGACAGAAGCATGGCAGGTCCGGACAGAGGGCAGGACTTTTCATGTGAAAGACAGGTGATTGATTGGTTACTAGACAGCTGGGCAGTCCCAGCAATCACCTGCTTCTTAACTTGAAAAGTCCCGCTCTTTGTCTGGACCTGCCGTGCTTCCCAACTTGTGTAAGATAGGGGAGGGGGAGTGCTGCAATTTTATGGAAGGAACAGACCTGCCACGTCTGCTGGGCCAGGTGGGGGAAAGCTGTACACCTGATCTGGTGCAGGCTCCATGCTCGCACTCAGCCTATTTCCACTCGCCAAATGTGAGCAGGCGAGTGGAAATTTTGAGGCCTGCAGTCTGCAGATGACAAAGAAGTCTGCTATAAATAAATCACTGTGAGTGTCAATTTGTCACCCCTCTCAAAGTGCCACCTGGGTCCAATGGACCCAGCGGGACCCATGGTAGGGCCGGCCCTGCACACAGATCACAGCCACTGTATGGGTTGGTCCCGTCTCTAATTATACAGAGGCAACTATCATTTACACTTTACAGGTTGACTGCACCCAAGCCCTGCCATTAAATATGGAGGGACCAACCACTCGCACCCTCCGAACCCTGCAAATAATTCCATTTTGAGTTACTGTGCATGTGAAGTAACTCAACTAGGGTTGATGTTGTAATCCCGAGACATTGCCCTACGACACATCATTGGTGGGACAGAGGGCCAGGATTCTGGCAGATAGAAATAGGGAAAGTGGGAAGATTTCCATAGCTATGCTTGTTGTGGACTTTGAAAATTTAAATTCTTCACGATGCTTACAGATATAGAGGTCAGGAATGGTTTATTTAAAAGTGATTTTACTGCTTGTTTAGAATATGTAGAATAATGTGCATGATCTAGATCAGGGATATGAAATTAGCGGACCTCCAGCTGTTGCAAAACTACAAGTCCCATCATGCCTCTGCCTCTGGGTGTCATGCTTGTGGCTGTCAGAGTCTTGCTATGCCTCATGGGACTTGTAGTTCTGCAACAGCTGGAGGTCCGCTAATTGCATATCCCTGATCTAGATGGTTCAGCTTAATAAAATGGCAACAAATGCCCTTTGAGGTGTTGGCATGCCATTGGCTTCTGAAATTGTCTCCTTTGCACACCTAGCACCCCTGAAACCAATGTACCCTTATTATTAAAATATCAACTTTTGCCCAGGAAAGAACTGATACACCCCCTTACCCTGCATCTCATAATGCTATATAAACACTTCTGAATAGTTCATTAAGGTGCCTGCAATGCAGAAAGAATTCAGTCTGAGCTTTGAATGTACCCTGCTTCAGGAGCCTGGCGGGGGCGTAGAGGAGGAATTTTCACTAGAAGAGGTTATGGGCACATTTTGCTTTTTGTTGCCTAGCAATGACAACCTAAATTGCAAATTCTAGATTTTTTTTTAAGTGTATGTAAGCACAAAATCTATTTTTCTGTATGTTTGGCATCATGTCTCACCATATACAATTTCCCCAAGCAAGTTAGTTTATTTGTGTATGTGTTGAAAAGTTTCTAACCAGTGCCATTAACAGGACTACCTGATTCAGGCTGACTATTAGAAGTGTTGTCAGCCAGCCACGTGTACTCCTTCTGTTTGGCTGCCTTTCCGCATCCAAAGGGCCAACTGATGGAGCACACATGGCTGGCTGACAACCAGGGCCGGACTGGGAATAAAATCCAGCCCTGGAAATAATTTCATACCAGCCCCATAGCATTATTATACCAGCCCAACATCATAACCATCATAACGTCATTATTTTCTTGTTCATGAAAAGGGAAAACCATGCATTTTAAAGCACATCTGAAGAGCGTATTATATATAGATAAGATATGAAAGCAATAGATATAAATATAAAACAGTAAATTGCAGTTAAAAGTAGTAAAAGTGGAGCAATCATCAAGGGGGACACCTGGGACTCTGGGTAATGTGGGGGGGGGACTCTGGTGACCAGAGACCACCTTCCGCAGAAAGAATACACTAAGGTAAGGGGGGGGGCGTGGGTTAATGATATAGGGGGGAAACCTTTATATCAGTGCCCCCTTACATTACTGTATTCACTCCCCCCTTACATCAGTGACCCCCCCCCCCTCAGACTGGCCTGGCGGTGCTGTCACTGACCTCCTCTCAGGTGCACCTTGCAGGGATCAGTCAGTTGGCTCCAGCTTGGTGGCTCTGGTTTTCCTATAGTCTCCTCTCCACAGTCCACACATGTCTGACTTCTCCCATGATCCCCATCCCGGCGGTGCTCCCATTCTTGACTCCTCTCCAGACTCCCTCAGAGACTGTAGACATGATAAAAGACAAGAGAAGGTCAGAGGTTGCGGACATGGTACAAGAGATGGTTAGAGGCTGTGGGCATAGTACAGGAGATGGCAGGGCTGGACTGGGATAAAAATTTGGCCCTGGAATTCATCCAGACCAGCCCACTTTAGTTGTGCAAACAAGCACAAAAACAGTATATAAACTATACGCAATTGTGCAAAAAAACATAAGAGGCATAACTTAAGGAGTCCTCACTAACCTCTTTTATTATTTCACTTATTCTCATCTGTATTTTTCTCATCTTTCTCACATCACTGCGTGAAGTTAAGGGCGAACCAAGAAAGCCATTACTTTGACAGGCTGCCACTGAAACCGGCCCACAGAGCCATCAGCCCACCGGGAAACTCCCTGTAGTCCCAATGGCCAGTACATGCCTGGGAGATGGTCAGAGGCTGCAGGCATAGTACAGGAGATGTCAAGATGTCAGAGGCTGCGGCCATGGTACAGGAGATGGTCAGAGACTTGGGACATGATCCTAAAGATGTTTAAGAGACTCAGGGAGGCTGGTATGACTCACAGGCAGCATCTCTGAGACCCCCCCCCCACTTCTAGAAACCGGTAGATTCTAGAAGGATGGGAGTGGAGAAGGGTTGCCACCACCCGGACAGTTCGGGTTTTGAATCATGTGTCCAGTTTCAGTCCCCCTGAAACCCAGACACAATATCCAGACAGGAATGTGGCTCGAACAGGGCTTGACAGGAGGGTGAGGGGGCACTACGCACGCCACATTACTATTCTCTTTGGAGCACCCAAAAGTGTCCCAGGTCTGTTATGATTCTATAACCTATACTTAAAAAAAATCAATAAATTGCTGTGCGCTGCTAAAGTGTGCGGGTTTGGCTTGAAGAAAAAGTGGCAACCCTAGAGTGGAGGTGAGGAGGAGCTGCCTGGAGTATTCTGAGGGCCCTGACCAATCCCCAACAGAGGGGTTGGCAATGGGCAGGCCCCCTCAAATACTCTGGGTCATCCCAGCTGGGGGAGGGGAGTGCGGGTGGAAGCTGGAGATTGAGTGTTAGCCTGTCGGTGACCCTCTAGTCTGGGCAGGTGACCCCCTGGGTTCGGGTACGGAAGGGACCTTCTTCACGACACACAGAAGTGTCCGTATCAGGAGGCAGCAGAGCAGAAGTTGAGGACAGCAGGAGAACATTGCCAGGAAAATCTCCAGTGAGGAAGACAGCCAAGAGGGCTGGTGAGTGTTACAGCCAGAGGACTGAGAGTCATGCCTGAAGGGACTGGGTGCAAGCAGTCTGGGATGGAAGCAGAGTCAGTCTGGGGGGACTGTCGAGGTTTAGCCAGCATGGCAAATGAAAAGGGCAGCTGCAGCCAGGTAGGCTGGCAGGGCCTGAGGAGGTGGTGCTGGGATCAATAGCCACAGGAGTAGGTACTTTTTGCTACACTTCCAAAGGGGCTCGCAGTTCCTGCCTGCAAAGGGCATTTGCTACAGATCTAACTGAGCCTTTGTTGGATTAACCATACAGTGCCAGCTGGTCCTGGGAGTTGTTATGCAAGCAAGATTGTGCTGGAGGTAGAGGGTAAGTGTATATGCAGTCTGTACAGTGCCTTAAAAGTATTCATACCCCTGTATTTTACTGGGATTTTATGTGATAGACAAACACAAAGTGGCACATAATTGTGAAGTGAAAGGAAAGTGATAAATGATTTTCAATTTTTTTTGCAAATAAATATGTGGAAAGTGTGGCGTGCATTTGTATTCAGCCCCCTAACTAAAATCTAGTGGAACCAATTGCCTTCAGAAGTCACCTAATTAGTAAATAGAGTCCTCTTGTGTGTAATTTAATCTCAGTATAAATACAGCTGTTCTGTGAAGCCCTCAGATGTTTGTTAGAGAACTTTAGTGAACAGACAACATCATGAAGGCCAAGAAACACATCAGACAGATCAGGGACAAAGTTGTGGAGCCATTTAAAGCAGAGTTAGGTTAAAAAAAATATCCCAAGCTATAAACATCTCATTGAGCACTGTTCAATCCATCATCTGAAAATGAAAAGAGTATGGCACAACTGTGAACCCACCAAGACATGGCCGTCCACCTAAACTGACAGGCCGGTCAAGGAGATCATTAATCAGAGAAGCAGCCAAGAGGCCCATGGTAACTCTGGAGGAGTTGCAGAGATCCACAGCTCAGGTGGGAGAATCTGTCCACAGGACAACTATTAGTTGTGCTCTCCACAAATTTGGCCTTTATGGAAGGTGCAAGAATAAAGCCATTGTTGAAAGAAAGCCATAAGAAGTCCCATTGGCAGTTTGCGAGAAGCTATGTGGGGGACACAGCAAACACGTGGAAGAAGGTGCTCTGGTCAGATGAGACCAAAATTGAACTTTTTGGCCTAAAAGCAAAACGCTATGTGTGGTGGAAAACTAACACTGCACATCACCCTGAACATACTGTCCCCACCGTGAAACGTGGTGGTGGCAACATCATGTTGTGGGGATGCTTTTCTTCAGCAAGGACAGGGAAGCTGGTCAGAGTTGATGGAAAGATGGATGGAGCCAAATACAGGGCATTCTTAGGAGAATACCTTCAATGCCCTGTACACACGGTCGGATTTTCCGACAACAAATGTTGGATGTTAGCTTGTTGTCGGAAAGTCCGACCGTGTGTATGCTCCATAGAACATTTGTTGTTGGATTTTCCGACAACATTTGTGTGACCGTGTGTATGCAAGACAAGGTTGAGCCAACATCCTTCGGAAAAATTCCACGATTTTGTTGTCGGGAAATCCTATCATGTGTACAGGGCATTAGAATCTGCAAAAGACTTGAGACTGTGGAGGAGGTTCACCTTCCAGCAGGACAACGACCCTAAACATACAGCCAGAGCTACAATGGAATGGTTTAGATCAAAGCATATTCATGTGTTAGAATGACCCAGTCAAAGTCCAGACCTAAATCCAATTGAGAATCTGTGGCAAGACTTAAAAATTGCTGTTCACAGACGCTCTCCATCCAATCTGACAGAACTTGAGCTATTTTACAAAGAAGAATGGGCAAAAATGTCACTCTCTAGATGTGCAAAACTGGTAAAGACATCCCCAAAAAGACTTGCAGCTGTAATTGCAGAGAAAGGAGGTTCTACAAAGTATTGACTCAGGGGGGCTGAATACAAATGCACCCCACACTTTTCACATATTTATTTGTAATAAATGTTGAAAACCATTTATCATTTTCTATCCACTTCACAATTATGTGCCACTTTGTGTTGGTCTATCACATAAAATCCGAATAAAACACATTTACGTTTTTGGTTGTAATATGGCAAAATGTGGAAAATTTCAAGGGGTATGAATCCTGTTTTGCCGCGATCAGAATTTCGGCCCGCAAAAGACCGATGAGAGTTTTTCGTCGGGAAAAAAAAAAACGTGTGTATGCTCCATCAATCTTTTGCTGGCGGAATTCCAGCCACCAAAAGATTGAGAGCATGCTCTCAATTTTTCGCTCGGGAAAAGTTCCTATCCGAAAATGCGATCGTCTGTGGCAATTCCGACGTGCAAAATTCCTACGCATGCTCGGAAACAATTCGACTCATGCACTGAACTTCATTTTCTCGGCTCGTCGTAGTGTTGTATGTCACCGCGTTCTTGGCGGTCGTAATTTCAGCAAACTTTTACGTGACTGTGTGTATGCAAGGCAAACTTGAGCGGAATCCCGTCGGAAAAGCCGTCATATCTTTTTCTGACGAGAAGTCCGATCGTGTGTCCGCGGCATTTCAGGGCACTGTATATAGTTTGTGTCCCTGAAGAGTTCTGCTATTTGATCAAGTGGGCATCTCATAATACCCTCAACCCTATTCAACTTCAGTTCCCCTAATAAAATACAAAAACAAAACTGCAAGGACTGATTCTTGACTCCAGCGTGATATGGAAAATTCTGTGTGTCTGGCTGTGCAGGGTGGGAGATATTTCATTCACCAGCGGCTCCTGGGGGGGAAGTGCTACATTTATATCAGTCACCCCTTGCCCCCCCCCCCCTTAACAGAATTAGATTTTTTTTGGACAGGGGGGCACCCCTTCCCCATACTCCTCCATTCCTCGCGTAGGTGATAATGATGTGTACAGTGCCCACAGCCTCCTGGGACATGTGACAGGTCTCAGGAGTCTGTGGGGTACTCTATGGCACTGAGCCATGTCATGGAGGGGGTGGTGAAATATAGGTATGGGGGGGGGTTCCTCCTTAAGAAAACTATATACAGTAAGGCATGATGCACATACTAAAATAGATTTTGGGTTTAGATACATTTTAGGCCCCAAGCACACTGGACATTCAGTCCTGATGTATGACTAGGGTTGCCACCTTTTCTTCAAGTCAAACCCGGATACTTTAGTGGCGCACAGCAATTTTTTTTTTTTTTTACAGCATATACTATGCAGTCCATATATTTTCTGATTAATTAACATTTATAATCATATGAAGTTAATCACAAGAGTCCCCTCTTACATCAGAGTCCACAGAGTTCCCCTTTTACATCTGAACTTGCTGAGTTTCTTTACATCGTAAGGGGGGGACTCTGCAGACTGATGTAAGGGAGAACTCTGGGGACTCTGACCTAAGGGGTGCTCTGGGAACCCTCATTTAAGGGGGAACACTGAGAACACATTACACTCTTGGCTTAGACAACTGCAGACAGCAACCCTGCTGGGAAGCCAGAGTCCGGTCTGAATAATGTGTCCGGGTTTCAGGTGGTCTGAAACCCGGACACATGATTCAAAACCCGAACTGTCCAGCTGAGTCCCGGACAGGTGGAAACCCTATGCATGACGCTTTGGTGTTTAGGTACGGGTGGAAGGCAGAGATGCACCATCCAGCCAGCAGCCTAAAAAACTCTATGAGAGGCTGCAAGCTGCTGCAGCTGGACGGTGGACCAAGTGATACCAATGTTTAGGGCAATATGTTGCCCAAATCATACCTTCTAGATAAAAAAAAAGGCCTTTCACATTTAGCCCCAGTATGAGGCGTACCGGAGCTAAATGCCCACTTTGCATGAGCCCTTAAAGATTAACTCCACTTGCGTGGGGTAAAAAATTAGCAAATAAAAAAGAATAATATAGCGTATACAAATTGCAACACAAGTCATATTGTGATTGAATGTTAACAAATATTAGCTTTCCTTTTCAATCTGTAGCTCTGTAATTTTCTGTAAAATGTAATGCAATATGGCTACCTGGAGTTGTTCTGTACAGAGATGGTATACAGAACGCTCCCCAGGTATGTCATTTCCTGCTTGTGTGATTGACTCACTGATTGTCCCAGAAGTCTACTCTGAGATACAAGTCAGATTTTTGGCATCCCCTGCAACAAAATTGGCATTTTTGGTAAGATACTCCCAAATGGAAATCATGTCTAAAGGGATGCAGACCCTGTCACTTTTATCATTAGAGCCCTGCAGATACAGCAGCTGATTGATAATTACAAAACTACTCCCATACAGATTCACTGAGCACATTCTCACAGACTGACAAACAGCTATTTTTTCAGAATTACAGGTAGGACTCTGCAACAAAGTTTGTTCCAATCCCTGCAATTGACATAGATCACCCAGAAGAGAATATTTTATTTCTTCACAAAATTGGAGTTACACTTTAAGCGTGCTTTTTTACGTTCTTGTAACCATTTTTATGGTTCTATTCCAAGGCGGAAAATATCATGTTCTTGGAGCTGGACCTGACACCTCCGACTGTGTTTGAAATGGACTTCACTAAGGAGCGGGCTGAGCAGGACCCCCGAGCTCTGCACCTCGAGAGACTGACTCGTCTGGACAGCCTTCTGGAGCGCCCGGCCGCTGCACGTGTTCGAAAATCCAGGTCATGGTAAGCAATCATTTGGCTCTCTCATATGCCCCTTCTCTAGTAAAGTGTTATTTTCAGCGATAGTAAATAAATAACTAGCGCTATGTGTAAAAATATATATAAATATAAAGTGCAAATCTCTAAAATAAATAAATCCTACATATAAATGAATAGTCCATGAAATGAAAAAAAATGAAGAAATGAAACATGAAAAACTGTTCTTGTGATCAGTGTATCCACACAATTCCACCACAGTGATTTTATGGACTCTTCATTTTTTCATTTTATGGACTATTCACTTATATGTAGGATTTATTTATTTTAGAGATTTGCACTTTATATTTATATATATTTTTACACATAGTGCTACATTTATTTATTTACTATCTATTTTGAAATTAGTGTGGTGCACCACTTGGAATGTTTAGCAGCTGTGCACGTTTATTATTAGGTTACCTTATTTAAACATCACAATATTTTTCACTTGTAGCGCTGATTGTTTCATCTTATAATTTATATCATGAAAACCACTTGAGGCTCGTCTTTTTACAAACCAAAATATATATGCACCCACAATTAAACGTTAATTTGGTGAAGTTTTGAGACCACTAAGCTTTTCAATCAACAAGGGATTTGACGATTGCAGAACTATAGATATGACTCAGCTGGGGACCTCGGCAAAGAGACCACTGCTTCTACAGAGAGATTAAAGCTATGTACACATGATAGGATTTTCCAACAACAAAACCGTGGATTTTTATTCCGAAGGATGTTGGCTCAAACTTGTCTTGCATACACACGGTCACACAAATCTTGTCGGAAATTCAGATCGGCAAGAACGCGGTGACGTACAAGACGTACGACGAGCCGAGAAAAATGAAGTTCAATAGCCAGTGCGGCTCTTCTGCTTGATTTATTTATTTCAGGTACTTATATAGCGCTGTCAATTTATGCAGCGCTTTACATATACATTGTACATTCACATCAGTCCCTACCCTCAAGGAGCTTACAATCTAAGGTCCCTAACTCACATTCATACATACTAGGGACAATTTAGACAGGATCCAATTAACCTACCAGCATGTCTTTGGAGTGTGGGAGGAAACCGGAGTACCCGGAGGAAAACCACGCAGGCACAGGGAGAACATGCAAACTCCAGGCAGGTAGTGTCGTGGTCGGGATTTGAACCAGTGACCCTTCTTACTGCTAGGCGAGAGTGTTACCCACTACACCACTGTGCCACCCAATTCCAAGTATGCGTGGACTTTTGTGGGTCGGAATTGTGTACACACGATCAGGATTTACGACAACAAGTCTTGTTGTCGGAAAATTTGAGAACCTGCTCTTAAACATTTGTTGGCAGAAATTCCGACAACAAATGTTCTATGGAGCCTCACATCCAACATTTGTTGTCGGAAAATCCTATTTTGTGTACGGCCCATAAAGGTCCTTGTCTGCAGCATGCTGGCTTTTCTACCCAGGCTCTGGCATTCATTTTGATGCACCTGGAATGTATTCACCTGACTTTAACTGAAGGTTCATTTGAGCATTAAACTTGGCTACTTTACACCAGAGCCTAATGCATGTACCATTTACACTCATTGACTTAAAATTGAAGTTTAGCCCTAAAAAAGTTTTTAAAAAAATCTCTATTTCTTTAATGAGTTAACTTACCTGTAATGAACAATGTCTAAAATCATTGCACTAGATGGATCCTGTAAAAGTCTTCACTGCAGGGATGCCCCGTCCTCTTCCTGCCTCTGAATGTATGGTGCTGCTGGGATTATTATCTTCGGGGCTGCTGTGATATTGTTCCCAGCGAGGACCCACCCCCTCCTTCCTCCTCCCCATTGAGAAAAGTTCTCTCATTGATTTCACTACCTGAAACAGGATCTGTGAATGGGGGAGAGAATCGGGTGACTCCTTAGACTCTGCCCCATACAGATATCATGTTACAGGCAGTGAAAACAATGAAAGAATATATATCAATGGAGGAGGAAGGGGCAGTTCCTCATTGGGAATTTTTTTACAGCAGCTTCATAGAGGACCCAAAGCTGTTAACCCCTGCAGCGCCAAAAGTTGAGCTGCAGGAAGAGGACAGGACATCCTAGGGAGTGAAAATTTCTACAACATCCATCACCATGTACTGGATTTTTTCAGTAAAGTTGTGCTTTTTAAGCTAAAAAAAAAAAAGGTCACAGATATCTTAAGGCATGGTATTCTGATGCTACCACTGATAACAACCATGTTTTTGTGTTCCCAGGTGTCAGCAGCCCAAGGCTCTTCCATCTTCAACCACTCACATCTCTTTGTCTTCAAGCAGCCAAAGGCGTCAGCTTTCCCCTACCCATGAGTGACACTAACCACCCTAGATCTATCTACCCATGCACATTAACCCCTAAAGCCAGGCTTTGCTTCCAACTGATGAGGAGCAGATAGCGGGGTTCCCACCACTATCGTTGCTCAGCTTCGATCTGCCTGGAGATGAGACCTCAGCCGTAAAAGAAGTCAAGACTTTGTATTTATGGAATTTACATATTTATTTATTTATTACTCCTGTGGAAAGTCCATGCTGTCGATCTTCAGCACCTCTTGGCTCACTACAGGTGCTTGGGAAGTAGATCCTGGTGGACCTAAAAGTTTGTTTCTAGACAAATCTGTTTGGAAGCTGAGAATTGGCTACTTACCTGAAAGTGATCTAGGTGTTTTCTGTCTATTGCTCCAGCTGGCAGAAGGTTCAGCATGTGCTGTCTTCGTAAATCCAGCAGCCAAGTTTTTTTTAGAAGCTCAGCGATGTCTATATATCCCACGAGGACTGGGGGGGGGGGGTTCTGCTCACTTCTTCAACACTGTATTTCAGCATATGAGGCACAATTTAATCCTGGCTTGAATTTCTAAGACTTCAAAGCTTATGCTTCAAACGCCAGTGCCTTAACCCAAAGGCTTCCCAGCTTCATCATACACCACTTCTAAAAAAGGGAGTACAACAAGGTCACAAGATAATATCTGTGTTACATGGGAGAGTAATGTTAGTAGACTGTTCATGGAAAGTTGGATGCCATCAATCCTTTGACATGAATCACTAATGAGATCTAAAGGTGGTACCTGAATCTGTTGTTAGATGGGTGTTTTGGCTTGCTTCTTCTGATGTGGTCCAGACACAACTGGAAGGGTGGAAAGTGAGGCAGGATAGAGACTTTTGAGAGGTAATCATCTCTCATTGGTTGAAAAGTGAAGAATAACTTTAACAAAAATGAAGGATCATACGGGATATTTAACTACTAAGGACTTGGATATACCAGATCTCAGCAAATAGGCAGAGGATGCACTTTTTATGAAGGGACAGAGAACGCCAACATCCACGTGGCATACAACATTAAATCTATAGATTGGTCTTCAATATGGCATGGAATATAAGAGCTGTATGCACATTTAAAGCTGAAAACAACTTTTATTTTCTTTTACTACTTGAAAGTGAAGTTTCTTTTTATGTAAATTTTCTGGCATAACCACTATACAAAAGCAGAAAGTTGTGGGGATGTATGGATCTCTCTTCCCAAATCATCAGCGTGCTACAGACACACCACAAATTGTATTTTGTGGGCTCATGGAAATGGAAATAACATGTTGTGCAATAATGTTGAGTCGTTCTATGCAGTCACAAACCTTGCTGACTTGGCCAACTTGTGGCTGGCTAGCTGTTGTGAGAATTACAGGCAGTACTGCGTTGAGCCTTCCAAGGTTGATGCTTGTAGTTGTACAATTGTTGGAGAAGCCAGCTGTCCATCTCTGTTTCCAATCCTAATGTACATACAAATAACCATTAAAAGCATACAAAAAAAAAAAAACGCTACAAACTAGCGTAGATACTCCTTATGTCAATACCTGAAGCATACCTGTGCTTTGCCCATGCAGAGCAAAAATCCAAATGAAAGGTCCTACAATGATAGAGCTTTTATAACCACGTCCCCAGCTGCCTGTGTCTCCTAACGTCCCTCCATCCCAGAGCTAGAGCCTCCGTAAAACTCTTTGGCACAGTCAAGAATATCTGGAAGGGCCTACAAACCTCCCACTTTTTTTTATTATTTAATACTCCGGTTGTGAGCAAGGTACAATGTGGTGTGGCATGCAGTAAACATATGGAATCCAAGATAGGCAAGAGCAGTATATTGTAGAAAGGTAAACTAGGCTCGGTGGGTAGATATGTCTGTCCAGAGCCACATACAAACTGTAAGAGTGGTCTGTAGGCTTGAGAGATGCCAATAGCTTCTGCAGTGATGAGCAGAATGCGGCCTGGCTGGTCCACACCCAAAGGGGAGGCTTCCTGAAGCAAGGTATACATAGTCCCTGCACTGTCCCTACTCCTCTGTAACCTTTCTCTACCTCTAAGCATTGTCCCTGTCAGACGGGGAGGAACCTGTCCTTACACTCGCATAAAGCGCATCAAACCCGGGAGCCAGAGTCTTAAATAGACACTACCTGACCCAAGATGGCTGCTAATGTCACATGGAGTGCTAGTGTCAAATTGAACAGCCGTCTCCCTGTGACCGCAAAAAACGACCTTCCCCTTCTGCATTGCCGCTTCGGTTGAGCGCCACCTACAGTGGGGAACACAGACTGCACCTGCCTACATGCTGTCTTAACTGACTGAAAACTATATTAACTAAAAACAAAAAGTGTAAAGTCACCGCTAAATGAACTACTACAGAAAATCTAATATAAACACTAAATTACCAAATTATATTACATTATTGGCAAGGAGACAAGAGAGACGCTACTCCAGGTGAGATGATTAGGCTGATTTGGCTCCAGACATGGGTGCTAGCCCCAGGTCGCTTCCATGGAGCTGATATCAAAGAAAGAAATGACTGCACACCATGCCTAGTCCTGAGTTTGTTTATTGCACTATCCCAAAAGTGACACACACAGGACAATGACAAGTACAGATGGTTGACACATTTCCTACAAGAATTCTGTGCTTATTCAACTCTCAGGATTAGGCATGGCGTGGAGCCATTTATTTCTTTGATATATTATATTATTGATAAAGAAAATTTGGTGTTTATGTTGGATTCTCTGTGATAGTCCATTTAGCAGTGGTTTGATATTTATTTTTGGTTTATAAAGACTTTGGTATTAGACACTTTTTGAAATGTCAGATGCCTGTGTCCGCCCCATGCACCGTGGCCCCATCCATCTTTCCCTATGTCACTGCTTAGGCTGTAGTGACATAGGAGTCAGAGCGGCCTTTCTCAACCTTTTTACCCCAGAGGAACGCCAACAATTATTTTAAGGTCTTGGGGAACCCTT
The DNA here is from genome assembly GCF_042186555.1 of Aquarana catesbeiana. Classification (NCBI taxonomy): domain Eukaryota; kingdom Metazoa; phylum Chordata; class Amphibia; order Anura; family Ranidae; genus Aquarana; species Aquarana catesbeiana. Next base: position 33,731,702 of record NC_133327.1, read on the forward strand.
GCCAAAAACAATGCATTGCTGGCCAAAGGCAAAAATGCCACTTACATAAGTTGCCAAATGAAAGAATGTAACTCCTGCAGTGGTGGTCAAAGTGTCACAACTAAAATAATAATTTGAGTCATTCTACTGGTTTTGCCAAGTGGCAATGGTCTTGCATCTTTGCAGGCACCATCAAATGAAAGGTCAATCTTCCACATCTCAAGGAACCCTTAGCAACCTCTGGAGGAACTCTGAGTTTCCAGGTAACCCTGGTTGAGAATGGCTAAGTTAGGGGATGGAACCACGGCACAAGGACAAGAATCCCGGAAGTATTGAATGCCAAAGAGTTTTACAGAGGCTGTGGCACTGGGACAGAGAGAAGGTAGGAGACACTGACCAATCAAGAGGTAATTATTAAAAGAACTTCTATTGCAGGGCCATTCACCTGGATTTTTAAACATAACAAACATAACAGAATCGCTTTAATGCCCCCCTACCCATTTCTTTGCACCCCCACCACTCTGTTAAGCTGCTGTAAGCAAGGGCTCTGTGCTGCTTTAGTCCAAGATTACACTGATCTGAAGACTACCCAAACCCATGTGACAGCACTGGGCCTGTCACTACAACACATATTTATATCGGATGTTATATTTGCTCCTGGTGGATGAACAGCGCAACTGAAAAGTTTGTGTTGCTGGGGTAGAGTGGGGAATTTGCCTTCATGGGCAAAGCACAGTCTTTCATTAAAACTATCATTATAGGGGGAATATCATTTTAATTTGTGATCCTATCTGAGACTGTCAGTGTCAGTGTAATGCCAGGAGTGAACAGGAAGCAAACAGGAGCCCTGGCAGAAACAGAAAGATTTAATGGGTTTCACTAATGGATTTTTTAATGCATTTTGCTAAAGTGCACTAAAGAAGAGATAAACGCAAATCAAAAAAAAATCCTAGAACAGCTTTTCTGTAGCTTCCCCTTCTCTCTCCCTAAATAATTGCAATGAGAACACCAAACACATGTCCAAGGTAATTAATTGATCAAACCGATAGCAGAATAGAGCCAATGCGTTTTTGGGAGCCAAACACACTATGGGGGGTATTTACGAAAGGCAAATTTTAAAGGAGGAAGGAAAGTTTAAGGAGGGTAGTGTTGGTAAATGCAGCAGAATTCTTAAGCCCTGATAAAGGCATAGGGGGTTATTTACTAAAGGCAAATCCACTTTGCACTACAAGTGCAAACTACAAGTGCAAAGTGCACTTGAAATTGCACTGAAAGTGCACTCGGAAGTTCAGTCGCTTGTAAATCTGAGGGGTAGATCTGAAATGAGGGGAAGCTCTGCTGATTTTATCATCCAATCACGTGCAAGCTAAAATGCTGTTTTTTATTTTCCTTGCATGTCCCCCTCGGATCTACAGCAACTGCACTTCCAAGTGCACTTTCAGTGCAATTTCAAGTGCACTTTGCACTTGTAGTTTGCACTTGTAGTGCAAAGTGGATTTGCTTTTAGTAAATAACCCCCTATGTCTTTATCAGGGCTTAAGAATTTTGCTGCATTTACCAACACTGCCCTCCCTAAACTTTCCAAGCAGTAAATCACAGTTTTAGTTAGTATCTGCTTACTTGAGTACACTGAGGGGGTGGCAGTGATTAGGGACACTGACTGGTATATATATATATACTGTATATATCATTTTTTTTTTTTTTACAATTTTTTAAAAAATTTTTTACATACTGTCAGCACAATAGTGACACTGTACTACTCTGAAAAGGTGATCTGGATTTTTTTTTACATTGTGATTGCTTGTAAAGTGATGATCACTGTAAAAATCAATCTTTAACTGTCACAAATTTACTATTGTGATTGCTGTGATTGACTGCAGCTATCATGTGGTACAGGGCTGCTGTGAGTGGCCCTGTACCATGTGTTCACTGTGACTGTTCACAGAGATCACAATGGTAAGTGACATGAATGAAAGCCATTCATGACAATTGTGTTTACTTGTTATCATGTGATTGGTCACAGCGATCAGATGGTACCTGTGCCAAGCTCAGTAGCCTGGTATCGAGCACCGTGACACGCTGTGTCCACCAGACACAGTGACAATTAAGATATTTGCCAGCACACCACGGATCATCAAGTTGAGTCCAAGCGGTTTTTATTGAAGCATGATCGCATCACATACCTGACGAAGGGGTCCTGCGTGGCTCTGAAAGGTTGCACTGTCTTTATTGTGATGTGATCATGCTTCAATAAAAAAACACTTCGACTCAACTTGGTGATCTGTGGTGTGCTGGCAAATATCTTCATTGAGGCTTTCTGATCCAGTCTCCAGCTGGTGGTTGCTACAGCACCCAAAACTCTAGAGCACTCTTCAGGAACATGTGCGATGGGAATATGGAGTATCCCCAGACACAGCGGTCACAGGAGGGCGTGCACGAGGTGCATGAGCTGCAGAACGTCTTTGGACATCCTCCCGGAACTAGAGAGCACCCGCCCGGCCATATATGTACATTAGCCGGGTGTGAAGTGGTTAAGCACAGTCAGAATTCTTAAGCCCTGATGAAGGCGGAGTGTTTTTGACACCCAAAACGCATTGGTTCTATTCTGCCATGAATCAATTTTATCAACAAATTACCTTAGACTCTTAGACGTTTGTTTGGTGAAATTGGATGGTATGTGTGTGGATTCTCAACTCCTGGTCCTTTCCCTTTCTCCGGAGGTGGTCTCGTCTTGTGGAGTGCTGCCGAACCGGAGCCAGTGAGCTCAGTGACTATTTTAGTGACCCTTAGAAAAACCGAATCCAGAGCCCCATTTGTTCTTGTGTTTGCTCCATATCACTGCGGCAGCAAGGCTAGCAGGATATGAGGCCAGTGATTGACAAGTGTGGAGAGCTGTGTGATCACAGCAAAAATCAGGCTGCAATATGTAAATTCCAACGTTGACCTTCCTAAGAGTGTATTTAGATTTTACCCTTACAACCCATTTAACCGCATGGAGATATCTGGAATAACAATAGTGATTGTGTAAAGTCTATTTAGTGACCTGAGATGGAGCATGTTCCTTTTAGTTGGAGCTGTGGGACAGACTTGTAGCAGGGATGATAACCATTGTGGTAAGACCTCTCTCTTTCTTCTTATCTTCACAAACCAACTTAGCAAAATTCATTCTTCTACAAAACAGCAGTTCAGTAACTTGCTCAAAGGTTTTCTTGGAGTTCTAGATCTTGGATCTGGACATAAGTAAATATATTAAGCATCATGGGAAAAAACAAAAACATTTTCTATGCACAATATACAGTACTCCCTATGCAGTATACTTTCCGTATCTTATCTGAGCCTGAAATGGCCAAAATGAGCTGGCAATGAGGTTTAATGAATACAAAGTGGTTCGATGCAACGTTCAAACTCTTCACTCCTGTCATTGTCTGGGCACTTTTCTGTATATGTGTCTGAATGAGACAAGTCTTTTCATGTTGGGTAAATCTGTATATAATGCTTAGTGACTGTGTGATGGAGGTTATAAAGAGCTGTTATTAAAGCAAGCATTCCACTAAATACAGAACGGTCTTATTTCTATCCTATTAATAGAAGATGATTGTCCTCACTCCTGGTGCTGTGTGTGATTTTTCTCATGAGAATGTCTCTGCTCCTTCACATAACAAACACAACAGCAAGACGTATGTGCATTGTGAAACCTCTAAAGCTTTTTGTATATACAGCTAGACTACCCAAAGATGAGATTTCAAATATGGGTGATGATGGTGATGGTCTAAGTCTCAGTGTTTTTCTACTTTTTTTCAGTTGCAGCTTCCTTTAAAAGTTTGCAAAATCTCAAGAAATCCCACATTAAAATGTAAAACAACATAAATAAAAGTTACTTATGTCCTCCTATCACATCAGAGGTCCTCCCATCACACCAGAGGTACTCCCATCACATCAGAGGTCTTCCCATCACATCAGAAGTCTTCCTATCACATCAGAGGTCTTCCTATCATATCAGAGGTCTTCCTATCACATCAGAGGTCTTCCTATCACATCAGAGTTCCCCCATCATATCAGATCCTCCATCACATTAAAGATCCACCCATCACATTAGAGATCTGCCCATCACCTCAAAGATCCCCCCATTACATCAGAGATCCATCTATCACTCAAAGATCCCCCCATTACATCAGAGATCCATCTATCACATCAGAAGTCCTCCCATCACATCAGAAGTCCTCCCATCACATCAGAGTCTCCCCATTACATCAGAGTTTCCCCATCACATCAGAGGTCCCCCCATTACATCACAGTCTCGTCATCACATCAAAAGCCCCTTTTCATATGAGAGGTTCTTCCATCACATCAGAAGCCCCCCTTCATATCAAAGGTTCTCCCATAACATAAAAGTGGTCCCATCACATCAGAGGTTCCCCTATCACATCAGAGAGCCCCCATCACATTGGACATCCCTCATCCTATCAGAGGTCCCCCTATCACATAAGAGATCCCCCCATCACATCAGAGGTCCCACCATCACATCAGAGGTTCCCCCATCACATCAGATGTCCTCCCATCACATCAGAGGTTTCCATATCACATCAGAGTTTCCCCTATCACATCAGAAGCCCCCTTTCATATCAGAGGTTCTTCCATCACATCAGAAGCCCCCCTTCATATCAGAGGTTCTTCCATAACATTAGAGGTCCCCATCACATCAGAGGTCCCACCATTACATCAGAGGTTCCCCCATCACATCAGAGGTCCTCCCATCACATCAGAGGTCCCCCCATCACATCAGAGGTCCCCCCATCACATCAGAGGTCCCCCCATCACATCACAGTCTCATCATCACATCAGAAGCCCCCTTTCATATGAGAGGTTCTTCCATCACATCAGAGGATCCCAACACATCAGAGGTCCTCCCATCACATCAAGGTCTTCCAAATCACATCAGCTGACCCCCCTATCATATCAGAGATCACCTATTACATCAGAGATCCCCCCATCACATCAGAGGTCCCCCATCACATCAGAGGTACCCCTATCACATTAGAGTCTCCCCATCACATCAGTCTCCTCATCACATCAGAAGCCCCCTTTCATATCAAAGGATCTCCTATAACATCAGAAGTCCCCATCAAAACAAAGTCTTCCTATCACATAAGAAGCACCCCTATCACATTAGAGTCTCCCCATCTCTTCAGTCTCCTCATCACATCAGAAGCCCCCTTTCATATCAAAGGATCTCCTATAACATCAGAAGTCCCCATCACAACAAAGTCTTCCTATCACATAAGAAGCACCCCTATCACATTAGAGTCTCCCCATCACTTCAGTCTCCTCATCACATCAGAAGCCCCCTTTCATATCAAAGGATCTCCTGTAACATCAGAAGTGCCCATCACAACAAAGTCTTCCTATCACATAAGAAGCACCCCCCCCTTCACATCAGAGGTCTCCTCATTACATCAGTGCCACCTCTTCAAAACAGAGAGTCCCCTCTCCATGTCAGATATCCCCTTTCACCTCAGAGGTCTCCATATACACAAGAGCCTACTATAACATCAGAGTACCCTCATCACATCAGAGCCCCCCTCTTCTCATCAAAGCACTTTGATTAGATGGAGCAGATCTGATAGAGATGGGCTTCTGTCCTCTCCTGAATGCTGGGGATGGCCCTTAATGCCACCTGCACTGGATCAGCATCATGCATTGGTTGTTATCAAGCTTAATTTATTTATTTTATTTACTTATATAGCACCGTCAATTTACGCAGCGCTTTACATGTACATTCACATCAGTCCCTACCCTCAAGGAGCTTACAATCTAAGGTCCCTAACTCACATTCATACATACTAGGGACAATTTAGACAGGATCCAATTAACCTACCAGCATGTCTTTGGAGTGTGGGAGGAAACCGGAGTACCCGGAGGAAACCCACACAGTCACAGGGAGAACATGCAAACTCCAGGCAGGTAGTGTCGTGGTTGGGATTCAAACCAGGAACCCTTCTTACTGCTTAGGTGAAAGTGCTAACCACTACACCACTGTGCCGCCCATGGCATCATCAGCCCGCCACATGGCAAATCATGCCACTGATTCAAAGCCAATTGGGTGTTGTGTTGATGGCACTCCAGGGGAACCGAAACGGCACAACTACTGGTGTTTTATGTCTTTTGGGAACTCCAACAGTGACCCCTTTTCAAGGATCACTGAATGGGGCTAATAAAGGACTGGTTTGTACGTGTGCCAGTGGAAGCTTGCCTTATGCGTCAACACGGTCTCATAAAATAATTTATCTAAGAACGTTTTTTAAAACAGTCTTTTAAAAATGAAGGTCAGTAAAAGGCCTCATGCACACACCAGTAAAGAATTTCCTCAGGATCTAGCTGGCTAACCCCCAAACATTATATTATATATATATTTTTTTAGCAGAACCCCTAGGGAATAAAATGGCAAGTGTTGCAATTTTTTATGTCACACGGTATTTGCGCAGAGGTTTTTCAAACACATTTTTTTGGGGAAAAAATACACTATAATGAATTAAAAAAACCAAAACACAATATATATATCCCAATTTTTTTGTAAAATATGAAAGATGATGTTACGCCAAATAAATAGATACCTAACCTGTCACAATTTTAAAATTGTGCACACTCGTGGAATGACGACAAAATACGGTACTTAAAAATTTCCATAGGCAATGCTATTTACAGGTTACCTGTTTAGAGTTACAGAGGAGGTCTAGTGCTAGAATTATTGCTCTCGCTCTAACGTTCATGGCGATACCTCACATGTGTGGTGTGAACACCGTTTACATATGCGGGCGCGACTTATGTATGTGTTCACTTCTGTGCGCGAGCTCAGAGGGAAGGGGGGCTTAAAAGTTTTTTTTCTTATTTATTTTTACACTGTCCCTTTATTTTTTTTATTTTTATTGATCACTTTTATTCTGATTACAAGGAATGTAAACATCCCTTGTATTAGAATTGAGGATAACAGGTCCTTTTTATGGAGAGGTCTGGGGTCAAAAAGACCTCAAATCTCTTCTTTACATTAAGGCCTCATGCACACTGGACATTTTTACAGCTGCTGTGTTTGGCTTCAGGTGTTTTTTTCTACAGCCAGTAAACTCCCCAGCATGTTATCCTATGTGTCCATGCACACATAGGCTGTTATTAGCATTTTTTGGCAGGGGCGTTTTCTGCCTGGAAAAAAAGCAGTTAAGTGGAGTTTTTCAGCTGTAAAACCGCTCCAACTCTCATAAAAGCTTAACAATGCTGAAAACCGCTGAAAAAACGCGGCTATTCTGCATTTATCAGCGTTTTTGAGCCATAAGCCTCTGTGAGAGTATAGTTTTGCTAAAAAAAAAGCAGCTAAAAAAAAAACACAAAAAAAGCTGAAAAACGAATTCTACAGCTTTCTACAGATAACGCTACTGGTGTTTTTATAGTGTCCAGTATGCCTAAGGCTTAAAAGCAAAAGATTGAGAAAACGAAAATTGATCTTTTGCTTTAAAAATAAATTTAAAAATCCATTGTTTACTTACTTACTAGACTGGAAGTGATGTCATGATGTCGCTCCGACCCTCCAAGGCCGTAGAGGCGATTAGAGGTGATCTGGTCTCTGTCTGCCTCTGTGACCAGCCGGCTGCACCATCGGATTGTTTCTCTGGAGCGCTGGTAAAAAACAGTAAGCCTGAGAATTAGCAGCGAGCGGTGGGAGGAGAGGATGCGTCCCCTCCTGTCGCTTCTGAAAGCGATCCAGCAGCTAATGAGCCGTTCGGACTGCTGTCATGAGAAAGTCAGCCATTGGCTGAAAAAAGAAAATACTGGCGTTATGGCTGATAGTGGATAGTGTCAATAGGAGGAATAGTGCCTTATCATTGGTGTCCGTGGGAGGAATAGTGCCCCATCATTGGTGTCCATGGGAGGAATAGTGCCTCATCATTGGTGTCGGTGAGAGGATATGCGCCCCATCATTGGTATCAGTGGGAGGAATAGTGCCCCATATTTGGTATCAGTGGGAGGAATAGCACCCCATCATTGGTGTCAGTGGAAGGAATAGTGCCCCATTATTGGTATCAGTGAAAGGAATAGTGCCCCATCATTGATGTCAGTGGGAGGAATAGCACCCCATCATTGGTGTCGGTGGGAGGAATTGCGCCCCATCGTTGGTGCCAGTGAAAGGAATAATGCCCTATCATAGGTGTCAGTATGAGCAATAGTGCCCCATCATTGGTGTCGGCGGGAGGAATAGTGCCACATCATTCCACATCATTGGTGTCGGTGGAGGGAATAGGGTCCCATCATTGGTGTCAGTGGGAGGAATAGTACCCCATTTTTGGTGTCAGTGGGAGAAATAGTGCCCCATTGTTGCTGTCAGTAGGAAGAATAGTGCCCCATCATTGGTGTCAGCGGGAGGAATAGTGCCCGTTATTGGTGTCGGTGGGAGGAATTGTGCCCCGTTGTTGGTGTCGGTGGGAGGAATTGTGCCCCGTCGTTTGTGTCGGTGGGAGGAATTGTGCCCCGTCGGTATCGGTGGGAGGAATTGTGCCCCGTCATTGGTGTCGGTGGGAGGAATTGTGCCCCGTCATTGGTGTCGGTGGGAGGAATTGTGCCCCGTCATTGGTGTCGGTGGGAGGAATTGTGCCCCGTCATTGGTGTCGGTGGGAGGAATTGTGCCCCGTCGTTTGTGTCGGTGGGAGGAATTGTGCCCCGTCGTTTGTGTCGGTGGGAGGAATTGTGCCCCGTCGGTGTCGGTGGGAGGAATTGTGCCCCGTCGTTGGTGTCGGTGGGAGGAATAATGTCCCATCATTTGTGTCAGTTGGAGGAATAGTGCCCCATCATTGGTTTCGGTGGGAGGAATAGCGGCACATCTTTCCACATCATTGGTGTTGGTGGGGGGAATAGCGCCTCATCACTGATGGCGGTAGGAGGCATAGTGCCCCATTATTGGTGTCAGTGGGAGGAATAGTGCCCCATCATTGGTATCAGTAGGAAGAATAGTGCCTCATCATTGGTGTCCGCAGGAGGAATAGTGCCCCATCATTGGTGTCGTTGGAAGGAATTGCATTGGGATCAGTGGGAGGAATAGTGCCCCATTGTTGGTGTTAGTGGAATGAATAGACCTCTTACACATTACTTAGCATACATAAAAAAAACATATCTGGTATAGGTCCACTTTAAAAAGACAATCTGACAGAATGACATCACTGTCAAACGGCAGCCAACAAATGCGGTCAGTGACTTTCTATCACGGCTCCCCCACGCTCTCCCACCACTGATATCTGTAGTGTAGCCGTCCTATCTCTTGTTCAGCTAAGTGTCTGGATTGCTCTCTTTGCCGGCCACCAATGTTCAGATATTTGTATTTATAGCTGTAACTATTCCGCACTCCAAGACGGCTTCTTTCCATCCCCAGAATCTGAGATCCACTAAAAGCCATCCAGATCAGCAAGGAACAATGTCTTCTTTTTATAGGACAAAGACCATTGGTGTGCCAAATACAAATAAGTGCTGCGCTGTGCTAATGCCGTGCTGATTCATTGCTAGGAGCCAGGAAATTAGGATTTCTCTACCGCGCATCTCCATGGTGAGAGGTCACATGTCCCCCAGACATCACGCTAAAGCCGGCTACACGCTAGAAGATTTTCAAATGAACATTCGTACAAAAATTCTCAGTACATTCGATGTCTTGACAAATGTCATTAGAAAGTTTCTTTTTTCCATTCAATTTTGGAACTTATAGACTTTCCGAAATTAAAATCACATACACTGTTAAAAATGTGTTCGTTCAAGAAAAAGTTTCTGTCCTGCTCCTTCAAATTTTCTTGCCACTTCGGTCACAAATGAACGAATGTCCCCTGCCCTCCAATGCAGCTATTTAGGCACATCAAGCTGGAACAGCTGCATCCTGGACTGAAGAATGAAAGATGTGACCCCGGAAGTGATGTAATACACGTCGCTTCCGGGGTCATTAGTCTTAGGGGGATCGGGGAACAGATGCCTCTCCGAGTTCCTCCTGCTTTCACCATGGATGCTGTTTACCACGGCCCCGGGCTCCCTGGAGCCAGGGCCATCTTTAATATTGATTGGGCCCTGGGCAAATGTTTTCTTGGGCCCCCCCCCATGCAATTTCACTCTCCACCTGCTCTGAGACATACAATAAATAGCAGCTAGACTTAAAATCAATTTACTGTATCAGATCAGGCAGCGATTGCGATTGGTTGCCAGAGGTTACAGTGTATCATTACCACTTACTGACTGGTTGCTAGAGGTTACAGCACACATTACGACTCACTGATTAGTTGCTAGATGTTACAGCACATGATTTCTGCATGACTGGTTGTTAGAGATTACTGTACAGTAATAGTGCTCACTGATTGGTTGCTAGAGGTTACAGCACATCATCTCCTCACTGCAGGGGGCATGATATACATATGAATGCCGCCTTTATGTACACATCTATGCTGCTGGATGCAGCTATTTACATATGAATGCCGGTTATGTACATGTAAGCACAGGGTCTGTAGGTGGGTCATCTGCACAGAACAATAGGGCAGAGCTGGGCAGCATTAGTAGCAGCACTTCACACAGAGATATCAGGACACAGCACGGGACAAGGGAATTTAAACTGGGATACTTGGCAAGTATGAGGCAGCTGCTTTGGGCCCCACAACAATGACAGGGCCCAGGGCAGCTGCCCCTTTTGCCCTACCTTAAAGACGGCCCTGGCTGGGGCCCAGAAACCAAGTGCAAGTGTGGCTGATGTAGGTTTGCCACCCGTCCGGAATTCACCCAGACAGTCTTGGTTTTGAATCCTGTGTCCGAGTTTCAGACCACCTGAAACCTGGACACCATATTCAGAATGAATTGTGGTTCCCCAAGTAACCAAGTACCGCAACCGCTGAGTGCATAGGTGTGCACATGGGCCCCCTACACGGACAGGAGAGAGAGCTTGATCTGCTCCTCCTCCTCCCGCCCCTATCCCTCTGTCTGCCCACCCACACTCTGATCCCCGGCGTTCTGTGCCTCAGGAAAGGGATGTGTGGGCTGGAAGCTTGAAGCTCAGCAACTGGCTGATACATCGTGGATGAAAGGTGTCAATGCCTGAGCCTCTATCCTCGGGTGAGTGAGCTCACCATCCAATGTCTGTGACTGACGTCTCCCCACTCCCTCCCTTCTCTCTCCTGCCTCCAAGCGAGTGAGTGTACTAAGGTAAGGGAGAGTCAGATGTAAGGGGTGCCCTGTGGACTCTGATGGAAGGGGGGCTTCGGGAGCCCTAATTTAAGAGGGAAAGCTGGGAACTCTGATGTAAGTGAGATGTTTGGTGAGCAGAAACCCCCCTACAGCAGAGTCCCCCTTTACACCAGAGAGTTATTTTGCGAATAAATAATCATTCTTCAGAAATTTAGGCCAAAATGAATTTTAATACATTTGTTTGGTTGAAAAGAACCCAAATCAGTGTATATTATTTAGTCTGTAGGAAAGTTATAGAGTCCACAAACTATGGTATCTATACTGTAAATCTGAAAATTCATCAATCCCAATGTACTGACGGGAAAAACACCAGGACAGTAAATACCCCCAAATTACCCTATTTTGAAAGTAGACAGTCCAAGGTATTTAGGAAGAGGCACAGAGAGTTGTTTTGGAAACTACAGAAATAAGAAAAAAAAAAAATGTTCACTTTCTTTTTTACATATTGTCACCAGTGCAGTACAGCTTTATCATATGGCGGTGATCAGGGCCACTGACTGGTTGATAGTATGTAAAAAAAAAAAAAAGAAAAATAATAATAATATCTTTTTTTACATTTTTTTTCTTTTTTTTTTTTTTAAGATTTGTTTTTAACACACTGTGACCATACCAACACTACTCCGGGGAAGTGATCAGGATTTTTTTTTTAATACATTATGATTGTTTATACCATTGTTTATATGTGACTTTCACTGGTATAAGCAACCATTTTTACTGAATGAAAGTGATTCATTCAGTATGTTTTGATGTAATTGGCTGTGATTGGCCACAACCAGTGGCGTTGCTAGGGGGTGGCTTTTGGGGCTATAGCCCCGAATCTGGGGCCCATAGCCCCGAGCCTCTGCAGGGGTCCCCAAGGGGAGGGGAGGCTCTCTGGGGACCCTGATGTAAGTGGGGGGCTCTCTGGGGACCCTGATTTTAAGGGAGAGGCACTCTGGGGACCCTCTGGAAACCCTGATGTAAGTGGGGGGCTCTCTGGGGACCCTGATGCAAGGGGGAGGCTCTCTGGAGACTCTGATGTAAGGAGGAGGCTCTCTGGGGACCCTGATGTAAGGGGGGGTCTCTCTGGGGACCCGGATGTAAGGGGGGGCTCTCTGGGGACCCTGATGTAAGTGGGGGGCTCTCTGGGGATATATACACACACACGTATATATACATGTGTATGCCCGCCCAAGCCTATGACTATGACTATGACTACTATGATACTATGGGCCCTAGCCCCAGATTTTTTGTAGACCTAGCAACGCCCCTGGCCACACCTAATCACATGGTACAGATGCATACCTCCCAACTTTTTGAGATGGAAACGAGGGACACCTATTAGCAAAAGTAAGTAGGCATAGGACACCCCCCGCCACGCCCCCTTAAAGGAGAATTATACAAAAAATATTATTAGTTAAGCACCCGAATGCTTCTTTGTTTACCACTACTATTCCTTTATACCGATGGCTCCTTCCAGCAGGATCATGTACCATGTCACAAAGCTCAAATCATCTCACTTCTGGTTTCCTGAACATGACAATGAGGTCACTGTACTCCAATGGCCTCCACAGTCACCAGATCTCATCCAATAGAGCTCCTTTGGGATGTGGTGGAACGGGAGAATTGCATCATGGATGTGCAGCTGGCAAATCTGCAGAAACTGCGTGATGCTATCATGTCAATATGGACCAAAATCTCTGAGGAATGTTTCCAACACCTTGTTGTAACTATGCCACAATGCCACAATGAAGGCAAAAAGGGGGTCCAACCCGCTACTAGCAAGGTGTACCTATTAAAGTGGCTGGCAAGTGTGTAAAGGTCAGACCAAAATGAGGGATAAATGAGGAGGAAAGAGGGGCAGAGGGACTTTGTTTCAAATCAGGGACAGTCCCTCGAAATGAGGGACAGTTGGGAGCTATGCAGATGGGCTGTGATTGGCCCTGTCTGTACGATGTGATCGCTGTGACTAATCACTGTCTGTACGATGTGATCGCTGTGACTAATCACTGTCTGTACGATGTGATCGCTGTGACTAATCACTGTCTGTACGATGTGATCGCTGTGACTAATCACTGTCTGTACGATGTGATCGCTGTGACTAATCACTGTCTGTACGATGTGATCGCTGTGACTAATCACTGTCTGTACGATGTGATCACTGTGACTAATCACTGTCTGTACGATGTGATCACTGTGACCAATCACAGCTAGCAACACAATTGTATACAATGGATGGCATGAAAGGAAGCCATCCATTGTTTACAATTGTCACGTGATTGGTCACAGCGGGCTGGTACACTGAGCAGTCATTGGCTGTGTCTAATGGACACACCCGGTGACAGATCACTCCACTCCACAACTCCAGGGTTTGATCTGGGAGAAAGTCATATGATGTCCACCCGGATAAGTCCCACCCAGCGGCCATTTTGCTGTAGGCCGGGTGGGAACTGGTTAAAACCATTACAAGCTCACGGCTGCAGCAGCAATTGTGAGCTTGACATAGGTGTGCACAGCCTATTGCATTAGGGTGTGAACCCTAAGGCTCAAACACACATGTGTGTGTGTCTACATATACAGTATGTGACCCTGGCACATTGATCTACCTACTGGCACAGTGACAGAGCCGGTAGGACGGAGGTCTTCCTGGCACCGCACAGAGCAATAATGCTAATGCGCATGGGGTGATTAGGGTGTGCCCTGGCACTCCCGGAACACCCTGTGCACACGCCTATGGAGCTTGACTTAACCATTTCCTGGCACCGCACAGAGCAATAATGCTAATGCGCATGGGGTGATTAGGGTGTGCCCTGGCACTCCCGGCACACCCTGTGCACATGCCTATGGAGCTTGACTTAACCATTTCTCTACCATGCCGTTTATAAAGGTAGCTTGGTAGACGAATAGTTAATTTGACATTAGACATTTGATGTGCCAAAATAAGAGGTTATGTGACAATTCACATTCCTCAACAACCGCCAATCTCTGTTGATCTGTCTCAATGTCTTGGCTGACCACATGCTGTACCTGAAACAAGATTTCAGCGAACAATATCTTTCCTTTGCACCTTTTCCTCCCGCTATACACATCTGTAAAATAACTGTAAAACAAAAATTGCTCATTATTGCAATTTTTTTTTGAATGTTCCCCTAAGCTCAGTATTTTCCTGGTCCCCGGGGACATCTGTACATGTGTGGTATTGTCAGGCACAGATTGCAATGGGCTATTTTGCATATTTGGGACGCATTCCCCCTTCTCCTCCTCCAACAGATTGTACAAACTCTTTGGCTCGAGTCGCAGCTACGTGTGAGTTTGAAAAAAGCAGATTGCGAGGCGGCGGTACGGGTCAAGTTTGGAGTGAACGTCGAGAGGTCGAACGTCTCCATGTACGCTCCCGGATCAGATCCATCCTGAGATCTGGCGAATCTCCAATCATCCCATCCTGTACCGCCATCTAAATTATTGAAGAACTTGGCAGCGGAGATTGCTGGAATCTGAGATAATCCCGTCCTGACCTACAAAGCAGCCGGGAAGGTCAGGGTAGGAGTCAGATTAAAAAGATACAAAATTTCACCAGGAATTAAAAAGAAAAAGGAAAGATCTTTTGTCTGACAATCTAGTTCTTCATTAACCCCCCCTCAATGGATTCTGGGTAATGAGCCGCTCGTCAATCATGATTAAACTCCTCCGCCTCCACCCTCCTAAAGGCATAGCAGCCAATACAACAAGTGTCTTTCCAGGGATGCGGTCTCCATGGCAACAGTAACTGAGGGCGTTCTGCATCCTTCGATGCGATACACGGGGGATTTGCTGCTTGGCGATTCCGTGTTATTCTCATCTTTCCTTCTAGGTGAGATTAAAGGGCCCCTGCACTCCAATTTCATTGTTTTCCTCAAGGGGATTACGCAAAAGATGTCTTTTGATAGTAATATTTTTTTTGTAAATTTAGAAATCGCAAAAAAAATGAAACTTTCAGGTTTAAAGAGGATAAAAAAAACACACATTAAAGGCAGGCGGCCCAGTGGAGGTAAAAACCCACCTACGCCCTAAGGACATGCAGGTACTCAGGGCTGTTTTTATGCCGTGGCCACAATAGTTCAGCAAAAGTGAATCCCCCGTGTCGCATTCTGCAGGTAGTATTGTTGCTGAACATAAGCCTTTCAAGAGCAACCGCCCTGCTGTGAAGCAACTGCCCTGCTGCACCGCAACCACCCTGCTGTGAAGCAACCGCCCTGCTGTGCCGCAGCTGCACTGCTGTGAAGCAACTGCCCTGCTGCGCCGCAACTGCCCTGCTGTGAAGCAACCACCCTGCTGCGCCGCAACCGCCTGGCTGTGAAGCAACCGCCCTGCTGCGCCGCAATCGCACTGCTGTGAAGCAACCGCCCTGCTGCGCTGCAACCACCTGACTGTGAAGCAACCTCCCTGCTGCGCCACAACCGCCCTGCTGTGAAGCAACCGCCCTGCTGCGCCGCAACCCCCCTGCTGCGCCGCAACCCCCCTGCTGCACCGCAACTGCCCTGCTTCGCCGCAACCGCCCTGCTGTGAAGCAACCTCCCTACTGCGCCGCAACTGCCCTGCTGTGAAGCAACTGCCCTGCTGCACCGCAACCACCCTGCTGTGAAGCAACCACCCTGCTGTGCCACAGCCGCACTCCTTTGAAGCAACCGCCCTGCTGCGCCGCAACCGTCCTGCTGTGAAGCAACCGCCCTGCTGCGCCGCAACCGCCTGGCTGTGAAGCAACCGCCCTGCTGCGCGGCAATCGCACTGCTGTGAAGCAACCGCCCTGCTGCGCCGCAACCACCTGGCTGTGAAGCAACCTCCCTGCTGTGCCACAACCACCCTGCTGTGAAGCAACCTCCCTGCTGCACCGCAACCGCCCTGCTATGAAGCAACCTCCCTGCTGCACCGCAACCGCCCTGCTGCGCCGCAACCACCCTGCATCTGCATGCAATGTACGTGATTGCAGTGCAGTGGTTCGGATGTCAGAGGCTAGTGTACATGTGGTTTTGGGGGGTGGTAAAACCCCACAGTTGAGGCATACTTTTACAATCCCCAATCGCTACCCCCTTTACTGTAGCTGCAGAGGCAGCAGCTGGGAGTGTACACATGCCACGGCCATGATGCTTTAATTCACGGCTGCAACAATAATTATATCCCCCCCCAAGCTTGAGGCAGCCGCAGCTCCCTCTGAACGTGACCGATTCAAGTAAAGAGGGCCACTCTGCATGCACCTCGCAACTGCGTGCATTACACACGTTTGTGGCGCCCTGGTGCACGGATCAGGGGGTCAAAGCAGGTGAGGGGAGAATAGTATCACCTGCTTTGACACCCAAACCCCCACACTAGGGCACCTCAGTCACATGCAAGGCATGCAGTTGCGGGGTGAATGCAGAGTGGTCCTCTTCCCTTGAATCGGTCAGGATGCAAACGAAGATTGCTCCTCAGAGAGCACCGCACATGTAAACAAGTGAGGAGGCAACATATTGCAGAAGCTGCCTGTGAAAAGCAATCCACCGGGGATCACTTTTCAGGTCAGCAAGGGCTGCTTCGTGTCTGAACGAGGTCCTAAACCTCATGCATACAGATGTTTGCACCTATTTTCTATGCTTTGATTTAATGTTGGGACACCACACTCCCATAATAAAGGTGGAAAATGGCCTTATCCTTGGCTCCTCCCTAGCCAAGCCTACTGACGCATTTCACCCCATTTCCGGGGCTTAGTCATAGTCATTTATGCTTCGCATATAATTCCTGTTGCTTTCCCATCCCAGGAAGCTGCAGCTGACATGTGCAGCCTGCTATACACGTAAATGACTGTATGTGTCTGTAGTTGTGTAAACCACAAAGGTTTCACATTCAGAAAATACATTGTACGCACATGCGTTGTTTACGTGACTACAGCCGTGTACAGCCATTTACTTGTATAGCTGGCTGTACATGTCAGCCATGCCCTGGTGTTGGAAAGCGTTGGGAATTTATAAGCCTTTGTATTGCTTGGAAGATCACATCCAAAATAGAGAGTGCAATTAGGGAATCTGTACATACTGTACATTCACATCAGTCCCTGCCCCCAAGGAGCTTATAGTCCTTGAGAGCACACACATACAAGGGTCAGTTAATCTACCAGCATGTCTCTGGAGTGTGGGGGCAAACCAAAGTACCCGAAGGAAACCCACAGAGGCACAGGGCAATTATGCAAACTCTGTGCAGATAGAGGCGTGGACAGCATTCAAACCAAGGACCCCAATGCTGCAAGGCAGAAGTGCTAGCCGGTAAGCCACTGTGCTGCCCCACAACAAGATTTTTTTTTTAATATATATATATATACGCACACACAAATACATACATATACACACACACACACTATATTACCAAAAGTATTGTAACACCTGCCTTTACACGCACGTGAACTTTATTGGCATCCCAGTCTTAGTCCGTAGTGTTCAATACTGAATTGGCCCACCCATTGCAGCTTTAATAGCTTCAACTCTTCTGGGAAGGCTCCGCTCTAATTCATTCCAAAGGTGTTCTATCGGGTTGAGGTGCAGGCCAGTCAAGTTCCTCCACCCCAAACTCGCTCAACCATGTCTTTATGGACCATGTTTGTGCACTGGTGCGCAGTCATGTTGGAACAGGAAGGGTCCATCCCCAAACTGTTCCCCCAAAGTTGGGAGCATGAAATTGTCCAAAATGTCTTGGTATGCTGGCGCCTTAAGAGTTCCCTTTACTGGAACTAAGGGACCAAACCCAACCCCTGAAAAACAACCCCAAACCATAGCCCCCCCCTCAATCAAATGATTTGGACCAGTGTACAAAGCAAGGTCCATAAAGACACGGATGAGCGAGTTTGGGTGGAGGAACTTAACTGGCCTGCACAGAGTCCTGACCTCAACTTGATAGAACACCTTTGGGATGAATTAGAGCGGAGACTGCAAGCCAAGAATTCTCGTCCAACATCAGTGCCTGACCTCACAAATGCGCTTCTGGAAGAATGGTCAAACATTCCCATAGACACATTCCTAAACCTTGTGGACAACCTTCCCAGATAAGTTGAAGCTGTTATAGCTCCAAAGGGTGGGCCAAATCCATATTGAACCCTACGGACTGAGACTGAGATGCTATTAAAGTTCATGTTCTTGTGAAGGTAGGTGTCCCAATACTTTTGGTAATGTATATATGTATTGTAAAAGGGACAGGCTCAACTAGTATTAGCAGCGGTAAACCATGCATGAGACGAGGACACCCAGAAATAGTCCAAGGAGGTTTGTCCTGCATTTTGTTCAGCAGAGCAGCGAACAAACAAAGTTTCAATGTAGGAAGGATTTGCCTAGCAAGTCCATAGCCTTAATAAAACAAATGTAAACATTTTCTTATCTGAGCAACTAACTAAACTCAGGTCTAACTAGCAGGGTGTCCACTAATGGGTTCCCCAAAACAAACAGGCAGCACTTTTACCTTTTTAGTGTTCTGTCAGAAGTCAGCCTTTTCACCCAGCAGCAGGAGTAATGCCGCGTACACACGGTCGGACTTTTCGTCTACAAAAGTCCGACGGACGCCGACGGACTAAAGCCGGCAGACAATCCGATCGTGTGTGGGCTTCACTGGACCTTCAGCGGACTTTTCCAGTCGCAAATCTGACGGACTTTAGATTTGAAACATGCTTCAAATCTTTACGTCGTAACTACGCCGGACCCAGAAATCCGCTCGTCTGTATGCTAGTCCGACAGACAAAAAACAACGCTAGGGCAGCTATTGGCTACTGGTTATCAACTTCCTTATTTTAGTCCGGTGTATGTCATCACGTACGAATCCGTCGGACTTTTGTGTGATCGTATGTAGGCAAGTCCGTTCATTAGAAAGTCTGCCGCAAGTCCGCCAAAAGTCCGCCAAATGTCCATCGAAAGTCTGTCGGACGAGCTGTCGGACTTTTGTAGCCGAAAAGTCTGACTGTGTGTACGCGGCATTAGAGAACCCTGAGCATCAGTCAGCTCATACAGTATATAAAGGCCTGTGGACAGCTGAGACTAATAATGAGGTATGGCAATCAGATAAGATGTGGACCTAGGAAAAGAAGCTTTATCCCATCCAAAGCTTTACAGAGTGTAGGCAAACCAGTGGAAATTGCCTGGTGCACGTACGGGCGACTACAAATGACTGTGCGCGCTTTTGCGCATGCGCGTCGCAAGGCGTACACACCCAAGAGCGCGCACCTAGCGCCAGTTGGTACCAGATGGCCTACTTAAAGGGGGCCCCAGCAACTGATCTGTGCTGACTGGTCTTCAGGTGTGTTCCTGTTATCCTGAAACCTGCGTTTGTCTGTGTGATTTCCGTTGCTGACCTTGGCTCCTGTTGACCTTGCTCTGAACTCTGCTATATCTGATCTCTGGTTCCTGATCCCGGCTTCCCATCTGACCCGTCTCTGCCCGATGTTCTGGTACTCTGCTGCCCGTCTGTTGACGAACCCGGCTTCCCATCTGACCTGTCTCTGCCCGATGTTCTGGTACCCTGCTGCCCGTCTGTTGACGAACCCAGCTTCCCATCTGACCTGTCTCTGCCTGATGTTCTGGTACCCTGCTGCCCGCCTGTTGACGAACCCGGCCTCCCATCTGACCTGTCTCTGCCTGATGTTCCGGTACCCTGCTGCCCGCCTGTTGACGAACCCGGCCTCCCATCTGACCTGTCTCTGCCTGATGTTCTGGTACCCTGCTACCCGCCTGTTGACGAACCCGGCCTCCCATCTGACCTGTCTCTGCCTGATGTTCCGGTACCCTGCTGCCCGCCTGTTGACGAACCCGGCCTCCCATCTGACCTGTCTCTGCCTGATGTTCCGGTACCCTGCTGCCCGCCTGTTGACGAACCCGGCCTCCCATCTGACCTGTCTCTGCCTGATGTTCTGGTACCCTGCTACCCGCCTGTTGACGAACCCGGCCTCCCATCTGACCTGTCTCTGCCTGATGTTCCGGTAACCTGCTGCCCGCCTGTTGACGAACTTGGCTTCCCATCTGACCTGTCTCTGCCTGATGTTCCGGTACCCTGCTGCCCGCCTGTTGATGAACCCGGCTTCCCATCTGACCTGTATCTGCCTGATGTTCCGGTACCCTGCTGCTCGCCTGTTGATGAACCCGGCTTCCCATCTGACCTGTATCTGCCTGATATTCCGGTACCCTGCTGCTCGCCTGTTGATGAACCCGGCTATTCCTGTGACCTTGCTCTGGTGCCCTGCTCGGCTCAGCACAACTACCCGAGTGTCTTCAACTACAGTTCAGCGACCAGCTGCGACTTCCTGCTCTGCAGTCACAGTTCAGCAACCAGTTGCGGCTTCCTGCTCTACAACTACAGTCCTGCAATCAGCTGTGACTTCCTGCTACAGGTTTCCGGGTTGCCATCTGCAGGCACTCATGTGCCTCCTGTCCTTCGGCTCTTTCTGTTTCACTCTCTGCGGGACATGGGCTGGAGATACAAGAGAGGCCGACCTCGTCATTTCAGTCTCCCTTTAGGTATGTGACACAAAGCCTCCGGCCTCCAGAACCCAGACAGGATTTATTCGATTGAGAAAACAAAAAAGATTGTTTTACCGACATCAGTCATCAACCCTGGAGCACCTCATGTCTATGTGCGAAATGTAGGGTGACACATATACACCAACCACAATCCTGTCAATCAGTGCTTAACAATATCCATGTATAGTTTTTTTCCAGAATATGAGTGAGCCTTGATCTCCAACATATATTGTGAGAGTGCAAGACACTGACACTAAAAATGTAGGGGAAAATGACAAAGGGTTTGCATTAAGGCTTGTTTCTGAGCACAGAAAGCTGTGTTCTTATTGTTCTCTGGTACCTGTAAACCTGGATTGGGTTCTGGAGCTTGAAGGTTCCAAAGGGTCTTGGGTGGGAAGGAACCTTCAATCCTGTGTCTGGATCTTACCGAATGCCTGCAGCCAGTGTGAGTACATACTCAAGCCTGAGGATATCTCAGGGCTCTCAGTTTGGGGATAGCTCCCATGTTGGAGACAGGAAGTCTCACCCAGTGGTTGGGATTCTTTCAGAGCCTGGAGTGGCTGGGGAACATCAGCCAACAACGTGCTTTAGCCTCCTGTTGACTGATTCTGAGTCACAGGAGAGCAAAGTTAAGTGCACTACTGAGACCCAGAAGAGAAGTGTGGCCAAAAAAGTGTTGGCCATACTTCTCTTTTAAAGCATAACTAAAGGCAAAAAGTCTTTTTAGCTTTGGATAGAGTGCAGAGGGATTAGAACACTTGTAAGTTTTTATTGCTGTTTGCCCCCCCCCCCCCCTTAAGGAGATTCACCCACTCTATTTTTCCTATTTACCACTATTATTATTATAATACACAATTTATATAGCGCCAACAGTTTACGCATCGCTTTACAATGTAGAGGGGGGACAGCAAAATCATGATACAGTTCAATACAGAAGGGACAGGAGGGCCCTGCTGGTAGAGCTTACATTCTAAAGGGAGGGGGTGGTGGTAGTACAAAAGGTAATAGCTGTGGGGGATGATTTCATGGGGGCGGCTTGGGTACAGTTCTTAGGTGGGTGTGGGATAAGCTTCCGTCAATAAATGGATTTTCAGGGATCTCCTAAAGGTGGACAGGGTAGGGGCTGATCAAACATATGGGGACAGGGATTTCCAGAGGATGGGAGAGGCTCTGGAGAAGTCCTGGAGGTGAGCATGGGAGGGGGTAACAAGGGAGTTAGAGAGCAGGAGGTCCTGGGAGGAGCGGAGGGGACGATTTGGGCAATATCTGCAGATGAGGTTGGTGATGTAGCTGGGGGTGATGTTGTTGATGGCCTTGTATGTGGTGGTTAGTATTTTGAATTTTAAACTGTGGGGTAGGGGAAGCCAGTGAAGGGATTGGCAGAAAGGAGCAGCAGTCGCAGATCAGTTAGTAAGGTGTATTAGTCTCGCAGCAGCATTCATAATAAGACTGAAGGGGGGATAGCCTGTGTAAGGGTACGCCAGTGAGAAGAGAGTTGCAGTAGTCGAGGCGGGAAATAGCCAAGCAGTGAATAAGTTGCTTTGTGGTGTTTTTAGTCAGGAAGGGGCGAATTCTGGAGATGTTGCGGAGGTTAAGGTGGCAGGATTTAGCCAGTGATTGGATGTGGGGGCTGAAGGAGAGGTCAGAGTCAAGGATTACACCCAGCACCCTGGCATGAGTGGAGGGACCAATGGTTGTGCTTTTGATCTTATTAGTAAAGTCATGGGGGGGGGGGGGGGCGGAAAGGAGGAAATATAACAAGTTCAGTTTTGGAAAGATTGAGTTTGGGAAAGTGGTGTGACATCCATACCGATATGTCATTCAGTAAGTTTGTGATCCGTGAGGTGATCGAGGGGGTGAGTTGAGGAGTGGAGATGTAGATCTGGTTGTCGTCGGCATAGGGGTGGTATTGGAAGCCATGGGATGTTATCAGTTGGCCAAAGGAAGAGGTATAGAGAGAGAATAGGAGGGGCCCAAGGACAGAGCCTTGGAGTACCCCAACAGAAAGAGAAAGAGGAGTGGAGGAGATGGAGTTGTAAGTTACACTAAAAGTGCGCTGAGATAGGTATGAGGAGAACCAGGATAAAGCAGAATCACAGAGGCCAAGGGAGTGGAGTTTGCTGAGGAGGAGCAGGTGGTCAACTGTGTCAAAGGCAGCAGAGAGGTCCAAGAGTATGAGTATGGACTAATGGCCATTGGTTTTAGTAGTTAGTAGGTCATTGGTGAGTTTTAGTAGGGCAGTTTCAGTGGAATGTTGTGGGCGAACACTGGACTGCAGGGGGTCGAGAAGGTTGTTGTCAGTGAGGTAGCGACTCATTCGGTCATGGACGAGGCATTTCGATGAGTATGGAGGCAAACAGGAGCAGGGAGATGGGGCTTAGATTATTCAAACAGGTGGGGTCTAGTGAGGGTTTTTTAAGTATGGGGGTAACCAGTGCATGTCATTGAAAGTGAACGTAAAAGAAAATCCAAAATTTTGGGTTGTTCCCAGAGATGTAATAGAGGGGAAATGGGGACATCAGTTCTGGTGATCTGGGGGGTGCCCAAGGAATTCCCTTAATTTGCAGGGATTTCCTCTCACTTCCTGTTTGGCTATAGGACAGGAAGTGAAGACACAGTGGGGATACAGATGGCAAAAAAACTCTGACAGGGGTTATAACACTCCCTTGCTCTATTCAAATTTTTTTTTTTAAATTACCTTTAGTTCTACATTAATATAAATGCTACAAAACATTGCACTACTTTTTTTTATTGCAAAATCAGTATTTATTCTGCTAAATTCTGAATGTACATAAAATCATAGATAAAGACAGTTTTGAGCATCCCCACCCTTCAAGTTCAAGGTAAACGAACATGAACACAGGTCAATTTAAATATACACATAAAAGGAAACATGTCATCAGAATAGATGAATGAAACATTGTAACCACCCCCAATCAAACAGCACTCGACAAACCACAATTCCAACCCAGAAAAAAGATTCAGTTCTTTTCAATATAACTCCACAACTATATAAATGATACATGAAATGTGGGAACTTCAAAGGGTGGCTCACATCCTTGAAATACGTTAAAGATAATTAAAGTCAAAACAAACCTTCACATAACAAGATACTGTACAAATTGAAATCCAATTTAGAGTATTTCAACACACAAACAGCACCCAAATTTTCCAGGTGCTATGATTTCATCAGTAGGTTATCTTCTACTCTCATAGTCAGTCCTTAAGGCTCCTTTCACACAGGGTGAAATCCATCCAAATGGACCCTCCTGCTCAGTGGGGGGATCTCTCCGCTGATCCCCGCTAAGCATGTGGATGACAGGTCTGTGTCCACGCTGTTATGAAGAGCGGACACGGAAACAGCCCACTGCTCTCTATGGGGTGGTTGGATGGAAATGGACTGCATGTCCATTTCCATCCGATTGTCATCCAATCTGCCAGACAGATGGCGAGCGTATCCCCATCCGTGTGTTTTTAGCAGCCCAAGTCGGATGCCTGCGGGACATCCGCCGCCCCATAGAGAACAATGGGTGGTTAGATCAAGTCTGCCTGAAAAACAGACAGGTCCGCTGATGTGAAAGGGGCCTTAAACTCTGAATGTCCATGTTGTTGTTGTTTGTTTTTTTTTTAAATCTACTTTATAGCCAAAAGTTGTGGCGAGCTGACCATCCCACCTTTATGAGACTGTTGGACATCCCATTCATAAACCATGGGCATTAACATGGATTTGTTCACCACCACCCCACCCCCCCCTCCCACCTTTGTGCCTATTGCTGCCTCTACTTATCTGAGGAGGCATTCAACAAGATTTTGGAATGTGTCTGGGGGAATATATTCCCCTCTCAGCCAAAAGATTATCTGTGAGGTCAGATACTGATGTTGGATAAGAAGAGGTGGCTCACAATCAGTGTTCTAGTTCATCGCAAAGGTGTTCAGTAAGGTTGAGGTCAGGGTTCTATGCAGGACACTCGAGTTCTTCCACCCCAAACTCATCAAACCATGTCTTTATGGAGCTGACTTTGTGCACATCCTGGAACAGAAATGGCCGTTCTCCAAACTGTACTCAGTTATCTAAAATGTCCTTGTATGCTGTAGCATGAACCCTTTGGTTGGGTGTCTATATCATAGCTCCCAACTGTCCCTGATTTCGAAGGACTGTGCCTGATTTGGAACAAAGTTCCTCTGTCCCTCTTTCCTCCTCATTGTCCCTCATTTTGGTCTGATCTATATAGTTGGATACAAAATGCAATTTTTATCTTTCAAATAGTGTTTCCCAGTAATAAACTTTTCATCCAATTTCTAAATTGCTGCATTTGTAAATGTAAAAAGCCAATATAAAGAAATAGTAGTGGTTAAAAAAAGTACTTGTGAGTTTTTACTAATCTTTTTTTTTGTATAATTCTCCTTTAAGGGGGCATGTCATGGGGTGTGTCTTATGCGTACATACTTTTGCTAATAGGTGTCCCTTGTTCCCATCTAAAAAATTTGGGAGGTATGGTATATACCTTTGGTTATATACAGTAGGTGTGATGGTCAGGAGTCCACAAATATTAGGCTATATACTATACATCGGTGAGCAATGTTTCTCTGTTTAAACTACACCCAAAGAGCGCATGCAAAATTCTATACTATTATTTTAAATGCCCTAGTTCTCATCTATGCATTCATTGTGGTGCAGCTGCAGTTTTAGTACAGTTCACATCAACAACCTACGTTGTGAGTCTCAACCTAAACTCTAAGCATGAGGTTATCTAAAGCCGCGTACACTTGGGCAGACTTTTTGACCGGACTGGTCCGATAGACTTTCAACTGACTTTTGACGGACTTCCGACTGACTTTTTAACGAACGGACTTGCCTACACACGATCACACCAAAGTCCGACGATGACGTACACCGGACTAGAATAAGGAAGTTTATAGCCAGTAGCCAATAGCTGCCCTAGCGTTGGTTTTTGTCCGTCGGACTAGCATACAGACGAGCGGATTCCTTGGTTTCGGCGGAGTTATGATGTAAAGATTTAAAGCATGTTCCAAATCTAAAGTCCGTCAGATTTTCGACTGGAAAAGCCCGCTGAAGGTCCGATGAAGCCCACACACGATCGGATTGTCCGCCGGACTCGGTCCGTCGGACCAGTCCGATAGAAAGTCTGACCCTGTGTACGCTGCATAAGATACATAAAGAAGGTTCCCCTGAGCTAGTGGGGTCCCACTTTAGGGACTCAAAAGTGTTGGCAGCACTGAGACGAGTGGCCTCATAAGAATGGTAATTGTATATATTCATGACCACGGTGCATCACCCTGTTTCCGCTGGCAGGGTGGTAAAGCTTGGATCCCTTGATGTAAGAGCATCCTCTTTAGCAGGGTCAAGTTGGATGTGCTTTGACATTGGACCGGACCACCGAGACCCTTAGACAGAGTCGTATACCCCTTTCTACTGATATGTGGTGGTTATGGATGGAAGATTTTGTAGCTGAGATGATATCCACCACAAGGACATGGGGTGCCACAGCGAATTCAGTCCTTTGGCTAAAGCTCTCCACATATGTCACAATCCATTTGTACATTCTTCTTTCTGTAGTGCAAGGACCTGCCTGATTTGATACAAATGGATTGGTTAGATTATGAAGGAGGGGGAGGGGGAGGGGGAGGGGGAGAGGGAGAGGGAGAGAGAGAGAGAGAGAGAGAGAGAGAGAGAGAGGGAGGGGGAGAGAATGAATGAGTGAATATATCCATATTCCAGTAGCACATTAATTCTTCTGCCACAGCCACGGCCATTCTTCTGTTCTCCTGCTTCTCTCAGGAATAGAGTGACTCTGCAGGCCAGGCACCAGACTAGTGGGTGGCGTGCCATGCCGGCCAGACGCAAGGACAAATCCAGCACCACGGGTGTTCTCCTGTTCTCCTGCTGCTGCATATCACTCCGCAGCCTGCAGGCAAAAGTTCAGTGGGCGGCGCCACGCCAGCCAGATCAAAGAGAAGGAATCCCATTGGAAAATGCAGCTGCCGCCGGTGCTGGCTGGCCTTTATTTTTACTCAGGGGCAAACTCCGAGCCAGGGCACTGAGGGCAGGCGGCCTACCGGGAAAATTCCCAGTATCCCGGTAGGCCAGTCCGGCCCCGACAGCACCGCTGCACCTGGTGAGAGACTAGGAGCTATGGGCCCCAGATTAGGGGCTTTAGCCCCAGAAGCCACCCCTAGCGACACCACTGGAAGGAGCTCATTTTACAAAGATTTGGTAAATCTAAAGTTTTGATTGAACAAAGACTGTATGGTCAGATTGTAACATGTGTGGTGAGCCTTAGATTTCCTTCTTTGGCTGAGTAAGCTCTGTGTTTGAAAGGTTCTTAACCCAAGAGTCCATATTACTTTGGGGTGTTCTGCTATCATCCTTTCTCCTCCAAGTTAACTCCTCTGTTCTGTATGATAGGATTATGTAACTAGAAGAGGGTGTCTCCAGAACCTTCACATCCTCCATCTTGTTCTTAGACAATCAGCATCTTCCTTGACGCATTCTATGATGGTTGGATAAAAGGAGAAGTACAGCCAAAGCTCGTTTAGCTGTACTTCTCCTGTGCATCACAGGAGTGCAGTTCGTTCTGCACTCCTGTGACCCGATTTCAACAGACAGCAGGCTGAAGCCTGCTGTCGCCTGACATCACAGAGCCTGAGTCGGCCACTCTCGCTCCCTCCACAGCTCAGCGCTCCAGTGAGTGTGGGGGGGCAGAGCAGAGAGCTGGTAGTCACCAGCTCTCTGCTCGTGAAGCTGTGAGAACTGAGCAATCTGCAGTGTTTGATCGCTCAGTTCTCAATGTTAGAGGCCCCGGGGGACAGATGCAGCATCGGACCAATGCTGCATCCACCTAGGTAAGTATGAGTCTTGAAAAGAAAAGAAAAAAAAAAACATACATCTCTTTTAAGGTTTTGAATATAATTTTGGAAGTATCTTCCTATCACTCATTAGGAATGAAGAAGTGGTTACAAAGCAGCAAGGAAACATCTTCAACATTATTACAGAACAAGTCCAGATGAATGTGACTAACTACTGCTAGATATACCATGACCTGGAGAAATGGGAACCATCACAGATACTGAGAATACATATAGTGCAAAAACAAACGCCATGAAATCAAGATGAACTGTGGGCGTTGAATTCATCAATATTATAAGTAACTGTCTAAATTGTCCCTAGTATGTATGAATGTGAGTTAGGGACCTTAGATTGTAAGCTCCTTGAGGGTAGGGAGTGATGTAAATGTGTAATATATATGTAAAGTGCTGCGTAAATTGACAGCGCTATATAAGTACCTGAAATAATAATAATAATAATAATAAATAACGTTTGCCTGTGTCATTGTTACCTCTACACTGAACTCCTGCAAGAAGGCATACCATCAGCTCTGTAAATAAAATACGAAGGAAAAAAAATCAAATACTTGGTAATTTAATATCAACGGTACTCTGCGTCTCCAAGTTCTT
This sequence comes from Aquarana catesbeiana, assembly GCF_042186555.1. Lineage (NCBI taxonomy): Eukaryota > Metazoa > Chordata > Amphibia > Anura > Ranidae > Aquarana > Aquarana catesbeiana. The sequence goes on from NC_133327.1 coordinate 33,759,883, forward strand.
ATTTAAAGGTCACAGACACAAAGGAACATAAATATTTTGTCCTCAGTGACAGCTGAACAAATGGGAGTCCTTCAGAGTGGATTGCAGTGCTAATGTTACACCGCCACCTCCTGGACAGAGCTGGGCATTGCAGGTAAACATTTCACTATAAGAAAATGTTGAAATATGTGGGGCTGCCATTGTGCTGACTTTCTCCTAATAAAAGACAGCTGCCTGGCCATCTTTAGTCTACTTTTTGTCGGTGACCAGGAAGAAGCACACAGACAGTGAAGTAAGGGATAAATCCTAATATGAATATTGAATTCTAAGAACTTTGAAATTGTTGGACCAGCATAATAGCCATAGAACTAGTACAGTGAAACCTTAGATTATGAGCATAATCCGTTCCAGGAGAATGCTTGTAATCCAAAGCACTTGCATATCAAAGCGAGTTTCCCCATAGACGTCAATGGAAACAAAGATAATTCGTTCCTCATTAACTTCTATTACATGCAATACCGCATGCGACCAGAGGTGGGGGGGCGCCGGAGAGCCTCGGAAATACTTGGGGACAGCTCAGCTGAACTCGGAAAGGCTCGGAAACACTCGGGAACTGAGTATTTCCTAGTGTTTCCGAGTGATTTTGAGTATTTCCAAACGGCTCCGAACCTTTCTGAGTGTCCCCGGCGCCCCCCGCACCTCTGGCCAAATGTGGTACTGCACACTCCATCGGCTTGAATTCTGCTCATTTTGTGAGACAACACTCGCAAACCGAGTCAGAATTTAAAAAAAAAAAAAGTTGCTCGTCTTTCAAAACGTTCATACCCGTAAACCAAGGTTCCACTGTATTTCAAAAAAACATTTAGCAATGGAAGCCTATACACTGACCGGACACTTTATTAGGTACACCTGTTCAATTGCTTAGTAACACAAGTTGCTAATCAGCCAATCACATGGCAGCAACTCTATGCATTTAGGCATCCAGAAGTGGTGAAGACGACTTGCTGAAATTCAAACTGAGCATCAGACTGGGGAAGAAAGGGGATTTAAGTGACTTTGAACGTGGCATCTTTGTTGGTGCCAGACGGGCTGGTCTGAGTATTTCAAAAAACTGCTGATCTACTGGGATTTTCATGCACAACCATCTCTCAGGTTTACAGACAATGGTCCGAAAAAGAGAAAATGTCCAGTGAGTGGCAGTTGAGGTCAGAGGAGAATGGGCAGACTGGTTTGAGATGATAGAAAGGCAACAGTAACTCAAATAACCACTCAGTAATTCAAATAACCGCGATTTTGTGCAGGGCAAAAGGTCACCAATATAAAAAGCAGAAAAATGCCCAAATCTGCCTAAAAAAAAGGTTCCAGAACTTGTTTGAGCTTCAGGCGTTTTGTAGCTTCTAGCTTCAGGCGTTTTGTAGTGGAGATGTGAACCATCTCCATAGAGAATAATTGAATTTTTCCCCTCCAGCGTTTTGTAGCTTCAGGCTTCAAGCTACAAAATGCTCAGGTGTGAATGGGGCCTAACTGAGCTTCATTTAACCACTTACGGACCGCCTGCCATCGCTATACATCGGTATTTTGCAGAGCATTATCGTTGTTATGGTAGCAGCTAGCTGCCATAACCCCGGTATCCTCTTCTTCAGCGGGCGGTCCGCTTTCAGATAAAAGTGGTCTCTGTGGCAGATTCGCCTCGAGATCACTTTTTTCGGCGGCGGGAGAGGGCCCCCCCCTCTTCCCGTTGTGCTTCGGTGCCCTCTGCTGCAATCAGGTCTGCTCTCTTGTTAGGTGTGGAGACGAGTGAGGGGAAGATGGCTCCCACCCGTCTCCATATCATCGCAGGGCGGAAGCGACGTCAAAACGTCACTTCTGCCCATAGCTATTAAAGGCATTTTTTTATTACATTTTTTTTTTTTATTGCATTTTAGTGTAAATATGATATGTGAGGTCTTTCTGACCCCAGATCTCACATTTAAGAGGTCCTGTCATGCTTTTTTTCTATTACCAGGGATGTTTACATTCCTTGTAATAGGAATAAAAGTGACACAATTTAAAAAAAAAAATAAAAGTTTAAAAATAAAAAATAAAAGGTAAAATAAATAAGAAAAAAACTAAAAAATTTTAAACGCGGCCCGTCCCACCGTGCTCGCGTGCAGAAGCGAACACTTACGTGAGTAGAGCCCGCATATGAAAACGGTGTTCAAACCACACATGTGAGGTATCGCCACGATTATTAGAGCGAGAGCAATAATTCTAGCCCTCCTCTGTAGCTCAAAACATGCAACCTGTAGAATTTTTTAAATGTCACCTATGGAGATTTTTAAGGGTAAAAGTTTATCGCCATTCCACGAGCGGGCGCAATTTTGAAGTGCGACATGTTGGGTATCAATTTAGTCGGCGTAACATTATCTTTCACAATATAAAAAAAATTGGGCTAACTTTACTGTTGTCTTTATTTTTTAATTCAAAAAAGTGTATTTGTTCCAAAAAAAGTGCACTTGTAAGACCGCTGCGCAAATACGGTGTGGTAGAAAGTATTGCAACGACTGCCATTTTATTCTTTAGGGTGTTAGAACCCCCAAACATTATATATTTTTTTTCTAAGTAATTTTCTAGCAAAAAAAAAAAAGGTTTTTTAACTTGTAAACACCAAATCTCAGAAAGAAGCTTGGTCCTTACGTGGTTAAACCCCACGGCCTAGTATTGTTGTTGACCATGTCCATCCCTTTATAACCACAGTGTACCCATCTTCTGATGGCGACTTCCAGCAGGATAATGCACCATGTAATAAAGCTCCAATCATTTCACCACTGGTTTCTTGAACATGACAATGAGGTCACTGTACTCCAATGGCCTCCACAGTCATCAGATCTCAATAGAGCACCTTTGGGATGTAGTGGAACAAGAGATTTGCATGAAGGATGTGCAGCCGACAAATCTGCAGCAACTATGTGATGCTTTCATGTCCATATAGACCAAAAATCTCTGAGGAAGCACCTTGTTGAATCTATGTCCCGAAGAATTAAGGCAGTTCTGAAGGCAAAAGGGGGTCCACCCTGGTACTAGCAAGGTGTACCTAATAAAGTGTCCGGTGAGTGTATATTTTGCAGTACAGGCTTTTCCTTGAATAAAACTACTGCCCACCTCTTGGAAATGCTAGCTGCCTGTCATGCCAATCCTCTGACACCAAAGCTTTAGGGTCACTGGTTCCAGGTCTGAGACTCAGAAAGTATTGAAGCCACTGGATCAGATTGAGAGGAGAGGCGGTGGTGACATCACAATCTCCACCTCATCCAATCAGAATGGAAATGGAAAAAAATATGAGGCATTCTGTGAATGGTGGCAGTGCCCAGTGAGCACACCCTGTGGTCAGTATGCAGGGCACAGGACCTGGAAGATTGTGGAGATTACTTAGTTACATAGTTACATAGTAGGTGAGGTTGAAAAAAACACAAGTCCATCAAGTCCAACCTATGTGTGTGATTATGTGTCAGTATTACATTGTATATCCCTGTATGTTGTGGTCATTCAGGTGCTTATCTAATAGTTTCTTGAAGATATCAATGCTCCCCGCTGAGACCACCGCCTGTGGAAGGGAATTCCACATCCTTGCCACTCTTACAGTAAAGAACCCTCTACGTAGTTTAAGGTTAAACCTCTTTTCTTCTAATTTTAATGAGTGGCCACGAGTCTTGTTAAACTCTCTTCTGCGAAAATGTTTTATCCCTATTGTGGGGTCACCAGTACGGTATTTGTAAATTGAAATCATATCCCCTCTCAAGCGTCTCTTCTCCAGAGAGAATAAGTTCAGTGCTCGCAACCTTTCCTCATAACTAAGATCCTCCAGACCCTTTATTAGCTTTGCTGCCCTTCTTTGTACCCGCTCCATTTCCAGTACATCCTTCCTGAGGACTGGTGCCCAGAACTGGACCGCATACTCCAGGTGCGGCCGGACCAGAGTCTTGTAGAGCGGGAGAATTATCGTTTTTATCTCTGGAGTTGATCCCCCTTTTAATGCATGCCAATATTCTGTTTGCTTTGTTAGCAGCAGCTTGGCATTGCATGCCATTGCTGAGCCTATCATCTACTAGGACCCCCAGGTCCTTTTCCATCCTAGATTCCCCCAGAGGTTCTCCCCCCAGTGTATAGATTGCATTCATATTTTTGCCACCCAAATGCATTATTTTACATTTTTCTACATTGAACCTCATTTGCCATGTAGTTGCCCACCCCATTAATTTGTTCAGGTCTTTTTGCAAGGTTTCCACATCCTGCGGAGAAGTTATTGCCCTGCTTAGCTTAGTATCATCTGCAAATACAGAGATTGAACTGTTTACCCCATCCTCCAGATCGTTTATGAACAAATTAAATAGGATTGGTCCCAGCACAGAACCCTGGGGGACCCCACTACCCACCCCTGACCATTCTGAGTACTCCCCATTTATCACCACCCTCTGAACTCGCCCTTGTAGCCAGTTTTCAATCCATGTACTCGCCCTATGGTCCATGCCAACGGACCTTATCTTGTACAGTAAACGTTTATGGGGAACTGTGTCAAATGCTTTTGCAAAATCCAGATACACCACGTCTACGGGCCTTCCTTTATCTAGATGGCAACTCACCTCCTCATAGAAGGTTAATAGATTGGTTTGGCATGAACGATTCTTCATGAATCCATGCTGATTACTGCTAATGATACCGTTCTTATTACTAAAATCTTGTATATAGTCCCTTATCATCCCCTCCAAGAGTTTACATACTATTGATGTTAGACTAACTGGTCTGTAATTCCCAGGGATGTATTTTGGGCCCTTTTTAAATATTGGTGCTACATTGGCTTTTCTCCAATCAGATGGTACCATTCCAGTCAGTAGACTATCTGTAAAAATTAGGAACAACAGTCTGGCAATCACTTGACTGAGTTCCCTAAGTACCCTCGGATGCAAGCCATCTGGTCCCGGTGATTTATTAATGTTAAGTTTCTCAAGTCTAATTTTAATTCGTCCTCTGTTAACCATGGAGGTGCTTCCTGTGTTGTGTCATGAGAATAAACACTGCAGTTTTGGTTACTGAAGCCCCCCGATTCACACGTGAAGACTGAGGAGAAGAATAAATTCAAATTCAGCACCAACTACTACAATGATTTCCAGCTTCCACAGTGCTCCCTCAGGTATGAGATATACATACTTACATTGGTCCAAGCTGATCCAATGTAAATATGCTACTAAGATCATACCTGGAGTTCAGCTTTTAGGGCTTTGGATTTAGCACTGTTCAATTCTAGGCCTGAGATTTGTTCAAAAAGATCTAAAGTATGGGGTAGATTGGTTGTAGAGATGTGCGGTGTCATTATATATAGTAGGACATTGACCATAAATAAGCTAAGTTTATGTTGGTGGACTGCGAGATCTATTCCTCTAATGTCAGTGTATTTCAGTCACTTGTGCTAGCATGTAGGCCGGTGCAGCTAGCTAGTTTGCCACTAGGTGGCTCTATGGCAGAATAGTGTCTGGTTACAGCAGATGGTGTCATGAGGTGCTAGGCCCCTTTTAGTTAGATCCCTCCTGTAGTGATGTTATGGGTGGCTCAGTGCCCAGTTATAAGTCAGAACGGAAAGAGCCCTAGCACACTTGGAACATGGGAGCCAAGCACCCGATACCAGCACAGATGTAACCAGCATGTGGAGGCCCTGTACAGGGCTGGAGGCTAGGGAAGAGTAGACCTGCACCCAGGAGAGCTGCATGTAGGTTTTTTTGACCCTTATGGAGGTGGGGGCTAGGGCAGATTGCAAAAGGCCCTTTAGGCCAGGCCAAGAGTTCCCTGAGTGAGGCTATTCCCCTGGAGGGTCCCGAGAGGGGTGTACCTATGGAGGAGGTGTCTATAGAGATCACAGTCCTGTGAATACTAATGACCCCAAGTGGAAGGAGAGACTGTCAAGAGGAGATGGCTGCTTAAAGTGCTGCATATGCTTTCACATGTGACTACTGCAGACCATCCACTAAATGTGATTGATTATGTAATGGCAAGTGACTCTGGAATGTATGTCAATGTGATGTGGCCATTATGCCATTCCCTGAATTTCATCAGTACAGGGCAGCAATTCTACTTATTTTTTTTGGACATGCCATCCTTGGAATATGAAGGTCAATGGCCGGGAATGTTGTATGGAGGCCTCCGGCATGGAGAGGGCACAATATGGTGGAGGGTTTGGCCTCAGCAGGAGGGACAGTGTTCTAGCAAAAGGACAAGAGTGGGGCAGAGACACCAACATCCAGGTAATCCAGGTAATGTGATAGGTGGACCCTGTCACGTGGGTACTCTGATATGATGAGGGCTTCTGACATGAAGAGGGCCTCTGATGTGATGGGGGTTTCTGACTTGAAGAAGAGACCATGATACGAAGGGGGAACTCTGACATTAAGGATGGCCTCTAACGTAATGGGAGGACCTCTGATGTGAAGGGGGGACTCTGACATGAATAAGGGCCTCTGATGTGATGAGAAACCTCTGATGTGATGGGGCCTCTGAATTGAAGAAGAGACCCTGATGTTAAGGGCGTGGTCTGATGTGAAAGGGGCACTCTCTCAAATGTGGGAGGGCCTCTGACGTAATGGGAGGACCTCTGGTGTGATGGGGTGGTCTCGGATGTGAAGGGGGAATCTGACATGAATGAGGGCCTCTGATGTGACGAGAGTCCTCTGATATGATGGGGGCCTCTGAATTGAAGAAGAGACCATGATGTGAAGGGAAATGCTCTGATGTGAAGGGGGCACTCTGACATGGAGGAGGGCCTCTGACGTAATGGGAGGACTTCTAATGTGATGGGGGGGCCTCTGACGTGAAGGGAAACTCTGATGTGATTGAAGGACCTCTGATGTTTAATTTCATCAAGGTGTTTGATATATGCCACCTGATGATATCAGGCAGTAAATGGACCAGGCTGTATTATCTGCCTTAGGCTTGGGCATCCTAGTGATTATGGCAGTGAGGGTTTCCTGTCAGAAGGTTTGATGTTTCAGTAGACAAATAAATAATTTGACTAAGAGAAGGATGAGAAGTTCAGCAGATTTTTTGTGATACAACATTTGGAGGCCATCAGGCTCGGGTCTATTGTTCAGCAGCTTGATGGCCTGCATGACTTCTTGTTCATTGATGGATCATTCTAGAAGCTCTTTGTGTGGGTTTGCTGATGTTTTTTTATTGCTGTCTGTGCTTTCCTGCTGGGTATCACAGGGACAGTATGTGAAATAATGTCACAGACAGAAATAAAAACATGAAAAAATGTTTTTGAAACGGTTGTCTGCTCTTCACTGAGTAGCCTTAAAGTGATTGTAAGGATTCATTTTTTTTTTCTAAATAACAAACATATCACACTTACCTCCACTGTGCAGCTCGTTTTGCACGGAGTGGCCCTGAACACCATCTTTTGGGGTCCCCCGGTGGCTTTCGCGGCTCTCCCCCACATTAGTTAACCCCCTAGGAGAAGCGCTCTCCTGACGGGGTTACCTTGCGGGCGCGCTCCCGAGTCCAGTCCGCCGAATGTATGACATGTCATTGTATTTGATTGACAGCAGCGGGAGCCAATAGCTGCGCTGCTATAAATCTATCCAATCAAGAGCCGAGAACCCTCTAGCAGAGAGACAGCACATCCCCGTCGGGTCAAGTTCCAGGGCTCAGGTAAGTAAAACAGGGGGGCTAGGGGGCCGGTCACTGCCAGGTGTTTTTTCACCTTAATGCATAGGATGCATTAAGGTGAAAAAACACGAAGGTTTACAACCCCTTTAACTTTAATACCACTGACAGGTTACGTAAGTATCATAGATTATCTGGTTACAGTGGCATCTGAAAGTGGGTACATTAGGCAGCAGTAAACATGTTGTCCATGAAGAGTTTATAAAGAAGAACTGGAAAGGGGGATTTTAATGATGCCACAAATATACACATAACATTTTTTAACTAAAAATTTCAATATTTTATTCATTCCAATATTAAAAAGAGTAAACAATGTTGACTCTCAAGGATAGAAAAAAACACATATAAAATTGTCACAACACAATAGAGAACAATATAATACATATGAAGCTATAAAGCTATATAGATGCCTGTTTGCGCTACATGTTTCGCTATATTGCTTCTTCAGGAGCTGTAAGGCATATGTTGGCTACAAAGAAATACAAAAAAGGAGATATCAACAAATACAGCAATTTATTACAGATAGTAATAGACAAGTATGCATGACAACAAAGTATTTAAACAGTAAAACAATCAACAGGGCCTATAACACCCTGCTCAATAGTCTATGACTTGTAGGTCTCACAGAGGGATGTGTGCAGTTACAATAAACTCTCCTATCATGTGTATGATAAACAAATTTATAGGAATCCTGTTGTTCAAGTAATGAGAGCAGAGAAGGGAGCATCAAATTCAGAAATGGAGATCAGAGGTTGAGCACCAGAAAAAAATATAACAATGCAGCAACGAGAGTCAATCACTCCCAAAGGGTTGCAGGAAAAACCCAGAATGGATGACAACAGATAGAGCAGGGAAACGGGAGGGGGGAGAGAGAAAGTTAAGGGAAAAGGGCCTTGGGTTACTTTAAGACAATATCCGGGTAAATGCCCAAACGGGGGTTGTAGCATTATCACGTAGATATAGAATGAAGAAATATGTTCCCAGCATCAAGCTTCCAGGTAAGGAAGGGACATACAACTCCAAGCAATGCAGCCCAAGATTAGTTCAGGCTCACAAGCGGAAAAAAACCCCATCTAAAGAACAAGGTGTATATATAATATAGATGTAATGGGAGAAACTCCAAACTACATTTAAAAAAACCTAAGTAGATAGATGGCTAGTGAGTAACTCTCCATATATATAGGGAGACTTAAAGTGGTGTTCCGGCTGAAATTATACTTTTTAAATAAAAATATCCCTATAATACACAAGCTTAATGTATTCTAGTAAAGTTAGTCTGTAAACTAAGGTCTGTTTTGTTAGTTTATAGCAGTAGTTTGTTATTTTATAAATTTACAGCAGGCCGTGGCCATCTTAAGTGTGGGCATCTGAAGCCAGACTGTATTTCTTCCTGGATCTCATCCTTGCAGATCTCACACATGCTCAGTGCAGCACAAGCAGTGTAATAGGTTTCAGGTCAGGTTTCCATAGCAACGGCAGTGTCAGAGGATGTTGCCGCCCCTTCCCAGAAGGCATTGCAAACAGGAAATGATGCGATGAGCCACAGCCAGGGAGGAGGAAGTGAAAAATGAATACAGCAGATATACAGTAGGTGCTGAGAAAAAAAATAAAAAAATATCCAATTCGTTTACAGTGCACAGTTTAGTGAGGGATGCTGAAGAGTTGTAAAAGTGGGTGGAACTCCACTTTAAAGCGGACGTAAACCCATCCATAACACAGTTTAATTTCCGGCATGTGCCGGCAATGTAACACTCCCATTGGTTGTGCTCTCAACCAAACTGTCCAACCATCCAATGACTGGTGTTATAACTGATTACATGTGCAGCATCATGGAAGTTGTAGATTAAACAGAGGCAAAGAAGCTTCCTTGGCTGAAAACAAAAGGGGGGTTTACTTACACTTTAAAGATCACTTACCAGCAGGCCCACAAGGATGCATTGACAGCGTCCCCCTGCTCCAAACAGGTGCTGTGGTGATTCCACCAACAGGCCTGTTTAAATTGCCTCACCCCGATCCGCCAGCGTCTGATGTCTCCGGGAGATCGTGGTCGCCAACAGGACCACTGCGCATGTGCAAGCGTCACAGGGCCGTGACATCAGATGCGTGCGCGCCGAGTCCCAAGCCACCATCTTGGAAACTCTGTAAACAAAGACAGGCATCCACAACTAAGGACAAATCCTGACCTAGTGGATAGGTTAGGGGGACAATGCACTGGTCAGCCCCGGTCCAGCAAACGAAAGATTGGGGAAAAAGTTAACACAACCTCCACCAACCCTAGGGCAAGGTACCAACTAATGTGGGCACCCAGGAAACAAGGGAAAACCATGACCGCCCAAAGATGGATGAAGGACAGGGAAAGGAGAGAAAGATGGTCAAATTCCTTCCTGCCAAGAGGACAAGGGAGGAAAGGAGGGGGCCAGGGCAAAAGGTGGTCAATGGTACCCACCAAGTGCGGGAAGGGCAAAACGTGAAACAACGTACGATCCCCAGATAAGCGGACAGAATGCTCCCTCAAATACCCTCAAATACTGCAAAAAGGATAGATGGCAAGAAAGCACACCAATATGATAACAAATATGACTCACACATAAATAACCATCAGTGAGAGACCAAGCCATACTGATTAGAAACACAAATAATACATATTGCTAAAAATATCATGACTAGCAATGATACCTAAAGAGGAACGGCACAAAAAAAAGCCAGAAGAGGTATCAGAGAAAGAGGAAGATTTTTGAAAGAATAAATCATTATAAAACTGGCTTAAAGCTAATAGCTTCATTTAGGCTTGGATATTTTGTAACTGACAACTGATGAATTCATCTGGCCTCACTTTGTAATAGCTTTTTATCTATATCTCCACCTCTATAATGTGGGGGAATATGATCAAAAAATTGACTTTAGACAGATTGAATCCATGATGTAATCCAATGTGTCTACTGATAGGGGTTTCCATCAGAGACACATGGTCCCTGATCCAATGGAAGAAGGGTCTCTTGTCTTTCCTACATAGTAGGCGCCACAATCACATTGCATTATATAGATAATGCCAATTGTCTGACAGTTGGCGAAGAAAGTTAACAAATGTACAGTAGTTGCATCTACCACAAGGAGCAGTGCCCAATTTGCCACTTTTCCAAGGGGTTTTACTTACATGGTGGCTATATACTAGCTGATCTTTTAAAGATCGGGACCTGCGAAATGTAATTTCGGGATATAGATTGATATATTTTGAGACCATCACATCAGCAGGGAGTAGATGCCAATATCTGTGCATAATGTATTGAATCTTAGAATGTTGTCCCAAATAGTTGGTAACCAATCTAGTACTGGTAGTAGATTGAGATTTTTTGTTTTTAGCATGAATGAATCCATCCCTGTTTAGTGATTTGACACGATGATACGCCTTCTTGAGGCAGGACTTACTATAGCCTCTATCAGAAAGGCATACTTGGAGAGCTTTAGCTTCCCTCTCAAAGTTCTCTTGTCCGGTACAGTTCCTCCTGACCCGTAAATACTGACTATAAGGAATACTATGTACTAGTGGAATGGGATGTGAACTAGTTGCATGGAGAAGGGTATTGCCAGATGATTCTTTTCTTAACAGTGTAGAGCCCAGGCTTTGATCTCCATTGATGAAAATACTAACATCAAGGAAGTCAATGACCTGCTGATGGCAATTCAAAGTGAACTTAAGAATATAATCGTTATGTTCCAGATGCCCTAGAAATACGTCTAATTCTCCCTAGTGCCAGTCCACACCATAAAGATATCATCTATATATCTTTTCCATATTAAGATTTTATCAATATAGACCTGTATTGACTCATCAAAGAAGATGCTTTGCTCCCAACCCCCCAGAGGTAGAGGTTCGCATATGAGGGGGCACATTTTGTCCCCATAGCGACTCCTTGTTCCTGGAGGTAGTGGGAGCTTTGAAAAATAAACAGATTATGGGTCAGGAGAAAGTTAAGCAGATCAAAGACAAACTGATTATATGGCTCTGCCAATGTGTTCCTTTGGGAAATTAACCCCTCCACAACCCCAAACACCTGATCTTGGGGGATGGAGTTGTAGAGGGCCTCCACATCAACCGCAACCAACCATGCATTGATAGGCACATAAATGCCATTCAAGGTCCTCAGCAGATCGATGGTGTCCTGTACATAAGATGGTAAAGATAATACATGAGGACGTAGGCGCCTGTTCTGTGCATGTACTGGAGGCAGCTTTCACTCCCCTATACATGGCTAACCCTGAAGCTGTGGACTTGTCTGGCCATCCAATAAGAAGCCATAATAAAGGACAATATTTTACATGTTTGGACTTTTATCTTAATGCTTGAATTGGTTCCCTACCAGCGCCAGATCATTTTTGTTTTACACTGATAATCAGAGAACTAATAGTGTCCTGATTATCAGTGCAGCCCCAACAGTGCCCACCAGTTTCGCCTATCAGTGCCACCTCATCAGTGCCCATCAGTGCCGCCTATTAGTCCCCATCAGTATCGCCTATCAGTTCCGCTTTTCAGTGCCGCCTCATCAGTGCCCATCGATGCAGCCTATCAATGCCCATCAGTGTTGCATATCAGTGCAGCTCATAAGTGCTGCATATCAGTGCAGCCTATCAGTACAGCCTCATCAGTGCCGCCTATCATTGCCCATCAGTGAAGGAGAAGAATGACCTGCTTGCAAAATTTTATAACAGAAACTATGAAAAACGTTTTTTTTTGTTTGTTTGTTTAGCAAAGAATAAAAACCCAGTGGTGATTAAATAAATAATAAATAAATACCACCAAAAGAAAGCTCTAGCTGTGTGAGAAAAATGATAAAAAAATGTCATATGGGTACAGTGTTGCATTCCTGCACAATTATCATTCAAAGTGCGAAAGCGCTGAAAGCTGAAAATTGGTCTGGGCAAGCAGAGGGTAAAAGTGCCCCGTAGGCAAGTGGTTAAGGGCGTATTTTCACTGGGTTGGTGCAGGAAAAGTAATGCTCGCACTACTTTTAAAAAACACACCACACCAAATAGCATTGTACTATGGTAACATGCGATTTGATGCCTGTAAACGCACTGCGTTAGCACTGCATTAGCAATCTGCATTTTGGGTGCCGTTAACAATACATTGGTGTCGGCATGCAGACCGCAAGGGCATCGCGTTTACCTGCGGTGCAGGAAACACACCGTTTCCAAACTGTATTCTGGTGTGAACTGGCTCTATGCCCAGCTGCTGATCGTTTACTTCTGCCATGGATAACTTTCCCTGCCTTATGGATGGAGTGGAGGGGGATCAGAACCTCTGTCAGGTTTTTTTGAATCCTCTCTTTATTTGTCCTGGTGACTAAGTGAAAGTGAAGGAAAAAACACAAATTTCATGTTGTCACCAGGACAGGAATAGAGAGGAAATCTTTCAATATTGGACACTAGTTCGGTGATTCCCTCACTTTGGATAAATTTCTTTTCACTTCCTGATTTGGCTTTGGGACGGGAAGTGAAGGGAAATCTCCCCAATGGGGATAAAAATGGCAAAGAAAAAAAAACAACTTTATATAGGGTATGTTATAACCCGTACTTCAATCCAAAATGAAGAAAAACATTTGCCTTTAGTTCCACTTTTACTGAGGACATGTTGGTCCAGGGCTCACTCATTCATTCTTATACACATCAAGACTGCAATACATATATATATACGTTGCGGCTTTGAAGTCGTTTACCGGGGTTATGGCCAGTGGCGTCGCTAGGGGGTGGCTTTTGGGGCTATAGCCCCGAATCTGGGGCCCATAGCCCCGAGTCCCAGGGGTCTCCAACCACAGGGCCCCGGCCCACTACCGTGCCGTGGCCTCTCAGCAGTAGTGCGGTGGGCAGCACTGGAGAGCCGGAGACTGGACAGGCAGCACGGGAGAGCCAGGCAGACGAGAGAGCAGAGAGATTACACCATCTCTCACTGCCCGCCCTCTCTCTGGTGACCCTGATGTAAGGAGCGGCTTTCTAGGGGCCCTGAAGTAAGTGGGGGGGCTCTCTGGGGACCCTGATGTAAGGGGAGGCTCTCTGGGGACCCTGATGCAAGGCGAAGGCTCTCTGGGGACTCTGATGTAAGGGGGGCTCTCTGGGGACCCTGATGCAAGGCGGAGGCTCTCTGGGGACTCTGATGTAAGGGGGGCTCTCTGGGGACCCTGATGCAAGGCTGAGGCTCTCTGATGTAAGGGGGGCTCTCTGGGGACCCTGATGTAAGGGGGGCTCTCTGGGGACCCTGATGCAAGCCTGAGGCTCTCTGGGAACTCTAATGTAAGGGGAGACTCTCTGGGGACCCTGATGTAAGTGGAGGCATCTCTCTTGGGACCTTGATGTAAGGGGGGGCTCTCTGGTGACCCTGATGTAAGTGTATGCCCACCCAAGCGTATGACTTTCTTTACTTCGCTGCTATGGGCTCTAGCCCCAGATCTTTTGTAGACCTAGCAACGCCCCCGGTTATGGCTGAAGATATCTCCCATAACCCCCAGTATTGTTTTTTTACAGCCAGTGGCTGCCTTTTTCGTGAATACGGTCCAGCAGCTAATGAGCTGCTGGATCGCTTTCAGAAGCGGCGGGAGGAGACACCCTCCCCCCCGCCACTGTCTCTCGGGCTTACCGTGTCTGCCAGTTTGCCGGAGAAATGATCAGACGATGTGACCGACTGCTCCCACACGCGATCAAAGGCTAGATCCTCTTTGATCACCCCTATGGCCTTGGAGGACCGTAGCGACATCATTACATCACTTCTGGTCCAGGGTGGTAGTATTTTTTTTTTTTTTAGCAAAAAGATTACATTTTTTTTTATTTTGATCGTTTGCTTTTAAAGATTAAGACGAGAGATCTCTCCATAAAGGATAAAGAGGACCTGTCATCCTTATTTCTATCACTATACTTATTTCTATTAGGATGTTTACATTCCTTGTAATAGGAATAAAAGTGATAAAAAAAAATGAATTAAAAGGGATAGTGTAAAAAATAAAAAAAAGGTAAAAAAAAAAAAAAAAAAAAGCACCTCCATCCCTCCGTGCTCACACGCAGAATCAAGCGCATACTGTACATAATTCGTCGTGAATGTTAGAGCGAGAGCAATAATTCTAGCGCTACATCTGTAACGCTAAACTGGTAACCTGTAAAAATTTTAAAGCATCGCCTAAGGAGATTTTTAAGTATTATAGTTTGTCACAATTCCACGAGGGTGCGTAATTTTAAAGGGTGACATGTTGGGTATCCATTTACTTGGTGTAATATCATCTTTTTACATTTTACAAAAAAATGGGTATATATTATGTTTTCATTTTTAACCACTTCAGCTCTGGAAGGTTTTACCCCCTTCCTGACCAGGCCATTTTTTGCAATACGGCACTGCGTTATTTGACTGACAATTGCGCGGTTGTGCGACGCTGTACCCAAACAAAATGTGTGTCCTTTTTTCCCCACAAATAGAGCTTTCTTTTGGTGTATTTGATCACCTCTGCGGTTTTTATTTTTTGCGCTATAAACAAAAAAGACCGACAATTTTGAAAAGAAATATATATATTTTTTTTACTTTCTGCTATAAAACATTCCCAATAAAAATGCAAAAAAAATAAATTTCTTCATCAATTTAAGCCAATATGTATTCTTCTACATATTTTTGGTAGAAAAAAAATTCCAATAAGCGTACATTAATTGGTTTGCGCAAAAGTTATAGCGTCTACAAACTATGGGATATTTTTATGAACTTTTTATTTTTTGTAATGTTTTTACTAGTAATGGCGGCGATCAGTGACTTATAGTGGGACTGCGACATTGTGGCGGACAAATCTCACACTAAGTGACATTTTAGGGGACCAGTGACACCAATACAGTGATCAGTGCTAAAAAAAAAAGCACTGTCACTGTACTAATGACACTGGTAGGGAAGGGGTTGACATCAGGGGCGATCATAGGGTTAAGTGCGTCCCTAGGGAGTGCTTTTTTACCTGTGTGGGGAGGAATGCTGACACTGGAGGAAAACAGAGATCTGTGTTTCTGCTTAGCAGAAACACAAGATCTCCACTTTCCTCCCTCACCGAACGGCGGTCTGCCTTGTTTACATAGGCGGACCACCGTTCTGTCTCACCTCTAAACGATCGCGGGTGGCCGGTGTCCTTTGTACCTTCTGATTGGTTCCCGCTGTGTCCAAGCACAGTGTGAGCGCGGCGCGCGGCCCAGAGCCGACAACAACCATGGTACGTACAGGTACATGATTATGCGCTTAAGGGCCGCCCTGCCGCAGTACATGTACGTGGGGCGGACTTTAAGTGGTTAACCGCTTCCCACCCTCCCAACATCACATGACGTCGTGGACTTTGAGCGGTGATATCTGAATGATGCCTGAAGTTACAGGCATCAATCAGATATCTTCTTTTACAGCTGGCGATTCCCTTCACCATAAGAACAATCATAGCAATTGCGATCGATGAACCGAAGGAACCGACCGGTGCCGGATGATGACCATAGAGATTTTCGGCGGGCCAGATGATGGTCCCTGAAATCTCTATGATCGTTTGGAGGGCGGGCGCGATGTTATGACGTCACGCCAGGCCTCTACATTTGAAAGAATGTCTTGGCTGGGAAGCCGAGATGTTTTTTTTTTTTTTTAATTTCAGGCTTCCCAGCCTAGAGGTGAGATGTGGGGTCCTATTGACCTTAGATCTCACTGTAAAGAGGACCGATCATGCCATATTCCTATTACATTCCTTGTAATAGGAATAAAAGTCAGCAAAAAAAAAAAAAAAAAAATATGTAAAAAGAAAGCATCAAACTAAAAAAAAAAAGTAAAATTAATAATAAAAAATAAATAAATTTAAAGCGCCCCTGTCCCCGCGTGCTCTTTCGCAGAAGTGAACGCATACGTAAGTCGTGCCCACATATGTAAACGGTGTTCAAACCACACATGTGAGGTGTCGTTGGGAACGTTAGAGCGAGCGCAATAATTCTAGCCCTAGACCTCCTCTGTAACTCAAAACATGTAAACTGTAAAAAAATTTCAAGCGTCGCCTATGGGGATTTTTAATTACCGAAGTTTGACGCCATTCCATGAGCGTGTGCAATTTTGAAGGGTGACATGTTAGGTATCTATTTACTCGGCGTAACATCATCTTTCACATTATGCCAAAAAATTGGGTTAATTTTACCGTTTTGTTTTTTATTTTAATGCATGAAACTGTTTCTTCACCCCCCCCCCTCCCAAAAAAAAACGCATTTGAAAAATTGCTGCGCAAATATCGTGCGAGATTAAAAAAAGTTGCAACGACCGCCATTTTATTCTCTAGGGTCTCTGCTAAAACAATATATATAATGTTTGGGGGTTCTGTGTAATTTTCTAGCAAAAAAAATGATGATTTTTACATGTAGGAGAGAAGTGTCAGAACTGGCCTGGTAGGCAAGTGGTTAAAGTGTGACATGTTAGGTATCTACGTACTCAGCGTAACATCATCTTTCATAGTATACAAAAAAAATTGGGTGCCAATTGTGTTTTGTTTTTTTATTCATTAAAGTGGATTTTTTTTTTTTAAATTGCGTTTGCAAAATCACTGCACAAATACCGTGTGACATAAAAAAATTTGCAAAGATCGCTATTTTATTCTCTAGGGTCTCTGCTAAATATATATATATATATATATATATATATATATATATATATATATATATATATATATAAATGAATTTATTTATTTATATATAACATTATATAATTTTTTTTATATAGCATTATATATATTTTTTTAAATATATCACTGTATATATATATATATATATATATATATATATATATATATATAATATGTTTGTGGTTTCTAAGTCATTTAGTAGCAAAAAATACAAAAAGTGCCAGAAAAGGTGTGATCTTCATGTGGTTATGGAGGACAGCTGTGGTGGGGGGGCTTACTAGAGAAGCATGGAGTACACAGCTCTCTACTATTGGTGGCGGATCTCCACACTCTAATAACTGTACAGCTTGCTGACGCTGCCTAGCAACGGTTGTCTAGCCTCTAGCGAATGGTCTCCACGGCCACTGCGCGTGCGCAGCTCGGCCGCGAATTCCCGCCCTCTCCTTCTGACGGAAGGTCAAAACAGGGTGACGTCACGGCCCCATTGGTTCCCGCCCCTTCGCGACCTCTTGTCGCCCCGCCCCTCCACCTGACAGGCGCCGTACAGTAGGTGACGTCACTGTCACATGACCCCCGCTGCCCTCCGTACAGTAGCGGCCTTGGTATGGCCTCGGTGGTGGCGGCGGCGGCGGGGCGGTGAAAAGAGCGGAGGCCGCCATGCCGCACAACACGGTCAGAGACGCCGCCCGGCGGAAGAGGAGGAAACGGCGGAGGAAGAAGAAGGGCCGGACCTGGGCTGAGGCGGCACGTACGGTGAGAGGGGGGCCGGGGCGACCCCAGGGGCCTGGAGAGAAGTGGGCGGGACCTAGAGAGAAGTGGGCGTGGCCTGGAGAGAAGAGGGAGGAGCCTGACACCCAGACTGGGAGTGGAGGGGCCTGACTCCCCAAAACTATCAAAGGACATTGTGTGAGAGTTCTAGGGATAGTGTCATATAGAATTGGGGGGAGGGGGGGGGCATGTTGTGACGAAGAGGGGGAGGAGTGATGATGTGATGGAGAGGGGGAGGAGTAATGATGTGACAGGTGAGGGGGAGGAGTAATGATGTGACAGGTGATGCAGAGGGGGAGGAGTAATAATGTGATAGAGAGGGGGAGGAGTAAAGATGTGACAGGTGACAGAGAGGGGGAGGAGTAATGATGTGACAGGTGATGGAGAGGGGGAGGAGTAATGACGTGACAGGTGACAGAGAGGGGGAGGAGTAATGATGTGAGAGGTGACAGAGAGGGGGAGGAGTAATGATGTGACAGAGAGGGGGAGGAGTAATGATGTGACAGGTGATAGAGAGGGAGAGGAGTAATGATGTGACAGGTGACGGAGAGGGGGAGGAGTAATGATGTGACAGGTGACGGAGAGGGGGAGGAGTAATGATGTGAGAGGTGACAGAGAGGGGGAGGAGTAATGATGTGACAGGTGATAGAGAGGGAGAGGAGTAATGATGTGACAGAGAGGGGGAGGAGTAATGATGTGACAGAGAGGGGGAGGAGTAATGATGTGACAGGTGATAGAGAGGGAGAGGAGTAATGATGTGACAGGTGACGGAGAGGGGGAGGAGTAATGATGTGAGAGGTGACAGAGAGGGGGAGGAGTAATGATGTGACAGGTGATAGAGAGGGAGAGGAGTAATGATGTGACAGAGAGGGGGAGGAGTAATGATGTGACAGGTGATAGAGAGGGAGAGGAGTAATGATGTGACAGGTGACGGAGAGGGGGAGGAGTAATGATGTGACAGGTGACGGAGAGGGGGAGGAGTAATGATGTGAGAGGTGACAGAGAGGGGGAGGAGTAATGATGTGACAGGTGATAGAGAGGGAGAGGAGTAATGATGTGACAGAGAGGGGGAGGAGTAATGATGTGACAGGTGATGGAGAGGGAGAGGAGTAATGATGTGACAGGTGACGGAGAGGGGGAGGAGTAATGATGTGACAGGTGACGGAGAGGGGGAGGAGTAATGATGTGAGAGGTGACAGAGAGGGGGAGGAGTAATGATGTGACAGGTGATAGAGAGGGAGAGGAGTAATGATGTGACAGAGAGGGGGAGGAGTAATGACGTGGCAGGTGATGGAGAGGGGGAGGAGTAATGATGTGACAGGTGACAGAGAGGGGGAGGAGTAATGATGTGAGAGGTGACAGAGAGGGGGAGGAGTAATGATGTGAGAGGTGACAGAGAGGGGGAGGAGTAATGATGTGAGAGGTGACAGAGAGGGGGAGGAGTAATGATGTGACAGGTGATAGAGAGGGAGAGGAGTAATGATGTGACAGAGAGGGGGAGGAGTAATGATGTGACAGGTGAAGGAGAGGAGTAGTGAGGTGACAGGTGACTGAGAGGGGGAGGAGTAATGATGTGACAGGTGAAGGAGGGGGGAGGAGTAATGATGTGACAGGTGATAGAGAGGGAGAGGAGTAATGCTGTGACAGGTGACGGAGAGGGGGAGGAGTAATGATGTGACAGGTGACGGAGAGGGGGAGGAGTAATGATGTGACAGGTGACGGAGAGGGGGAGGAGTAATGATGTGACAGGTGACGGAGAGGGGGAGGAGTAATGATGTGACAGGTGATAGAGAGGGAGAGGAGTAATGCTGTGACAGGTGACGGAGAGGGGGAGGAGTAATGATGTGACAGGTGATAGAGAGGGGGAAGAGCAATGCTGTGACAGGTGATGGAGAGGAGTAATGACGTGACAGGTGAAGGAGGGGGGAGGAGTAATGATGTGACAGGTGATAGAGAGGGAGAGGAGTAATGACGTGACAGGTGATGGAGAGGGGGAGGAGTAATGATGTGACAGGTGATGGAGAGGGGGAGGAGTAATGCTGTGACAGGTGACGGAGAGGGGGAGGAGTAATGATGTGACAGGTGATAGAGAGGGAGAGGAGTAATGCTGTGACAGGTGATGGATAGGGGGAGGAGTAATGATGTGACAGGTGAAGGAGAGGAGTAGTGACGTGACAGGTGATGGAGAGGGGGAGGAGTAATGATGTGACAGGTGACGGAGAGGGGGAGGAGTAATGACGTGACGGGTGAAGGAGAGGGGGAGGAGTAATGATGTGAGAGGTGACAGAGAGGGGGAGGAGTAATGATGTGACAGGTGATAGAGAGGGAGAGGAGTAATGATGTGACAGAGAGGGGGAGGAGTAATGATGTGACAGGTGACGGAGAGGGGGAGGAGTAATGATGTGACAGGTGATGGAGAGGGGGAGGAGTAATGATGTGACAGGTGATGGAGAGGGGGAGGAGTAATGACGTGACCGGTGAAGGAGGGGGGGAGGAGTAATGATGTGACAGGTGATAGAGAGGGAGAGGAGTAATGATGTGACAGGTGAAGGAGAGGAGTAGTGAGGTGACAGGTGACTGAGAGGGGGAGGAGTAATGATGTGACAGGTGAAGGAGGGGGGAGGAGTAATGATGTGACAGGTGATAGAGAGGGAGAGGAGTAATGATGTGACAGAGAGGGGGAGGAGTAATGATGTGACAGGTGACGGAGAGGGGGAGGAGTAATGATGTGACAGGTGACGGAGAGGGGGAGGAGTAATGATGTGACAGGTGATAGAGAGGGAGAGGAGTAATGCTGTGACAGGTGACGGAGAGGGGGAGGAGTAATGATGTGACAGGTGATAGAGAGGAGTAATGACGTGACAGGTGAAGGAGGGGGGAGGAGTAATGATGTGACAGGTGATAGAGAGGAGTAATGATGTGACAGGTGATAGAGAGGGGGAAGAGCAATGATGTGACAGGTGAAGGAGGGGGGAGGAGTAGTGACGTGACAGGTGAAGGAGGGGGGAGGAGTAATGATGTGACAGGTGATAGAGAGGGAGAGGAGTAATGACGTGACAGGTGATGGAGAGGGGGAGGAGTAATGATGTGACAGGTGATGGAGAGGGAGAGGAGTAATGACGTGACAGGT
Source organism: Aquarana catesbeiana (assembly GCF_042186555.1). Classification (NCBI taxonomy): domain Eukaryota; kingdom Metazoa; phylum Chordata; class Amphibia; order Anura; family Ranidae; genus Aquarana; species Aquarana catesbeiana. Next base: position 33,781,096 of record NC_133327.1, read on the forward strand.
GATGGAGAGGGGGAGGAGTAATGCTGTGACAGGTGACGGAGAGGGGGAGGAGTAATGCTGTGACAGGTGACGGAGAGGGGGAGGAGTAATGATGTGACAGGTGATAGAGAGGGAGAGGAGTAATGCTGTGACAGGTGACGGAGAGGGGGAGGAGTAATGATGTGACAGGTGATGGAGAGGGGGAGGAGTAATGATGTGACAGGTGAAGGAGAGGAGTAGTGACATGACAGGTGATGGAGAGGGGGATTAGTAATGACGTGACGGGTGATGGAGAGGGGGAGGAGTAATGATGTGACAGGTGAAGGAGAGGGGGAGGAGTAATGACGTGACAGGTGACAGAGAGGGGGAGGAGTAATGATGTGACAGGTGATGGAGAGGGGGAGGAGTAATGACGTGACAGGTGACAGAGAGGGGGAGGAGTAATGATGTGACAGGTGAAGGAGAGGGGGAGGAGTAATGATGTGACAGGTGAAGGAGAGGGGGAGGAGTAATGACGTGACAGGTGACAGAGAGGGGGAGGAGTAATGATGTGACAGGTGATGGAGAGGGGGAGGAGTAATGACGTGACAGGTGACAGAGAGGGGGAGGAGTAATGATGTGACAGGTGACAGAGAGGGGGAGGAGTAATGACGTGACAGGTGACAGAAAGGGGGAGGAGTAATGATGTGATAGGTGACAGAGAGGGGGAGGAGTAATGATGTGACAGGTGAAGGAGGGGGGAGGAGTAGTGACGTGACAGGTGATGGAGAGGGGGAGGAGTAATGATGTGACAGGTGATAGAGAAGGAGAGGAGTAATGATGTGACTGAGAGGAGGAGGAGTAATGATGTGACAGGTGAAGGAGGGGGGAGGAGTAGTGACGTGACAGGTGATGGAGAGGGGGAGGAGTAATGATGTGACAGGTGATAGAGAGGGAGAGGAGTAATGATGTGACTGAGAGGGGGAGGAGTAATGATGTGACAGGTGAAGGAGGGGGGAGGAGTAGTGACGTGACAGGTGATGGAGAGGGGGAGGAGTAATGATGTGACAGGCGATGGAGAGGGGGAGGAGTAATGATGTGACAGGTGATGGAGAGGGGGAGGAGTAATGATGTGACAGGTGACTGAGAGGGGGAGGAGTAATGATGTGACAGGTGAAGGAGGGGGGAGGAGTAATGAGGTGACAGGTGATAGAGAGGGAGAGGAGTAATGATGTGACAGAGAGGGGGAGGAGTAATGATGTGACAGGTGACGGAGAGGGGGAGGAGTAATGACGTGACGGGTGAAGGAGAGGGGGAGGGGTGATGCTGTGAGAGGTGATGGAGAGAGGGAGGAGTAATGATGTGACAGGTGATGGAGAGGGAGAGGAGTAATGATGTGACAGAGAGGGGGAGGAGTAATGATGTGACAGGTGATGGAGAGGGGGAGGAGTAATGATGTGACAGAGAGGGGGAGGAGTAATGATGTGACAGGTGATGGAGAGGGGGAGGAGTAATGATGTGACAGGTGAAGGAGAGGGGGAGGAGTAATGATGTGACAGGTGAAGGAGAGGAGTAGTGACGTGACAGGTGATGGAGAGGGGGAGGAGTAATGATGTGACAGGTGAAGGAGAGGAGTAATGACGTGACAGGTGAAGGAGAGGGGGAGGAGTAATGATGTGACAGGTGAAGGAGAGGGGGAGGAGTAATGATGTGACAGGTGATGGAGAGGGGGAGGAGTAATGATGTGACAGGTGATGGAGAGGGGGAGGAGTAATGATGTGACAGGTGAAGGAGAGGGGGAGGAGTAATGATGTGACAGGTGAAGGAGAGGGGGAGGAGTAATGATGTGACAGGTGAAGGAGAGGGGGAGGAGTAATGATGTGACAGGTGATGGAGAGGGGGAGGAGTAATGATGTGACAGGTGATGGAAAGGGGGAGGAGTAATGATGTGACAGGTGAAGGAGAGGAGTAATGATGTGACAGGTGAAGGAGAGGGGGAGGAGTAATGATGTGACAGGTGAAGGAGAGGAGTAGTGATGTGACAGGTGATGGATAAGGGGGAGGGGTAATGAAGTGACAGAGGGGAGGAGTTATGCAGTGATAGAAGATGGAGAGGGGTAATGATGTGACAGGTGAAGGAGAGGAGTAGTGACGTGACAGGTGATGGAGAGGGGGAGGAGTAATAATGTGACAGGTGATGGAGAGGGGGAGGAGTAATGATGTGACAGGTGAAGGAGAGGAGTAGTGACGTGACAGGTGATGGAGAGGGGGAGGAGTAATGATGTGACAGGTGAAGGAGAGGGGGAGGAGTAATGATGTGACAGGTGAAGGAGAGGGGGAGGAGTAATGATGTGACAGGTGAAGGAGAGGAGTAGTGACGTGACAGGTGATGGATAAGGGGGAGGGGTAATGAAGTGACAGAGGGGAGGAGTTATGCAGTGATAGAAGATGGAGAGGGGTAATGATGTGACAGGTGAAGGAGAGGAGTAATGACGTGACAGGTGAAGGAGAGGGGGAGGAGTAATGACGTGACGGGTGAAGGAGAGGGGGAGGGGTGATGCTGTGAGAGGTGATGGAGAGAGGGAGGAGTAATGACGTGACAGGTGATGGAGAGGGGGAGGAGTAATGATGTGACAGGTGAAGGAGAGGGGGAGGAGTAATGACGTGACAGGTGAAGGAGAGGGGGAGGAGTAATGACGTGACGGGTGAAGGAGAGGGGGAGGGGTGATGCTGTGAGAGGTGATGGAGAGAGGGAGGAGTAATGACGTGACAGGTGAAGGAGGGGGGAGGGGTAATGAAGTGACAGAGGGGAGGAGTTATGCAGTGATAGAAGATGGAGAGGGGTAATGATGTGACAGGTGAAGGAGAGGAGTAGTGACGTGACAGGTGATGGAGAGGGGGAGGAGTAATAATGTGACAGGTGATGGAGAGGGGGAGGAGTAATGATGTGACAGGTGAAGGAGAGGAGTAGTGACGTGACAGGTGATGGAGAGGGGGAGGAGTAATGATGTGACAGGTGAAGGAGAGGGGGAGGAGTAATGATGTGACAGGTGAAGGAGAGGGGGAGGAGTAATGATGTGACAGGTGAAGGAGAGGAGTAGTGACGTGACAGGTGATGGATAAGGGGGAGGGGTAATGAAGTGACAGAGGGGAGGAGTTATGCAGTGATAGAAGATGGAGAGGGGTAATGATGTGACAGGTGAAGGAGAGGAGTAATGACGTGACAGGTGAAGGAGAGGGGGAGGAGTAATGACGTGACGGGTGAAGGAGAGGGGGAGGGGTGATGCTGTGAGAGGTGATGGAGAGAGGGAGGAGTAATGACGTGACAGGTGATGGAGAGGGGGAGGAGTAATGATGTGACAGGTGAAGGAGAGGGGGAGGAGTAATGACGTGACAGGTGAAGGAGAGGGGGAGGAGTAATGACGTGACGGGTGAAGGAGAGGGGGAGGGGTGATGCTGTGAGAGGTGATGGAGAGAGGGAGGAGTAATGACGTGACAGGTGAAGGAGGGGGGAGGGGTAATGAAGTGACAGAGGGGAGGAGTTATGCAGTGATAAAAGATGGAGAGGGGTAATGATGTGACAGGTAAGGAAGAAGAGAAGGGGATTTCTGTGTGAGATGGACAGGCATGTAATGACGTGACAGAAGACAAAAGCCATCTCGGGACAGGTGATGGAGAAGCAGGGTGGGGTGTAATCCCGTAACAGGTGACAAAGAAGAGAAGTGGATTTCTCTGGCAGATGATTGACAGGGGGGTAATGACAGAACAGATCATCCTGCTGTACACCTTTATGGAGGACACATCATTTTAGCTGTGCTGTCTAAAGCCAGCCCATACTCATACCGGTATTACTACTCAGTGTGAGGTCTGCCATTCCAGAATGGGTTGATAGGTGCAGGACCCTGTGTGCCAGGCCTCAGTGCCCCCTGGTGTTTCCAGGTTGAGTGTAGCACCTTTTGGATGCTCCTCCTTACGATTGGGCGGAAAGGCAGAAAGTCCTGAGACTGTTTTTAAACCAAACATGGAATGTTCTTTGATACACCAATGAGTGATTACAAGGTCACCTCTTATACCCCTATTGAAGGAGCCACATAGTCTCTGAAACGCGTCGGGTGGAGGATACCAGATTGTATCATCATCTTGCTGTTTCAGTTGGTGTATTTTTAGTTGTTCATGTCATGTATATTTTATTTTTCCTGTTTTTTTACTGATGATTCATAATAAATATCTGTTTTTATCAATTTATCTGTTATGTGTTTGAAGTGCCTATAAAGTCCCACAACTGGAGAACCTCTATGTCTATATTTGTATTTAGGGATGTGGCACACTCTGGAGTCTAATCACCAATACCCCCACAGATGATGGAGAGGGGAGGGGTTTTGCAGTGATAGATGATGGAGATTGGAGTAGTAATGCTGTAATAGGTGACAGAGAAGGGAGGGGTTTTGCTGTGACAGGTGATGAGGATGGGAGGGGTTTTGCTGTGACAGGTGATGAGGATGGGAGGGGTTTTGCTGTGACAGGTGATGAGGATGGGAGGGGTTTTGCTGTGACAGGTGATGGAGAGGGGGAGACAACAAGTGATGGAGAAAGGAGGGGTAATGGAGAGGGTAGGAGTTATTCTGTGACAGGTGCCAGAGAGGGGAGGAGTTGTGCTGTTGACAGGTGATGGTGGAGGATATGTTGGCTCAGTGTCTGGTGTGTTCTTTGTGCTCAGGGATGAGAGTAGTTGATGATGGATCACATATCTGGGGACAGAGCTGTGTGTGTCAGACATCCAGTGTGCTGTGGTGTGTGTGTGTGTGTGTCGTATTGTGTGTACTATGGTGTGTGTGTCCTATTGTGCATGCTGTGGTGGTGTGTGCACCCTATTTTGTGTGTGTGTACTATTGTGTGTACTATGATGTGTGTGCCCTATTGTGTGTACTATTGTGTGTGTGGTGTGTGTACTATGGTGTGTGTGCCGTGGTGTGCTATGACTAAGGATGAGCTCCAGTGTGTTGGCACAGCCCACGTGCAGAGCCCGCCGGAAGTCGGCGCTGCGCTAATCACAGGCAGTGAGACATTTCCTGATCTCTGCAGCAGCGCATTGGGACAATGTCTCACTGTTTGTGATTAGTGCAGCGCAGTGCCGACTTCCTGGTGGGCTCTGCACGTGGGCTGTGCCAACACACCGGAGCTCATCCTTAGCTATGACATGTGCCATGGTGCGTGTAGTATGATGCGTGTGTAGTGTGATGTGTACGCCGTGGTGCGTGTAGTATGATGTATAAGGTGTGTGCCATGGCATGTGTGCCCTAGTGTGTACTATGACGGTTGTGCCATGATGTGTGTGCTATGGTGTGTGTGTACTATGAAGTGTGTGTACTATGATGTTTTTCTGTGGTGTGTGTACTATAATGTGTGTGTACTATGGTGTGTGTGTGTACTATGGTTTGTGTGCCGTAGTGTGTGTGTGTGTACTATGACGTGGTGTGTGTGTAGTATGATGTGTGTGCCATGGTGAGTGTAGTACGATGTGTGTGTGCTATGATGTGTGCCCTATGGTGTGTGTGCTGTTGCGTGTGTAGTATGGTGTGTGTGTGTACTATGGCATCTGTGCCGTGGTGCGTGTAGTATGATGTGTTTGCCGCATTGTATGTACTATAAATATAAAATTGTCCTTCGCGCTGGTGGATATTAAATGGTGTAGTGGTCAAATGAAAAATAGATAGTGCTGTGCAAAGTAAATACTAATATTGCCGCAAAATAAGGGTGTTCACACCAAACACTTAATGACTAAAATAAAATAAAAAATAAATTTCGCGCAATATTAAGTGAAAAATAAAGAATAAGGATATTAAGAATATAGTGTATATAAATATATTGTGGAACACTGTTGTCTGTTAGGTGGTAGTGTTAAAATCTCTCTTATATACTATAATGATCGCTACTTTTACTCAAAAAAGTGAGGCTTAAATAGCAATAAATACTGAAATACTCCTCATACCACCCTATAACTAGTATGCATAAATAAATAATGACATAATGCATAAAAATTCGTGCATAAAAATATTTCCAGTATGTAAATCGTATATGGTCTTCTAAAATCCACAATCAAAAAACTGTGCAATAAAACATATGTGCAACCTTAAAAGATATACATTCCAATTTATGTGAAAAGTCCGTTTTGTTGCTACAATTGTTTGTAGATATTCTAGTGCCAAAGTGATTAAAATAAAAATAGGTGAATATTTATATATAAAAACCAACTGTGAATAGTTCTTCTGATATTGAAAAGTATAATGTAGTAAAAATCTATCTTTCTGCTGCTGGTGTCTCTCAGTATGGTCTCACAGAACTCTCACCTTGCATTAGTAGTAATCAGGCATTCAGTAATATGTCTTTAAGGTGTGGGAGTGGTCTCTGGCAGCTTTCTCTTTCTATGTTTTTTTCTCTCCTCCAACGTTCCCTCTCTGCAGCTCCACTCTAGTGAACTCAGTATGGGGGAGATAAAATAGGGAGGGGGGAGAAGAAAGAGGCTCCACTAGTGCATTAAACTTTTAAAATCAAAGGGGGAATATTTATTTGGTGTTACTCTTACATTTCTCATATTAAAAACAGGCAAAGTGAATGTAAAAAACGATCTGGCGTTCTCAGCGCCCTCTCACTTGTGCTTCAGATTCAGTGTGTTGCTCCAGCCAATCCCTACGCGTTACGACACCGTCACGTGTCTTCATCTGGGGAACCGGATTGGCTGTTCTATGTATGCTTATATATGATAGAGCCGAAAATATAAAATTGGGTTTCCCGAAACACAATGTGTCAAAACATTTCGCACTAGTACACAATAAAGACCCCGCACACCTCCAATTTTGGGGTATAGAAAAATATAAACCATCCTGGAGAGGTAGTCACTTAGTCCGAGATATTAGTCGCAAAGAATCCAAATGGATACACTCCTTACGTACTTTGGTGCCAGGGGGACTGAACGTAGAGTTCGATTTAAATTGTTTTTTAAATAATTTTTAATATTTTAATATAAATATTAGACCTATTTTATACGAGAACCAATTATTTTTTAATAATAATCTTTTTAATAGTCTAATAAAAAATTTACATTTATTATGCGGAATCACATATTTTAAACATTAATTTACTCACTATTACATAATTAGCCTGTATCACAGGGTAATTAGAAAATATATTGTAAAAGAGTATAGTGGTGATGTATATGTATTTAATGCAAGATATGTAATAATTGTTTAATTAAAATGTACCTATTTGTATTTTACTTTATATAACAGTAACTGGTACAGTTACCAGAGCACTCTCGAACCTGCTTCATATATGTAAAAAAGGAATTTTATATTAATCTATATTAATTAATTTGAGAGTGTGATTGCATTAATTCACCATTTAGTATGCATAACTCACACTTGTAGATATATAAAACAATAGCAGCAAATACTTTGGCAATAGAAATGGTCACTCTTTCCAAAAATCTTATAATACAACTACGTTTGTAATATTAAACAGCGGTAATATACTCGAATATGGAGGAATACCACCAAAAAAATGGCCGCACACATTAAAGTCCAAACTATAGAGAAAGAATCCTCCTAAAACTAAAGAAAAATGGCCGCCGAACCAAAACCACACTGACCATAAGCAAAATGGCGGCTCCGCAACTTCCGGCTCTATCATATATAAGCATACATAGAACAGCCAATCCGGTTCCCCAGATGAAGACACGTGACGGTGTCGTAACGCGTAGGGATTGGCTGGAGCAACACACTGAATCTGAAGCACAAGTGAGAGGGCGCTGAGAACGCCAGATCGTTTTTTACATTCACTTTGCCTGTTTTTAATATGAGAAATGTAAGAGTAACACCAAATAAATATTCCCCCTTTGATTTTAAAAGTTTAATGCACTAGTGGAGCCTCTTTCTTCTCCCCCCTCCCTATTTTATCTCCCCCATACTGAGTTCACTAGAGTGGAGCTGCAGAGAGGGAACGTTGGAGGAGAGAAAATAACATAGAAAGAGAAAGCTGCCAGAGACCACTCCCACACCTTAAAGACATATTACTGAATGCCTGATTACTACTAATGCAAGGTGAGAGTTCTGTGAGACCATACTGAGAGACACCAGCAGCAGAAAGATAGATTTTTACTACATTATACTTTTCAATATCAGAAGAACTATTCACAGTTGGTTTTTATATATAAATATTCACCTATTTTTATTTTAATCACTTTGGCACTAGAATATCTACAAACAATTGTAGCAACAAAACGGACTTTTCACATAAATTGGAATGTATATCTTTTAAGGTTGCACATATGTTTTATTGCACAGTTTTTTGATTGTGGATTTTAGAAGACCATATACGATTTACATACTGGAAATATTTTTATGCACGAATTTTTATGCATTATGTCATTATTTATTTATGCATACTAGTTATAGGGTGGTATGAGGAGTATTTCAGTATTTATTGCTATTTAAGCCTCACTTTTTTGAGTAAAAGTAGCGATCATTATAGTATATAAGAGAGATTTTAACACTACCACCTAACAGACAACAGTGTTCCACAATATATTTATATACACTATATTCTTAATATCCTTATTCTTTATTTTTCACTTAATATTGCGCGAAATTTATTTTTTATTTTATTGTATGTACTATGGTGCGTGTATACTATGATGTGTGTGCCGTGGTGTGTGTAGTATGATGTGTGTGTGCCCTATTGTGCGTGCTGTGGGGTGTGTGCGCCCTATTGTGTGTGTGTGTGTGTGTGTGTACTATGATGTCTATGCCCTATTGTGCGTACTATGGTGTGCGTGCTGTGGTGTGTGTGTACTATTGTGTGGGTGTGTGTGCCGTGGTGTGTGTGCCATGGTGTGTGTGTGCTATGACGTGTGTGCCGTGGTAGATGTAGTATTATGTGTACGCCGTGGTGCGTGTAGTATGAGGTGTGTGCGCCATGGTGTGTGTGTGTACTGTGACGGTTGTCCTGTGGTGTGTGTACTATGACGTCTGTACAATGATGTGTGTGCTGTGGTGTGTGTACTATGACGTCTGTACAATGATGTGTGTGCTGTGGTGTGTGTACTATGACGTCTGTGCAATGATGTGTGTGTACTATGATGTGTATGGTGTGTGTGTACTATGATGTGTGTGTACTATGATGTGTTGTGTGTGCCATGATGTGTGTGTCGTGGTGTGTGTACTATGATGTGTTGCTGTGGTGTGTGTACTATAATGTGTGTGGTGTGTGTGTACTATGATGTATGTGACACGGTGTGTGTACTATGATGTGTGCCATGATGTGTATATACTGTGGTGTGTGTGCTATGGTATGTGTGTGCCATGATGTGTGTGTACGCTATGATGTGTGTGCTATGATGTGTGTGCTGTGGTGGGTGGGTGTGTGTGCCATGATGTGTATACTATGTTGTGTGTATACTATGATGAGTGTGTACTATGATGTGTGTTCGGGGTTGTTGTGTTCAGTGTGTACTATGATGTGTGTTTGGGGTTGTTGTGTTCAGTGTGTACTATGATGTGTGTACTATGATGTGTGTTCGGGGTTGTTGTGTTCAGTGTGTACTATGATGTGTGTTTGGGGTTGTTGTGTTCAGTGTGTACTATGATGTGTGTACTATGATGTGTGTTCGGGGTTGTTGTGTTCAGTGTGTACTATGATGTGTGTTTGGGGTTGTTGTGTTCAGTGTGTACTATGATGTGTGTACTATGATGTGTGTTCGGGGTTGTTGTGTTCAGTGTGTACTATGATGTGTGTTTGGGGTTGTTGTGTTCAGTGTGTACTATGATGTGTGTACTATGATGTGTGTTCGGGGTTGTTGTGTTCAGTGTGTACTATGATGTGTGTTCGGGGTTGTTGTGTTCAGTGTGTACTATGATGTGTGTACTATGATGTGTGTTCGGGGTTGTTGTGTTCAGTGTGTACTGTGATGTGTGTACTATGATGTGTGTTCGGGGTGTACTATGGTTGTGTTCAGTGTGTACTATGATGTGTGTTCGGGGCTGTTGTGTTCAGTGTGTACTATGATGTGTGTACTATGGTGTCTGTTCATGTTGTTGTGTTCAGTGTGTACTATGATGTGTGTACTATGATGTGTGTTCGGGGTTGTTGTATTCAGTGTGTGCTATGATGTGTGTACTATGGTGTGTGTGCCATGATGTGTGTTCAGGGTTGTTGTGTTTAGTGTGTACTATGATGTGTGTACTATGGTGTGTGTTCGGGGTTGTGTTCAGTGTGTACTATGATGTGTGTACTATGATGTGTGTTTGGGGTTGTTGTGTTCAGTGTGTACTATGATGTGTGTGCCATGATGTGTGTTCAGGGTTGTTGTGTTCAGTGTGTACTGTGATGCGTGTTCGGTGTGTACTATGATGCGTGTTCAGTGTGTACTATGATGCGTGTTCAGTGTGTACTATGATGTGTGTGCCATGATGTGTGTTCAGGGTTGTTGTGTTCAGTGTGTACTGTGATGTGTGTTCGGTGTGTACTATGATGCGTGTTCAGTGTGTACTATGATGCGTGTTCGGTGTGTACTATGATGTGTGTTCGGTGTGTACTATGATGTGTGTTCGGTGTGTACTATGATGCGTGTTCGGTGTGTACTATGATGCGTGTTCGGTGTGTACTATGATGCGTGTTCGGTGTGTACTATGATGCGTGTTCGGTGTGTACTATGATGCGTGTTCGGTGTGTACTATGATGCGTGTTCGGTGTGTACTATGATTAGTGTGATGGAGTTTAGAAACCATGTAGAAATTGTCTGACATCTAGTAGGATCAGAAGAAGTTAATAAAGTGAGTAAATCTCCTGGGTAGATATTTTGTGTTCTTATTGCCTCTTCTATAGAGTATTGTGATTGATGTTCTGTACAGGATTGCAGTGTGCTGGGCCGGTGTTTCTCAGAGTTTATATAATGAAATCCAGTACTTAGAACTCCGTCTGACAGGTTACATGTTGAATATTAAAATTTAACATCTAACCAGTCACACAGAGTTCTAAGTACTGGATTTCACTATATAAACTCACTTTACTGTTTAAAAATAAGTGTAAAATGCAAAACTTCGGTGGGTGTAACAAGATGTCCGCTTGCCGCCTTCTCAGTGTATCCTTACTATGGAGGAGTGCGGGGTGTAGCAAGATGGCGGTGACAGAATGTCACTTCCGTTACACATTCTGACGGGTCGCCTAATCTGACAGAACACCGGTCTGTTGTGTTCACTGACAGGTCACAGTGCCATATGGTGTTTGTTTACATCCTGTGTCTACATGTAGCTGTGCTGAGCCCTCTACAGGCAGACAGGGGAAGTGCACTGGATACAGCTCATTTTCTTGAGCCATGAACACTTTCTCTGTATTTTACAATGCTCCTCGAAAGTAATCACAGCACTTTACATTTTCCACATTTTATGTTACAGCCTTATCCCACAATCTACAAACAATACCCCATCATGACAACTTGAAAAAAGTTTGTTTGAAATCTTTGCAATTGTATTAAAAATAAAAGCTAAAAAAATCCCATGTACATTAAGTATTCACAGCCTTTGCTCAGTACTTTGTTGAAGCATCTTTGGCACCAATTACAGCCTCAAGTCTTTTTAAATATGATGCTACAAGCTTGGCACACCTATTTTTGGGCAGTTTCTCCCATTCTTCTTTGCGGGACCTCTCAAGCTCCATCAGGTTGGATGGGGAGCGTCGATGCACAGCCATTTTCAGATCTCTCTAGAGATGTTCAATCGGGTTCAAGTCTGGTCTCTGGCTGGGCCAATCAAGGACATTCACAGAGTTGTCCCGTAGCTACTCCTTTGTTATCTTGGTTGTCTGGTTAGGGTCGTTGTCCTGTTGGAAAATTAACCTTCCCCCCAGTCTGAGGTCCAGAGCGCTCTGGAGCAGGTTTTCATCAAGAATGTTTCTGTACATTGCTGCATTCATCTTTCCCTCGATCCTGACTAGTCTCCCAGTTCCTGCCACTGAAAAACATCCCCACAACATGATGCTGCCACCACCATGCTTCACTGTAGGGATGGTATTGGCCAGGTGATGAGCGGTGCCTGGTTTCCTCCAGACATGACGCTTGCCAATCAGGCCAAAGAGTTCAATCTTTGTTTCATCAAACCTGAGAACTTTGTTTCTTATGTTCTGAGAGTCCTTCAGTTGCCTTTTGGCAAACTTCAGGCTCTCATGTGACTTTTACTGAGGAGTGGCATTCATCTGGCCACTCTACCATACAGGCCTGATTGGTGGAGTGCTGCAGAGATGGTTGTTTTTCTGGAAGGTGCACCCCTCTACAGAGAAATGCTGGAGCTCTATCAGAGTGACCATCTGGTTCTTGGTCATCTCCCTGACTAAGACCCTTCTCCCCCGATCACTCAGTTTGGCCGAACGGCCCACTCTAGGAAGAGTCTTGGTGGTTCCAAACTTCTTCCATTTACGGATGATGGAGGCTACTGTTCTCATTGGGACCTTCAATACTGCAGACATGTTTCTGTACCCTTCCTCAGATCTGTCCCTGCATACAATCCTGTCTGAGAGGTCTACGGACAAATCCATGGACTTATGGCTTGGTTTGTGCTCTGACATGCACTGTTAACTGTGTGACCTTATATAGACAGGCGTGTGCCTTTCCAAATCATGTCCAATCTACTGAATTTACCACAGGTGGACTCCAATCAAGTTGTAGAAACATCTCCAGGATGATCAGTGGAAACAGGATGCACCTGAGCTCAATTTAATTTAATGCTATGAATACTTATGTACATGGGATTTGTTCATTTTTTACTTTTTAACCACTAGGTGTCCGCGCTATAGCTGAAAGACGGCTACAGCGCGGACTCCAATTGCCGGGAGGGCGTCCCTGGACGTCCTCCTGTTTACTTCCGCGATGCGCGCGCCCACTGGTGCACATCGGGGAAATTTTGTGTTGGCCATGTCCCTTGGACACAGCCAATCACAGATCGTGCTAAAAACAGCGGCCATTTAGCACTCGATCTGAGTATCCAATGAGAGATGATCTCATATGTAAACATATGAGATCATCTCTCATTGCCGGCTCTCTCTCCTCACACAGAGACAGCATGTCAGAAGGGAGAGCGAATGGCTGCAGCGTGAGTGAAAAAAAAAATAGAAAATACAGTGCCCACAGTACCTGTCAGTGCCATCTGTCATCAGTGCCACATCAGTGTCACAGGTCATCAGTGCCACCTATTAGTGCCATAGGTCATCAGTGCCACGTATTAGTGCTATCTGTCATCAGTGTCACGTGTCATCAGTGCAACATATTAGTGCCATCTATTATCAGTGCCATGTGTCATCAGTGCTATCTGTCATCAGTGCCACGTGTCATCAGTGCCACGTATTAGTGCCACCTGTCATCAGTGCCACGTATTAGTTCCATCTGTCATCAGTGCCATGTATTAGTGCCATCTATCATCATTGCCACGTATTAGTGCCATCTGTCATCAGTGCCACGGATCATCAGTGCCACATATTAGTGCCATCTGTCATCAGTGCCACATATCAGTGCCATCTATCATCAGTGCCACATCAGTGCCAGGTATCAGTGCCATCTGTCATCAGTGTCACGTGTCATTGTCCTGGTGCTCCACGGCCTTCAAAAGTGTAATAGGTAGTCAACAAGTTAGATGTGTCATTTATGCTCCTAGAACACGTGATGGCGCTCCCTGCATGTTGGACCTCTCTATGTGGCCAGGCTGTGAAAAAGTCCCACACATGTGGTATCGTAATACTCAGGAGGAGTAGCAGAATGTATTTTGGGGTGTCATTTGTGGTATACACATGCCATGTGAGAGAGATAACCAATTACAATGACAATTTTAAGGAGAAAAAAAAAAATCTTCATTTTGCAAAGAATTGTGGGGAAACAATGACAACATCAAAAACCTCACCATGCATCTTACTAAATACCTTGGAATGTCTACTTTCAAAAAAGTGGTCATTTGGGGGGTATTTGTACTGTCCTGACTTGTTCGGGTGGCAAGAAATGAGATAGGCCGTCAGTACATCAGGTGTGATCAATTTTTATGATTTGCACCACAACTTGTAGACTCTCTAACTTTCACACAGACCAAATAATATCCACTAATTTGGGTATTTTTACCAAAGATATGTAGCAGTATAAATTGTGGCCAAAATTTACGAAGAAAAATTAATAATTTGCAAAATTTTATCATAGAAACTAAGAAAAATGTGTTTTTTTTTTTTCCAAATTTTTGGTCTTTTTTCATTTATAGCGCAATAAATAAAAAACCCAGAGGTGATCAAATACCACCAAAAGAAAGCTCTATCTGTATGAAAAAAAGGACAAAAAATTCATTTGGGTACAGTATTACATGACTGAGTAATTGTCATTCAAAGTGTGAGAGCACTGAAAGCTGAAAATTGATCTGGTCACGAGGGGGGTTTAAGTGCCGGGGAGGGGGGTTTAAGTGCCGGGGGGGGGGGGGGGATTTAAATTACAAAGATTTCAAACAAACTTCTTTCGTATTGTCATTATGGGGTATTGTTTGTAGAATTTTGAGGAAAATAATTAAATGTAATCCATTTTGGAATAAGGCTGTGACATAACAAAATGTGGAAAAAGTGAAGCGCTGTGAATACTTTCCGGATGCACTGTACTATATTAAAATCTCATCAGAACACATCCAGTTTTTACACACATTTTGGTTCCTTTCACTGTTTTTTTTTTAATTCTTATTTATTGAAGGTGATAAAAGGTCAGCCCACCCCAACACCTGATTGCAGTTTGAGCCCGATGGACTTCCTTATCCTCCCTGACTTTGTATGTCACAGTGTCTCTTGCAGAGTCTGCCTGCATTCCGGGCAACTTGGCGTCTTTGGTTTTCCTGATTTAACATTCCTTCCTTAGTGTTTTCCATAACCTAAAACAAATAAGAGAACACAGAACGTGGGATCCTCTCATAATATGTGCAGCAGGTGTGCAGAGCCAGGAAGTCCTACAAAGAGATCCGGCCAAAGGAGAGATCAGAGATAGCAGGTGTGTTCTGTTCAGGAGTGTATGTCACCACAGCCTGCTGCTCTAAAGCTTTATGTCAGAGGTAGGCAGTCTTGTCCCTCCAGCTGTGGTGAAACTACAAATCCCATCATGCCTCTGCCTCTAGGAGTCATGCCTGTGATTGTCAGGGTCTTGCAATGCCTCATGGGACTTGTAGTTTCACCACAACTCGTGGGCCAAGGTTGCCTACCCCTGCCTTATGTCCTAAAGAAACCACGGTTCCATTCAAGGCAATGTGACAGCAGCTCTGCAATGGGGGCCCCCTGACCCGCTAATACTTTGCTTACTGGCATTCCCTCTCCTATCTTTCCTCACCGATAGTCACTGGAGAAGGAGAGTCTGTACACATGTCCACACACAGCCCCATCTCCAACTATAATCTGGAGGTACGTTGCCACACACAACCTCTGCACCAACGATAGTGAACTGTGAGCTTCTCACACTGTGCATTAGATGCTGCAGCAAATTAGAGCCCACCTGATTTCCTGGCTGGAGGACATCCAGCATCATATAGTGCTTTCCTCCCTGACCTTACTGACCCTGGCCCACCCCTTTCATTCATTGGACTTTATTTCTTTCAATCATGGAGGCTCATAAATAAATCACGGGAACAGATGGCTTGTATCCGAGGTTACTTAGGGAACTCAGTCAAGTAATTTCCAGGCCATTGTTCCTAATTTTTACTGACTGGAATGGTACCAGCTGAAAAAAAAAAGCCAATGTAGCACCAATATTTAAAAAGGGCCCAGAATACATCCCTGGGAATTACAGACCAGTTAGCCTAACATCAATAGTATGTAAACTCTTGGAGGGGATGATAAGGGACTATATACAAGATTTTAGTAATAAGAATGATATCATTAGCAGTAATCAGCATGGATTCATGAAGAATCGTTCTTGCCAAACCAATCTATTAACCTTCTATGAGGAGGTGAGTTGCCATCTAGATAAAGGAAGGCCCGTAGACGTGGTGTATCTGGTTTTGCAAAAGCATTTGACACAGTTCCCCATAAATGTTTACTGTACAAAATAAGGTGCGTTGGCATGGACCATAGGGTGAGTACATGGATTGAAAACTGGCTACAAGGGCGAGTTCAGAGGGTTGTGATAAATGGGGAGTACTCGGAATGGTCAGGGGTGGGTAGTGGGGTTCCCCAGGGTTCTGTGCTGGGACCAATCCTATTTAATTTGTTCATAAACGACCTGGAGGATGGGATAAACAGTTCAATCTCTGTATTTGCAGACGATACTAAGCTAAGCAGGGCAATAACTTCTCCGCAGAATGTGGAAACCTTGCAAAAAGATCTGAACAAATTAATGGGGTGGGCGACTACATGGCAAATGAGGATTAATGTGGAAAAATGTAAAATAATGCACCTGAGTTGCAAATATACGAATGCAATCTATACACTGGGGGGAGAACCTCTGGGGGAATCTAGGATGGAAAAAGACCTGGGGGTCCTAGTAGATGATAAACTCAGCAATGGCATGCAATGGCAATCTGCTGCTAACAAAGCAAACAGAATATTGGCATTAAAGAGGGGATCAACTCCAGAGATAAAACGATAATTCTCCCGCTCTACAAAGATTCTGGTCCAGCTGCACCTAGAGGAAGGATGTACTGGAAATGGGGCCAGTACAAAGAAGGGCAACAAAGCTAATAAAGGGTCTGGAGGATCTTAGTTATGAGGAAAGGTTGCGAGCACTGAACTTATTCTCTCTGGAGAAGAGACGCTTGAGAGGGGATATGATTTCAATTTACAAATACTGTACTGGTGACCCCACAATAGGGATAAAACTTTTTTGCGGAAGGGAGTTTAACAAGACTCGTGGCCACTCATTAAAATTAGAAGAAAAGAGGTTTAACCTTAAACTACGTAGAGGGTTCTTTACTGTAAGAGCGGCAAGGATGTGGCGTTCCCTTCCACAGGCGGTGGTCTCAGCGGGGAGCATTGATAATTTAAAAAAACTATTAGATAATCACCTGAACGACCACAACATACAGGGATATAAAATGTATTACTGACACATAATCACACACATAGGATGGACTTGATGGACTTGTGTCCTTTTTCAACCTCACCTACTATGAAACTATGTAACTATATTCACGTGGTGAGGCCTGTTTTTAAAGTGAATGTAAAGCTACTTTTTCATTTTTAAAAAAAAATAACAAACATATCATACTTACCTCCACTGTGCAGTTCATTTTGCACAGAGTGGCCCCTGATCCTCGACTTCTGGGGTCCCTCAGCGGCTCTCTCGGATCCTCCCCGCATCGTATAACCCCCTAGGAAAAGCGATCTCCCGGGGGGTTACCTTGGGGGCGCACTCCCAAGTCTAGCATTTGGCGTCCATAGACACCGAATGTAGGACTCGGCCCCACCCCCTGGCGCCCGCATCATCATACCGGGCCTTTTCTGACACTTCTCTCCTTCATGTAAAAATCATCATTTTTTTTTTTTTGCTAGAAAATTACTCAGAACCCCCAAACATTATATATGTTTTTTTAGCAGACACCCTAGGGAATAAAATGGCGGTCATTGCAACTTTTTATCTAACACGGTATTTGCGCAATCATTTTTCAAACGCCTTTTTTTTGGAAAAAAAACGGTTTCATGAATTAAAAAATAACAAAACCGTAAAGTTAGCCCAATTTTTTTGTATAATGTGAAAGATGAAGTTACGCAGAGTAAATAGATACCTAACATATCATGCTTTAAAATTGCGCAAATCATGGAATGGCACCAAACTTCATTACTTAAAAATCTCCATAGGTGACGCTTTAAAATTTTTTACAGGTTACCAGTTTAGAGTTACAGAGGAGATCTAGTGCTAGAATTGTTGTACACGCTCTAATGCATGCGACAATACCTCACATGTGTGGTTTGAGCGGCGTTTACATATGTGGGCTGGACTTATGTGTGCGTTCGCTTCTGAGCGCGAGCTACCGGGGACAGGGGCGTTTTAAATTTTTTTTTTTTATATTTTATTTTTTATTTTACTTAATTTTTTTTATTTTTACACTTTTTTTTACATTTTTTTTCTTTGATCACTTTTATTTCTATTACAAGGAATGTAAACATCCCTTGTAATAGGACTCTATGTGACGGGTCCTCTTTATGGACAGATGTGGGGTCAATAAGACCCCACATCTCTCCTCCAGGCTGGAAAGCATGAGATCGGAAAAAAAAATTCACCGATCTCGGCTTTGTTTATTTCTGGGTACCCGGGCGTGACGTCATAACGTCGCGCCCAGGCCTCCGATAGTCATAGACATGACTGGTGACCATCTGGTCACCAGTCATCTCTATCGTCCTCATCTCTATCGTCCTCATCTGGCTATGGCCGATTCTTTCTCCGGGCCCCCGATGGCACGGGGGAGCCCAGAGAAGCACCGGATGGCAGCGGGAGGGGGGGGAGTCCCCTCCCGTCGCCTATAAGAACGATCAAGCGGTGGAACTGCCGCTATGATCGTTCTTATCGTGCACAGAATCGCCGGCTGTAAAGGATATCTGAATGATGCATCTAGCTGCAGGCATCATTCAGATGTCCCCCCTAAAATTCAAGGATGTCATTTTACTATGGACGGGTATTGAAGTGGTTAAATACAGCCTGACCAGGAAAGCCCACACCTCCAGACTGATATCCACCCATCAGGACATTTTGATGTTACATAACTCCCCCCAAGAGCCAGCCTACTGCTTGCATCAGGGCTGAGGGCTCTGGAGAGGAATACTGAGGCAGGGGTGCTGTGATGTTTTTCGGAAGCTGTGTACAGCTTTGAAGGTGGCCCCTCCCACCAGCCATGATCTGCCTACATTGCATAGAAAGGCACAAAGACCCAGTGATGATGTCACCCGGTCTAAAATCCAGTTATCCTGTGCAGTCCATGATTTTTTGTTTTGGACAGTGGGTGGGTAATCCCCTCACTACACCTGTTTGCTATCCCTCAACCATTCATGTATAGGGGTCCCACCGGAAGTTACAGATGGC
Organism: Aquarana catesbeiana; assembly: GCF_042186555.1. NCBI lineage: Eukaryota > Metazoa > Chordata > Amphibia > Anura > Ranidae > Aquarana > Aquarana catesbeiana. Next base: position 33,800,114 of record NC_133327.1, read on the forward strand.
TCAAGGCTAATGCAGTAAGCTGAATTGGAGGTATTTATAATATGTAATTGTAACATATAAGTTTATAATTTGACTTTTTTATTTATTTTTTTTAAACTTGATATGTACTAGTCTAGGGTATGCTGCTTATTGGCTCCTGAGCTCCTCTGTACCGCCTTTCTAATTAATTTATGGTGTAATTACTACTCCAGCTGCCCAATCAGGTCGAGGGAAATCTAAAAACAAGTGCGCCCTGGGTCAGAAATACGAAGGACGGGATCTTCTGGTGAAGACAGCGGACAGATTGGCCAGGCGGGTTTAGACGGTTTAATGTGGACTGGATCAGCCGGCTGGGTTAATCCTGCAGGAAACGGATGGAGGAGGGTGAGAGCCGTGAGATTTAACACGGGGTTCAGCCAAATGTCTCATCGTCTGCCTTATGTGCTGGACCAAAACATCCGGCTTCTTCTAGATATTTACAGTAATAGGGGGTTTTATTATGATAGCGCATTAGAGAAGATAATATTGAAGTGCCCATTAACTACACAGGCATTGGTTCTTTTTACGCTGAACCCGTGCAGAATTTTTTTTAGCGGCTTTATGAATGGCTTTTCTTACCTTCAGCAAATATGATCTTCAGTGACTGTAAAGTCACTCTGAATTCTGTATAATAAGGGCCTTTTATCTCCTTTATATCCTCTTGATAAAACTAGTGGTCACCGTGCCCTTTCCTTCCCTGGCCAGTGGTCATCTGACATCCCCAACGTACGCTTTTCTGTGCATATTTGTTATTGCATGCCTTCGCCACCATTGGTTGTCTGTCTACTTTGACAGATTCCTGGTGGGATGGCTCAGGTGGGTTTGGACTTGTGTTTCAAGCTCATCGCTTCACCCGCACAGGCACTGTAATCCCTGGCCTGGCAGCTTAAACCACCACATCCATTACCTGACCTTTGCTGCTGGCTTGGAAGACTCACCACTCAACCCATCTCAGCTCCGTGGCACTACACCTGCTAATAAACCCCCAGTCTCACCACTGCGCCTGATGACTGACCTCCTTCCCTGCTTCAACATCTATTACATGACCCCACTTCACTAGCCACCGCACCGGCGCCTGGCCCCTGCACTCACTGCCACCGCACCGGTGCCTGGCCCCTGCACTCACTGCCACCACACCAGCCCCTGGCCCCTGCACTCACTGCCACCGCACCGGCGCCTGGCCCCTGCGTTCACTGCCACCGCACCGACGCCTGGCCCGTGCGCTCGCTGCCACCGCACCGACGCCTGGTCCATGCGCTCACTGCCACCGCACCGACGCCTGACGCGTGCACTCACTGCCACCGCACCGACGCCTGGCCCGTGCGCTCGCTGCCACCGCACCGACGCCTGGCCCATGCACTCACTGCCACCGCACCGACGCCTGACGCGTGCGCTCGCTGCCACCGCACCGACGCCTGGCCCATGCGCTCACTGCCACCGTACCGACGCCTGACGCGTGCACTCACTGCCCCCACACCAACGCCTGCCCAGTGCACTCACTGCCACTGCACCAATGCCTTCCTGTGTAATGTGTCTGCAGTCAGCGACTCTCTTCAAGCATGTTCCCAGTTTTCAACAACTCTTATATCACATTCACAGTCTCTGACCATCTCTTGTATCGTGTCCACAGACTCTGACCATCTCTTGTATCGTGTCTACAGTCTCTGACCATCTCTTGTATCATGTTCACAGTCTCTGACCATCTCTTGTATCGTGTTCAGTCTCTGACCATCTCTTGTAGTGTGTCTACAGTCTCTGACCATCTCTTCTAGTGTGTCCACAGTCTCTGACCATCTCTTGTATCGTGTCCACAGTCTCTTGTATCCTGTCCCGCAGTCGCTGACCGTCTCTTTTATTCTGTCCCGCAGTCGCTGGCCATCTTCTTTTATGCTGTCCCGCAGTCACTGGCCATCTCTTTTATGCTGTCCCGCAGTCGCTGGCCGTCTCTTTTATGCTGTCCCGCAGTCGCTGGCCGTCTCTTTTATGCTGTCCCGCAGTCGCTGGCCGTTTCTTTTATGCTGTCCCGCAGTCGCTGGCCGTCTCTTTTATGATGTCCCGCAGTCGCTGGCCGTCTCTTTTATGATGTCCCGCAGTCGCTGGCCGTCTCCTTTATGATGTCCCACTGTAATGTACCTGGTAGTTGAGCCTGACTGGTAGAAGGAGACCTCTCTTAAGCGCTGGTTCAGGAGCCGCTGGAAGTGGGAACAGTGGTCTCCTGAGCACAGTGGGTAGGAGGGCCTGATGCGGGTTCCAGCAGAAGCAGACACCGGAACTGGGATGAAGTCCCTCAGGGTTGGCTGAGCTGTGGATGCAGGTAACTGGTGCAGGCCGGTAGGTAGGCTGGTAGCCGGATGCGGAGACAGCAGCTGGATGCAAACAGGCAGGCTGGAGCAGCGTAGCAGGACACAGGTAAGCAAGGTCAGACAGTCCGTATTTGGCAGGAGATCAGGCAGGATATCAACAGGAGGGATGATCCAAGGGTAGTCAGACAGGCAGGAGTTCAGCAACGGGTAGCAGAAGAAACAAGGTCAGACAAGCCGGGTCGGATAGGAGACTGGAGAATGGTCAGACGTAGCCGGGTCAATATCAAACAACAAGCAGGCAGATACAGGAACTTTCAGGTGCAGAGCTGCAGATGAACAGCAGCTAACATGAGCACCTGTCACCCTTTTAAAGGCCCTTTGGCGCCAAACGGCGCGCGCACGGGCGCGCGCGCGCACCCGCGCGTACGGGCATTCGCGGGAGCGCTCCGGCGCCCCCTGGTGGGGATTTCGGCTGAATATGCTTGGAAATGATCCTTGAGGACCTACGTGCACGCAGATTTACCTGACGACTGCTGACATGCCCCTGACACCCGCAGTCGCTGGCCGTCTCTTTTATGATGTCCCGCAGTCGCTGGCCGTCTCTTTTATGATGTCCCGCAGTCGCTGGCCGTCTCTTTTATGATGTCCCGCAGTCGCTGGCCGTCTCTTCTATGATGTCCCGCAGCCGCTGGCCGTCTTTTATGATGTCCCGCAGTCGCAGGCCGTCTCTTATATCCTGTCCCACAGTCGCTGACAATCTCTTGCACCACACCCATAGATTTTGACTGTATCTGCTGTCTCTGAGATGTAATATTCACTGAATTTTATTTGCAGATATGTATGTGTGTGTACAGATATAACCGAGCTCACGGAAGGTGTTTGTTGACTAGCAGGTGTCAAAGAGATCACATGACCAGGAACTACACTTATTGCTTCTTGGCTGTTATTGTGAACAGCTGTTGAGGTCCCAGAGGCTGCAGCATTTCATTGTGGGAGGGGGAAGACCCGGGCCTACAGACATTGAAGGGTGATCACCTATCCAGATGTTTGTGATTGTATAGGGCCCTGGTACCCAACTTGTGAACCAGGAGCCACATGCAGCCTTTTGGCACTTTGTTTGAACTGTGTTTGGGCTCCAGAACACAATGAGGGAGATGTACTAAAACTGGTGCAGCTGTGCATACTAACCAATCAGCTTCTGACATCAGCTTGTTCAATTAAGCTTCGACAATAAAACCTGGAGGCTGATTGGTTACTATGCACAGCTGCACCAGATTTTGCCTACATCAGTTATAGTAACCCCCCTCCCAGATTTGTGTTTGTATTCAAAATTGATCAGCGCTGTGGATGAGCTATAAACAAATATATAAATGCCGGTTCACACAGGGGCGACTTGTCAGGCGACCTAGCCGCCTGACAAGTCGCCTCCCGTTCTGTACAATGGAACCGTTCTAATAGGAGCGACGCAAGTCGCTCCAACTTAGAAAAAGGTTCCCGTACTACTTTGGGGGCGACTTGAGGCGACTTGCATAGACTTCTATACAGAAGTCGTTTTGCAAGTCGCCGTGGAAGTCGTGTGCAGGTCGCCTCGGTGAGGCGACCTGCAAGTCATGCCGCCCCTGTGTGAATCGGGGCTAATGCTGTACCACTGTTATTTTGTCCATAATAATTTTATAACAAACATACATTCAATCCTTATACATTAAACAAAGAAAATATAGTCCCAAACACAATGGTGAACTCTTCACTGTGCACTTGCTTGCTTGATCAAACAAAAGTGCTCCAAACGTGTGATGTGCCACACTGCCCCTTAAAGGTAATGGCTCACCGGAGTTATTGTGACCCTTTTATCTAATTCGGGTCCAATTGAACTCAATTACATGGACCATAGACTTCCTGTAATATTCCACTGCTCTGACAGCCCAGCACTCTGTTCCAGGTGCCTCCTCACCACAGCTCAGTACAGTATCCCCCCATTTAAAAACAGATGTAAACTCGCATGAAATAGTGAATAAAACCCAGCACTCAGTGTTTCCAGCAACTCTAACCATCTCTTGTATCATGTCTGCAGCCTCTGACCATCCCTTGTATCATGTCTGCAGTCTCTGATCATCTCTTGTATCACGTCTGCAGTCTCTGACCATCTCTTGTATCATGTCTGCAGTCTCTGACCATCTCCTGTTTCATGTCTGCAGTCTCTGACCATCTCCTGTAGTATGTCTGCAGTCTCTGATCATCTCTTGTATCATGTCTGCAGTCTCTGACCATCTTTTGTATCATGTCTGCTGTCTCTGATCATCTGTTGTATCATGTCTGCAGTCTCTGATCATCTCTTGTATCATGTCTGCAGTCTCTGATCATCTCTTGTATCACGTCTGCAGTCTCTGACCATCTCTTGTATCATGTCTGCAGTCTCTGACCATCTCCTGTATCATGTCTGCAGTCTCTGACCATCTCCTGTATCATGTCTGCAGTCTCTGACCATCTCCTGTAGTATGTCTACAGTCTCTGATCATCTCTTGTATCATGTCTGCAGTCTCTGACCATCTTTTGTATCATGTCTGCTGTCTCTGATCATCTGTTGTATCATGTCTGCAGTCTCTGATCATCTCTTGTATCATGTCTGCAGTCTCTGATCATCTCTTGTATCATGTCTGCAGTCTCTGACCATCTCTTGTATCAAGTCTGCAGTCTCTGACCATCTCCTGTATCATGTCTACAGTCTCTGACCATCTTCTGTAATGTGTCTGCAGTCTCTGACCATCTCTTGTATCATGTCTGCAGTCTCTGACCATTTCTTGTATCATGTCTGCAGTCTCTGATCATCTCTTTATTATGCCTGCAGTCTCTAACAGCATCACTGAATATTATAAACAGCTCTTTGGTGATGGTGAGGGCTGCATTTGAGTAGACCTACATCAAGTAAGTTGAAAGGTATAGGGGACATTCATATATATTTTTCCCATCTCACCACAGAGGACATCCTGTACCTGAACTTTCCTTGGTGAGGGAAGAGTCAGTCGGCTGTCTTGCTTTTTTTCTCAGCTGATTGCTATTGTGTTCTCTTTATAGAGGTCAGGGATGTCTGCTAAGCATGTCCCTCTCCATAGACACAAGTGTGCACCTTTGTAAAAGTGTGTACATTCGCAACATAATCAGTTCTAAACATCAACAGTCAGTGTTTGGATTTTGAATGCTCTTACTGCCTTGGGCTTCATTCACATTAGCATGTCTCCAAAGTCGCACAATTTCCAGTCCGACTTTGATGCGACTTTTGGTGCAATTTTGATCCGACTTTCTATTCTATGGATCAAAGTCGCACCAAAGGAGTGGAGGCACCTTTTCAAATTGGCTGCGACTTTAGGCTGCACCGATCTGAAAGGGTGCGATTGAAAAGAATGGGGTGGAACTTGTGCGACTTTAATGTCCAAAGTCGCATGACTAATCACACAAGTGTAAATGGAGCCTTAGGTCTCATTTATACTTGCAGTTGAGGGGTAGTAAAAACATGCAGCTAAGCCGTGTGTTTACTGCCCCCCCCCCCCCCCCCAACTTCTCCTCCTTAGGCATGGTTCACACTTCTGCAAGGGCTAGGCAGCTTATTCATTTGAATGGGGTGAAAATGCAGGGAAAAGGTCCCTGCTTTATTTTTGAAATTGCAGCCCACATGGAAACTGCAGGTGCCTTGTGGTTCCCAGTGCGGGAAGCAGCTGCTGCGATTTCCAGTGCGTGTGGGTGCCATTAGGATCAGTGCATGCATCTCCTGCATTTTATGTATGGGTGGTTGCGGCTGCAGGAATGGGAACCAACCCTAAAGCTGCAAAGGGAGCTCCTGGGCGGTGTACACATGCTTCATCCACGATGCTTTGCGACTGTAGCATTTGTTGCATGAATGGGGGGCGCTGCAACCAATCCATATGCAATGCATGCAGTTGCAGCGCAGTAGTGCAGCATTTAGGGGTTAAAACAGGCAGTGAGGAGGTGACATATCGCTTCATCACTGACTGTTGAGTGCATCTGAAAAGCAACCCAAGTGTGGATTGCTTTTCACAGGAGCGGCAGTCCTTGCCACAAGTGTAAATGAATTCTTAAAGTGGGACAATATGGCAAAAAATTTAAAATTGGCAAAACGGGCAGGAAAGTTACTTATCTCCCTGTCTGGGCAAGCGGGAAGTGCGATCACGGGAGAATGTCTATAGACGGCCTCCCGGAAATGTGAGCCTGCGGTGTAGTTGTCTTTTGGCTATAGCGTGGGCAGGAGGTGGTAAAGTGGTGTTCCGGCCGAAATGATACTTTTTAAATAAAAATACCCCTATAATACACAAGCTTAATGTATTCTAGTAAAGTTAGTCTGTAAACTAAGGTCTGTTTTGTTAGTTGATAGCAGTAGTTTGTTATTTTATAAACTTACAGCAGGCCGTGGCCATCTTAAGTGTGGGCATCTGAAGCCAGACTGTATTTCTTCCTGGATCTCATCCTTGCACATGCTCAGTGCAGCACAAGCAGTGTAATAGGTTTCAGGTCAGATTTCCCTAGCAACGGCAGTGTCAGAGGACGTTGCCGCCCCTTCCCAGAAGGCATTGCAAACAGGAAATGATGCGATGGGCCACGGCCAGGGAGGAGGAAGTGAAAAATGAATACAGCAGATATACAGTAGGTGCTGAGAAAAAAAAAAAAAAATATCCAATTTGTTTACAGTGCACAGTTTAGTGAGGGATGCCGAAGAGTTGTAAAAGTGGGTGGAACTCCACTTTAAACTTGTAACATTTTATTAGGATGCACACAAGAACAGAGAGCTGGGAGAGAGCTTTCCTTTATACAAACTTTATGGCCTTTAACTATCTTTCAGACACTTTGATAAACGAGGTCCAAACTATGCAAATGTGGTATTTTAGAAAAAAAAATCAAGCACTGCCATTGAAATGACTGTTCCCTGCTGATTATGGCTAACCTCTGTCTTTTTTTTTCTTTTTCTCCTGCGTGTGCTGCAACCTTTTCCTTCATAAACAATCTGTAGAGAATCTTCTAATCATCAGGGGTCTGTTAGCTGTACCCTCTGGAGTAGAATTATGAGGCTCTCTCTACTCAGAACATTCCCGATAGTCCAGATATTTCTGGAAAGAGCCAATTATACTAGAAATTTCTGCACTTGGGGACCATAGAAAACCATTGAAGCTCAGAAGAAACGCTAATTATGGATTCTCTGCTATCCCTACTGGATGCCTTGTGTGCATGGCTATAATAAGGCAGGATTTATATGTACTGTATATACACAGAGTGTGGCAGGGCTTGATTTTTTATTTTTTTTCTAAAATGCCACATTTGCATAGTTTGGACCTCGTTTATCAAAGTGTCTGAAAGATAGTTAAAGGCCATACAGTTTGTACAAAAACACTGCCCCATACCTCAGCCAGGAGTGACTGATGGGCACTGACGGTATTCACTGACGGGGACTGATTGGCAGCACTTGGCACTGCTGCACACCTGTGCATCGCTGTACAGGTAAACATGGTCCGCTTACCAAAGCGTCAGCGCTCCGGCAGCTCTCTGTTCTTGTGTGCATCCTAATAAAATGTTACAAGTTTAACCACCTCCCGCCCACGCTATAGCCAAAAGATGACCACACCGCAGGCTCACATTTGTGGGAGGGCGTCTATGGACATTCTCCCATGATCGCACTTCCCACTCGCTCCCTGGGGCACGCATCGGCAGGGATCACAGATCAGAGTAAAGAGCCATTCACAGTGGCTTTTTACCATGTAACCAGCTGTGTCCAATCACAGCTGGTCACAGCATAAACAGTATTTGCCAGTTATCGGCAGTCCTCTCCTCATGCTGACAACGCATGAGGAGAGCTGATAACCAGCAAATCTACACAGGGGACATCAACACTGATAATCAGGACACTGTTCAGTGTCCTGATTATCAGTGCTGCCAAACTGTGCCCATCAGTGCCACATACCAGCCTCATCAGCACCCATCAGTGCAGCCTCATCAGCACCCACCAGTGCGGCCTCATCAGCACCCACTAGTGCAGCCTCATCAGCACCCACCAGTGCAGCCTCATCAGCACCCACCAGTGCAGCCTCATCAGCACCCACCAGTGCAGCCACATCAGCACCCACCAGTGCAGCCTCATCAGTGCAGCCTCATCAGTACCCATCAGTGCAGCCTCATCAGCACCCACCAGTGCAGCCTCATCAGCACCCACCAGTGCAGACTCATCAGCACCCACCAGTGCAGACTCATCAGCACCCACCAGTGCAGCCTCATCAGCACCCACCAGTGCAGACTCATCAGTGCAGCCTCATCAGTGCAGCCTCATCAGCACCCATCAGTGCAGCCTCATCAGCACCCACCAGTGCAGCCTCATCAGCACCCACCAGTGCAGACTCATCAGCACCCACCAGTGCAGCCTCATCAGCACCCACCAGTGCAGACTCATCAGCACCCACCAGTGCAGACTCATCAGCACCCACCAGTGCAGACTCATCAGCACCCACCAGTGCAGCCTCATCAGCACCCACCAGTGCAGACTCATCAGTGCAGCCTCATCAGTGCAGCCTCATCAGCACCCACCAGTGCAGCCTCATCAGCACCCACCAGTGCAGACTCATCAGCACCCACCAGTGAAGGAGAAAATTTACTTATTTAAAAATTTTTATAACAGAAACTAAGAAAAACTGTTTATTTTTTCAAACTTTTGTCTTTATTAGTTTGTTTAGCAAAAAATAAAAAAACCCAGTTGTGATTTAATACCTCCAAAAGAAAGCTATATCTGTATGAAAAAAAATGATAAAAATTTAGTTTGGGTACAGTGTTGCATGACCGCGCAATTGTCATTCAAAGCATGAAAGCGCTGAAAGCTGAAAATCGGCCTGGACAGGAAGGGGGGAAAAAGTGGTTAAAGTGGTTGTAAAGTTAGAAGGTTTTTTTTTTATCCTAATGCATTCTATGCATTAGGATAACAAGCCTTCTGTTTGCAGCAGCCCCCCTCAGCCCCCCTGAAACTTACCCGAGGTCCATCTAGATCCAGCGATGTTGCACGATAGACTCGGCTGTCTGGGACTCCCCTCCTCATTGGCTGAGACAGCAGCATGGCTGCTGCTGCTGTCAATCAAAGTCAGTGAGCCAATGATGAGAGAATGGGGGCGGGGCCGGGCCATGGCTCCGTGTCTGAATGGACACACGAAGTTGCGGCTCCGGTGCCCCCATAGCAAGCTGCTTGCTGTGGGGGCATTTGACAGGAGGGAGGGGCCAGGAGCGCCGAAGAGGGACCCGAGAAGAGGAGGATCCGGGCTGCTCTGTGCAAATTCATTTCACAGAGTAGGTAAGTATAAAATGTTTGTTATTTTTAATGAAAAAAAAAAAAAACCAAGACTTTAGTATCACTTTAACTAAGTCAAGTCTGGACAGTTTAGTTTAGTATTAATATTTAATACTCAATAATGAATAATAATTATTATAATAGTAATTAGTAATTTGTTTTTTTTTTTTGCCATACTGTGACCAGAGCAACACAATGATATCATAGTAAATACTATGTACTACTCTGGAGAGGTGATCGGGATTTTTTTTGCACACTATGATTGCTTATAACAGTAAATATCACTGTTATAAACAGCCATTTTTTATAAATAAAATCGATTCATTCAGTGTTGATTAGCTGTAATTGGCTACACATAATCACATGGCACAGATGGGGCTGTAATTGGCCCTGTCTGTACTATGTGATCACTGTGACCAATCACAGAGATCAACCCAATAGTACACAATGGATGGCATGAATAAAAACCATACCATACAATTGTCATGTGATCTGCTGTGATTGGCCACAGTGATCACATGGTCCCGGCAAGCGGGCTGGTACACTGATCTGTCATCCGCTGTGTCTGATGGACACAGCAAGTGACAGATCGCCCCTCAGTGCGATTCTGTTGCGCGTTCCGGGGAGGACACCATATGACATCCACTCAGAACAAAAGAACTCTTCATTTGACTATAGGCCAAGCGGGAAGCGGTTAAAGAGGAATTACACTTACTTTTTCCAAAAAGTCTGTGAGGTCCTGTATGAGATCACGCTGTGCTTTCAGACTGCTCCCGTAGCCTCCAGGGACATGTGATGTGCCAAGAAGTTGCGGGCTGGGGGGGAGAACAGGCTGATCTTTTGTCATTCTCGGGATGCGGTGCTGACACTACCCATACATGTTGTGCCGTAATTCTTGCCTAAGCAAGAAATGTGGGAGTGGGTGCCTGTCAGTAAAAGTTACCTGCTCCCAGAAGGAAAAAAACGTAAAACATGGTAAAGGGGGTGAGGAGGAGAGGAACTTTAACTTTTAAGAGAAGTTCCACTTTAATACTTGGAATTCTGGGTGACCTATATATGGTTAAATGTCTTGGCAAGTGGAAGGGTAGTCTACTGTCTCCATTGGGAGACTTGGCATACCAATAGCAAACACTGAAGCTAGATTCACACTCCTGCCAGTGATGCAAATTGGATGCTACTTGGATGTGGTTTGAATATTCTATGGGGCCAGGGTCAGCTGGAATCGCACCAAAGAAGCACAGGACCATTTTCTAAAATCGCACTGCGTTGTATTGATGTGAACAGGCACCATTTAAAATAATGCGATTTCCATTGTCATGCGATTCTGTGCGACTCAAGTCACATCTGAAATCGCACTAGTGTGAACCAGGCCTTAAGGTGTGCTTTGCCTGACATTCACTTGCAGCTCAGGCCCTGTGTGGTAGCTGTGCATGAATATTGAATACTTCCCTTTAGGTTCTGTTTCCACTAGTGCAACTCCAAAGTTGTGCAACTTTCAGTGCGACTTTACAGTCTCTGGATCAGATTCGCATCAAAGTAGTGCAGGCACCTTTTCAAAGCTGCTGCAACTATAAGCCGCATAGGATGGAACGGGTGCCATTGCAATCAATGGGCTGTGACGTGTCATGTGACTTTATATGTCCAAAGTCACATGACAAGTCAGACTAGTGGAAACAGAACCTTAACGGGAAGCGGGAAGGATCAGCCCTGTCACACAACCCCCATCTTATCCATCAAGATGGAAAATCGATATTGTGCACTTGGACCTGGAGAAATCTAACACGTCTTGGTCCTCTGCTGATTGTCCCATCCTGGCACAAGATTTGCTGAAAACTGTATGGTCACTTTAAAACTGGAGGAATGAATAGAAAAACGGGACAAAAACCTAGAAGACTGTGTATGCGGAGGTGTGTGTGCGCAGGCACGTGTGCGTGTGTGTGCGCAGGCACGTGTGCGCGTGTGTGCACAGGCACGTGTGCGCGTGTGTGCGCAGGCGCGTGTGCGTGTGTGTGCAGGCACGTGTGCGCGTGTGTGTGTGTGTGCAGGCACGTGTGCGTGTGTGTGTGCAGGCGCGTGTGCGTGTGCAGGCGCGTGTGTGTGCAGGCGCGTGTGCGTGTGTGTGCAGGCACGTGTGCGCGTGTGTGCAGGCACGTGTGTGTGTGTGCAGGCACGTGTGCGCGTGTGTGTGTGCAGGCACGTGTGCGTGTGTGTGTGCAGGCGCGTGTGCGCGTGTGTGTGTGTGCAGGCGCGTGTGCGTGTGTGTGCAGGCACGTGTGCGCGTGTGTGTGCAGGCACGTGTACGTGTGTGGTTTTTCTTTTATAGTTGTGACCATTGGTGTCCCAGAGACAGGCACTTAGAGTGGTGAATTGCCTCAGTGCTGGAAATATGTCATTGGAGAATAAATACCGGTACTGAGAATTCTTGTCTTCTTTGCAGGTGTTGGAGAAATATCACAACACGCCTATGAGCCACAAAGAAATTCTTCAGGTGATCCAGAAAGAAGGACTGAAAGAGATCAGGTGAGTGGAGGACATGGACGGCACTCTCACAGCATTCTACTAATCTGCAGACACCGGTCATGAAAGGGATTCTGGTATTTAGGAAGTTTAACAACTCTCCTTTCCCACTGCTGAAGGGCCCTTTCACATGAGTTGTCCAGTCAGATTTTTCAGGTGGACCTGATCAGACCCTCCAGACTCCTCTATGGAGCAGTCGATGTCAGCGGTCCACCAAAAACAGACGGATGGTGGTCCTATTTTCCATCGGTGATCAGATGGAAATTGGAAAAAGATAAAAAAGATATTAATTTGTGAGAGAGGGTTGGGAGGAGGAGGCAGTATAATATGACACTTAGTTTAGGGCAGCCTTCATTAACCACTTAAGGACCGGAAGTATTTGCCCCCTTAATGACCAGGCCATTTTTTTGCGATACTGCACTGCGTCGCTTTAACTGACAATTGCGTGGTAGTGCGACGCTGTATCCAAACAAAATTGATGTGCTTTTTTTTTCCCCACCAATAGAGCTTTCTTTTGGTGGTATTTGATCACCTCTGTGTGTTTTTTTTTTTTTTTGCGCTTTTACCACTTCAGCCCCGGAAGATTTTACCCCCTTCCTGACCAGAGCACTTTTTATGATTCGGCACTGCGTCGCTTTAACTGACAATTGCGCGGTCCTGCGACGCTGTATCCAAGAAAAATGTATGTCCTTTTTTTTTTCCACAAATAGAGCTTTCATTTGGTGGTATTTGATCACTTCTGCGTGTTTTTTTTTTTTTTTTTTTTTTTGTGCTATAAACAAAAAAGAGCGACAATTTTGAAAAAAAACTAACGATTTTTTGCTTTTTGCTATAATAAATATATTTAAAAAAATGTAATAAAACAAATTTCTTCATCAGTTTAGGCCAATATGTATTCTACATATTTTTGGTAAAAAAAAATCGCAAAATTGGGGATAGATTTATGGCATTTTTATTATAATTTTTTTATTATACTAGTAATGGCGGTGATCATCGATTTTTAGCAGGACTGCGACATTGTGGTGGACAGATCGGACACTTTTGACAATTTTTTGGGACCATTGACATTTATACAGCGATCAGAGCTGAAAATAGCCACTGATTACTGTATAAATGTCACTGGCAGGGAAGGGGTTAACAGGGAGCGATCAAGGGGTTAAATGTGTTCCCTTGGCGTGTTTCTAACTGTATGGGGGCTGGGCTGCTTGGAGGAGGAGACAGATCGCTGTTCCTAATCACTAGGAACAGAAGATCTGTCTCTCCTCCCCTGGCAGAACGGAGATCTGTCTGTTTACATTGACAGATCCTCATTCTGTCTCTCTCAGGAGCGATCGCGGGTGGCTGACAATGCGCATCGGCTCCGGCGTTGCGCCGCGTGCATGCCCCCTAGAAGTTTTAAAGTGGCCGACGTACAATGACGTCGATTTGCTCAGGAGAGCCAACCCACCGCAGTACAACTGCGGCGGCTGGTCTTTGAGTGGTTAAATGGCAGACCACAGTCTGCACCTGATCCAAGTGACGCTCTCGTCCGGACCTTCAGCCCACCAGTCTGCAGCACTAGATCGCCGCTGCACTACTGTCATTGGTTGCTAGGATCACCGGCATCCTAGCAACCAGTAATGTCACCAGTAATGCCCCACCCTCTTCATCAAGTTTCTCTACCCAGCTCCCACCCCCTGCAGCATGCTTCTTCAGGCTCCCGCTCCTGCCTTAGATGGGCTGTACCAATCTGCAGGTGCACTGTGATGGTTCACAAGTGAAATTTAAGGTTGGGCACTAATGGGGACACTTGCTGTATGGGGACATCTGCTCTATGGGGGCACTCTGATAGGCACACCTGGTGTAAAGGGGCACTCTGATGAGGACACCGATTATAAAGGGGCACTCTGGTGGGGGAAGCTGATTTATAGGGGCACTCTGGTGGGGACACCTGATGTAAAGGGGTATTCTGATGGGGACAGCTGATATAAAGGGGAACCCGATCTTTGGGGGCACTCAGATGGGGACACCTGATGTAAGAGGACACCTGATGGGGGAACCTGATAAATACTGTTGAAATGCTATGGAAATTTTCAATTTCTCATTTTTGATAGACATTAAATGCCTACAATCTTTCTGAGTCATAGCACAAACTTGAGATTTGGACCTCAGTTCAGTACCCCTGGTTTAGGATAAAGGTACACTTTAATGAATAGAAAATAACCTGCTTAGCTGTCCTACAGAAATGTATCTCTAAGCTCCCATGATGTCCAGTCACATGAACTAATACCTAGGCATTTAATAATGTGATCTTATCTACAGGGGCACAGAGAATGAATGTTAAGATGAACTCTGACCACCCCGTTTCCCCTAAGATCATAAGATTAGGTGACATGACTGGCAGCCATGGGAATCTAGATCAGTGATTTCTACATGGCAGGGCTATTGATCTTGGCTTATCTGCTATAGCTCATAATGACGTGTTCTCTGCAGTGTACATATACTGTATTTTTTTTCTAGTTCTGAGATTTTCACGATGTTCAGTTCATTCTTAGGCCCCTTTCTCACGATCGGACCGTTCAGTTCTGCCTGTCAGTTTTGACTGCGGACCTGAACGGGGCGCTCCATATTAGCCTATGGAGCGACGGATGTCAGCGGAGACATGTCCGCTGACATCTGACCCGGTCCAATCCGCTAAAAGCAGACGGATGGCCCTACGTCTGGATCCTTCGCTGTCGGATCGGGTGAGATCTAATGAAAACGGGCGGACATGCTGTCCGTTTTCATCCGATCCCTCCATAGGCAGCAGCGGCGCCTGACACGCCCCTCCCCGCTCAGTGAGCAGAGAGAGACCTGTCATCTGCTGGCTCAGCGGAGATCAATGGAGAGATCTCCCGCTGAGCTGGCGGACCAAGGCGAACTCTGTGGAAGCGGAGTCTGCCTCGTGTGAATGAGGCCTTATAGTCAACAGATAGTTTATCAGGATGCACTGACAAAGAAAGCACCTGGAAATTGGGGCCCATTTGGGAACTTTGTATCACCTTGCCGAGTGTCTCCTAAGATTTATCCAGCCCGGTTCATTGTGATAAATGACAGCTCTCTTCTTCTCAGGACAGTGGTGACATCTTGTTGTGTAACATATCTTGTGCTGTTTTTCAGTGGTACCTCCCCTCTGGCCTGCCTCAATGCCATGCTGCATACCAACTCCCGAGGGGAAGAGGGCATGTTCTACAAAGTTCCTGGCAGAATGGGGGTCTACACATTGAAGGTAAGACCATTTATGATGCCATAGGTTAAAACAGCGCTGAGAACAAAGTCAGCCTAATGATAACCTGTCCTGGTGGTTGTTAAAGAAGAACTTCTTCAACACCCCCTTGTAGGGGCAACACTTAAAAACCTACAAAAAGTGACTCAGATCTCTGACTTAACAACTAACCCTCGGCCCTCTCACACCGCTGATTTTTAACCCAGACTTTCCGCCTGGAATGAACAAATCTTTCCAGTTACGCACAGACATGAATATACCTTTGCTGACCACACACTGTTTCAAAGGCAATAAGGTCAAATCAATCTCAGAAATGCAAATTGAGAAGGGACTGACATTCCTAACTTATTGGTAATATCATCAAATTCATAGTATTACCCAGAGTCCTCAGAGACATGGATATCTTATGAGACCTCTCACGCCATTTGAAACTTGTGCCCCAAGGCAACTAAAACCGAAAAAAAAAAACATTTCCTCACCCATTTCCTGGCTGCAAGCCTCTGGTCTTCGGGAACCTAATATACATAAAGTGTTTTGGGAAACCGCAATAAACATGTCCTTCACTAAGGACCAATGGCTACAAGCCTGTGTGTTCGCACACAAGTGCGCAATTAGCACACGCCTACAGGATTCTACTTTTAAGCTCCTGACGAATTGGTATAACACGCAATCAAAATATATAGATGGTTCCCCATGGTTTCTGACCTTTGTTGGCTTTGCGATCAGAAAAGAGGCAACTTACAGCATATATGGTGGGACTACACCTTGATTCAACCATTTTGGCGGAAGGTCTGTGAAATCATAAAGCTTATCACTGAGACATCAATTCAATTAAACACAGCGAGCTGCTTACTACACATCACTAATTGTTCAATGAAAAAGTATAAGAGATCACTGATCAGATTTTTACTCACTGCTGCGAAAGCAGTGATCCCCAGATACTGCAGAAATACCACCACTCCTACAATCAAAGAGTGGCTAAACGAGGTTCACCTCCATAATATGGAGGAGATTAGGGCAACAGCTCATGAAACAATTGAAAAATTCAATAAAACGTGGCAGCCCTGGGTCATTTTCAAATACTCTAGAACATGTGAATCTATGGTATAGAATTTACCCCAGATTTACCCTTGGCTTTCTGTCTCTTTCCTTCCTCTAATCTCACCCTCTCTTTTGGTCTGCTACCTTTCATACCTCTGTATTTATCGGCGTATAAAACGCACTTTTTCCCCCTGAAAATCTGGGAAATCGTGTGTGCATGTTATATGCCAATTCCTGCTGCCTCGAAGTGCAAGGAGGGGACGAGCGCCACTGGTTTACACAGAGCCGCGATCTCCTGAGTACCTGTCGCTCCGTCGCACACAGTCCCGCTCCCCTGGCCCGGCATTGGACCACTGTTCTGTCTATCATATGAGCCAGGCGGGACTGTGAGTGACTGAGCGCTGTAGATGGACACTAAACAGGCTGCAATGATGGGCATGTTAGAAGCTGCAGAAGGGCACTAAACAGGCTGTAATGTTGGGCATGTTAGAGGCTGCAGATGGGCATGGATCAGGCTGCATTGATGGGCACTGGTGAGGCTGCAGATGGGCAATGATAAGGCTGCATTGATGGGCACTGACCCTTATTTTGCTTCAAAGTCCTTTATTTTGATTTAAGTTTTTTCCCTTAAACTTCCCTCTTAAAATTAAGGTGCGTGTTATACGCCGATAAATACGGTATATGCCTTAAACAACATATGCGTATATAGATCGTACGCCGAATATCTATATCTAAGTAATAATCAGTTCATAGTAATATACAAAGTATCTACAGTCAGGCCCATAAATATTGGGACATCAACACAATTCTAATCTTTTAACTCTATACACCACCACAATGGATTTGAAATGAAACGAACAAGATGTGCTTTAACTGCAGACTTTCAACTTTAATTTGAGGATATTTGCTGTACCTATAGGTAAGGCTTACCTATAAGTAAAAATCATACAAGGGCGTTTACTCTCACTTTAAGGGGGGATTTGATCAGCATGTATAAATACATAAGTGGTCCATATAGTGAACTTGCTGTAGAGGTATTCACTTTTGGGGCAAGGGGGCACTGATTACATCTGGAGGAAAAGAGATTTAAGCTCCACAAACAAAGGCATCTTCACAGTAAGAGCTATGAAAATGTAGACTAGACTCCCTTTGTAACTAGTTCTGGCCAACGCAATAGATTGTTTTAAAAAAGAGCTGGATGAATTCCTAAATGCACAAAATTGAACTGGATATTAATATTTATAGGTAACAACACCAGCAATTGCTGATCTAGGGAATATCTGATTGCCTCCTGGGAGATTATGAAATAATTGTTTCCCCCCGGAGCGATTTGGACCATTGTTCAGTAGCCACTTGGACCATGCTTCATAGGGGTTTCGTCACATACCTGGTGGTAAAGCCTAATGTGAGGAGGGAGGCCTCTCTTACAGCTCTGGCTTAGGGGCCACTGGTAGTGAGACAGTGGCCATGAGAGTGCAGTGAAGTTTGAGCGCCTGTAGTGTGTCCGGCAGACTGCGCAGGTAGGTAGCTGGTGCATCACCAAGGATGAGCTGGATGGCTGAACAGCTTATAGCGAGTAGATGCAGCAGGACCACCCACCAGCAGACAGCTGGCGGGTGGACCTTGGCTGGCAGATGACAGATTGCTGGTGCAGAGCAGGCTGATAGGGACCAGGTAGGTAGTGTACCGGTCAGGAAGCACTGGGCGGACAAGATAAAGCAGGATGCGGAGTTGGGCACGCCAGATGGTCAGATCAGGCATAAGCGGCAGGCAGAAGAATAGTCAGGACACAGGCCAAAGTCAGCAGTGGCGGAGCAGTTCACACAAGGCAGAATGCAATGGCAAAATCCAGGGACAAGCCGAAGTCAGGGTAGGTAGTGCTCATGCGTGGATAGAGCTAAGCCGGGTCGGTAACAGAGAGTCAAGCACAGAAAATGGAACAGGATACACGGAAATGCTGTAGATCAGACAGCAATGAGCCAGTGCCACAGTCCCATTTAGTTCCTTTGGCACCAGTATTAGTGACAGGTGCGCACGTGTGCCTGTATGCACGCATATGCGCATGCCTGTGCACATCTGCACAGATACTTGCTGACCTGTGCCTGTGCATATGTATGCCTCTTGGAACATTCTCTGCACAATGGGCAAGCCTTCCCTGACAGGTTTTTGGCCTTCCTCTGGATCAAATGTGGGTAAAGAATTCTACATATGGAGGTTTTTAAATTTCTAGCTAAATACCATTTTTTAGAAGGTTATGTAACGGTCTTATGACCTCTCCAGTCCCATTCTTCTTCTTCCAGTGGTATGGTGGTGCTCAGGGAGCATCTGCTACAGGTCCCAGAAAGCTCTACATAGCTTTCTGAAAGCAGCAAGCTGTGGTATTGTCTACATGTGTCACTGAGCCTCCGTGATTGAAAGAACTGAAAGTCAGAGAATGAAAGCGGCGGGCCAGAGACAGTCAGGCTGGGGAGGAATGAGCTAGAAGATGTTGGGCGTCCTCCAGCCAGGAAATGAGGCAAGCTTTATCTGACTTGCTGCACCCTTTTATGCTCACTTTGCATTTGCGCACAGTTGCAGTAAAATCAGAGTAAGAATTTTCAAACTGCAAGACTGAAGGGAAGGCTGGAGGTCAGATTTACTTAATTTCAGATGGAATGCTTAGAGCCTCTAACAGGTTTTTATTGCTGTCTGTATCCCTATTGGGGAGATTTCCCCTTAAAATCTTGTCTGGATAGGAAGTGATGAAGACTCTCTCCAATAGGGACACAGACAAACACAACATACATGTTATTAGTCGAATGAGGAATGCCGTGTACACACGATCGGAATTTCGGGCCCGCAAAAGACCGATGAGACTTTTTCGTCGAAAAATGCGACCATGTGTATGCTCTATCGGACTTTTGCTGGCCGAATTCCAGCCAGCAAAAGATTGAGAGCACGTTCTCAATTTTTTGGTCGGGAAAAGTTCCTATCCGAAAATGCGATCGTCTGTGGTAATTCCGACCAAAATTCCTACGCATGCTCGGAAACAATTTGACGCATGCTCGGAAGAATTGAACTTCATTTTCTCGGCTCGTCATAGTGTTGTACGTCACCGCGTTCTTGACGGTCGTAAGTTCAGCGAACTTTTGTGTGACCGTGTGTACGCAAGGCAAACTTGTGTGGAATCCCGTCGGAAAAGCCGTCATATCTTTTTCCGACGAGAAGTCAGATCGTGTGTACGCGGCATAAGAATTAGAACTTCTGAAAAGATTTTTTTTCACTGTCTGTGGCTTTGTACCACGGTGACAACCACCCCTGGATAGCCAAGGGAATTTTCCCCAATGAGGTCAAACCAAATCCTGCAGTCTCTATCCAAAACTTAAAGTGGAACTAAACCCATTGATTTAACCATTTCCTTAAACTGTTATACTCAAGGCATGCAGTGATTGATAACTTTCACAGTTGCTTGTGCTCTCAATTGTACTGTCAAGCCATCAAATGGCTAGCGTCATAACTGATCACTTAGAGCACCATGGCAACTGCAGATCACACAGAAGCCAAGATGGCAGCTTCCTTGGCTGTAAAGGAGGGTTTAGTTCCACTTTATATTGGTTGTAGCTAGGCTGTATTACAGGTGAAAGCTCAGTTAACCTTTGAATGTTGGGTGCTTCAGAAGGACAACTAAAACCTAAAATATGTTATGTAAAGGGGAACTGCTACTAACATTCACAATTATGTTTGCCTTTTTTTGTGTATGAGAGAAAAAAGTCTCATAATGGCCATTGTTAGTTTTATATTATAGGATTGTTGGACAGGAGCTGTGCATTGAAGAATATTTGCTTCTTTTCTGATAATTTCATGGAAATTTTGGACCCCTGTCGGAGTCTATGACAGGCCATGGCTGGACAGGCCTAAATGCTGTACTGAATAATACCCACGTTATTGTTTCTCTCTGTCCATGGAAAAGGTCCAGAGCACAGATGCTGCTTTAGGCTGGTCTCACACGGGCGTTCCGTTTTTATAGTTCAGTTCAGTCACGTTTTTTTTTTTAAACGGATCAAAAATGGATACGGATGTAAATTTTTACAATCGTTTCCATGTCTGCTGACATCCGTTTTCTAGAAAAAAGTGACTGAACTGAACTTCAAGTTCTTCAACTGTAAAGAAAAAATGGCGCTGGGTCCCCCCCAAAATCCATACCAGACCCTTATCCGA
Organism: Aquarana catesbeiana; assembly: GCF_042186555.1. Taxonomy (NCBI): domain Eukaryota; kingdom Metazoa; phylum Chordata; class Amphibia; order Anura; family Ranidae; genus Aquarana; species Aquarana catesbeiana. The sequence goes on from NC_133327.1 coordinate 33,820,761, forward strand.
GCATGCAGCCCGGCAGGTCAGGAAGGGGAGGGGACAAGCAAGCCCCACTCCGAACCATACCAGTCCGCATGCCCTTAACATGTTGGAGTGGGTGTTCTGGGGCGGGGGGGGCTCTGCATCCCCCCCACCCCAAAACACCTTTCTCCCATGTTTATGGGGGCAAGGACCTCTTTCCAACAGCCCTGGTCGGTGGTTGTTGGGGTCTGCAGGTGGGGGGGGGTTATCGGAATCTGGAAGCCCCAGATCCCGGCCCCACCCATGTGAATTGTTAAAAAAACATGAGTTAATTTTTGACAAGTCCTTTATTAATAGCTCTGAGCTGTCTTCTGCCGCTGTCTCTCCTGGTGCCATCTTCTCCTGCCGCTGTCTTCTCCTGCCGCTGTCTTCTCCCGCTGCTGTGTTCTCCCACTGCTGTCTTCTTCCTCGCCGCCGGTTACCCACTAAAAAAGAAAAGACTCTGTTGTTCTGTGGCTGTCTTCCTCCGTTGTGTTGTCGCCCGCTGTCTGACACCTGTTATATAGCCAAGGGACGTGGCCATCAGATGACGACACCCGGAGAGCCTGTCCACTGTGACGGCAAAAGGGCGGGCTCTCCGGGTGACATCATCAGATAACCACGCCCCATGGCTATATAACAGATGCCAGACAGCGGGCGACAACACAATGGAGGAAGACAGCCACAGAACAACAGCGTTTTTTTTTTTTTTGCGGTGAGCCGGCGGCAAGGAAAAAGACGGCGGCGGGAGAGATGGCATCGGGAGAGACGGCGGAGGGAGAAGACACCACCGAGAGAGATGGCGGCGGGCAAGACGGTGGCGGGACAAGACAGCTCGGACCTAGTATTAAAGGACTTGTCAAAAACCAGCTCTTGTTTTTTTTTTACTTTTCATCTTTCCCCGAATACAACCAGTCGTCCTGTCCCTGCAGCTAAAAAACACCCCCACAGCATGATACTGCCACCACCATGCTTCACTGTTGGGACTGTATTGGACAGGTGATGAGCAGTGCCTGGTTTTCTCCACACATACCGCTGAGAATTAAAGCCAAAAGTTCTACCTTGGTCTCATCAGACCAGAGAATCCTATTTCTCACCATCTTGGAGTCCTTCAGGTGTTTTTTAGCAAACTCCAAGCGGACTTTCATATGTCTTGCACTGTCAACAATTCTGTGTTTTTCTGTCAATATGGGGTGCTGTGTGTACATTAATGAGGAAAAAAATGAACTTAAATGATTTTAGCAAATGGCTGCAATATAACAAAGAGTGAAAAATTTAAGGGCGTCTGAATACTTTCCGTCCCCACTGTAAATCCACATTGGAAGCGCCAAAAGCCTTTGCAAATCCAAATATTACATTGTAAATGTAGCAGTGACATCATTGTGCTTCACATAGCCTGTGCAGAGAACAAAGCTTAGGAGGGGTACAGCAGACTCTACCCACTACAGCAGGGTGACCAACTGGAGCCCTCTGATGTGGCCCGCAACCTCCTGCTCTGTTATGGCGGATCGGCAAGCTCAGATTGCAAGTTGCCAACTTGCCATTCCTAGAGCATCAGTGTTGTGAATGGAGCCAGCGGTAGAGGAAGCAAGCAGCTGTGGAGGGAGCAGAGCCACATAAGGCGATGCTTCCTGTATCACGCCCGTTCCTGTCATAGGCAGAGTGATGCCAAATGCACTCTGCCTAGGATAGCAACAGCCAGCGATACCTGAATAGAAGACTGTTATTAAAGGACAGTTTATTACTAAAATCACAGTGTATATACAGGTCGACCATGGCGAGGCCTGTTCTGAGTGGAACCTGCCCTGTTAAACCGCTGTATGGTCTTGGCCACCATGCTGCAGCTCGGTTTCAGGTTCTTGGCAATCTTCTTATAGCCTAGGCCATCTTTATGTAGAGCAGCAATTCTTTTTTTCAGATCCTCGGAGAGTTCTTTGCCATCAGATGCCTTGTTGAACTTCCAGTGACCAGTATGAGAGCGATAACACCAAATTTAACACACCTGCTCCCCATTCACACCTGAGACCTTGTAACACTAAGGAGTCACATGACATCGGGGAGGGAAAATGGCTAATTGGGCCCAATTTGGACATTTTCACTTAGGGGTGTACTCACTTTTGTTGCCAGCGGTTTAGACATTAATGGCTGTGTGTTGAGTTATTTTGAGGGGACAGCAAATTTACACTGTTATACAAGCTGTACAATCACTACTTTACATTGTAGCAAAGTGTCATTTCTTCAGTGTTGTCACATGAAAAGATATAATTTATTTACTAAAAAAGGGAGGGTGTACTCACTTTTGTGAGATACTGTATTTACCAAAACATATTCAAGCTATAGTTATATAATGGATATGGACTGAAAGTGCACACTCTCCGGTTTAATTTGAGGGTATGTACATACAAATCAGAGGAAGGGTTTAGGAATTACAGCTCTTAAGAATAGCCATCCCCCCTTTTTCAAGGAACCAAAAGTAGTTGGACAATTGAATCAAAAGCTGTTTCATGGATAGGTGTGGGCTACTCCTTCGGTATTTCTTTATCAATTAAGCAGGTAAAAGGTCTGGAGTTGATTTTATTTAAGTGTGGTATTTGCATTTGGAATCTATTGCTATGAACCTACATCATGCGTTTAAAGGAGCTGTCCATGCAAGTGAAACAGGCCATTGTAAGGCTTCAAAAATTAAACAAATCATCAGAGAAATAGCAGCAACATTATGAGTGGCCAAATCAACAGTTTGGTACATTCTGAGGAAAGAAGAACGCACTGGTGAGCTCAGCAACATTAATGATGATTGTAGGATCCTCTCTATGGTAAAGAAAAACCCATTCACAACATCTAGATAAGTGAAGGACACTCTCCAGGAGGTGGGCGTATCATTGTCAAAGTCTACAATCAAGAGAAGACTTCACGAGAGCAAATACAGAGGGTTCACCACAATTCATAAGCCTGAAGAATAGAAAAGCTAGATTAGACTTTGCCAAAAAACATCTAAAAAAGCCAGACCAGTTCTGGAAAAGCATTCTTTGGATAGATGAAGCTAAGATTAATCTGTACTAATTTTTTTTATTGCATAAACATTTTATTGAGAAAACACAGAATTAGCGTATACAACCATGGCTCAGTGAGCCTGTCTTTTCAATACATATACGACTACAATTCAGTCAAATAGGAACATTCTGAGCTGGAATTCGACATCTCTATATTATGGGCAGAAAGTCAGGGATGATTATGACATCTAGTCGTATATATCTTCAGGAGGAGGTTCAAGCGGGGAAAGGTGTAGAAAGAGGGGTACACGAGGAGAAGACGGGAAGGAAGAGAAAGAGAGAGGAAAAAAAATTGGGGGGGGGTGGAGGGAGGAGGGGAAGGGGGGGAACGAGCAGGGGGAGGTACTGCGGTGAAGAACGGGGGGGGGGGGAATGCTGCTGAGGAGAGGGGGTAAATTTGGCACCAACTACCCTCTCCAGCTTCTAGTGTTCAGTACCCTCCGAGTATTTTGACTGGGCTAGAGTTTGAATTTGGCTTCAGGCCCAGGGGTGGAGTGGCCCCATTTGGGAGTTAGTTTGAGGCGTTTCTAAGATCTTGATACGATTGTTTTTTTTTTAAGGTTATCCATGCTTCCCAGGTGTCTGTGTATTTGGAAATATTATCCAAGGTAGTATAGATCAGCTCCTCCATCTCAGCAATACGATTCACTCTGTTAAGCCATTCGGGGATGGAAGGCGGGAATGTGGACCGCCAGTGGATCGGAATACACATCCTTGCAGCATTGATCATATGCATGGCAACCGACTTCTAATATTGTTTCTTAGAAAGTTTAGCGAAATGTAAGAGGTACTGCGCAGGACTAAAGTCCAGCGGAAGCAATTTCACTTGTTTGGACAGTTCGTGCACTTTGCACCAGAATGGTTGGATCGCCGGGCAGTCCCACCAGATATGAAGGAATGTGGCTAGTTCTGAACCACACCGCCAACAGCGATCAGAGACAGAGGGGGAGAATTTATATATCAGGTCTGGCGTTCTGTACCAGCGGGTTTTTAGTTTATATCCATTCTCTTGAACAGAAACGTTCAGGGACCCTTTGTGAATGTATAGATGAATGCGGTCCCAGCTCTCCCCGTCTATCTCAAACCCCAGGGCAGATTCCCAATAGGAACGTTCCGAGTGCAAGAGTGTGTGAGATTCTTCGAATAACGACGGATATAGCGTGGAGGTGACATGGAATTGGGGGGTCGAGCGAATGCAGAGCGACTCCAAGGTAGTGGGGAGCTTTGTAAAACCTTGTTTGCGGGACGGGTCCTCTAGGAAGTGTTTAAGCTGGATGTAGGGCCAGAACGGGAATGTCCCCGTGGTAGAGAGTTTAGCTAGATCAGTTTGGCGTAGGAAGCGGCCTCTTTGTAACAAGTGTATAGATAGCATTTTCGTGTGGGGCCACTCGGCTCTCAAGAAGGCACCTGAGAGTCCTGGGGGAAAGTCTGGGTTACCTCTCACTGGAGTGATGGGGCAGAATTTAGCTGAGACTGCATGTACAGTACATGCCCTGTCAAATTCATGTAGGGTAGCTCCTAGGGGATGTGATGAAGCTTGCGGAGAGATGTGTCTTCTAGAGAGCCAGGGAGCATGACATAAATCTGAATGCGCCACCAGGTATTCTAAAGAGACCCAGTCTTTACATCAACTGTGTAGTCTCCAGTCAACGATCCGCGCTAAATGGACCGCCCGGTAGTAACGTTGAAGGTCAGGGAGACCAATACCTCCGCATGCTTTGGGAAGTACCAATTTCGCCCAGCTCATCCGTGGGGGTTTATTACCCCAAAGGAAGGTTCTGCATAATCTGTACTAAATTGATGGGAAGAAAAAAGTGTGGAGAAGGCTTGGAACAGCTCATGATCCAAAGCACACAATTTAATCTGTAAAACATGGTGAGGCAGTGTGATGGCATGGGCATGCATGGCTTCCAGTGGCACCGGGTCATTGGTGTTTATTGATGATGTGACAGAAGCAGCCGGGTGAATTCTGTAGTGTTTAGAGATATACTGTCAACCCAGATTCTGCCAAATGCAGCAAAGTTGATTGGTTGGCGCTTCACAGCACAGATGGACAATGATCCAAAACACACTGCAAAAGCAACCCAGAAGCTTTTGAAGGAAAAGAAGTTGGAATATTCTGCAATGGCCCAGTCAATCACCTGATCTCAACCCAATTGAGCATGCATTTCACTTGCTGAAGGCAAAACTAAAGGCAGAAAGACCCACAAAGAACAACTGAAGACAGCTGCAGTTTAGAGCCTGGCAAAGCATCAGAAAGGAGGAAACCCAGTCTTTGGTAATGTCCAAGGGTTCCAGACTTCAGAAGTCATTGCCAGTAAAGGATTCTCAACAAAATATTAAAAATAAACATTTTATTTATGATTATATTCATTTTGTCCAGTTACATTTCAGCTCCTGAAAATAGGGGGGCTGTGTATAAAAATGGTTGCAGTTCCTAAAAATTGTACTTTTTACGTTCAACCCCTTGAATTAAAGCTGAAAGTCTGCACTTCAAATTCATTTGGAGTGTTTTGTTTTAATTTTATTCTGGTGGCATACAGAGCCAAAAGTATGAAAATTATGCCTGTGTCCAAATATATATGGATCTAACTGTATATGGATATTATGATAAGGCTGTCTAGGAGATACACCTTTTTAAATATGTTTGTTATTGTATTTATATCAAGCTGTGTTTGAGACTTAAATGTTTTTTTGTAATATTGATGTATTGTGGTTTGTAACTTTTTGCTAAATTCAATAAAAAGAATTTAAACACAAAAGCCGGCAGTACGGGTTAGATGGCTTCTGATGGGTCAGTGCTGTCCGTGTGAGGGTGCTGACCAATTAGAATCCCTGTAGTTTGTACTCTCAGGCTAGGGGGGAGAGAGCCGCTGAATATGTGGGAAAACCAAGCCATGGGAGAAGCAGAAGGAGCCCAAGCCGCAGATATCCACAGTTGGATTGGGAGCGGGTAGAACACATAGAGTTGCCACCTCATCCCTTTAAAACCCGAACACATATGAATTACACAGGTTCTAAAGCTAATTTAATGCAAATAAGGCACCAAGTGAGTTCAATTACCACCTTAATCAGCCTCAGAATCTGTGTAATTAATATGTGTTCGGGTTTAAAGGTATGAGGTGGCAACCCTAGGTACCCGTCATGCAGGAGTTTTCCCACACCGCTCCTGTGTGAACTCATGCTCAAAATCACTATGACAAACCTAGGTTCGTACCGCATTCCTGTTCAAATCGCATGCAATTCTTTACAGTGCGATTTGCACCAATTAGTTTTGTATGGACGCAAATCGAACTGCAAAGTATCGGTTTTCGGGTATTGGGAGCATTTTTACGAGTACTCATGAAAATACTCAGTATCGGTGCATCCCTACTTTCTACAATGTAAAACAAATTCTGGAGGGAGACTGGGCCCCCACTTGTAAACAGTTGAGGCAAAAGTGCACACCAGAGATCTCAAACAAGATCTGGTCCTCAAGACACCTAAGAACCTGTCATGTGGTTTAACCCTTCACCATTCCATAACAGTTCCAATATCAGTGTTGGGCGGATTGACCTTGTAAACAGTAACTTCAAACAGGATGGTAAATCATTCACTCAGATTCCAGAAACATTGCAGGTTATCTATAGGCAGACAGCCTGCTTATTTCAACCTTATGTCAGCATTTTCCTATAAGACGGCTGAGCTGGGAACATGATTACTTCCTGGAACAGGGCAGGCCAGGTATAAGCTGTTTACTCTCACATGACACAGGCGTGCCGTGACCAGGAAGAGACAGGTGAGCTCTCAGGTACACACCCTTTTTCCTGATTCCTGAGCCCCGTACTGATTCCTGAGCCCATATACCATCTCTTGACGCTGCAATCACGTAAGAGAGACCACACACTGCTGTCTAATATGAATATGTGTATTCTGCTCTCCTGTACTGCCATCTGCTTTCTCTCTGCTATATATAGTATTGTACTGTGGGCTGTTGTATGAAACTGTCAGCAGTTTAAAGAGAACTGGTTACGACCAGGCTTATGCAAGTATCTGAATATTCACCATTAAATTATTAGAATTTTGCAGACCTGTTCATGAAGGACAAAAACGAGATACATTTGCCAGACCATTAATTTCAATGAAAACCTTCCCATAAAATTATATCTATATTTACCATATTGTTTGTATGTTGTTTACCTGTAAAAGCCCCCTTTGTGTAGCCATCTATAATCCCTGAGACTGCTGCTGGGTAAGGAATATGTGTTTGGGTTTAAAGGGATGAGGTGGCAACCCTATCTCAGGGGTTCCTCTAGGGCAGGGATATGCAATTAGTGGACCTCCAGCTGTTGCAAAATTACAAGTCCCATCATGCCTCTGCCTCTGTGTGTCATGCTTGTGGCTGTCAGAGTCTTGTTATGCCTCATGGGAATTGTAGTTCTGCAACAGCTGGAGGTCCCCTAATTGCAGATCCCTGCTCTAGGGTAAAAAAGGTAGATAAAGGCTGCTATACAGAATCACTCAGAGTCTGCTGGGACTGCTGACATTGCACTCAAGATGGCAGCGCCCAGCAGTAAGGATGGGCTCAGGCATGTTCGCAACTGCACGTGCAGAGCCCGCCAGGAAGTCAGCACTGCACAGCACTAATCACAGGCAGTGAGAGATTTTCCCGATCCGCAGCTGCAGAGATCAGGAAATGTCTCACTGCCTTTGATTAGCGCTGTGCAGTGCCAACTTCCTAGCGGGCTCTGCACGTGCAGTTGCGAACACACCGGAGCTCATCCTTACTGTTGGCTGATGCCATCTTGAGTGCAATGTCAGCAGTCCCAGCAGACTCTGAGTTATTCTGTATAGCAGCCTTTATCTACTTGTTTTACCCTAGAGCAGGGATCTGCAATTAGCGGACCTCCAGCTGTTGCAAAACTACAAGTCCCATCATGCCTCTGCCTCTGGGTGTCATGCTTGTGGCTGTCAGAGTCTTGCTATGCCTCATGGGATTTGTTGTTCTGCAACAGCTGGAGGTCAGCTAATTGCATATCCCTGACCTAGAGGAACCTTTGAGATTGGGTTTAAAGGGATGAGGTGGCAATCCTAACACATATTAATTACACAGGTTCTGTGGCTGATTAATTCAACTCACTTAATGCCTTGTCTGCAATAAATTAGCCTCAGAACCTGTGTAATCAATATGTGTTGGTTTAAAGGGATGAGGTGACAACTCTACCTTGAGATCATTTTTAGATCTCGGTGAACCCCTGTTAAAAATGGTTATACCTACAGCTCACAATATAATTTTTAGATCGTTTTAAATAAGGGAATAAAAAAATGTGTCTTATCTAGAGTATTTGACATCCAGGGCAGTGCATTTTTTATTATCTTTTTATGTAAATGAAAAATATATTTTCAGTAAAATCTGTAAAGGAATAATAAAATGCAGATAGTGCAAGTTGTGCTGTACCCAAATATTAGTGTTTAGTGTAGATGTAACCCCATTCATTGGTGATCAGTGCAAAAATGACCCCCTTGCATTAGCGGACAGTGTAGGTTGTTGGTCAATTTGCTATCCTTTGTGCTCCTAGCAACCTCAGGAGGAGCTCTAGGAATCCACAGAACCGTGGTTGATGAAGAATGCTCTATAGCAGTGATGGCGAACCTTTTTGAGCTTGAGTGCCCAAACTGCAACAGGTGTACAGAGCTGCGTGTCACAGGTCAGAGAGAGAGGGGGGTTGAGAGAAAGAGAAACGGGGGACTGAGAGAGAGAAGAGAGTGAGGGGGGGGGGGGGGAGATGAGAGAGACCCCTAGCTCTGTCCCTATCTACAGTCCCTGCTCTGCCCCCCGTACCAGTCTCTGTCTGCAGGTAGGTCTGTGTATGATCATGCCCAGTACCGTCCATGCCAGTCTCCCTGAGCTCTCTGCTCTGTTCCTTCTAGCAGCTCCCTCGCAGCCTGCACTGCCTGCCCTTCCTCATCTTCTGGGTCCCCAGTCGGCCTGTTCTCTAGGCCTCACTGTTGATGTTTTAGCGTAGCGGAGATTTGAAGAGTCCAGGCTCTGAACGGCGCTGGGGATGATGCACCTGCTGCTCGCCTCTACGGTGGTGAAGGAGGAGGTGAAATTCTTTTCTCCCTCCCGGGCTCTTAGGTCTATCTGGTCACCTTCCCCGCGGAGGCTGCGGGGCCACCCACTCACTCGCCATGTGCAGATAGATACCCGCTCCTCAATCTCACTGCTGCCGCTCTCCCACCGCCACAAATCTGAACTCTCCATGGATCTATGGATCTCCCTCTACCTTGCGATCACCGGACTGCTCGCGTGCCCACAGAGAGGGGTCTCTCTGCATAGGTTCTCTATCATTACTCTATAGTATCCCCTCTACCCCTGTTCCCGGCATTAAAGGTTATGTAGGAAAGAGCTGGGCCAGCACAGAAAGTAAAGCTGGCCATACTTTGCTCAGTTTCTTTGTTCAGCTGGCAGGCTGTATGAAAAAAACTGAACCGATTTCCCCCATCCACACATTCCAGGTGGATGCGGAAACACTGTGTCATTGTATTCTGACAGCGAAGGAGTCACCTGAATGTTTATCCCTTAGCCCTAGTTCACACTGATGCGATTTCAGATGCATTCCAGAACGCATGGAAGTGCATGACAAGTGAAATAATGATGTTCTGTGGAAGACGTTCACTTATATGGAGTCCGAACGTGATGTCATTTAAAAAAAGGGTCCTCTGTGTGTGTGTGTGTGTGTGTGTGTGGTGTAATGCGATTTTCAGCTCCATATCGCTTAACAGAATCTGCATGCGAGAGAGAGGGAAAATAAATCCACATTGCAGCTGCATCAAAATCATATGCAAGACGCATTGGAATCGCAGCTGAACCCGCATCAAGTTGCATTGGATGTGATCCTTGAAATCAAGCTAAAAACTCAAATCACATAAGTATGAACCTAGCCTTAGGGTCACTTCTAAGAGGTTATGTCGATACCAGACAGTCTTGGGAGATGACCCCACCCCTTCCTCCATCACGCAGCAGGCAATTGACAGCCTCAGCTGTCCATGTTTCCCTATCAGTGAGTGCAAAGGGGAGGGGGGGGTGTCCATTCCCTCCACTCAGGTCTCAGATTATACTGAGCTCTCCTCTGTAGTCTGTGCAGGGTGTGCCCAGATCACCAAGGTCTGATCCACAGGTACAACTTATGTAGGAGGATTTGTTTAATCTCTGTGTATCACCTGAGGCCAGTCACTTCACTGGGTAAATGTGAGGGTTTACAACCACTTTAAAGAAAATCTGAACTTTGGTAGCTATGCCCAAAAAAGACAGGCAGAGGGCAAAGGACTAGCCACCAGTATTGCCTATGGTCTCCCACTAGCTGACCCGTTTCCCATTTCTCACATACAATGCCGTGTTCTGTACTGTGTCTATGTAATTTCACTTTAACTACAAGAGTTCTGGCCTAGTCAATACTGGTCTTTTAAAGGGTAACTCCACTTTCGTGGGAAAAAAAAAAAATCAGCTTTTCAATCTGCAGTGCTGTAATTTTCTGTAAAATACAATATGGCTACCTGGCGGCATTCTGTACGCATATGGTATACAGAACGCCCCCCAGAAATGTAATTTCCTGCTTGTGTGAATTGGCTTACTGGTTTTCCCAGAAGTCTGCACTAAGGTAAAAGTCAGATTTTTGGCATCCCCCGTAACAAAAATGTCACTTTTGGTGATATACTCCCAAAGTGAAATCTTGGCTAAAGGGATGCAGACCCTGCCATTTTCCTCAATAGAGCCCTGTAGGTGCAGCAGCTTATTGATAATTATAAAACTACTCCCATACAGATTAACTCTGCACATGGACACAGACAAACAAACAACTATTTCTTCCGAATAACAAAAAGGTAGGAATCTGCAACAAAGTTTGTTAAAATCCTTGCAATGTACATCAACCAGAGGGGAATGTTTTTTTTTCTCAACAAAAGTGGAGTTACTCTAATTTTTAAATGTCCTAGGACCAATGCTTTTCAACTAGGAGAAAACATTGGTTTGAAGTGTAGCTTAAAGAGGAAGTAAACCCTGATGGGTGTTACTTCCTCTTTGTTTCCCTGCAAAGGTAAAGCATAATGGACTACTATGCATCGCATAGTAGCCCATTATGTGACACTTACCTGCAGGAGAAGCCCGCAATGTCCCCGTCTTCCTCGCTAGTAGCGAGCGTCCATTCTTCATCCCTTCTCCTTTCGGGGCCGCGAACTCCAGCCCTGTGACTGGCCTGGGTCGCGTGATGTCACTCCAGCGCATGCGCGCGGGAGCCGCCTTTAACGGCATGACCCGAGTTAGAAAGGGCACGGCGTGCCCTTTCTAACTCCGGCGCATGCGCAGAAGAAATTGCCCTACGGCGATTTGCAAATATCTCCTAGACCGTGCAGGTCTGGGAGACATTTCCAGCACCTACAGATAAGCCTTAATCTAGGCTTACCTGTAGGTTAAAGTGTTTGTAAAGGGTTTACAACCACTTTAATACTGATCTAGATTGTGTTAAAAAGTATACCACCAATGGAAATAGCATTGAATGGAGCAACCTGCAGAATGTCAGTTCTACAGTTCGGTTTTATTCTGGTTTCAGCTCTGCTAATAAACATCTGGGGCAGCATTTCCCAACCTTTTTAGCAGAGGAAACCTTGCTAAAACACATTCATTGGAGGACAGTGGGAAAAATGCCTCCTACATTGATGGCCTCCATACATTGATGGTCAATATGCCACCTTTACAGCTAGCTAAAAAGATCATAACTGTCCTGCCACTGACTGTGCCATGTGGCGTTGGCCCTGGAACTATTCAGGCACAATCAAATGGGAAGTCAATTAGCTACAGCTCAAGGAACCCCTAGCCAATTCTGGAAGAACCCCCTAAGATTCCACAGAACCCTGGTTGAGAATGGCTTCTCAACTAATGGAGTATTATCTGCACCAAATCTAGGCCAAGAAACAAGCTCCAGAGCCTTGCCAGCTTTCATTGTGAGCTTTGTAAACTTGGTATGTGAAGATGTGTGTTCATCTAATGCTTTCTTCTCTTCTTACAGAAAGATGTGGCAGATGTTGTAAAAGAATTGTCGGACTGCTCTGAGGACAGCAGCGAGGCTCAGTCGGATTCGCAGGGCTCAGAGCACAGCACCTCCAGCAGCAGCAGCAACAAAGACAGGAGAGGGAGTTGCTGGAAGAGGAAAGGTAAAAATCTCTCCCATTACAGACTGGTATAAAACAGCACCTTGGCTGCCCTGTAGGCCTTTGCAGCAGTCACTAAGTTTTTGATTATAGTTTCTGCTACCTAAGCGAACACAAGGTAGCTGCAGAATCTGTAGGGTGACTGTACACAGCACCAGGGCTTTCCACGCAGGGTAAATACACTGGAATTTACATTGCACAAGCTCAAGTGCCTGTGTGCAAGAGTCCTTAGAATTATGCCACCTATGAGCTGGCATCCCTGCCTTTTATCAGCGGTAATACCAGTTCATTTGCTTGCCCCAGATGGCTGTTGTGGTTGTACATCTTTTAGCATATACTGTAACACTTCTGCATAAATTGGATAAAACTTACCAGGAAGAGGTCAGAGCTTCATTACCATGACATCAGCTTTTTGCACATATTGCTCTTACCAAGTATACCAAGTGGAACTGAGAAGAGGAACGGGACCATTTGCATTGTGATCCACTTCACTCCCGGCTAGGTGTCATCAGACCCTTTGTAGATGGAAGACCTAACAAGTGCCTCTTTGTGGGTATGGAGTAAAGGGTTACTCCACCTAAAATCTATTTCAGATTTACTTGCCAGGCTGCATCTTGTTATAAAAAGCAGAGATGAGAGATAATGACAGCAACAAGGTACCTTTTTTTTTTTTTTTTTTTGAAGGTATTGGTAGGAGACTATAGATCCTAAAGATATGTTCAATTTGTAAATAGAAAGGAAAGACAATGCCTGCAACAACCAGCTGTAGAATCACGCTTTCTACTACTATTTTTAACCCTTTTGAGTCCAATATCTTGCCGCAGTCAGCTTTTCAAGCCCTGATTAATGGAGGTAGCTTAAGACTCCAAAATGTGTCTGCAAACATTTTATTAGAAAATAAAATATACTTTTGGACTCTAAACCAATGGTGTGGCACTTCTGTTTCCTCTGTGGACCCTGTAGTGAGGTACTTATCAGTTTATCTATCCCCTCAGGAGATTCTGTAGTCAATTTGAATGGAGCTCCAGGTTCCTGTGGGGTTGTGGAATGAAGACTTCTTTTGCTATTTGTCACAATTGACTTGGAACGCCTCCTTTATTAAATGAACTGTGGTAGTAGTGGAGCCAGTAATGTTGCTTAGGCTAATATTATAATTGCAACTCTGTCATATTGACTTTATTGCCAGCACTGTTCTGCATCGTACAAGTCTTTCACTTTGTTTACATAATTGCTGCAGTCATTAGTGTATGTTAAAATCTGATCCCCGCCGGCATGGTTTTCTTGGTCTCCGCAATTTGATCTCTAACATTAATGTAAACCAATATTTGTATGTATATACTAAACCAAAAATACGTGGACAGCCTTCAAAACTATTGAGTTCAGGTGCACAAAGCTAGCTTCAAAAAGACCTGGTTTGATGTGGAAGAACTTGAGTGTCCTACACCGTACCATGACCTCAACCATACTGAACATTTTTTGGGATGAATTGGAATGCAGATTGTGAGCCTAGTCTTCTCATCCAACACCAGTACCCGACCTTATAAATGGTAGCCAGCTCCATAAAGTCATGGTTTCACCAGTTTGGTGTGGAGGACCTTGATTGTCCTACAAAAATACAGTATCTCACAAAAGTGAGTACACCTCTCACATTTTAAAAAATATTTTATTATATCTTTTTATGTGACAGCAGTGAAGAAATTACACTTTGCTGCAGTGTAAAGTAGTGAGTGTACAGCTTGTAGAACAGTGTAAATTTGCTGTCCCCTCAAAATAACTCAACACACAGCCATTAATGTCTAAACTGCTGGCAACAAAAGTGAGTACACCCTTAAGTGAAAATGTCCAAATTGGGCCCAATTAGCCATTTTCCCTCTCCGGTGCCATGTGACTCGTTAGTGTTACAAGGTTTCATGTGTGAATGGGGAGCAGGTGTGTTTAAATTTAGTGTTATCGCTCTCACTCTCTCATACTGGTCACTGGAAGTTCAACATGGCACCTCATTGCAAAAAAACTCTGAGGATCTGAAAAAAATAATTATTTCTCTGCATAAAGATTGCCAAGACCCTGAAACTGAGCTGCAGCACGGTGGCCAAAACTATACAGTGGTTTAACAGCACAGGTTCCACTCAGAACAGGCTTCACCATGGTCGACCAAAAAAGCTGAGTGCACGTGCTCAGCGTCATATCCAGAGGTTGTCTTTGGGAACTAGACGTATGAGTGCTGCCAGCATTGCGGCAGAGGTTGAAGGTGTGTTAAGTCAGCCTGTCAGTACTCAGACCATATGCGGCACACTGCATCAAATTGGTCTGCATGGCTGTCATCCCAGAAGGAAGCCTCTTCTATAGATGATGCACAAGAAAGCCCACAAACAGTTTGCTGAAGACAAGCAGACTAAGGACATGGATTACTGGAACCATATCCTGTGGTCTGATGATACCAAGATAAACTTATTTGGTTCAGATGGTGTCAAGCGAGTATGGTAGCAACCAGGTGAGCAATACAAAGACAAGTGTGTCTTGCCTACAGTTCAGCATGGTGGTGGGAGTGTCATGGTCGGGGGCTGCATAAGTGCTGCCAGCACTGGGGAGCTACAGTTCATTGAGGGAACCATGAATGCCAACGTGTACTGTGACATACTGAAGCAGAACCCGATCCCTTCCCTTTAGGGATTGGGCCACAGGGCAGTATTTCAACATAATAACGACCCCAAACACACCTCCAAGACAACCACTGCCTTGCTAAAGAAGCTGAGGGTAAAGGTGATGGACTGGTCAAGCATGTCTCCAGACCTAAACCCTTTTGAGCATCTGTGGTGCATCCTCAAATGGAATGTGGAGGAGCACAAGGTCCTTAACATCCACCAGCTCGGTGATGTCGTCCTGGAGGAGTGGAAGAGGACTCTAGTGGCAACCTGTGAAGCTCTGGTGAACTCCATGCCCAAGAGGGTTAAAGCAGTGCTGGAAAATAATGGTGGCCACACAAAATATTAACACTTTGGGCCCAATTTGAACATTTTCACTTAGGGGTGTACTCACTTTTGTTGCCAACGGTTTTGACATTAATGGCTGTGTGTTGAGTTATTTTGGGGGGACAGCAAATTTACACTGTTATACAAGCTGTTATACTTTACATTGTAGAAAAGTGTAATTTCTTCAGTGTTGTCACATGAAAAGATATAATAAAATATTTACAAAAATCTGAGGGGAGTACTCACTTTTGTGAGATACTGTACATAGACATACCCTCAAAACTATTGAGTTTAGGTGCACAAATCCAGCTTCAAAAATACATGGTTTGACGAGTTTGATGTGGAAAAACTTGAGTGTTCTACACAGTGCCATGTCCTCAACCCTATTGAACACCTTTGAGATGAATTTTAATGCCAATTGTGAACCAGGTCTTCTCATCAAATATCAGTACCTGACCTCAAGTGTTAGCCAGCTCCATAAACCCATGGTTTGACCAGTTTGATGTGGAGGAACTCGATTGTCTTACACAAAGCCCTGACCTCAACCCAATCCAACATCAGTACCCAACCTCACAAATACTCTTTTGGTTGATTGGGCGCAAGTTCCAACAGAAACACTCCAAAATCTTGGGTAAAGCCTTCCTAGAATAGTGTAAGCTATTATATCCAAAAAGGGCAACTCCATATTTATGCCCGTAGTTTGGGAATATGATGTCCAAAAAGTGATGGTCAGGTGTCCAAAAAAACCTTAATCCATACGATGTATATAGGGAGTTACAATCCATGTTTTCTGTTAAGGTTGTTATTGAAAATAGACAAGCAGTTGGAAAGCCCTAGCTTTGACCTGGACAGTCATGTCTGCAAGGGTTGCAGATCTTAAGAGAACCATTCTACCCAAAAGTGATATTTCAGCTTTCGCTTGATGCTAGAAAGTTAGGCCTCTTACAAAGTTTCTTCTATCTCTCAGGGACTCTATTGGTGGGTTTGTGTTCCTGGGTCTGCACACCTGCTATGGTTACTGTTAGTTGCGCCCCCCCCCCCCCCTGCTCACTGCTGCCACACATTATTGTTATTCTGGAGACACAGCAGCCATATATTTGTGGTTCTGAACGCACAGTTCTGCAAGTCTTCTATTCAGGAGACCCTGTTTCCTATTCTGGAGACCCAACCTTTTGTATATCTAGAGATGCAGCTGATGTATATCTCAGTATGCTATTGATGAGGAATAGAGTCCTTGTGAACATGACATCACCAGGCAAGATATATATACGTGTCTGAAACAGGAAACCGATATGTAGAAACCACTACTTCCTTATTAGAGCAAAAGAATCAACGTACACCAGAAAAACAAAACTCTGAGCTGTGAGATTGTATACCGGCGGGTTCTGAGGATTTGGAGGGAATTGCAGGCTGTAACGGAGTATCTGATCAGTGTGCAGGGCGACTGCGGAGACCATGGACAGACAGCGGCAGGCTGCAGGTGAGACGGCACATTGTTATAGATGCACTTTTTATAGGAGCAAGTGCGCTGATCCAGGACAACCAAACAGACATTTTCCCTCACTCTTGTAACTGCCAAAAAATCACCACCTGTGCCATTTCTGTCTGTCATTCTAGCTCAGGGGTCTCCAAATTACGGCCTTCCAGTTGTTCAGGAACTACAATTCCCATCATCCCTAGTCATGTCTGTAAATGTCATAGTTTTACAATGCCTCATGGGATGTGTAGTTCCACAACAGCTGGAGGGCCGTAGTTTGGAGATCCCTGTTCTAGCTTATATCTGTCTGTCATGTTTGAGAAAAAAAAAACAATCCTTGCAACAGCTCCAGACAGTATGGCAAAGATGCTTCCAGGTAATGGAAATTCAAATGCATAATGTGTGCCGTCCTTTTTTTTAGCTTGGAATGGGAGTTAAGACAAAACAAAACAAAAAAATGTGGACTTTAAAAGGTACTATAAGAACCAACCGTGTTCTGTGAAAATTATTTTTTTATTTTTTTTTTCTATATGGAACCAGATTATCCCTTGTTTAATTTGTACTTGGAATGGAAGCACATGAAAAATAATTGTATTAAAAAAATTAACCCAAATTCTAGTTCTACACTATGATTTGTTTTCTTGTCACGCTGGTCTTTTATGAAGATCATGCTGCTAAGATATAAGCCGGCTCTTTTATATGATCCAAGGCTGGACTCATTGGAGTTGCTTTACTAAAGGCCAATAGACTTGGAACTTTGCAAGGAAATTTGCTCCAGAGCTTAGTAAATGAGGTAAAGCTTTGTTTTGCAAAGAAACCCAATCACATGCAAGGAAAATAGAAAAAAAAAAAAACACATTTTTGCTTGCACATGATTGGATAATGGAAGTCAGCAGAGCTTCCTCTCATTTACTAAAGCCCTGGAGCAAATGCCCCTGCAAAGTGCAAAAACTATTTGCCTTTAGTAAATCAACCCCAAACTCTTACATTTCGCAAGCATCCTATATTGTAACAACAGCGGCCTATATCTAGTTTTGCTCATGTTGGTCCATCTTTAAGTTGTCTATCACTGGCCTCAAAGCTAAGACTTGAAATGGCGGTGGGGAAATCGTATATATCCACACCATTGTCAATGTCTATGGTATAATAGTGACGTAAACACAAGTACTCCTACTCAGGTGGATGTGTTCCCAAGAATGACAAGCAGTTGCTTGCTGATTGTGACACCAGAGCAAGATGGGGGTAGTCAATAATCTTTACCATTTGATATGGCATCTATTGGTCAGGCTTGTGTATGTAGTGAGAGGGTATTGGCAGCATTCCTCAATTGATCATGTTCTGATGATTCAAAAGTAATCCTCATTTTGCATTTACATAGAACATAAAGATAAGCTCTAAGGAAACCGCTAAAAACAGATGAAATGCATAAACAGACCTGTCTGGCAGGGCAGGTGATCAACATTTTTATCTGCTGCCAGATTTACAGGTCTTGTCCCTCCCATAGTCTGAGCTAGTGATAGAAGTAGAATGAGGAGCTC
Source organism: Aquarana catesbeiana (assembly GCF_042186555.1). Lineage (NCBI taxonomy): Eukaryota > Metazoa > Chordata > Amphibia > Anura > Ranidae > Aquarana > Aquarana catesbeiana. Next base: position 33,838,975 of record NC_133327.1, read on the forward strand.
ACCTCTGCTCTCTCCTCCTATCAGTGTGCACCATGTTAGCACATAAGCACAGCAGCATAACTGACTGGCTTCTTGTGCTGCTTCTTACGCTCCAAATCTAAGCAAAGCGCAGCATGAAGCAGGTATGCACATTGATTACAAACAGCACAAATAATTACTCACAGATGAAAGCTGACAAACCCCCTGAAAATGCATCTTCCACTGCTGTCTGCCACTCTATGCACATGTTAGAGACTTAGGGGTTGATTTACTAAAGGCAAATAGACTGTGCACCCTGGAAGTGCAGTTGCTCCAGAGCTTAGTAAATGAGCAGACATTCTGCTGACTTCCATTGTCCAATCATGTGCAAGCAAAAATGCTGTTTTTATTTTCCTTGCATGTGATTGGGTCTTTCCAAATGAAGCTTTACCTCATTTACTAAGCTCTGGCGCAACTGCACTTGCAGAGGGCAAATTCACTTTGCAAAGTGCACTGTATATTTGCCTTTAGTAAATCAACCCCTTAGCCTCCATTCACACGTTGTTTTGTAGCTCGAAGCTAAAAGTGATTGTAAAGTCTATTTTTTTTTTTTTTTTTTAAATAACGAACATAGTTTTGCACAGAGCAGCCCGGATCTTCCTCTTCTCGGGTTCCTCTTCGGGTCTTCTGGCCCCTCCCCTCCTGTCGAGTGCCCCCACAGCAAGCATCTTGCTATGGGGGCACCCGAGCCGAGTCACAGCTCCCTGTGTCCATTCAGACACGGGGCTGCGACCCGGCCCCATCCATCTCTCTCCTGATTGGCTAACTGAGTTTGATAGCCGCGGGAGCCAAAGGCGCCACTGCTGTGTCTCAGCGATTCAGGAGGAGTGTCCCGGACGGCTAAAACATTTGTGGACATCACTGGAGAGAGATGGGGCTCAAGTAAGTAATTAGGGGGTGCCGGGTGGGCTGCTGCACACAGAAGGCTTTTTATCTTAATGCATAGAATGCATTTAAGATTAAAAAACCTTCTGTCTTTACAACTCCTTTAAAGCTCCAAAATGCCCAACAAGCCAAATCCAATGCTTGCGCCCATTTACATTTGAGCGTTCAGGCGCCTGAAGCTAAAAGAAAGTTACATGAGCTTCTTTTGGAGCAGAATGGGGCACTTTTGAGCCCATTGATTTCAATGGTATGGTGTTCAAAAATGCATGTTACAATTTTTCAGGCACTTAAAGTGTAAGTAAACCCCCCTATCGTTTTCAGTCAAGGAAGCTGCCATCTTTGCCTCTGTTTAATCTACAACTGCCATAATGCTGCACATGTGATCAGTTATGACACCAGCCATTGGATGGTTTGACAGTTTGGTTGAGAGCACAACCAATGGGAGTGTTACATTTTCGGCACGTGCCAGAAATGAAACTGTTTTATGGATGGGTTTACTTCCGCTTTAAGTCTGTGAGGCCATAAAAGCGTGATCCTGATCCCAAAAAAAGCTCCTGTACAGCATTTAACCCCTGGAAAGGCAAAAAAACATATCAAAATTACCTACATACAGTAGGTGTGATTTAGGTCTTATGCCCTGTACACACGCTCGGATTTTCCGATGGAAAATGTCCGATCGGAGCGTGTTGTTGGAAATTCTGACCGTGTGTGGGCTCCATTGGACATTTTCCATCGGATTTTCCGACACACAAAGTTGGAGAGCAGGAGATAAAATTTTCCGACAACAAAATCCGTTGTCGGAAATTCCGATCGTGTGTACACAAATCCGACGGACAAAGTGCCACGCATGCTCAGAATAAATAAAGAGATGAAAGCTATTGGCCACTGCCCCGTTTATAGTCCCGACATACGTGTTTTACGTCACCGCGTTCAGAACGATCGGATTTTCCGACAACTTTGTGTGACCGTGTGTATGCAAGACAAGTTTGAGCCAACATCCGTCGGAAAAAATCCTAGGATTTTGTTGTCGGAATGTCCGAACAAAGTCCGACCGTGTGTACGCCCTATTAAAGTGGTTGTAAAGGCACAAGGTTTTTTACCTTCATGCGTTCTATACAGCAGCCCCCCTTAGCCCCTCCTAATACTCACTTCAGCTCCCTCAATGTACAAGGAAGCCTCAGCTACCCCGGAACTCCCTTTCCTCATTGGCTGAGACAGCAGCAGGAGCAATTGGCTGCCACTGCTGTCAATCACAGCAAGTGAGCCATTGAGGAGAGAGGAGGGGGCAGGGCCGGGCCTCGGCTCTATTTGTCTTATGGATGCATAAGTCGGGGCTCGGGAGCGAGCACACAACAGTGCCCCCGTAGCAAGCAGCTTGCTATTGGGGGCACTGGTCAATGGGGAGGAGCCAAGAGCTGAGAAGAGGAGGATTGGGGTTGCTCTGTGCAAAACCACTACACAGAGCAAGTAAGTATAACATGTATGTTTTTGTTCTTTTTTTTTTTTTTTAATTGACAATTTTTATTAAGCTTCCAAGAATACAATACAATGTTTAAAAGTGGCATTGCACGTAATAAGACAACAGAAATCCATTTTATGACAATAAAATAACGAAAAAATTAAATGATAAGAGCATAACATGTTTTGTTCTTTTTAAAGGCAAACCTTTAATACCACCTTAAGACGGCCATAGATGGATTGAAATGCGGCTGGTTCAGCAGGAAACTGACAAATTTCATTCCATCTGTGGGCAGACTGGTTGTACTGAAGTCAATCTATTGATCGACTTCAGTACAACCAGCCTCCAGTACAACTGCAGACCTCTGTTTTGATATTGCTGCACACACTCAGAAGCTGAGAGACAGCAGGGCTGCTCACTTTGCAAGGGAAGTTGCAGATTGCATGGAATATTGCTGCAGGGCTAAGTGCATGTTACCCAATCATATACAGGGAAAATAAAAACACAACATTTTTGCTTGGACGTGGAAGTCAGCAGAGCTTCAGCTCATTCACTAAATTCTTGGGAAACCTCCATTGCAAAGTGCAATTTCCCTTGCAAAGTAAACAGTAGATTTGCCTTTAGTAAATCAATCCCAGTGTGTGAATTCAGGCAATTGGCAAGGGAGAATGTGTCAAACTTAAAAAAATAAAAACCTCCAACCCCCCCCCCCCCCAGTTTGCTAATCTAACCTAAATTGACTTTAGTCAAGCTGGGTGGTGCTGACAGGGCCACTTATGGCTCACATGTCAGCCGACTCAGCAGGAATCAGCCAAAATTTGAGCTCCCATTAGTCTCAAGGCCAAGGAAGTCAGAGTGTAAAAAAAGAAAAGAAAAAGTGGACAACACACATTTATTATAAGGCTGCATACTCATGGCCTAATATTCAGATTGGGGCTTAAAGGGGTTGTAAAGGTTCATGTTTTTTCACCTGAATGCATCCTATGGGGATGCCGGGGGGCGGGGGCGGGGCAGAGTCCGGCATTCTCTGTCTATAGACGCAAATGCTGGACTCGGAAGCGTGCCCGCAAGGTAAACCCCTCAGCGAAGCACTTCTCCGAGGGGGTTATCAGATGTGGGGAGGAGCCGAGAGACCCCAGAAGAGCAGGTTCGGGGCCACTCTGTGCAAAATGAGCTGCACAGTGGAGGTAAGTATGACATGTTTGTTATTTTAAAAAAAAAACAAAAGGCATTTACAGTCACTTTAAGCAAAACTGATAATAAATAACTGACCCTTTTTTAGTCCAAAGGCTACTAGTAGGATTTAGACTTTTATTCTCCGGCTGTAAATTGCCAATGTCTGACTGATAGCAGGGATCAGAAGTGTTCCGGTATTAGACCGGCCATAATGAGGCGGGAGGTGACAGCTGTCACAGTCTTGGTACTGACATGTATGAACGACTTCCTGTATTCAGTTCCTGCAGGCTGCCGGGGAGGGGTGATGCAACAAAATGTAGATGTCAGTGCAGGCTGCAGGAACAGAGCCAAAGCTGTATTTATAATACTTATCAGTGTCTTGTGTGTCAATAAAAGAAGTGTGGTTAGTTCTTAATTTGCATTTTTTCTTAATTATACAATATAATATTAATAATTATTTTTTTAAATGTAATATTTTTTACACCTGTGAGATTATCAAAAAGTCAAATGCATCAACTGGAAGCTGACATTCCCTGTCTCCTGGGATGCAAATTGTTTTGTTTTGAGTGATAAGTTCACATTTATTGCCCAGTAACTAGTATACATCCCAGGACCCAACCAGGACGGGGGCTTTTGGAGGGGACTTGCAGGCTATCCTCCTGCCTACTGACTATGGGCCCTGGCGATTGAGGGGGCTCTGTTATTTGGGAGATGTGTGCCTGGGGGACCTTTTGAAGTAGTATCACTTCGGATTTAAGTCTATGTCTCCTCGAAACACACACTCTGATAACTGGAGGACCCAGATACAGATTTGGGGCCTCTGTGTTTTGTTGGGGTATAGACAGCCCAAACCAGAATTGACTACTTCAACCCCCTCCTAGACTGAGCGACTTAATGCAGATGATTATAATCGGCTCAAAGCAACCTGATGCTGTAATCTGTTTATTAGGCCCTTATCAGTCGGAGTGGAATCCATTAAGCAGATCCGCCTGCTCAGCTGGGGGGATCTTTCTGCTCATCCCCGCTAAGCGGGTGGATGACAGGTCCATATCTACTCCGTACTAGCTATACAATTTAAAGGCTGCGCTGCTAGTGCAAATACATGATCATATTAACTGAAAATACTATAATTATGAATGAACACAAGTGAATTGTTTCATAACAAAAAAAAAAAAAAAAATGCACATAAATCGCATGCAAAAAAAAAAAAAGAATCGCATGCAAAAAAAATGAGTGGAACATTCAGTAAACAAAAACGATTAAGTAGAGTCCATTTAGTCATAGATTGAAATGAACTGTAGGTCTTGTGGGTGTAGAAAATGGTTGGATAGAGGGAGAAAGACACCCTTCCTTCAAGTGATATAAAGATTATCTCCGTAGGGAGCGTGATGTTAAAATAGAGAGAAGATCCTCCACCTCAAGTAAGGTAAGCCCCTTACCAGATCCAAAGATCTCCTGTCACAGAGATCATGCACACATGTGGCTGTGTCCCCCAGCCACTGGGTCTCTGTCAGTGCGCAGATCGGAAGCCACCTCTCCAGGAAATCAATCCAAACGTGATTTATCCGCTCACAGACCATGGATAAATAGGAAAGAAATGCTCCATAGCGTAATACAGTTAAAATCCACTTTAATTTATAAAAGAAAAGCACTTACAATTTGTGCAGTAAAGATCGCTTATAAAAACATGTAGCGCCGGCCGGCTTCAGCTGCTGCCCGTTTCTTCCGGGTTCAGCGTGGTATGGTGGTGACGTCAGCACGCCGCTCCTCCCTACGCCGTTTCGACAAATCTGTCGTCTTCCTGGGGTACGTACCCCAGGAAGACGACAGATTTTAACTGTATTACGCTATGGAGCATTTCTTTCCTATTTATCCATGGTCTGTGAGCGGATAAATCACGTTTGGATTGATTTCCTGGAGAGGTGGCTTCCGATCTGCGCACTGACAGAGACCCAGTGGCTGGGGGACACAGCCACATGTGTGCATGATCTCTGTGACAGGAGATCTTTGGATCTGGTAAGGGGCTTACCTTACTTGAGGTGGAGGATCTTCTCTCTATTTTAACATCACGCTCCCTACGGAGATAATCTTTATATCACTTGAAGGAAGGGTGTCTTTCTCCCTCTATCCAACCATTTTCTACACCCACAAGACCTACAGTTCATTTCAATCTATGACTAAATGGACTCTACTTAATCGTTTTTGTTTACTGAATGTTCCACTCATTTTTTTTGCATGCGATTCTTTTTTTTTTTTTTGCATGCGATTTATGTGCATTTTTTTTTTTTTTTTTTTGTTATGAAACAATTCACTTGTGTTCATTCATAATTATGGTATTTTCAGTTAATATGATCATGTATTTGCACTAGCAGCGCAGCCTTTAAATTGTATAGCTAGTAAGGTGGAGGTTGTTTCACATCTAAGGTTGCAGCAGCATTTTACATTTCAATTTTTGGTTGAGATATTTGTCTTTTCATCACACACATGTGGGGATCATTTCCACTTATGGGATAGCGCAGTATTTTTTACGATATTACCATATCTACTCCGCTCAGCAGAGTGGACATGGACACAGCCCCCTGTTCTCTATGGGGTGTTTGGATGGAAACGGGCTGCCTGTCCATTTGCATCCGACTATCATCCGATCTGATCCGCCTGACGGATGGTCAACGTATCCCCTTCCATCGGATGCTGGCAGGTGTTCGCTGACATCCTCCGCTCCATAAAGAACAGTGGTTGGTCCGTTCGGGTCCACTGGTGTGAAAGGGGCCTTAAGGTGTTAAATGTTTACTGTTAACCTGGGTTCACACTATTGTGAGCACAGACATCACATGTGATTCTCTCTGCATTGATCACATGCGATGCAAATTCAGCCATACAGTTTTGTATGGCTGAACTCGCATTGCATTTGCATGAAAAAGCTGCGGGACCTTTTTTTTCCTGCACTGGAATCGGATTGCATTGGGTGTGCGATCAGATTTCTGTCTGAATTACCAGTTCGCACTGCGATCTGCGAACCGATCTGGGGGTTGTTAACTTTAACTTTGTTTTGACACCCACAGCGGTTCGCAATGGGCAGTGCGAACTGGCTGCAAGGGAGATGCGATGTCGGAACCCGCACTGGAATCGCGCTGGTTCCCGCATAGCAATAGTGTGAACTAGGGCTTAAAGTGGTTGTAAAGGCAGAAGATTTTTTATCTTAATGCATTCTATGCATTAAGATAAAAAAAACATCTGTGTGCAGCAGCCTCCCTAATACTTACCTGAGCCCATGTAGATCCAGCGACATTGCACGAGAGACTTGGCTGTCCAGGACTCCCCTCCTCATTGGCTCCTGCTGCTGTCTAATGATCTGTCAGTGAGCCAATGAGAGAAAGGGGGTGGGGGGCGGGTCGTGGCTCCGTGTCTGAATGGACACAAGGAGCTGCAGCTTGGCTCGGGTGCCCCCATAGCAAGCTGCTGTGGGGGGCACTGAACAGGAGGGAGGGGCCAGGAGCACCAAAGAGGTACCTTAGAAGAGGAGGATCCGGGCTGCTCTGTGCAAAACCATTTCACAGATGAGGTAAGTATAACATGTTCGCTCTTTTTAACAAAAATAAAAAAAAATAATGAGACTTTATCACTTTAAAGGGGTTGTAAAGCCTCATGATTTTTCACCTTCATGCATTCTATGCATGAAGGTGAAAAACCTTTTGTGCTGCAGCTGCCCCCCAGACCCCCCCTTAACTTAGCTCTATCGTTCCACCGACAGGGAGGAGCACAGCACCTCCAGCCGCTGTCTTGGGTCCTCATTGGATAGATTGATAGCCGTGGAAAAATCACACAATGATTGTTGCGCTAAGGTATTTCGAGCAGGCAAAGCTGTGTTGTCTGGGGTGGTGAGGGAATGGTTAAAAAGTCAGGATCCTGAACATATAGTCCAAAGTTCTGACAAATGAGCAGCAGAGAGTCAATAAATAAAAATGATGTTAGGAATGACTCTTGATAGAGGTGCAGGGTTTTTAAGGACAGTCCATAGCCTGGGTGATTACCACAGGGAGTATAACTGGCACGGGGAAGGCAGCACGCTGGACAGTAGAAGAACCTCTGGGGGGGGGGATACAAAACAGACAAGCAGCGCCAATCTAAGTGCAGCAGTATTGTAACATATACCATTGGCTCTGGCTGCTGTCAATCAAATCCAGTGACATGAAGTCAGGGGGCGGGGCTAACTCCTGCTGTCTGTGTCAATGGAAGCAGCAGCAGGACTCGGGAGAACGCCGGCACGAGTGCTCCCATGGAAAGCGGCTCTCCGCGGGGCACTCAAGAAGAGGAGGAGCCAGGAGCACTGCGGAGGAACCCCAGAAAAGGAGGATCGGGGCCGCTCTGTGCAAAACCCTTACACAGAGTAGGGAAGTATAACATGTTTGTTATTTAAAAAAAAAAACAAAGCTTGACTAACACTTTAAGTGTCTTTCTAGCATTGTGTAACTTTCTCATTGTTTGCCTCCTAGGTGTGAATTCCCTTTGTTAATTGTTTCTGTCTGTTTGCTAAACATACAGGATGTGATGAGCCATGTGGCAACTTTACCTCGTTACCTAATAATTGTGGGATCTTTACCATATTTGTTTTTATTGTTCATGCAGTGACTGCCCCTATTTTCGAAGTGTATAAAACAACCTATATTTCTGTTCAATAAACAGTTATTCCTTTGGTTGTTCCTTTGATTTTTAACCTCAACATCCTGTCTGCGTATGATGCTTGGGGTAAAGGGTAGGTATTAGCTATCGGTTTGCTGGAAGGGTTTGGAGGACAGGAGGCACTGTTTGGCAGAGGCACCCAGGGGGGGTGCCAGGCGGTGTGCCAGGCGGTCCTTGACACCCAATAACCAGAATACATGCCAAGATATGTATCACTGCAGATTCCCTTCAGACTTCTTCAGTCAACTTTGGTTTTGTAGGTTTGTTGCCTTCAGGGAAATGTAATAGTGGGATTTGGAGACCTTCCATAGACCTCAATTATTTCTCCAGATCTGTACATTTGGAATGTCGAGGGAAGAGGGGCACAGGGGTTCTGGTCCAAGGGAAGGATGTCTGAGAGGGGTGTCACTGGCTTCAAGATAGTGGGTGGGAGTCACAGTCTTGCCTACTTTTCTCACTGAATTGAGACTTAGCCCTTAAAGCAGAATGAAATAACAAAATAAATACAAAATGGCGCCCTGGAACTTTCAGCCCTAATGTGCTAGTATGCAGAGCAAATTAGCACATTAAGGCAGACTTACCTTGCAAATTACCCTAAGCACCCCCCCTTTCCCCCCCAGTGCTGCACTGTTGGCACTCAATCTTCTCCTGGTCTTCCTTCTGGGTTGTGTCATAAAAACTGTCAGCCGTTTTTTAATTTTTAAAAAGGAACTGCAGTCTGCTCACATAATTTGTAATAAAAACATATTTGCGATTCTGAAGCTTCCCTCCAACCACTTTGCATATTATTTTATATAGACTGTGATTCTGTACTTGCCAAATATGCTGCAGAAATCTCCCTCCATTGAGTCTGGCTGCAGCCATTTTGACTGTGGGCAGCTGAAGCTGCTGCCTGTTCACTTCCTTGATTTACACAGACACAGGGAGGCACGCCTCCAGCTCTGCAGCCATGCAGCTCTCATTGGCCTTTTTATGACTCATCCCCCCTCCCTTCCTGGCAAACTCTCAGCTGTGCATGTCATAAGCCTAGGTTTTTTTTCCAGACAAGAAACAGGAAGTGGGGTGTATAAGGTATTTACTGGCAGAAACAAAAATTACTATATCCAAAGTTAAAACAACGAGGGCAGAAGATGTAATAGATGGAAAGATGAAAAAATAACTGGAGGTCCACTTTAAGTTTAATTACACTTTAAAAGCTCTTTGGTTGAAGCTGTTCCTTACAACATATATGTATGTACTGTATGTTTAGAAATGTATACATAATTATTAATTGGTAGCAACGATGGGGCACTTATCCTCCCATTGATATAAATGATGGGGCGCTATTCCTCCCACTGACACCAATGATAGGGCACTACTGACACCGGTGATGGGACACTATTCCTTCCACTGACTCCAACAATGGGGCACTATTCCTCCCACTGACACCAATGATAGGGCACTACTGACACCGGTGATGGGACACTATTCCTTCCACTGACTCCAACAATGGGACACTATTCCTCCCACTGATGCCAATGATGGAGCACTATTCCTCCTGCTGACACTAATAATGGGGCACTATTCCACCCAGTGAAACCAATGATGGAGAACTATTCTTCCCACTGATGGCAATGATTGGGCACTATTCCTCCCACTGATGCCAATGATGGGCCACTATTCTTCCCACTGACTCCCAACGAATGGGGCACTATACCACCCAGTAAAACCAATGATGGAGCTCTATTGCTCCCACTGGAGACAATGATTAGGTACTACTGCTCCCACTGACTCCAACAATGGGACACTATTTCTTCCACTGACACCAATAATGGAGCACTATTCCCCCCACTGGAGACAATGATTAGGTACTATTCCACCCACTGACTCCCAACGATGGGAAACTATACCTCCCACTGAAACCAATGATGGAGCATTATTCCTCCCACTGATGCCAAAGATGGGGCACTATTTCTTCCACTGACACTAGTGATGGGGCACTATTCCTCCCACCAACACCAGTGATGAGGTACTATCCCCCCCCCCCACTGAAACCAATGGTAGACCACTATTTCTCCAAATCATACCAACAATGGGCCCCTAATACCAATGACGGGGCATTGTTTACTCCCACTGATGCCAGGACATTTTCTTCTCCCACTGGCCACACTCTGCCCCCTAAAGTTTGAAGGACAGTAAACTGGCCCTTTTCTTAGAAACTTTGGATATCCCTGATGTAGAGGAAGGCAAAAAAAGGTGTTATAAAGCATGGCCCAACAGGAAAAAAATTACTTTCTGATCCCCTAAGGCAATTCTATATTCCCTGGATTAAGAATATATGGTGAACCCCTTTTCCCCCTAAGTTCACTATATGGACCTTTTATGTGTGGCAGTGGTCATATCCTCTTTAAACACTCTTTCACTCATTTGTCACTTGGTTGCCCAATTAAATTGAGGTCTTTTTGTAAGGTTGGAGACATCTTGTATGGTCTTTATTTCACTATAGCTTGGTGTCATCTGCAAACACAAAAATGGTTTTATTTAATCCCAAATTCTATATAATTTAAAAAGTAAGGGTCCCAACACTGAACCTTGGGGTACACCACTAACAGCCTTAGACCATTTAGAGTAAGAATCATTAAAGAGGAACTCCAGCCTGTTCCCTCCCCCCGTTTTTTCTCCCCGTTTACCTTTTACTGTCTTCTGCACAATAAGCATACTCACCTAGCCAGTGGATCCAGCATTGAGCTGCTGGGATCCTCCTCTTTGCAGCCGCTGCACTGGTCCGGTGCCGCCATGTTGCCTGTGACAGCTGTCAGCTCTTCTGGGTGCAGGTGACGCTAGGCCCACCCCACTCCTACTAATGGGACTGCACGTCATGTTTCCCAGGAGGCACTGAGGGCACCGCGTCATTCACCTACTTTTAATCAAATCATATACTGTATATACGTGCATAAACTTGTTAAACACATTTTTATACCAACAATAATACAGAAGAAGGAAATTACTTAGAAAACCGTTATATTTTCCCTTAACAAGACCGACTGTCTGTGGAAACTCTGCTGGCCTCCCTGACAGCAGGTGTTGTGTGCGGTGATAATGGGGTAGTGCAGGTGCTTCCTGACTTGTATGCTTTGAGCTGTCACTGGTGCACCGCGGGTCATTTCTGTTCATTTCTACATATAGAATATGTTTATACTCTTTACTCAGGAAGTGATGACTCCTCAGTATGTTCTCTGTGGGTTTCATAACATTTGATGAGGGCATACACATTAAAGCTTAACCCCTATATAAAAATCTAAATGAACAGATAAGTATTGTTTAACTTGCCAATAGATTTGTATGTCTGTCTTTCCACTCCTAAAATTTACACAGCTCTGTTAAATAGCATAGCCCTGTCTGGCTGGGCTTGGAGACCTGATTTTCCTTTGCTGCAGTTCAGTAACACAGGTCTTCTTCATCTGTGACCAGACAATACAAGGGAAATCAGCAGACTGATGAGCTCATCTGTTTACCACTCTACTCTCTCCTCATATCTTGCACTGCAGCACATCTAATTGCCTCTTTTACGACTCTCTTTTCCCTAATCTGAGCTTTGCTGTACAGCAGGGATATGCAATTAGCGGACCTCCAGCTGTTGCAGAACTACAAGTCCCATCATGCCTCTGCCTCTGGGTGTCATGCTTGTGGCTGTGAGAGTCTTGCTATGCCTCGTGGGACTTGTAGTTCTGCAACAGCTGGAGGTCCGCTAATTGCATATCCCTGCTGTACAGGGACTAAAAGAGGAGAATTCAGATTCAGGTATTTGCACTGCTTGCATTAAAAAAAAAAAATTATTTATAAAAGAATTTCAGACAAACATATAAACTAGGGTTGTACCAATACCGGTATCAGTGCTGATACCGAGTATCTTCATAAGTACTCATACTCGTGCAAATGCTCCGATACCCAGTGGTGTATTTTGGTTTTAAGCTGCCCGAGGCAAGACTAAAATCAGGTGCCCCTCCTAATCTAAATTTGTCCCACTCCTTCCTGTTTAGGATCCACCCCTTCATCTGAAAGCTCCCCCACTCTTCACAGCCCTCCCCCCACCCACAACTGTTTACAGCTCTCACCTTGTCATAGCCCACCCCCCTACTGTTCACAGCTCTTATCTGGTCACAGTCCCCCCACCACCACCACCACTGTTCACAGCTCTCACCTATTCACAGCCCCCCCCCCCCCTATAAGGACAATGTTTCCTCCTTTTCTAGAAGGTTTGATAGTTATTGTATGATTCTTGGACAATGTTTTTAGGGCCAGCTTTTCATTTGGGGTAAGGTTACTTGGATATTTAGATAAAGTATCCAAGGATCTAATTTCTTGACGGGTTAGTCTTAAGAAAGTGGCAATGCCATGGTTGGAACTTTTTTTGGATTTTTTCTTTAATGATGGTTTATCATATATGGTGTGGCAGTGCCCATAGGTGGGTCATCTACTTGATTTAATAGAGATTCAATATCAATGGTATTGATTAAATCACTTTAGTCATTCTCCTCTAGCAAAGCAATGAGGTTTGCCAAGGCTTGGTGTTCACTCGAGGTACAAGGTTCCTCTGGCCCTGGTTGGTTTTTATTGTACATGCTTCATAGTAGAAGCTTGCGTGTATAAAGGTGCAGGTCTTTAATGACGTCAATCTTATCCAATTTGTGAGCTGGACAAAAGGTAATTCCCTTGGACAGGACATTAATTTCATCTAATGTGAGGGAATAGGAGGACAGATTGAATACATTGAATTGGGGTGAGGGTAATTCATGTGTGCCTATATCGGTGTTTGAACCGGGATGAAAGGAGGGTTCCCCTGTTTTTTTGGAAAAAAGATGTTGGGGGTTTTGTGTGTAGAAAAAATAGAAAAAGCATTAGACCCAACACCTATGGGCGCCACAGGTTGTGGGCTCAGTATATCACCTCGTACCGATGCTGACATAGTTCCGGTGTTGCCAGAAGTAGAGCGAGTGGAGGGCTTGGAGGGTCGTTTAGTGAGTCACCATATCGACGTTGTTTTGGTCGTCTGGTGCGTCTAGGTTGTTTGGAAGAGGAGCGAGATTAGTGATAAGAGATTAGTAGATTAGATAAGAGATTAGTAGATACAGAGGAGATATCAGATGTCTGATTGTACAGATGGTTGTGTTGAGCCCCTCTGGGCACCCCTTCCATTGGACCTTTGATGCCATTTGTAAGCTCTTCCTTCTTGGACAGCTTGCTTGTCTCTTAAAAATGTATTTTCCTTTTTAGAAGGTATTGATTTATTAAACAACTATACATGCACTTTCAGCTTTTCGTTTAATTCTGAGAAGGAAGAGTGGGTTTTCAGTGAAGTTATTTGTAAACATATTTTATCTATATTCCTGTGAATTTCAACCAAACGCTTTCGATATTCCTCGATTAGAAGATTCAACATTTTATTTGAGATTATTCTCCCAGGCACTTTTAAAGGCTGTGTCAGTATCCTCAAATGAGGGAAAAATTTGTATTCGAAGTCCCAATGAGGTCCTCTTTGATGTACTCCTCAACTGTTTTAATATGCCAGTACATGAGTGATTTCTTCTCTAGCCATTTGGTTAAACCAAAGAATAGAAAAGACAATTCAGATTTGCGGGATTCCTTTTGACCATACTCCTTTTGGAGGTTGGTCACATAGTCATCCCATGCCTGTTCCTGATAATCCACCATACTGAGAAAGCCTTTACTGGATGTAAGGACTAATAGGTTGGCTGGAGGGGGGTATTTGCTATCCAAATTTGAAGACATTTTTTTATAGAGAAAACCACCTAAGAATTATGTATTGGTAACCCAATGCCACATCCCAAATGTATATAAAAAGACAAAGAAGGTGCCCCTGGGATTTTATGGGCAAGGGGTAGGAGCCAGAAAATAGGTAAAAGGCATATAAAGTACAAAATGTATTTATGTAGCAATCTACAATAGAAGAAAAATAACAGAAATAACACAGTTCATTATTAAAAGCAAAGAATGATAGTCATGGTGTGGTACAGCTATATCCCAAGACACACAGTTGATCTCACGGTGGGAGGCCAGGGTGTGTATGTTTATATAGGAAATCCCAACATGTTTCGGAATACACACTTAATTCCTTCTTCAGGGAGTAATTTATAGCAGGCCGTGTTATCTGATGATATAATGACAAAATATCAGTAAAAGCGTATGCTATGCAAAGGTGTAAACAGTAAATAACAGTATAGTATGGACTGAACAGGCATTGTAATCTAAAAAATACCCTCATGATGACGACTACCTTTGATATTTATAGAAGGACAACCTAGTTCATAGGCCTTGTCTCTCCACAGCATCCCATTGCATATGAAAAAGGGGGAATAAACCCCTGGGAATGAATATGGTAATATTTCCAAAATCCCGAACAAAATGCATGCAAAAATGAAGAAGGGTGAGGTGGGAGATGTTGCTGCCGCATATATGCAAGCACTCACGAGGATCAACAAAAAAAGGAAGAGTTGACCCTAGCACAAAATAATAGAAAAATGTATAATGTAATAAACTACCGTATCGTATTTATCGGCATATAACACGCACATTCATTTTAAGAGGGAAGTTTCAGGAAAAAAAACATACATTTTAAATAAGGAACTTTGAAGCAAAATAAAGGTCAGTGCCCATCTGCAGCCTCACCATTGCCATCAATGCAGCCTGATCAATGCCCATCTGCAGCCTCACAAGTGCCATCAATGCGGCCTCATTAGTCCACATCAATGCAGCAGCCTCACCATTGCCATCAATGCAGCCTGATCAATGCCCATCTGCGGCCTCACAAGTGCCATCAATGCTGCCTCATTAGTCCACATCAATGCAGACTCACCATTGCCATCAATGCAGCAGCCTCGCCATTGCCATCAGTGCAGCCTGATCGATGCCCATCTGCAGCCTAGAGGGGGCAGGGAGGGGGCGGGATGAGTGCCGA
Source organism: Aquarana catesbeiana (assembly GCF_042186555.1). Taxonomy (NCBI): domain Eukaryota; kingdom Metazoa; phylum Chordata; class Amphibia; order Anura; family Ranidae; genus Aquarana; species Aquarana catesbeiana. The sequence continues at coordinate 33,854,148 of NC_133327.1, forward strand.
CAGATTACATACAGTGAGAATCTCCTATGATAGACAGAACAGTGGTACAATGACGGCCCAGGAGACGGGACTTCCTATTACAGAGGCCGCCAAGTAAACAGGAGATTCTCACTGTATGTAATCTGACGGCACTTGTGCATATATAGAACCCATACCCTCCCTTCAGGGGCTGTAGAGTCCCAAGTTATATAACTTGTAGGTAATGGCTCTGTCTTATATGTGGATAGGGTACAGGTGAGTGTACGCCCATAGTGTAAGTGTGGACCAATACCTAGGGCGGAAGGATGTCAGGTGATCGGAGGGCTCGTCAAGTGAACGTTCCACTCCATCACCTGCATCCTAATTAAGCTAAGGGACTCGTCAACCTGACGATCTCCCGGCATAGGCGGCGTCTGGCGTCACCGCGCATGAACGTACATACAGTATTACAGATATGTACTTTTTAATATTGCCCATTGCTGCACAGGGCTTCTCTGTCTTTCTTTACTCGGTTCACACAGAATCGGTGGTGGAAACCATGTGCGATTCAGGCAGGAGAAGGAAGTGTCACCAGCACACCAGGATCTCCAAAATCGGATCCAAAACCTTAGTCACATAGTATAAAAAAAAATAAATAGAAGCGACGTTTCGGAGCCACGCAGGACCCCTTCATCAGGTATGTGATGGTCACATGCCTGATAAAGGGGTCCTGCGTGGCTCCGAAACATCGCTTCTATTTATTTATTTATTTTTGATACTGTGTTAATAAAGTTTTGGACCCGATTTTGGAGATCCTGGTGTGCTGGTGACACTTCCTTCTTATGATTGCAGTCGGTTCCAGCCGTTGGTCATTTCAGCACCCGATCTAGATACAGCCGTTAGTGCTGGAAGTATTGCATTGGAGGTTCCGATTCAGACAAGAATCAGATCACATTCCTGTTCAATCTGCATGTGATTCTTTGCAGTGCAATTTGAGCCCATTCATTTTATATAGGCTCAAATTGCACCACAAAGTTATTGGCACTCAGTATCGTGAATACTTGACCAAAACTATCGGTACTTGTACTCCTCCGCAAAAAAAAGCGGTATTGGTGCAAACCTAATAAACATGTTTTTGGAATGCAAATGCAAGAGCCGTTTTACTTGACAAAGGTTTTGTATTTCTGCCCATCCAGTTCTGAGATTTACCCAGCTCTGCCACGTTTCTGGATTATTTTACAATTGGCGTCACCCAACCCCACCCAGCCCATGCCTCTCTAGCTAAAAGTTTGTATTTCCTTTATTGGCACTGAAAGCATACGGTTCCATGCTGAGATGTAACCGCACCCAGGTTGAATCAGCACAAAAAGTTACTGAGCCGACCTAGATTATGGTAATATAAGATATTTCCCTTAGGTCTAAAGCCTGCTGACTGACGGTGATGTTCTCACATCTGGATCTGATTACATGCTTGCTGTAAAAGCTGGTTTATTTTTGGCTGCTGACTGTGCAGTTTGGCGGAGGTTGGAGGAGAACCAATGGTGTATTTTTAGTTTCTGGGCCGGGCGGCTGGCAGAGACCCCAGCTGAAAACACCACCAATCTGAACTTCTTGGAAAGCAAATTTCAAAACACGGCCTTTGGGGAAAAAAACACAAGGCATTTATTTCTCACGCCTTTCTCGGCACTTCTTAAAGGCATTTTCTGCACTTTTTTTTTTTTTTTGCTTGGAATGATTTTTGACTAATTCGTGAAAACAATGCCTGAGATTCTAACAGAGAAGGTTACACACAGTTTATATCGCTGTAGTGAACAGAAGTGACTATTTCAGTAGCGTAGTCCTGGACTTGTTTTGGGTAAGACTTCATAGTGTGTTTAATGGCTAAAATTCTTCGCCATTGTTGTAGGAACCCCCTGTCAGTATGCCATCGTTGTTGCAACCAAAGTGTCAGCATGCCATTGTGATAGGAACCGAGCTGTCTTTGTGCCCTTGTTTTGAACCTGTCTCTCAGTGCATGTTATAGGAACACCGCTGTCAGTGTGTCATTTTTGTAGAAAGCCAGCTGTTGATGCGATCTTGTTGTAGAAAACCAGCTGTCAATGTGCCTTTGTCGCACGGACCCAGCTGTCATTGTACCTTTGTTGTAGGGACCCAGCTGTCAATGTGCCCTTGTTGTAGAAAAACAGCTGTCAATGTGCCCTTGTCGCATGGACCCAGCTGTCAATGTGCCCTTGTCGCACAGACCCAGCTGTCATTGTGCCCTTGTCGCACGGACCCAGCTGTCAGTGTGCCCTTGTTGTAGGGACCCAGCTGTCAGTGTGCCCTTGTTGTAGGGACCCAGCTGTCAGTGTGCCCTTGTTGCAGGGACCCAGCTGTCAGTGTGCCCTTGTTGCAGGGACCCAGCTGTCAGTGTGCCCTTGTTGCAGGGACCCAGCTGTCAGTGTGCCCTTGTTGTAGGGACCCAGCTGTCAATGTGCCCTTGTTGTAGGGACCCAGCTGTCAGTGTGCCCTTGTTGCAGGGACCCAGCTGTCAGTGTGCCCTTGTTGCAGGGACCCAGCTGTCAGTATGCCCTTGTTGCAGGGACCCAGCTGTCAGTGTGTCCTTGTTGTAGGGATCCATCTGTCAATGTGCCCTTGTTGTAGGGACCCAGCTGTCAGTGTGCCCTTGTTGCATGGACCCAGCTGTCAGTGTGCCCTTGTTGTAGGGAGCCAGCTGTCAATGCACCCTTGTTGTAGGGACCCAGCTGTCAATGATCCTTTGTTGTAGGGACCCAGCTGTCAATGATCCTTTGTTGTAGGGACCCAGCTGTCAGTGTGTCCTTGTTGTAGGGACCCAGCTGTCAATGTGCCCTTGTTGCAGGGACCCAGCTGTCAATGTGCCCTTGTTGCAGGGACCCAGCTGTCAGTGTGCCCTTGTTGCAGGGACCCAGCTGTCAGTGTGCCCTTGTTACAGGGACCCAGCTGTCAGTGTGCCCTTGTTGCAGGGACCCAGCTGTCAGTGTGCCCTTGTTGCAGGGACCCAGCTGTCAGTGTGCCCTTGTTGCAGGGAACCAGCTGTCAGTGTGCCCTTGTTGCAGGGACCCAGCTGTCAGTGTGCCCTTGTTGCAGGGAACCAGCTGTCAGTGTGCCCTTGTTGCAGAGAACCAACTGTCAGTGTGCCCTTGTTGCAGAGAACCAGCTGTCAGTGTGCCCTTGTTGCAGGGACCCAGCTGTCAATGTGCCCTTGTTGTAGGAACCCAGCTGTCAGTGTGCCCTTGTTGTAGGGACCCAGCTGTCATTGTGCCTTTGTTGTAGGGACCCAGCTGTCAATGTGCCCTTGTTGCAGGGACCCAGCTGTCAGTGTGCCCTTGTTGCAGGGACCCAGCTGTCAATGTGCCCTTGTTGCAGGGACCCAGCTGTCAGTGTGCCCTTGTTGCAGGGACCCAGCTGTCAGTGTGCCCTTGTTGCAGGGACCCAGCTGCCAGTGTGCCCTTGTTGCAGGGACCCAGCTGTCAGTATGCCCTTGTTGCAGGGACCCAGCTGTCAGTGTGCCCTTGTTGCAGGGACCCATCAGTCAATGTGCCCTTGTTGTAGGGACCCAGCTGTCAGTGTGCCCTTGTTGCAGGGACCCAGCTGTCAGTGTGCCCTTGTTGTAGGGACCCAGCTGTCAATGCACCCTTGTTGTAGGGACCCAGCTGTCAATGATCCTTTGTTGTAGGGACCCAGCTGTAAGTGTGCCCTTGTTGTAGGGACCCAGCTGTCAATGTGCCCTTGTTGCAGGGACCCAGCTGTCATTGTGCCCTTGGTGCAGGGACCCAACTGTCAGTGTGCCCTTGTTACAGAGAACCAGCTGTCAGTGTGCCCTTGTTGCAGAGAACCAGCTGTCAGTGTGCCCTTGTTGCAGAGAACCAGCTGTCAGTGTGCCCTTGTTGCAGGGACCCAGCTGTCAGTGTGCCCTTGTTGTAGAGCAGGGGTGTCAAACTCCATTTCATCACGGGCCGCATCAGCATTATGTTTGCTGGTTGTATCTGTAAGACTGTATAAATGTATCTACTATTTATCTTTTTAAATAAATGCCTCTGCATTCGATTGTTATTGGTTTTAGTAATAACTTAGGACTTAAAGTAGAGTTCCACCCACATTTTCAAGTTGCCCACAGTGCAGCCCTAAATGGATATCATTTTAATTTTTTTTATTATGTCTAAATACCTTTATTTTAAATGTGTCGGCGGCACTTCCGGTCCTGGCCGCCTAGGCGATGTCGTCCTCAGGTGATTCCCTTGGACTCCTGGGATATCGGCGTCATCGATCCCAGAAGTCCAAGGGAATCGCCTGATTCTCTTTTGATTGACAGGTTGCCATAAGAACGGGGCAGGAACTTCGCTATGGCAACCTGCAATCAGCAAAATGCGCCGCGCAGGCGCGAGATGGGGAGGTGCATGCTGGGTAGCCAGCTGCACCTAATTCCGGAAATAGAAGCAAGCGGGCTTCAGATGCCCAGAACCATGATGTCCCCTGCCTGCTTCCGAGATCAGGTAATTTTTTTCAGATTAACCCCTTCAAGCCGACCGTACGCACATATGCGGCCTCGACTTGAAGGGGTTATACCAGGATGATGCCGGCAGCTGCAGGCATCACACTGGTACCGTTTATTTAAAGCGGGCGGTCGGCTTTTTAGTGATAACAACCGATGCGGCTAAAAGCCGCTCGGTTGTTACCTTAAAGCAGCGGGAGGGGACGTCCCGCTGCCTTGCGCCGTTCTTCCCGGGCGTCCCCTCCAACGGGAGACCTGATGCACGATCTGGCACTTTCGCCGGCTAGAGTGAGACTGGAACGAAGCCGGAAGCGTCTTCGATTGAGTCTCCTATGTGAAAACACGGAAGCGACGTCACTTCTGGTTTACTCGGCTGCCAATGGCGCCGATTTAAAAAAATGACTTTAGAATCGCCGTTTTTGGTGATCTGAATACTTTGAAGTGCAAAGGAGGTATTGGGGGTCTCCATTTCATCATCATCATTTCATCTTTTAGACACCCAATCTCTCCATAAAGAGTACCTGTCACCACCTATTACTGTCACAAGGGATGTTTACATTCCTTGTGACAGCAATAAAAGTGATCAAATTTTTTTTTTTTTTTAAGACAATGTAAAAAAAAAAAAAAAAAAAGAAACATTTTTTTAAAGTGCCCCTGTCCCCGTGAGCTCACGCAGCAAAGAAACCGCATACGTAAGTCGCACCCACATATGAAAACGGTGTTCAAATCACACATGTGAGGTATCGCCGTGATCTTCAAAGTGAGAGCAATAATTCTAGCACTAGACCTCCTCTGTAACTCTAACCTGGCAACTGTTCCATTTTTTTAAAGTGCCGCCCATGGAGATTTTTAGGTACAGTAGTTTGTCCCCATGCCACGAGTGTGCGCAATTGCAAAGCATGACATGTTAGGTATCTATTTACTTAACATCTTTCACATTATACAAAAAATTGGGCTAACATTACTGTTAAGGTTTTTTTTATAATTTTTGAAAGTCTTCTTTTCCCCAAAAATTGCATTTGAAAGACCGCTGCACAAATACCGTGTGACATAAAATATCGCTATTTTATTCTCTAGGGTCTCTGCTAAAAAAAATATATATTTATATATATATATATATATAATGTTTGGGGGTTCTACGTAATTTTCTAGCAAAAAATATGGATTTTAACCTGTAAGCAACAAATGTCAGAAATAGGCTTAGGCATGAAAGAGTTAAAAAAAAAAAAAAAACAGACATAGCTACATTTGCAACAGTATCTAAATAGTAATGTACTATCTGTGTCAATCATGGGGGGTGCTTCTAGAAAAAAAATGATTATGGTGACTGGAGCTCCGCTTTAAGCTGTGAAGGGTAGGTACAGACTGGCATGGAGCCCACTCACACTCCTGTGATGATGCAAGTCTAAAAAAAAGAGAACATGGTGTTCTGTCTGAGCAGTCTCCAATACAGTTTCTTGTGAATGATACCGGCCGTGTGTGACTCTCCTTTTCAACTTTCATAGAATTGTATTACTCTCATAATAATTATAACCAGATATCCAGAGCACCCCCCATTATTACATCAAATGTCAAGAGGCCCCCTACCATCAGAAGTCATTGTGCCTGTGCCAGGAAGAAGCTAGGGCGGAACTGGGAAGCAAAATGTGCAGGATCTGAAGGATCACCAGAGGATGGCTAGAATCAGCTGCCGGAGTCTGCCGAATGCTGAGACCAGGGGAGGCGGAGACAAGGGGGTGTTGCGGCTGCACAGAGAAGTGCAGGATCTGGTGGACGAGTTCTGTCCTCTTTGATGTCAACTGCTGGGGAGGGGGCGGCAAGACAAGCCTATCCATGGCCGCACGGAGAAGCACAGAATATGGCGGAGGTGTTCTGTTCTGTTCTCTGCTGCCGACTGCTGAGACAAGGCAGGGCAGAGACGAGTGGGTGCCGCAGCTGCAGGAGAGGTGGTCACATGAATTGGCCTGGCTGGCCGGATTCGGCCCCCAGATCTTGTGTTTGACACAGATGTTGTAGGGACTCCACTGTCAATGTGTCCTTGTTGCAGGGACCCAGCTGTCAATGTACCTCTATTGTAGAAAAACAGCTTTCTTTGTTCCTTAGAGCCCTTGCACACTGGGGCGGGGGGCGGCGTCGGCGGTAAAACGCCGCTATTATTAGCGGCGTTTTACCGTCGGTATGCGGCCGCTAGCGGGGCGGTTTTACCCCCCGCTAGCGGCCGAGAAAGGGTTATATATCACCGCAAAGCGCCTCTGCAGAGGCGCTTTGCCGGCGGTATAGCCGCGCCGTCCCATTGATTTCAATGGGCAGGAGCGGTAAAGGAGCGGTATACACACCGCACCTTCACCGCTCCGAAGATGCTGCTAGCAGGACTTTTATTACCGTCCTGCCAGCGCATCGCTCCAGTGTGCAAGCCCTCGGGGCTTGCACACTGGAATGAAAGTAGCGGCACTTTCGGGGCGGTTTGCAGGCGCTATTATTAGCGCAATAGCGCCTGCAAACCGCCCCAGTGTGCAAGGGCTCTTAGTTATAGAAACCTTGCTTTTGGTGTGCATTTGTTGTGGGAACCCAGTTGCTGATGTGCATTTGTTGTGGGAACCCAGCTGTCGGTGTATCCTTGTGGTAGGAACGCCGCTGTCACTGTGTCTTTGTTGTAGGAACCCAGCTGTCCACGTGTCTTTGATTTAAAAACCAAGATGTTGGTGTGCCCTTCTTTTAGGTAGTCAACTTGTTGCAGGAACCCAGCTGTCCCTGGTAAGGAAGTGTGCTACAGAGCATCTCCCCCTCTTCATTTCTATAATAGAAGGGAGGTGTTCTGTATTCCAGCAGTTGCTTACAATGATCAGCTTTTATTGATATGTATAAAACCTTTATCCCAAAAGGGGGGTGGCGGGGTTGTACTGTCTTGGGATTTTAGGGCCTCACGAAATGTATGTCAGTACATCAGGACTGATCAATTTTCAAATACGGTATATATACCATAGTTTGTGAATTCTATAATGTTCACAGGGGTAAAAAAATTGACACTAAATTTGGGTTATTTTTACCAAAGAAATGTAGCAGAATACATTATGGCCTAAATTTAAGAAGAAAGACTATTTGCAAAATGTTATAACAGGAATTATGACAAACCTCTAAAAGATAGCTCTGTGTGTCTCAAAAAATGCTAAAAAATGGTATTAGGATACAACGTTGCATGACTAATTGCATGAGTAATTGTCAAAGTGTGACAGCGCTAAAAACTTAAAAAGGGCCTGGACAGGAAGGGAGTGAAAGTGTCTGGACTTGAGGTGGTTAAAAAATGTTCAGCTTTAATTTATTAGTCTAGTTCAAGGGTCTCCAAACTTTCTAAACAAAGGGTCGGTTTACTGTCCTTCAGACTTCAGGGGGGCTGACTATCGCCATCGGGAGTACAACATGACCCAGCGTCAGTGGGAGTAAACAATCCCTCATCATTGGTGTCAGTGGGAGGAATTGTGTTCCATCATTGGTGTCATAGGGCCCCATTGTTGGTGTCATTGGGAGGAATTGTGTTCCATCATTGGTGTCATTGAGAGGAATTGTGTCCCATCATTGGTGTCATTGAGAGGAATTGTGTCCCATCATTGGTGTCATAGGGCCCCATTGTTGGTGTCATTGGGAGGAATTGTGTTTCATCATTGGTGTCATTGAGAGGAATTGTGTCCCATCATTGGTGTCCTTGAGAGGAATTGTGTCCCATCATTGGTGTCATTGAGAGGAATTGTGTCCCATCATTGGTGTCATTGAGAGGAATTGTGTCCCATCATTGGTGTCATTGAGAGGAAATGTGTCCCAATATTGGTGTGAGTGGGCCCCATCGCTGGTGCCCTTGGGAGAAACTGTGCCCTTCATTGGTGTCAGTGAATAAAGTAGCACCCCAGGAGGCGTGTAAAAGCAAGCAAAGGGCCACATCTGGCCCCCAGGCTGCAGTTTGGAGACCACTGGTCAAGTTAATCTAAATCTGCTAGTGCATCTAACATTACTCTCTCCCCAGATTGACAATGCTGCTGTCCAAAGGTGTCTTCATTGCTCGTCCATCTAGAGTGCAGACACCCTAAGATAGGAAGCCTGTTACTGGTCAGATCACCAGGTGAAAATAAAGGGGAAAAAATGTATCCACCATATATAAAGTGATTGTAAAGGTACGCTTTAAAAAAAAAAAATACCAAACATGTTATACTTGCCTGCTTTGTGCAAGGGTTTTACACAGAGCGGCCCCAAGCCGCCTCTTCTGGGGTGCCCCGCCGGCACTTCTGGCTCCTCCCCTTCATCAGGTGCCCTCACGGAAAGCCGCTTTTCATGGAGGTACTTGTGCGGGCGCGTTCCCGAGTCCCGCTGCATTGTCCATTGACACAGACAGCAGGACTCTGCCCCGCCCCCCGCTCCCGTGTCACTGGACGTAATTGACAGCAGCGGGAGCCAATGGCTCCTGCTCCTATCAATCTGACCAATGAGGACAGAGACTGTGGCTGGAGCCGCTGGGCTCATGCACATCACTGAAACAGATCGGGCTTAGGTAAGAAAAAGGGGGCTCTACGGAGCAGCTGCAGCAAAGAAGGTTTTTCACCTCAATGCATAGAATGCATTAAGGTGAAAAACCTTGAGACTTTATAGTCACTTTAAGGACTGGTAAACTGCAATATATATATATTAGGGTGTAATACCACTTTACGGCCTTTCTTCAAGGCGTAGCTCACATCTCTCCTCCTGTCATATCTCCTGAATCCCGTGGGATCTCAATCTGGGTTTCTTGGTTCTGCAGAAGCCGCCATTAAAACCTATTAGTGATATTCCCTTGTCAAATCTTACACATAAGTTGGCTTTTTTTGTTTTATGGCATCTGCAGAGTCTTTAAATTAGCGGCCTTATCCTGGAAAGGAGCCCTTCTTATGCCCCGTACACACGGTCGGATTTTCCGATGGAAAATGTCCGATCGGAGCGTGTTGTCGGAAATTCCGACCGTGTGTGGGCTCCATCTGACATTTTCCATCGGATTTTCCGACACACAAAGTTGGAGAGCAGGAGATAAAATTTTCCGACAACAAAATCCGTTGTCGGAAATTCCGATCGTGTGTACACAAATCCGACGGACAAAGTGCCAGGCATGCTCAGAATAAATAAAGAGATGAAAGCTATTGGCCACTGCCCCGTTTATAGTCCTGACGTACGTGTTTTACGTCACCGCGTACAGAACGATCGGATTTTCCGACAACTTTGTGTGACCGTGTGTATGCAAGACAAGTTTGAGCCAACATCCGTCAGGAAAAAATCCTAGGATTTTGTTGTCGGAATGTCCGAACAAAGTCTGACCGTGTGTACTGGGCATTAGTGTTGCACAGGTACAAAGCTGACTTGAGATCGAAATCCTGCTTCCTCCCCTATATGGTCTGTGTTTTCCACCTTGATTAGGATAGGTTCTTATATCCTACTCTGAAGCATACTAAGAAATTTTCTGTATACTGTCTTGACATCAAGCATGTTGGGAAAGTTTACTACTTTGTTGCTGCACACTCTACCAGATCTGCTTAATGGGCTTTTTAGCATCAGGCATCTATCTCAGATTTGCAAAGTGGCCACCTCGGCATCTGTTCACATACCGATTAAATTCTACCAAGTAGATGTTCAGGCCTTTTCTCATACCAGTTACAGGCTTAAGGTGCTACAAGCTGCTCCCTGCCACGCCTTCTTGACCCCTTTTTTGTAATGTGGGTGTGTTGGCGTTGTTTGGAATGATGCCCACCCCTCAGTTGGACTCCTTTTGGACATCCCAGTCATAATAATGTAAAGTAGCGCATGGGCTGACTGGCAACTATTGGCCCAGGGGGAAAGTACAAACCAGAGGCCCATGATGCAGCGACTCACCCTCCCTCTTCCCTGCCTCCTCCTAACCCCCATCCAAGGCTGAAGCTCCACTCCAGGTATTCTGCTCACCAGGTGGGTCGGGCTGGACTGCGCCTGCTGTATTGTCTCGTGGTTCCCGAACTGGGCAGCCGGGGACTGCAGGGGGGAGCTGGGCGGCCTGGTTGGGGCTTGTAGGGGGAGGAGAGCCTCCAGTGGAGCACGAAGCCGGCTTCTACTTCGACACGGCATCCACCGTGTCGCTCTGTCCTCATCCTCATCCCACACTGGGCAGGATACCGGCTGGGACTTTTTTCTTCTCTTCACCAGAAAGCCTTTAGGCACTTCTGTGGAGGAAGTAGTGCGGCCTTTTTATGGGGCATAAGATTGCCCACGGCGCAGTCCGCCCCTGAAGTAGCTTGTGTCCTGTACTGAATGATCAGAAAAATAGGATATTTGACACAACATTACCATAATGCATAATCTGCATTAAGGTAAAAAAACACCCCACTGCTTGTCCTACCCACCCTCATTCCTAAACACTTACCTGGCTCTTGTCACCACTCCAGCACTGTCTCTGCTCCAGCACGGCTCCCTTCCCTTTCTGCTTTCACAGGAAACACTGAGGACCCGCTGCTGTCAGTCAAACTCCTGTGAAGAGGGAACGGGGACATGGCTTACTGATGCTGTGTGTGTCTAGGGACGCATACAGCCCGGTTTGGGAGCGTGTACACGGGTGCCTCCTTAGCATCCAGCCTGCGACCAGAGGCACCCGAAGGAGGGGATGAGCCTACAGTGCTGGCAGGGACTGTGAAAAGAGGAGGAAAGTGACAATTCTGTGCATTATCACTGCACAGAGCAGATAAGTGTTACCTATTTATTTATTTATTTATTTAATTTAGACTTTAATGTCACGTTAAATACTCGCTGCTCTGTGTCCTGGATATTTTATAGATAGGTAACTCCTATCCTCATATTGATTAGTGGTTCCAAATTAATAATAACTACTGCAGTATGGAACAGACACAAAAGATACACACCACATCTTTCCAAATAACTGTTCTGCTTTATTTTGACGCAATTGAAGGTTTTTATACACATGATTACGTAGGTATCACATTAATATTACAATTGTACTTTTATGGTAACAAGGGGCGTAACATAGGCAGGCTAATTCTAATCAGGACTAAAAAGAATGCAAACATGTACTGAAAACATTATTAGTGCCGTGTGCACAGTGAGTGCAGTGTGCAATACATACAAAATAGAATACAATTATATACAGAACTTACAAATTACCTTTACATCTGCAAAATGTAAATGCACCGAACATACATGCATGTGTCGAACATAACAATCATTTTCACGTTAACTGTAGGGATGAATGATGTGTAGTATAGCACGCATTGTGGGTCAGGAAACCCCCAGCTTTAGTTTAAGACAGCCAGCGCTACTTCATCCTATATGTCCTATCTCAGATGTGCCATTGTCATTCCGATCCTCAGAACTCATATTTTTGTTTCTCATTTGCTTTGTAGTTACATCTAGAGTGTCCCAGCCATCTTCACCCCAGCCCAGCTGTCCATCACCCCCCATCCCTGCGGGGAAAGTCATCTCTCCATCTCAGAAGCTCAGCAAGAAGGCACTGAAACAGGTAACAGAGGGGATGGGTGAGGAGGTTCACGTGTCACTCCATATACATCACCTCCTCATTTGTCACCATACAGTCCATCCATAACAGAATATAGAGTACTGCCCTCCTGTTGTCACACAAGCTCTACCGACTGCTGGAAGGTGAGGTCTCGTCACATGTATCTACAGAAACTTCTTTTAGTGTAGAGTGCAAGACAGACATACAGTCTTCTGTTGTCTGTAGCAGCTAGGTTACTGTATACATGGGGCCTTTCAATGAAAGGGTTCAGTTGTCTGCAGCCAGTGGCTCAGGAGACTCATGTAAATGTCTGGTAGCCCTCATTTTGCTGCAAGCAGACTAGCAGAGGGTGAGAATTACATAAGGATTTTTTGCAAGCACATAATTAAAGTGGATCTTCACTGCATCTCAGCATCACAATTCAAAAATGCTATTTAATTAATTTTTAATGTTCAAAGCAAACTCCCCATCCATTCATGTCTCCATGCTTTATTTTGCTGAGAAATTACTTCACGTGAGAATCAGGGGGCTTCAGTAACCAAAACTGCAGTGTTTATCCTCCTGACACATCACAGGAAGCATCCTCATGGCTTACAGAGGACAGAATTAGAAATATACTTGAAAAACTTGACATTAATAAGTCACCGGGACCAGATGGCTTGCACCCGAGAGGGTCTTTAGGGAACTTAGTCAAGTAATTGCCAGACCATTGTTCCTAATTTTTACTGACAGTCTACTGACTGGAATGGTACCAGCTGATTGGAGAAAAGCCAGTGTAGCACCAATATTTATAAAAAAGGGCCAAAATACATCCCTGGGAATTACAGACCAGTTAGCCTAACATCAGTAGTATGCAAGCTCTTGGAGAGAATGATAAGGGGCTATATACAAGATTTTAGTAATGAAAACGGTATCATTAGCAGTAATCAGCATGGATTCATGAAGAATCGTTCTTGCCAAATCAATCTACTAACCTTCTATGAGGAGGTGAGTTGCCATCTAGATAAAGGAAGGCCTGTAGACGTGGTGTATCTGGATTTTGCAAAAGCATTTGACACAGTTCCCCATAAACGTTTACTGTACAAAGTAAGGTCCGTTGGCATGGACCATAGGGTGAGTACATGGATTGAAAACTGGCTACAAGGGCGAGTTCAGAGGGTGGTGATAAATGGGGGAGTACTTGGAATGGTCAGGGGTGGGTAGTGGGGTCCCCAAGGGTTCTGTGCTGGGACCAATCCTATTTAATTTGTTCATAAACGACCTGGAGGATGGGGTAAACAGTTCAATCTCTTTATTTGCAGACGATACTAAGCTAAGCAGGGCAATAACTTCTCCGCAGGACGTGTAAACCTTGCAAGTAGATCTGAAGAAATGAATGGGGTGGGCAACTACATGGCAAATGAGGTTTAATGTGGAGAAATGTAAAATAATGCATTTGGGTGGCAAAAATATGAATGCAATCTATACACTGGGGGGAGAACCTCTGGGGGAATCTAGGATGGAAAGGGACCTGGGGGTCCTAGTAGATGATAGGCTCAGCAATGGCATGCAACGCCAAGCTGCTGCAAGCAAAGCAAACAGAATATTGGCATTAAAAAGGGGATCAACTCCAGAGATAAAACGATAATTCTCCCGCTCTACAAGACTCTGGTCTGGCCTCACCTGGAGTATGCTGTCCAGTTCTGAGCACCAGTCCTCAGGAAGGATGTACTGGAAATGGAGCGAGTACAAAGAAGGGCAACAAAGCTAATAAAGGGTCTGGAGGATCTTAGTTATGAGGAAAGATTGCGAGCACTGAACTTATTCTCTCTGGAGAAGAGACGCTTGAGAGGGGATATGATTTCAATATACAAATACAGTGGGGACGGAAAGTATTCAGACCCCCTTAAATTTTTCACTCTTTGTTATATTTCAGCAATTTGCTAAAATCATTTAATTTCATTTTTTTCCTCATTAATGTACACACAGCACCCCATATTGACAGAAAAACACAGAATTGTTGATATTTTGCAGATTTATTAAAAAAGAAAAACTGAAATATCACATGGTCCTAAGTATTCAGACCCTTTGCTCAGTATTTAGTAGAAGCACCCTTTTGATCTAATACAGCCATGAGTCTTTTTGGGAAAGATGCAACAAGTTTTTCACACCTGGATTTGGGGATCCTCTCCAGTTCTGTCAGGTTGGATGGTACAGTAAATGTTGGTGGACAGCCATTTTTAGGTCTCTCCAGAGATGCTCAATTAGGTTTAAGTCAGGGCTCTGGCTGGGCCATTCAAGAACATTCACGGACATAGGCGTGCGCAGGGGGTGTGCCAGGTGTGCCTGGGCACACCCTAATCACTGGTGCCCATAAGCATATGGTTCTGTGTGCAGGTTCTCTTTCAGCACCCCCAAATTCACAGTCCATGTTTGAGTGTCTAAAGATTTTTTTAATACCTTGTCCAAAATAATCAGTGTGGTATATGTAAGACAGGGGACTTTTCCTTTAATTTGTGGAGGGATACAGCAGCTCAGAGCCACAGAATTCGATAGTGCTTTCATAGTTCTGGCTGCAGGGGTCAGGGCTGCCACTTACATTGAATTGAGAAGTGTCCCTTCGTTCTTCTGCCACCATACCCATACACACACGTGTGTTTGAGTTTTGGGGTGCACACCCTAATGCAATAGGCTACGCACACCTATGGTCACGGAGTTGTTGTGAAGCCACTCCTTCGTTATTTTAGCTGTGTGCTTAGGGTCATTGTCTTGTTGGAGGGTAAACCTTCGGCCCAGTCTGAGGTCCTGAGCACTCTGGAGAAGGTTTTCATCCAGGATATCCCTGTACTTGGCCGCATTCATCTTTCCCTCGATTGCAACCAGTCGTCCTGTCCCTGCAGCTGAAAAACACCCCCACAACATGATGCTGCCACCACCACGCTTCACTGTTGGGACTGTATTGGACAGGTGATGAGCAGTGCCTGGTTGTCTCCACACATACCGCTTAGAATTAAGGCCAAAAAGTTCTATCTTGGTCTCATCAGACCAGAGAATCTTATTTCTCACCATCTTGGAGTCCTTCAGGTGTTTTTTAGCAAACTCCATGCAGGCTGTCATGTGTCTTGCACTGAGGAGAGGCTTCCGTCGGGCCACTCTGCCATAAAGCCCCGACTGGTGGAGGGCTGCAGTGATGGTTGACTTTCTGCAACTTTCTCCCATCTCCCGACTGCATCTCTGGAGCTCAGCCACAGTGATCTTTGGGTTCTTCTTTACCTCTCTGACCAAGGCTCTTCTCCCCCAATAGCTCAGTTTGGCCGGACAGCCAGCTCTAGGAAGGGTTCTAGTCGTCCCAAACATCTTCCATTTAAGGATTATGGAGGCCACTGTGCTCTTAGGAACCTTAAGTGCAGCAGAAATTTTTTTATAACCTTGGCCAGATCTGTGCTTTGCCACAATTCTGTCTCTGAGCTCTTCAGGCAGTTCCTTTGACCTCCTGATTCTCATTTGCTCTGACATGCACTGTGAGTTGTAAGGTCTTTTATAGACAGGTGTGTGGCTTTCCTAATCAAGTCCAATCAATATAATCAAACACAGCTGGACTCAAATGAAGGTGTAGAACCATCTCAAGGATGATCAGAAGAAATGGACAGCACCTGAGTTAAATATATGAGTGTCACAGCAAAGGGTCTGAATACTTAGGACCATGTGATATTTCAGTTTTTCTTTTTTAATAAATCCTCAAAAATGTCAACAATTCTGTGTTTTTCTGTCAATATGGGGTGCTGTGTGTACATTAATGAGGAAAAAAAATGAACTTAAATGATTTTAGTAAATGGCTGCAATATAACAAAGAGTGAAAAATTTAAGGGGGTCTGAATACTTTCCGTCCCCACTGTATATATATATATATATATATATATATATATATATATATCCCAATCCATGTGAGTAACAATACTAGTCTCTAGGGATATATACATATAGGTATCACAGAAAAAGCAGAGTATCAACTCTACCTTAAATTCCAGCCAGAGGCCAAAGGCCATGTGTCAGTAGCAAGATAGGGGCATACAAAGCAGATGGATAAACTCTCTCAGCTGTGTCGGGTCCACGGATAGATATAAGGATAAATAGGACAGCGGTCAGGCCGTTCTGTAGAGATTTGTTGAGTGGTATATAAAACATATGGTATAAAAAAAATATAAACCACCAATAAATATGGATAACAACACAGCTAACGAAATTTTAGTGGTTAAGTGGTTATAAAACCCTACATTTGCCCACTAACCTCCGGTGATACACAGAGATCCTCCTACATAAGTTGTACCTGTTTATCTTCAGCCTTCTAAGACACACAGATCAAAGTTTTTTTTCTCAGATTCAGCAGGCAGGGGGCGGGGATCTGACATCCCACATTTCACAGCATAGGAGCTGAGCGTAATTTGAGACCTGAGTAGAGGGAAAGGACACCCTCCCCCCCTCTACACATTCTCATAGGGAAACATGCACAGGTAAATCACCTATAAATCATCTACTACAAGGCCGTCTCACCGGATTCCGTGGTGTCAGGATGACCCATCAGTAGTGACTTGTGCAGATAGCAGAGGGAAGAGAGAGAAGATGGAAATCACAGTCAGTGCTTTGAATTGAGGCAAGTACACACTATAGGAGAATATACATTGTTCATTTTTAATTACAGAAGTTTACAATTACTGTAAAGGATCACGAACTGGGGCAAGTATATTCATTTTTTTATGCCCAGCATACATTTCCTGGTACTGCACTTGCCATCTACAACCGGCCATTTAAGGGCATGGCTGTATATGTGGAAAAAATGATCCGCACTCCGGTTGTTGCTCTTAAAATTTCTTAATTTAGACAAGGTTTTTTCCGGTGGAATGGTTAACTCAGAGGGGTCAAAAAACGCCATGTCAGCAACATATTATCAGCACCCAAAGAAAAAACAAACAACCAGAAAACAGGACACTGCAAGAAAAGGCGAGGGGGGAGAAGACGGAGGACGGCGATATCCACAGAGGAGAAGAAAATAAGTAGCTAATTATCTACCATCACTTCAGGAGTTCATTTAACGGATGAGGTTTTAACTGATTCTTAATTATCTCTGTTGTCACGGGGGGGGGGTCTATCTTTTTCACCCACCTATCATTTTGATATTTTCAACACCATTTTGGACACCAATAGGGTTGTCAGGAACCTCCTGCTGCGGAAACATTTCCAACAGGGAACGGATGAACAGGTGGATGACCCACTGATATCAGAGATGGTGAGTGAATCTGACCAAAACCAATCAACTGTAGATCAAGATGTTTGTCCGCATGTTTCCTCCTTTATGTTTCAGGACTTATCTGCATCATTAACTTTAGAACAGCTGTACTCTGAATCGCATACAGGCCCCTATGGAGTTTCATGTAGTATATCACATACGGGCTCCTATGGAGTTTCATGTAGTATATCACATACGGGCTCCTATGGAGTTTCATGTAGTATATCACATACGGGCTCCTATGGAGTTTCATGTAGTATATCACATACGGGCTCCTATGGAGTTTCATGTAGTATATCACATACGGGCTCCTATGGAGTTTCATGTAGTATATCACATACGGGCTCCTATGGAGTTTCATGTAGTATATCACATACGGGCTCCTATGGAGTTTCATGTAGTATATCACATACGGGCTCCTATGGAGTTTCATGTAGTATATCACATACGGGCTCCTATGGAGTTTCATGTAGTATATCACATACGGGCTCCTATGGAGTTTCATGTAGTACATCACAATATGGGCACAAGTTTTTATACCCTGTAAATGCAAGAAATTCCACTATAGATACCCTGTTTCCCCCAAAATAAGACCTAACGTGATTGTCGGTGATGGCTACAATATAAGCCCTACCCCCCAAATAAGCCCTACCCTGTTTCCCCGAAAATAAGCCCTACCCTGAAAATAAGACCTACAAGAACTTTAAGGCTTATTTGGGGGTAGGGCTTATATTGCAGCCATCACGCTAGGTCTTATTTTCGGGAAAACAGGGTACTTTACAGGCTGTAATAGAGGGGGAATTGATACAATTGAAACAATGTAGCTTAACATCTAGGAAAACTAACATCTCTAAGGAAGAGAGACAGGCTCTACAGCAGTTAAAAGACAATAAGGGGTTAGTGATAAAGGAAGCAGGTATAGGGGAACATTACTGTGACACAAATAACCCAAGTGCTAGAAATATTTTGAATGCGTCACTTTAGAGAATGTCAGGCCGATCTTTCCTCATTTCTCTTCAGGGGAACGGTTGTCTCGCTCGCCCAGAGGAGGTGATAGGGAGAGAAGCATGGTGGATTTTTAGATTAAAAACTAGATCGCCTCAGTGGTTGAGGTGGGATCTGGACTTGCACTTACATTAACCGCTTTCAGCCCCGGAAGATTTGGCTGCTCAATGACCAGGCCGTTTCCTGCGGTTCGGCACTGCGTCCCTTTAACTGACAATTGCGCGGTCGTGCGGCGCTGCACCCAAACAAAATTGACGTCCCCCCCCCCCCCCCACAAATAGAGCTTTCTTTTGGTGGTATTCGATCATCTCTGCGTTTTTTTATTTTTTGCGCTATAAACAAAAAAAACAGCGACAATTT
The DNA here is from genome assembly GCF_042186555.1 of Aquarana catesbeiana. Taxonomy (NCBI): domain Eukaryota; kingdom Metazoa; phylum Chordata; class Amphibia; order Anura; family Ranidae; genus Aquarana; species Aquarana catesbeiana. The sequence continues at coordinate 33,872,757 of NC_133327.1, forward strand.
TGACGCGGCTGGTCGGCAAGTGGTTAAGAATGCCTCTCCCCAGAGCCTCCTCCCTCTCTTTTCCTTTCTCTTTTCTGGATTGTTATTTTCATCTTTTTTATGTAATGTTTTTTGAATTTTATGGTGTGCTTTCTTGTGCCTATGTCTATACGTGCATGAGTGTATGCACGTGTGTGTACATACATGTGCATATTATCACTACAAGGTGTGTGAAAATGAGTGGCATACACATGGATCACCCTATATGTATTGCAGCTGATTCTGCCTGCGGTCAATTAAGACAATCAATGGGTGGAGCCTGTGATCTTTAGAGCAACTATTTATTTCAAAGTTTTATGGCTGTAATGTGGTTATGACTAAGGCCTTATAGGCTGAAACACGTCAACTGACTCAATCTGCGTTTGTTCACTGTGGCTATTCAATAAAATGAAGAAATTTTAAGAGCAACAACCGGAGTGCGGATAATTTTTTCTACATTACTCTACTCAGCCAGCGACTGTGGATCGAGCACCTGGGAGCTCTGCTATCTATGTGGTGTATGGGTAGTAGCACTGACTTTTCTGTTTAGATCATGGCTGTATATGGCCATACTTTGTAAACACTGATGTTTTCGCATGCGTGTTTGACATATTTCCTGAATGTGAACGTTCAGACAAACTGTATACCTTAGGATCATGTCACTTGGGTTATACCAGTAGATAGTATAAGCCTTGGATGTGTTTACTGTATATTGTTTTTGTTCAAATTTGTGGTCGCACATCAAATTGTTCCTGCAGTGTTGTAACTTTATTTCACAAATTTTTTGCACCCTCAAATCTCATGCAGTATGGAGGCTTTATAGCATTCCAACCTAGGTCTGTCTGACTGTTCTGATCCATTTGTCATACAATACACCAACTACAGGACTGCTCCCAGGGCTGCGTAGTTTGCTCACACGGTCAATCAAGTCGAAAAGTGTTGTTATTTTTTTTTTATTTTTAATTAATTGGATACTTGAAAAGGATAAAATGCTACACAACATGTCCTCACCTTTCTATGTATGTGGTCTTACAAATCCAGATTGCCAGTAACCTTATTATGTCTGACACTATTGATCTCTTCCATAAAATGTTTTCAGGCAAAAATAGATTATTAATGGTATCTGTGCCTATTTCTAAGTCCCCTGAATGGTAGATAGTATATAATATACTAATATTTAGATAGATAGATAGATAGATAGATAGATAGATAGATAGATAGATAGATAGATAGATAGATAGATAGATAGATAGATAGATAGTACTTTCTGTACAGCAGGTGGCAGCAGATTACTGTGCTGGAATCATCAACTACATTGAAGTTGAGATGTTGTCAGCTTTTTTTTTTAATTAATTGAGCAAATAAAAAGGCTAAAATGCTACACATCCTGTCTTCAATATTCTATGTATGTGATTCTAGAAATTCTGGTTGTTAGTGACCTTATTATGTCTGACACCATTATTCTCTTCCCTTAAATGTTTTGTAGTAGAGCTGCACAATTCTGGCCAAAATGAGAATCACAATATTTTTGCTTAGACTAAAAAAATCACAATTCTCGCGGCGTAAAATCTTTCATATTTTACAAAAAAAATTGGGCTAACTTTACTGGTTTAGTTTTTACTTAATTCATTTAAGTGTAATTTTTTCCCCATTATATTGAATTTGAACGACACACAAATGCAGTGTGACATAAAATTTTGCAACAACCACCATTTTATTATCGAGGGTCTCTACTAAAAAAAAAATTATATATATATATATATATATATATATATATATATATATATATATATATATATATATATATATATATATATATATATAATGTTTGGAGGTTCTAAGTAATTTTCTAGCAAAAAAAAATGATTTTAACTTGAAACCAACAAATGTCAGAAAAAGGTTTAGTCTTTAAGTGGTTAAACTTCCCTCATTTACACACCAAAGTGTATTCTTTTGTTCTAAAGGACAAATTGTTACAATGTTTATACTTAAGTTCCACTGCTAAAGAATGTTGTGATACTTGGCAGACTGCCCGTTTTTTTTTTTTTTTCTTTTGACAGCTGTCGGCTTCAGCAGAGCAGAGAGAATTCTCTGCATAGAAAGAATCGGGAAATACTTTGTCAAGATCGCAAGGGGGGAACAATCGTGATAACGATTCTTATCAATTAATCGTGCAGCTCTAGTAGATAGTGTATACTATTTCAGAATGCATACTGATTTCTGCACAGCAGGTGGCAGCAGAGTACTGTGCTGGAGTCATCCAATGCTTTTTACTTCCATAATGTAAAGAAGTGTTGTGTTTTCTCACTGAAACCCTTGGTTTTAAAAAAATATTTTACATTCTGGTTTTAATGCATTATTAATTGTAGGTTAATGCAGCTTGTGTTTTTCTGTAATCCAATCTAGTGCAAAAATATAATTAGAACATGATTTATTGGTATGACAGCATTGTGTGTGCGGCAGTTTCCCTGTTGTAGGGGACAGAGTTGTACTGCTGGGAGTCAGGTTAGGCAGGCCCGACTGGGGTTCTTGGTCACCCTGTGCCCCTAATAGACACTTTAAGCCTAATGCATATTACCAGTGTGTTTTCGGCATTAATGACTGTATTTATTGGCATATAACACGCACTTTTTCACCCCGAAAATCGAGTGCAAATAGTGTGTGCGTTTTATACGCCGATACTGCAATTTGGGCTGCTTAGGAGGGAAAGGGGAGGGGGGCGGGACGAGCACCATCAGATTACATACAGCGAGAATCTCCTGTTTACTCAGCGGCCTCTGTAATAGGAAATCCTGTCTCCTGGGCTGGCATTGGACCAGTGTTCTGTCTATCATAGAAGCCGGTCCAGGAGGCGGGACTTAGTAAAGAGGCTGCCCAGTAAACAGGAGATTCTTGCTGTATGTAATCTGACGGCGCTCATCCTGCCCCCCTCCCTGTCCCTTCTGAGGCAGCAGGAATCTGAGGTGAGGCTGTAGATGGGCACTGATCAAGCTGCATTCATGGCAATGGTGAGGCTGCAGATGGGCATTGATCAAGCTGCATTAATGGGCAATTGTGAGGCTGCAGATGGGCATTGATCAAGCTGCATTAATGGGCAATTGTGAGGCTGCAGATGGGCATTGATCAAGCTGCATTGATGGGCAATTGTGAGGCTGCAGATGGCATTGATCAGGCTGCAGATGGGCAGTGGTGAGGCTGCATTGATGGGCACTGACCCTTATTTTGCTTCAAAGTCCTTTATTTAAAATTTGATTTTTTTTCCTGAAACTTCCCTCCTAAAATGAAGGTGCGTGTTATACGCCGATTAAATATGGTACTTTCTTTTCTTTCTTTCTTACCTTTTATTTCACCTGGTGATTCCGCTAGTAGAAAGAAACTTCTGTTCTCGGCTGACAACGCTCACTATACTGTATCTATGGAGGAGCAACAGCATCCCCCTAGCAAAGGAAGTGTGTTAGGACAGCAGAAGATGTACCCCTCCTCTCTTCACATAAATGTTAGAATAAAATAAGGGAAAAAATGCTGCACAGCATGAAAAGGTGTGGGGACTTGCCCTCAAGGAGCTTACACTCTATCTAAGGTCCCTATCGCCCATGAATTAATATGGACACATACTAGGGCTAATTTAGACAGGAGCCAGTTAACTTACCAGCATGTCTTTGGAGTGTGGGAGGAAACCGGAGAATCAGGAGGAAACCCACGCAGGCACGAGGAGAACATGCAAACTCCATGCAGCCAGTGTCCTAGATGGGACTGGAACCGAAGGCCCCACTACTACAAGGCAGAATTGCTAACCATTAAGCCAGTGTATAAAAATTGATGCAGACTGGAGTTCTGCTTTAAAGTTGGGCAGGTTAACTCTTGTGTAACAAAGTGAATCCTATTTCAGAGGGGTACACCGAGGAAGGTTTCTTAGATGGTCCAGGGTAAAGCTGGAATGTTATGGCTCCACATTGTTCTCTCCAATAAAACCTGCCATTAGATGTTAAAAAAAAACAACCATAAATCCCCAAAGTGTCAGGACACCACTGGAAAACATTGCTAATAGAAACTTCATAAAAGAGACAAACTTGGTGTGCTCCTTCTACTTCTCGAGATCACTGTGGGATTGAGGAAGGGGAGGTCTGTATGCTCAGGTTATTATAAAATCATTGTTGGGGAGTTGGGCTGAGTTCCTAGGGGCGGCGCGCGCTTTCATTGTGCAAGATCAGCAAGCTAAAGCTCACGTCAGATTTATATCCAAGCAGCTTTCCTCCTCTGTATTATTATTTTATATGACTGTATGTAAAATAATGAAACCTTTATTATATGGTGCTGTGGTTGTCCCTTGTGCAGGCCCTGAAACAACAGCAACAGCGGAAGAAGCAGCAGCGCAGGGCTGTGATGCCAGTCGCGACCAGCCAGCACCTTTTACTGAAAACCGTGAAGAGCACCGGCAATATTGCAGCGTCCAAGTCAGCGCCTGCACCGAGTACGTACACAAAGAGTCTGCTTTCTGACTAGAGATGGGATGAATTCAGGCACTTCACCTACAATGTGATCCATTAGAACAAAACTTTCACTATTGCCAGAACCTGCATATTGACACTGGGGTTGATTTACAAAATCTGGTGTGGCTCAGCATAGAAACCAATCAGCTTCCAGGTTTTTTGTCAAGCTGAAGTTAACCACTTCAGATTCCAGCCATAGTCATATGACGTCCGCAGGAGGGATCTCCCATCCTGGGCGAGCATCATATGACGTCCTCGGCTTCCCGGCCATCTAGGGGGCACGCGCCTGCCGCGTCACTCGGGAGCCGATGCGCTTGCCCGGCGGCCGCGATGTCCGCCGGGCACCTGCGATTGCCTGGTAAAAGAGCCGGGACGTGGATCTGTGTGTGTAAACACACAGATCCACGTCCTGTCAGGTGAGAGGAGACCGATCTGTGTTCCCAGTACAGAGGAACACCGATCGGTCTCCTCCCCTTGTGAGTCCCCTCCCTCTACAGTTAGAATCACTCCCTAGGTAACACATTTAACTCCTTGATCGCCCCCTAGTGTTAACCCCTTCCCTGCCAGTGACATTTATACAGCAATCAGTGCATTTTTATACCACTGATCGCTGTATAAATGTGAATGGTCCCAAAATGGTGTCAAAAGTGTCTGTTGTGTCTGCCGCAATGTTGCAGTCACGATAAAAATCGCAAATGGCCGCCATTACTAGTAAAAATAAAATAATAATAAAAATGCCATAAAACTATCCCCTATTTTGTAGATGCTATAACTTTTGCGCAAACCAATCAATATACGCTTATTGCGATTTTTTTTTTTTTTTTTTTACCAATAATATGTAGAAAAATATATATCGGCCTAAAATGAGGACATTTTTTTTTTTTTTAAAATTGGGATATTTGTTATAGCAAAACGTAAAAAATATTGTGTGTTTTTTTCAAACTTGTCGCTCTTTATTTGTTTATAGCGCAAAAAATAAAAACCGCAGGGGTGATCAAATACCACCAAAAGAAAGCTCTATTTGTGGGGAAAAAAATGATAAAAATTCATTTGGGTACAGTGTTGCATGACCGCGCAATTGTCATTCAAAGTGTTACAGCGCTGAAAACTGAAAATTGGCCTGGGCAGGAAGGGGGTGAAAATCTCCTGTATTGAAGTGGTTAAAAGCTCATTGGCTACCATGCACAGCTGCACCAGATTTTGCACTCTCCAGTTTTTGTAAATCAACCCACTGTGTGTTCGGAGCATAGGTTGGTGTGCATGCGGGTGCTTTACGCAGTCCCTGACACACAACCGCGTACAGCTGCCTCTTCTACTGCACTAAACCTCCCTGGCGGTATGATTATTTCGGATTTTAGGTGCAAAAAGCGGTACAATTATTTTGCATGGAAATTTGGCGTTTTATATTGTAGGCCTGTAATTCTTAACAATAACACACTTAAATCTGTCCACCAAGAGTCTAGTAGATATCCCGGGTATGATCAAATTTGAAACACAAAATGATAAATTATAATATAATAAATAAATATAAATAATTAAAAAAAAAAAAGAATATAATAATAATAAAATAAATTTCCACACGATTCACTATCGCTCAATTCTACAAGTGTTCTAATTTATTATCGCTGTTTTCTAGCTGGTCTAAAGCCACTTTTGACGTAAAGGGACACTTTTTGGTTGCTATGGACAATCTCAAGTTTCCAGGCAGAAAGAACAGTTTATATAATATAAAACTGCATGCAGGACATTGGACAAAGCACTGGGGACAAAAGGGATGTGAAATGATTTGATACAGTACTGTAATCTGTAAGATTACAGTACTGTATGTGTTATGATTTTTACATTCTTTTTAATTTGCCGCCAGGCTCCACCCCTGTGCGTTGCGACGCTTGCAGGGAACGGAGCCTGGCACAGAGAGGCTTCGGAGGAGGACAGAGCCCGCAGACAGCGCGGGGGACATCGCAGGATCCTGGGGACAAGGTAAGTATACCGCACCAGGATCCTGCAATGCAATCCCGAGTGTGGCTCAGGGTTACCGCTAATGGTGCTGAAATGTAACCCCGAGCCACACTCGGGAAAACCGTCAAGGAGGTTAATGAGCAGCTGTACAGTGCTGTGAAAAAGTATTTGCCCCCTTGATGACTCTTTTATTTTTTTGCATATTTGTCACACTTAAATGATTTAGGTCATCAAACAAATTTTAATAGTACACAAAGATAACACGAGTAAATACAAAATGCAGTTTTTAAATGATGATTTAATTTATTAAGGGTAAAAAAAGCTGCGCAAACATGCCTGGCTCTATGTGAAAAAGTAATTGCACCCCCCTCCCCCCTTGCTAAATTGTACTGTGATTAAACACATTTTTTTGGGAAGCTGAGTTAAATTTCACTTGCCACACCCAGGCCTGATTACTGCCAGACCTGTTGAATCAAGAAATCACTTGAATAGAAGCTGTCTGACACTAAAAGATCTCAAAAAGCAACACATCATGCTAAAGAAATTCAAGAGCAGATGAGAAACAAAGTCATTGATATGTATCAGTCTGGAAAGGGTTACAAAGTCATTTCTAAGGCTTTGGGACTCCAGCGAACAATGGTGAGGGCCAATATCCACAAATGGAGTAAACTTGGAATGGTGGTGAACTGTCCCAGGAGTGGCCAGCCTGCAAAAATTACCCCAGGAGCACAACAACAACTCATCCAGGAGGTCATAAAGAACCCAGAACAACATCTAAAGAACTGTAGGCCTCACTTGCCTCAGGTAAGATCAGTGTTCATGATTCAACAATAAGAAAAAGACCGGGCAAAATGGCGTCCATGGGAGACTTCCAAGGCCAAAGCCACTGCTAACCAAAAAGAACACAAAGGCTCATCTCACATTTATCCCCAAGACTTTTGGGCAAATATTCTGTGGAAAAAAGTTGAACTTTTTTGTAGGTGTGCATCCCGTTACATCTGGCGAAAAATTAATACAGCATTTTATAACAAGGACTTCATACCAACAGTCACACATTGTGGTGGTAGTGTGATGGTCTGGGGCTGCTTTGCAGCTTCAGGACCTGGACGACTTACCATAATTAATGGAACTATGAGTTCTGCGTTCTACCAGAAAATCCTGAAGGAGAATGTCCGGCCATCAGTTCCTGACCTCAAGCCAAAGCACGCTTGGGTTATGCAGCAGGACAATTATCCAAAACACACCAGCAAATCCACCTCTGAATGGCTCAAAAAACAAAACAAAATTAAGGTTTTGGAGTGGCCTAGTGAAAGTCCGGAATTAAATCTGATTGAGATGCTGTCTCATGACCTTAAACAAGCCATTTGTGCTGGAAAACCCTCCAATGTGGTTGAATTAAAACAATTGCAAAGAAGAGTGGGCCAAAATTGCTCCACAGCAAGGTGAAAGACTCATTGCCAGTTATCACTAATGCTTAATTGCAGTTGTTGCCGCCAAGTTATTAGGTTTAGGGGGCAATTACTTTTTCACACAGGGCCAGGCAGGTTTGGACAACTTTTTTTTCCCTTAATAAATTTAACGATCTAAAAACTGCATTTTGTATTTATTTGGGTTATGTTCGTGTGATATTAAAATTAGTTTGATGGTCCGAATCATTTAAGTGTGACAAATATGCAAAAAAATCAGGAAGGGGCAAATACTTTTTCACAGCACTGTATGTGGACCCTGGGAATATCAGTACGCAGGCTCTCCATGCTGTATGACTGTGTGCATGCAGTCTTATTCTGGGCTTATTTTATTTGCCTAAAAATGTCTGTAATCCGGTTTGCAAAAAAAAAAAATAGCAGCTCAGGCGGCTATACTCCTTTTTAATTTGTAGCTGTTCCCCTGCAGCACCTCTTTTCTGTCACAAGATATTCTCAGTCTTCCATGTTGAATGACACTCGGCATCACTCAATCTGGAAGACTTAGGACATACAGTGAGTGCAGGGAGTCATGAGCCCTGAAGGGGTATCACCATCATTTGCATTCATTGTGAAATGGAGCAGAGAGCGCTCTCTGCCTCTTTGAGAATCTTCCATCCCAGAGAATAGGCAAAGAGAACCCTGAGACTTCAAGTGACCATCCTAATGATTTTGTAAAGAATAAGTACAATAAAAATACAGCCAATGGAGGGGGTTTTATGAATGACTGCAGCTCACTGTCATTACATTGTACAGCTGAGAAGGGGGCATACAGTATCTCACAAAAGTGAGTACACCCCTCACATTTTTGTAAATATTTTATTATATCTTTTCATGTGACAACACTGAAGAAATGACACTTTGCTACAATGTAAAGTAGTGAGTGTACAGCTTGTATAACAGTGTAAATTTGCTGTTCTCTCAAAATAACTCAACACACAGCCATTAATGTCTAAACCGCTGGCAACAAAAGTGAGTACACCCCTAAGTGAAAATGTCCAAATTGGGCCCAAAGTGTCAATATTTTGTGTGGCCACCATTATTTTCCAGCACTGCCTTAACCCTCTTGGGCATGGAGTTCACCAGAGCTTCACAGGTTGTCACTGGAGTTCTCTTCCCCTCCTCCATGACGACATCATGGAGCTGGTGGATGTTAGAGACCTTGTGCTCCTCCACCTTCCGTTTGAGGATGCCCCACAGATGCTCAATAGAGTTTAGATCTGGAGACATGCTTGGCCAGTCCATCACCTTTACTCTCAGCTTCTTTAGCAAGGCAGTGGTCGTCTTGGAGGTGTGTTTGGGGTCGTTATGTTGGAATACTGCCCTGCGGCCCAGTCTCTGAAGGGAGGGGATCATGTTCTGCTTCAGTATGTCACAGTACATGTTGGTATTCATGGTTCCCTCAATGAACTGTAGCTCCCCAGTGCCGGCAGCACTCATGCAGCCCCAGACCATGACACTCCCACCACCATGCTTGACTGTAGGCAAGACACACTTGTCTTTGTACTCCTCACCTGGTTGTTGCCACACAAGCTTGACACCATCTGAACCAAATACGTTTATCTTGGTCTCATCAGACTGCAGGTCATGGTTCCAGTAATCCATGTCCTTAGTCTGCTTGTCTTCAGCAAACTGTTTGCGGTCTTTCTTGTGCATCATCTTTATAAGAGGCTTCCTTCTGGGATGACAGCCATGCAGACCAATTTGATGCAGTGTGAGGCGTATGGTCTGTGCACTGACAGGCTGACCCGCCACCCCCTCAACCTCTGCAGCAATGCTGGCAGCACTCATACATCTATTTCCCAAAGACAACCTCTGAATATGACGCACTCAACTTCTTTGGGCAAGGCCTGTTTTGAGTAGAACCTGCCCTGTTAAACCTCTGTATGGTCTTGGCCACCGTGCTGCAGCTCAGTTTCAGGGTCTTGGCAATCTTATTATAGCCTAGGCCATCTTTATGTAGAGCAACAATTCTTTTTTTTTTCAGATCCCCAGAAAGTTCTTTGCAATGAGGTGCCATGTTGAACTTCCAGTGACCAGTATGAGAGAGTGAGAGCGATAACACCAATTTTAACTCGCCTGCTTCTCATTCACACCTGAGACCTTATAACACTAACGAGTCACATGACATCGGGGCAGGAAAATGGCTATTTTGGGCCCAATTTGGACATTTTCACTTAGGGGTGTACTCACTTTTGTTGCAAGGGGTTTAGACATTAATGGCTGTGTGTTGAGTTATTTTGAGGGGACAGCAAATTTACACTGTTATTCAAGCTGTACACTCACTACTTTACATTGTAGCAAAGTGTCATTTCTTCAGTGTTGTCATATGAAAAGACAGACTAAAATATTTACAAAAATGAGAGGGGTGCACTTACTTTTGTGAGATACTGTATGTACAGTATTGAAAACTTCACCACTAAGGGCTCCATAAGTCTATGAAAGGTCTCCTTTGTCCAGAATTTGTTCTGTAATGTTTAAGGCTGGGTTCACATTGCCGCACGAAAGGGCTCACAGGAGGGGTCTGTTTCTTCCCTGTTCACCATTTCAGGTCCAATTTCAGTCCAAATTTTTTAATGAATTCGGACCTGAAACAGACCAGAAGACACACAGTACTTCTGTGCAATTCACACCGGAGCCGCTCCGAAGATGTATGAACCGGCTCCATGGAGAGCCGGTCACAGTCTCCTGACATGAGAATTGGATGCGTAAAAACCCGCATTCAATTTGCAATAGTGTGAACCCAGCCTAAGACACTCATTCAAGCATCTTCTTCAGTTCTCATGAGTGTCAGGGACATACCCTTGTATGTTCAGTCACATGGGTTAAGGTACATCGATTTGGCCAGTTCAGCAGGTACCGGCAGAGTTTCGATCTACATCTATGTATGGGCCGGGAGGTTGTATAGAAATCGATCTACCGATCATCTTCTGTACAATCGCCCTGTGTTTTTTTTGCCTCTTGATCAGCACTGCAGGCTATAGCCACCGGCGCTAATTAGTGTATTCTGACAATGGGGAAGTTTACTTGCTGTCAGAATACAATTGTTCAATGGGAGAATTTAAAGTGTGTGGATGGGGGAATCAAGTATTTTTTTTTTTCTTTTTAATTTAATTAAGAAAAAAAAAAGTCTCACATACAAGCTACTTAACTCAGACTTAATCCCGATGTTAAAACCACATTATATTCAGGCGACGCGTGGCGTTGAGGCTCCGTTCACACATGCTGCGGCCGCGGTTCACAGCAGGGGGTCCGTTGCGTCCCTCTTCAACGGTTTGGGTGTATATCAGATCCAAACTTTAGCCTGAATTTGCACCTGAATCGGACCAGAAGACGCACAGGACCCTTTTTTTAATGGGGACCGCAGCCGCCCTGGAGCTGTGTGAATCGGCTACATTGAGAGCCGGTCACACTCTCCTGTCATGCAAATTGGATCCGGGGAAAACACACATCCAATTCACATTTGTGTGAACAGAGCCTCAAGGTTCACTCCTCAGTTCAGGGACAGTTGTTTCAGTTTGACATACAGTAAATGCTTTGAGCATTATTACTAAATATTTTTCCTGTTTCTTTTTGCTTACAGCATGGACAGCGAAGCGCTCCGAGGTGCAGCCGAGGACTCAGCAGATCTCTGCACCAGCCTCCAACTTGCCGGTTAAATCCAATGAATCATTGCATGGCCTCGGAAAGAAAGCCTTGCAGAGGTCCAGCCGACTGCGGGACAGTAAGTGTCATCATGAAGTAGAAACTAGGGTTGATTTACCAAAACTGGAGAGTGCAAAATCTGGTGCAGCTGTGCATGGTAGCCAATCAGCTTCTAACTTCAGCTTGTTCAGTTAAGCTTTTACAAAAAAAAAAAAATGGAAACTGATTGGTTTCAGTGCAGAGCTGCACCAGATTTTGCACTCTACAGATTTAGTAAATCAGCCCCTTTGTGGATTGAAGAGTCACTGAAGTCTTTAACCAGACACTGTCACATACCTATTATGTCAAAGTGGCAATGTCTTTTTAACCACTTACGGACCGCCCTCCGTCATTATATGGCGGTACATTGAAGTGGAATACCGTTGTTATGGCATAACCCTGGTATCTACTTCTTCTGCAGGTGGTCCGCTTCAAGATAAAAGTGGTCTCAGCAGCGGATTCGCCACAAGATCACTTTGATCGGTGGCGGGAAAGGGCCACCCTCCCGCAGCCGCTCTCCAGTGCCCTCCGCCGCTTACTGGAGCCGCCGGTAAAACAAAGCCCTCGTTGTCACCCGTCTTCTTTTCGGGTCCACAGACTCCAGCTGTGTGACTGGCCGGAGCCACATGACGTCACTTCCGCACATGCTCGCAGGAGCCGCCGGTCATGGCACAGGGAGTCTGAAGAAACGGCACGGGTGGCCATTCCTTCAGAGCGCATGCGCCGATGATGTAATCGGCTATATATACACTACATACCTCTTAAAGGGTGCACGTTTAGGAGATATTTTGTTGAACCACCTTTTGCTTTGATTACAGCCTTTAGTCTGTTGGGATATTTCTCTACTAACTTTTCACATCTAGACTTTGCAATATTTGCCCACTCTCACGTTCAGTTGAATTTGATGGTGATTGTTTTTGAACTGCAGTATTCAAGTCATTCCACAGATTTTCAATGGGGTTTAAGTCTGAGCTCTGACTAGGCCACGCAAGGATCCTCACCTCTTTCTCCTTCAACCACTGTGTGGTCATTTTTGCTGTGTGACAGGAAAGCAACAAAATGTGATTATTTTAAAGGTGGTGATTCTTTTCTATACCCACTGTACACTGAACTGCTCATGCACAGCTCAGTGTACAGTTTTGGCAATGTCGAGATGAATGAACTCCCGCACATACAGTATCTCACAAAAGTGAGTACACCCCTCACATTTTTGTAAATATTTTAATATATCTTTTAATGTGACAACATTGAAAAAATTACACTTTGCTACAAAGTGAAAATGTCCAAATTGGGCCCAATTAGCTATTTTCCCTCTCCAGTGTCATGTGACTCGTTAGTGTTACAAGGTCTCAGGTGTGAATGGGGAGCAGGTGTGTTAAATTTGGTGTTATCACTCTCACTCTCTCATACTGGTCACTGGAAGTTCAACATGGCACCTCATGGCAAAGAACTTTCTGAGGATGTGAAAAAAATAAATGTTGTTCTACATAAAGATGGCCTAGGCTATAAGAAGATTGCTAAAACACTGAAATCTGCAGCATGGTGGCCAAGACCATACAGCGGTTTAACAGGACAGGTTCCACTCAGAACAGGCCTCACCATGGTCGACCAAAGAAGTTGAGTGCACGTGCTCAGTGTCATATCCAGAGGTTGTCTTTGGGAAATAGACGTATGAGTGCTGCCAGCATTGCTGCAGAGGTTGAAGGAATGGGGAGGGTCAGCCTGTCAGTGCTCAAACCATATGCCGCACACTGCATCAAATTGGTCTGCATGGAAGAAGCCACTTCTAAAGATGATGCACATTAAGCAGATTAAGGATATGGATTACTGGTACCATGTCCTGGTGTCTGATGAGACCAAGATAAACTTATTTGGTTCAGATGGTGTCAAACCTGTGTGGTGGCAACCAGGTGAGGAGTACAAAGACAAGTGTGTCTTGTCTACAGTCAAGCATGGTGGTGGGAGTGTCATGGTCTGGGGCTGCATGAGTGCTGCCGGCACTGGGGAGCTACTGTTCATTGAGGGAACCATGAATGCCAACATGTACTGTGACATACTGAAGCAGAGCATGATCCCCTCCCTTTGGAGACTGGGCCGCAGGGCAGTATTCCAACATAACGACCCCAAACACACCTCCAAGACGAACACTGCCTTGCTAAAGAAGCTGAGGGTAAAGGTGATGGACTGGCCAAGCATGTCTCCGGACCTAAACCCTACTGAGCATCTGTGGGACATCCTCAAACGGAATGTGGAGGAGCGCAAGGTCTCTAACATCCACCAGATTCGTGATGTTGTCATGGAGGAGTGGAAGAGAACTCCAGTGCCAAACTGTGAAGCTCTGGTGAACTCCATGCCCAAGAGGGTTAAGGCAGTGCTGGAAAAAAATGGTGACCACACAAAATATTGCCACTTTGGGCCCAATTTGGACATTTTCACTTAAGGGTGTACTCACTTTTGTTGCCAGAGGTTTAGACATTAATGGCTGTGTGTTGAGTTATTTTGAGGGGACAGCAAATTTACACTGTTATACAAGCTGTACACTCACTACTTTCCATTGTAGCAAAGTGTCATTTCTTCAGTGTTGTCACATGAAAAGATATAAGAAAATATTTTTAAAAATGTAAGGGGTGTACTCACTTTTGTGAGATACTGTTTGTGGGAGTGACATCATCTCGGCCCAGCCATTAACCTCTTTACGCCAGCATCTCCCGGCCCTTTAAGAGGTTTAAAAACATCGGGAGGCGGGGCAGCTTAAGCGCACATGACTGCCATGATTGGCGTTCAAGTGATATGAAAAAGCTTTCAGTTAGGCGCCGGTAACTGTAAGTACAGCAGTTCACTTCACGCAAATATGCGGCGCCAAGAGGCCACATATTTGCATGCACCTGGTGCCAAGAGGTTAAAAATGGCTTGGAGGTTGATGACCAGCTGAACATGTCAGTGGCAAGCAGAAAGCTTTGGGACAGTGCAGCACTGGCTAGAGGGTGAGTATAGTTCCACTTTTAAGTGGAATTCCAGCCTAACAAGAAACTTGTCTTAAAAATGTCCCCTCCCTCTCTTGGTACCTATGCTGCCTAATCTGTGTAAAAAAACTCTGTATACTTACCTAATTTTAGTCCGCTCTGGTTCAGTTACGTGATGCCCTGTGTTAGTGAGTGGCAGCTGCATGGGAGAGGAGGGAGCGTTCAACAACGGCTGGGAATTCCAAGAGCTGTGAGGTCACCCATAGGTTCCCAAATCGCAGCCATTGCTGGTGCTCCCTCCTCTCCCCTGCAGCCGGCACTGACTGACACCTGGAGTTGTGGATCACGTGACCTGGGAGGATTAAAATTAGGTAACTATACAGATCTTTTTTTACACAGAGTAGTAGCATAGGTACCAGGGGATGGGGAAAAAATTTTTTAAGACTAGTTAGTGTTAGGCTGGAATTCTACTTTTAAGACTCGACATACATTTCTCTCATTCTTCCCTGAAGGCTGAGCTAAAGAAATTCTATCAATTCTCCCATGCACGCTAAACAGCATGGATGGACTAATCTCCCACTGCTGGCTATCGCTGAACATGGCTTTGCTTGCCCCACCCTGGCACTCATGACCTTAGGTTGCTGATTGCAGGCCTACGGGGTCTGATTGACGCATGTATAGGAATATATTTCCCATCTGGTGTAATGTACTGGAACATCTTCCCTTTACAGGTCACTTGAAAAGGACCAAATGTGCCGAGATAGATGTAGAGACTCCGGAATCCATCCTGGTGAACACCAACCTGCGGGCCCTCATTAATAAGCACACCTTCTCCTTGCTGCCAGCGGATTGCCAACAGAGACTTCTCAGGCTTCTACCAGAGGTGGACCAGCCGGTAAGATGTTGACTTTGTAAGGGGTGATGGGCTGTATAACACAGAGAGGAAGAGCTGCCATATATTGGCTTTCAGTACCAAGGTAGTTCTTGGAGTGAGTGTAACACTTAACCTTAGACTTAACCTAACTCTTAAATTAACACGTCACCTTCCTCTGACACATCACCTAGCTCATAAAACTGAACTCCAGTTCACAATTCTGCCATCAAGCATTTTTGCTTTCATCATGTACGGGTATGATCTATTGCCAAATGTATTGGCCCGTTCAGTGCCAGGATCGGTGCTGAAACTACCCAGTCCCCACATCAGGAAACAAATAGTGCTGGGCTCTCTACACTGGAACTTTCTGCTTTGCCAACTTGGTAGACATATAGGACGTCAAAATGAATATTTGTGGGAAAAAGTGCCAGTATAGGTGTTGAAAACAAAAAGAGTCTATCCTAATAGTACAGTACTGGACACAGGCATCCTATTCATATGCCATGGGTTATATGCTTGTAAGGTGTCCTGTATTTTACTGTATTCTAAGATATGGAATTTATATGTAAGTGAAAATTCCTCTGATTTGGTGGTGTTGTCAAGTTACCACTTGACATCCAGAGACATAGCGGTACATCAAAGGACTTCAAGTGGTTATACCGGGATGATGCCTGCAGCTGCCCGGTATTGTTTTTTTAGAGCTCTCTGGTAGAAGCAATCCTAGTGGCTGACTTCACCCCCCCTTCCCACCCCCCGCGCTGCCTTTCGCGGCTTTCTCGGGTTCCCCCATCCTATCAGGAGTCCCGATCGACCAGCCGGAACTTCCTCCAGCTGATCATAGAGGCAGACAGAGACCGGAACGGCTTTGTTCGCCTCTGGGATATTGGAAACAGGAAACGATGAGCATACTTGGTTTCCCCGGATGTATACAGTGCCTTTTTTAAAAATAAAAAGCATCTGAACATACCGATCTTGGTGTGATCAAATGCTTTTAAGGTCAGAGGAGGGATCTGGGGTCTTTATAGACCCAAAATCTCTGCATAAAGAGTACCTGTCACTGCCTATTGCTATCACAAGGGATATTTATATTCTCTGTGATAACAGTAAAAGAAAAAAATGTAAAGGGCCCCCGTCCCTACGTGTTCGTATGCAAAGGCGAACGCACACGTCGGTCCCGCATGCACTCAAACAGCGATCATCCCACACATGTGAGGTATCACCGCAAACATCCGATCATGGGTAGTAATTCTAGCACCAGACCTCCTGTGTAAACCTAAAGTGGTAGCCTGTAAAGGCTTTTAAGGTGTCACCTATGGATAGTAAAATGTACATAATTTGTCCCCACTGCACGTGCATGTGCAATATTACATGTTTGGTATCTATTAGCTCAGCGTAAAATCCTCATCTTTTATATTTTCTCATCTACCTCGTCCTGAGACTCTTCCTCCAGGTCGGTAAATATGGCTCCTGCTCCTCATGGTTGTCTTTCCTCCTCTGTCAGGTCTGCCATTACCTCCTCAAAGCCAGAGGGTTGAGCACATGGAAGCGGCAGCTTCTGTGCATAATAGAACATGTCCCTTGTGCCCTCCTTACCTGGGGTCTTGTCTCCTCTGGCTTTAGAACTCCCAGGCTCTTTGTCTTTTGGATTTCTCTTTCCCTCTGGATGTCCTCTGTTGCAGTGCAGCGGCGCCATGTTGGGATTCCATGCCCGCTCTGCCCTCCTTCTTGTCATCACCATTCTCCAGAGATGCGGCCAGCGGGTCATTGTGTGCCGTGGGCTCCAGGGAACACAGGGAGCACTCTGAAGCAGGTACAGTCAGATATAGAAGCTGGAGAGAGGATCAAATACAGGATCGCCTATGGGAGATTAGAAGTGTGTCTTCTCACATGCCACGCTCTGCCCCGTCCATCTTTTTTTATCTTACCAAACAATTTGGTATTATATTGTGTTTTTATGCATTAAAATTTTTTATAAAGTGTATTTTTTTTCCCCAAAATTGCGTTTGAAAAACCTCTGCGCAAATACCATGTGACATAAAAAATTGCAACACCCATCAATTTATCCTCCAGGGCTTCCTTGGAACAGGAGAGGGGCAGGAAAGCCACCTTTCTCTCAGGGGGCGTCAGACTGGTTGAATGTGGGATCCCCGGCTGGGGTAACAAGATCCCATGCTTTAAAGGTGGTGGAGTATGGATTTCTTATATGTCTTGATAGGTATTAAGGAATGGTGCAGAAGAAAGAGCAATTGGAAACACAGAAGTCCGTAAATTTCTGAGTGATCAGTCTGACCTCCCTCCAGAATGGTTGTAGAAGTGGGCAAGACCAAAAAATGTGCAAGATTGTACCTACGGCCTTTTTACATGTAGTGAAATTTCATTCTAATGTAAGAACACATAGAGTCAATGCATTTCAGGGGGGACAAAACATTGCCCCCTTTATCAGGGCTTGCAGTGGAAATCAATATATGTAGATTGGACTGGATGATGGTTTTGCACAAAGCAGCAGCTGAAAACTCTGTGCTCCATTTATCCTTATATTCTTAATTCTGTCCAGTCCACATATATTGCTTTCTATGTCCTGACCCTGATAAGTGGAGACATTTCTGGTCGCTGAAACGCGTTGGCTCGATTTTGAGCTTACATTGGAATAAAATTATATCTGGACTATAAGCTGATGGTTTGGTGCTTCAATCTCAGATTCTTTTACATATATTACAAACCAAGACTATTGTGGAAATGCTTTGGCATGTAGATGCTACCAGCTCAGAATCCAGAAACTCAGTTCATTGACTACTGCAACCCTAGTCTATAGTAACACTGATAGGCTAATTCTGGGTTCCAGAGCTACTTATTACTTCTTCAAATGAGAGGAATTATGATAGTTCTGTCTGTCCTCAGGCCGGTTCAGATGGGCTTTTGAAGCTGAATAACTCTGCCCTCAATAATGAATTCTTCACATCTGCATCACAGAGCTGGAAGGAGAGGCTGGCTGAAGGTAAGCTCTCTACTGTCCTAATGCAAAATCATAAAAAAGTTTACAATGCAATAAATGGCTCTATGATTTTTCAATGTGAGGTATACAATTTGACCACTAGACCATTAGATTTGAATGCACATAAAGTGGTGATTTGCATGTCTCCATTTGGTGTCCTAAAATTAGAAATATAAATCTTTTCTTACAGTGCCTTGAAAAAGTATTTATACTTTCATGTTACACCAAAAAACATATATGTGTTTTATTGGGATTTTATGTGATAGACCAACACAAAGTGACACAAAATTGTGAAGTGGAAGGAAAATGATAAATGTTTTTCGAATTTATTTGCAAATAAATATGTGAAAAGTAGGGATGAGCTTCGAGTTCGAGTCGAACTCATGTTCTACTCGAACATTGGCTGTTCGCAAGTTCGCCGAACAGCGAACAATTTGGGGTGTTCGCGGCAAATTCGAATGCCGCGGAACACCCTTTAAAAGTCTATGGGAGAAATCAAAAGTGCTAATTTTAAAGGCTTATATGCAAGTTATTGTCATAAAAAGTGTTTGGGGACCCGGGTCCTGCCCCAGGGGACATGGATCAATGCAAAAAAAAGTTTTAAAAACGGACGTTTTTTCAGGAGCAGTGATTTTATTAATGCTTAAAGTCAAACAATAAAAGTGTAATATCCCTTTAAATTTCGTACCTGGGGGGTGTCTATAGTATGCCTGTAAAGGGGCGCATGTTTCCTGTGTTTAGAACAGTCTGACAGCAAAATGACATTTGGAAGGAAAAAACTCATTTAAAACTACCCGCGGCTATTGCATTGCCGACAATACACATAGAAGTTCATTGATAAAAACGGCATGGGAATTCCCCACAGGGCAACCCCGAACCAAAATAAAAAAAAAAAAAATGATGTGGGGGTCCCCCTAAATTCCATACAAGGCCCTTCGGGTCTGGTATGGATATTAAGGGGAACCCCAGCCAAAATTTTAAAAAAAAATTGACGTGGGGTTCCCCCTAAATTCCATACCAGACCCTTCAGGTCTGGTATGGATTTTAAGGGGAACCCCGCGCCAAAAAAAAAAAAAAAAAAACGGCGTGGGGTCCCCCTAAAAATCCATACCAGACCCTTATCCGAGCACGCAACCTGGCAGGCCGCAGGAAAAGAGGGGGGGACGAGAGTGCGGCCCCCCCCCCCTCCTGAACCGTACCAGGCCACATGCCCTCAACATTGGGAGGGTGCTTTGGGGTAGCCCCCCAAAGCACCTTGTCCCCATGTTGATGAAGACAAGGGCCTCATCCCCACAACCGTGGCCGGTGGTTGTGGGGGTCTGCGGGCGGGGGGCTTATCGGAATCTGGAAGCCCCCTTTACCAAGGGGACCCCCAGATCCCGGCCCCCCCCCTGTGTGAAATGGTAAGGGGTTACTTACCCCTACCATTTCACTAAAAAACTGTCAAAAATGTTAAAAATGACAAGAGACAGTTTTTGACAATTCCTTTATTTAAATGCTTCTTCTTTCTTCCTTCATCTTCTTCTTCTTCTGGTTCTTCTGGCTCTTCTGGTTCTTCCTCCGGCGTTCTCGTCCAGCATCTCCTCCGCGGCGTCTTCTATCTTCTTCTCCTCGGGCCGCTCCGCACCCATGGCATGAGGGGGGAGGCTCCCGCTCTTCTCTTCATCTTCTTCTTCATCTTCATCTTCTTCTTCATCTTCTTCTTCTTCTTCTTCTTCTTCTTCTCTTCTTCATCTCTTCTTCCTTCTTCATTTCTTCTGCGGGCCGCTCCGCATCCATGCATGGAGGGAGGCTCCCGCTGTGTGACGGCGTCTCTTCGTCTGACGGTTCTTAAATAAGGGGGGGCGGGGCCACCCGGTGACCCCGCCCCCCTCTGACGCACGGGACATGACGGGACTTCCCTGTGGCATTCCCCGTGACGTCACAGGGAAGTCCCGTCAATTCACCGTGCGTCAGAGGGGGGCGGGGTCACCGGATGGCCCCGCCCCCCCGTTATTTAAGAACCGTCAGACGAAGAGACGCCGTCACACAGCGGGAGCCTCCCTCCATGCATGGATGCGGAGCGGCCCGCAGAAGAAATGAAGAAGGAAGAAGAGATGAAGAAGAGAAGAAGAAGAAGAAGAAGAAGAAGAAGATGAAGAAGAAGATGAAGATGAAGAAGAAGATGAAGAGAAGAGCGGGAGCCTCCCCCCTCATGCCATGGGTGCGGAGCGGCCCGAGGAGAAGAAGATAGAAGACGCCGCGGAGGAGATGCTGGACGAGAACGCCGGAGGAAGAACCAGAAGAGCCAGAAGAACCAGAAGAAGAAGAAGATGAAGGAAGAAAGAAGAAGCATTTAAATAAAGGAATTGTCAAAAACTGTCTCTTGTCATTTTTAACATTTTTGACAGTTTTTTAGTGAAATGGTAGGGGTAAGTAACCCCTTACCATTTCACACAGGGGGGGGGGGGCCGGGATCTGGGGGTCCCCTTGGTAAAGGGGGCTTCCAGATTCCGATAAGCCCCCCGCCCGCAGACCCCCACAACCACCGGCCACGGTTGTGGGGATGAGGCCCTTGTCTTCATCAACATGGGGACAAGGTGCTTTGGGGGGCTACCCCAAAGCACCCTCCCAATGTTGAGGGCATGTGGCCTGGTACGGTTCAGGAGGGGGGGGGGGCCGCACTCTCGTCCCCCCCTCTTTTCCTGCGGCCTGCCAGGTTGCGTGCTCGGATAAGGGTCTGGTATGGATTTTTAGGGGGACCCCACGCCGTTTTTTTTTTTTTTTTTTGGCGCGGGGTTCCCCTTAAAATCCATACCAGACCTGAAGGGTCTGGTATGGAATTTAGGGGGAACCCCACGTCAATTTTTTTTTTAAATTTTGGCTGGGGTTCCCCTTAATATCCATACCAGACCCGAAGGGCCTTGTATGGAATTTAGGGGGACTCCCACATCATTTTTTTTTTTTAATTTTGGTTCGGGGTTGCCCTGTGGGGAATTCCCATGCCGTTTTTATCAATGAACTTCTATGTGTATTGTCGGCAATGCAATAGCCGCGGTAGTTTTAAATGAGTTTTTTCCTTCAAAATGTCATTTTGCTGTCAGACTGTTCTAAACACGGGAAACATGCGCCCCTTTACAGGCATACTATAGACACCCCCCAGGTATGAAATTTAAAGGGATATTACACTTTTATTGTTTGACTTTAAGCATTATTAAAATCACTGCTCCTGAAAAAACGTCCGTTTTTAAAACTTTTTTTTGCATTGATCCATGTCCCCTGGGGCAGGACCCAGGTCCCCAAACACTTTTATTGACAATAACTTGCATATTAGCCTTTAAAATTAGCACTTTTGATTATTCATGTTCGTGTCCCATAGACTTTAACGGTGTTCGCGTGTTCGAACGAATTTTTTTCCTGTTCGCATGTTCTGGTGCGAACCGAACAGGGGGGTGTTCGGCTCATCCCTAGTGAAAAGTGTGGTGTGCATTTGTATGGCGCCCCCCTGAGTCAATACTTTGTACAATACTTTACAGCTGTACGTCTTTTTGGGGATGTCTCTACCAGATTTGCACATCTAGAGAGTGACATTTTTGCAGATCTGGACTTTGACTGGGCCATTCTAGCACATGAATATGCTTAGATCCAAACCATTCCATTGTAGCTCTGGCTGTAGGTTTAGGGTCGTTGTCCTGCTGGAAGGTGAGCCTCCGCCCCATTCTCAAGTCTTTTGTAGACCCTAACAGGTTTTCTTCTAAGATTGCCCTGTATTTGGCTCCATCCATCTTCCCATCAACTCTGAGCAGCTTCCCTGTCCCTGCTGAAGAAAAGCATCCCCACAACATGATGCTGCCACCACCATGTTTCACGGTGGGGATGGTGTGTTCAGGGTGATGTGCAGTGTTAGTTTTCCATCACACATAGAATTTTGCTCTTAGGCCAAAAAGTTCAATTTTGGTCTCATCTGACCAGAGCACCTTCTTCCACATGTTTGCTGTGTCCCCCACATGGCTTCTCGCAAACTGCAAACGGGACTTCTTATGGCTTTTTTTAAACAATGGCTTTATTCTTGCCACTCCATAAAGGCCAGATTTGTGGAGAGCACGACTAATAGTTGTCCTGTGGACAGATTCTCCCCCCTGAGCTGTGGATCTCTGCAGCTCCTCCAGCGTTACCATGGGCCTCTTGGCTGCTTCTCTGATTAATGCTCTTCTTGCCTGGCCTGTCAGTTTAGGTGGACGGCCATGTCTTGGTAGGTTTGCAGTTGTGCCATACTCTTTCCATTTTCGGATGATGGATTGAACAGTGCTCCGTGAGATGTTCAAAGCCTGGGATATTTTTTATAACCTAACCCTGCTTTATACTTCTCCACAACTTTATCCCTGACCTGTCTGATGTGTTCCTTGGCCTTCATAATGCTGTTTGCTCACTAAGGTCCTCTAACAAACCTTTGAGAGCTTCACAGAACAGCTGTATTTATACTGAGATTAAATTACACACAGGTGGACTCTATTTACTAATTAGGTGACTTCTGAAGGCAATTGGTTCCACTAGATTATTGTTAGAGGTATCAGAGTAAAGGGGGCTGAATACAAACGAACGCCACACTTTTCACATATTTATTTGTAAAAAAATGTTGAAAACCATTTATCATTTTCCTTCCACTTCACAATTATGTGCCACTTTGTGTTGGTCTATCACATAAAATTCCAATAAAATACATTTACGTTTTTGGTTGTAACATGATAAAATGTGGAAAATTTCAAGGAGTATGAATACTTTTTCAAGACACTGTAATTAGGATTTGTGTCAAAGTGGTGACATGCAAGTCTTTTCAAGAATCATACTTGAGTGGATGCAGCATCAGTCCAATGCTGCATCTGTCCTCGCTGGCTCCAAGACTGAGAACCGAGCAATCAAACACCGTTGATCGCTCGGTTCTCAGAGCTCCATGAGCAGAGAGCTGGTGACCATCAGTCACCGCTTTTTGCTCTGCTCCGCCTCCCCGCACTCACTGGGCTGTGGAGGGGGCAGGAGCAGCTTGCTCAGGCTCTCAGAGGCTCACTGAGAGGCTGAGCCAGGTGCTGGTGTAGGGTTGTGGGCGGGTCCCGACCATATTGTCACAACCTTTTTTTCAGCCTGGACCAGCTCTGTCGCATCAGCCGAG
Source organism: Aquarana catesbeiana (assembly GCF_042186555.1). Taxonomy (NCBI): domain Eukaryota; kingdom Metazoa; phylum Chordata; class Amphibia; order Anura; family Ranidae; genus Aquarana; species Aquarana catesbeiana. The sequence continues at coordinate 33,896,346 of NC_133327.1, forward strand.
AGCGGGCTTCAGCCTGTTGTTTGCTGAAAGCGGGGTCACAGGGGTGCAGAACGAACTGCACTCCTGTGATTCACAAATGAGTTTTGGCTCTACTTCTCCTTTAAAGGCAATTTGTAATTTTAGCACAACACTAAAGAAAAAGATAAAGAAAGCAAAAAATATAAAAAAGTTCAATTCTTCTAAGTGCACTGGCACAGAGTTTTTGAAGGAACTCGGCAGGTAGGTTGTTCCAAACATCTTGGAGAACTAACCATAGATCTTCTGTGGATGTCGGCTGCCTCAAATCCTTCTGTCTCACCATATATCTCATGATATTAATATCAGGGCTCTGTGAAGGCCAAACCATCACTTCCAGGACTCCTTGTTCTTCTTTACACTGAAGATAGTTCTTAATGACATTGGTTGTATGTCATTGTCCTGCTGCAGAATAAATTCACACACCTCCCTGATGGTATGGCATGATATTTTAATGAACTGTTTCCACTATCAAAGGATGTTTAATTTGTGTTATTTTATACCATGTGCACTTTTAAACGTAACCTTCATTTTACTATGTTTGGAAAACAGATTCAAAATAATTGTGATCACATTGTTTATCAGATTAATTGACCCAGCACATATTGTTGTTGTTATTATTATTACTTGGCAGTCATAGTATGGGTGACCTTGCCAGCTTCTCACTCAATATCTCATCCCAGCACATTCTTTTTCATGGGAAAGAGAAAAGGGAGGGGGTCATGTTTGCACAGAGCTAACAGGACACACAAAAGATGTAGGACTAAAAGCCCCAGCATACCCATTCACACGCATACACGATTATCTCTATAAAATCCTTTTATTCCTATTTTTACACAACATATGAATATCATTCTCTCACTTTCTTTTAACTCTCTTAAAATTTTCCCTGCTTAGGTTATGCTAGCCATACACCTATCGAAAAATTGTTCTAACCAATTTTCGAAAAACGAACACATACTGGTGAGAGCAAACGATTTTGTCATCATGTAATGACCAAAATTTGATCGATAAATCACTCAACTGACATAAATTAATACATTTTTCCTTCGTTTTGACACATAAGCCAAGTGCAAACTGTTCAGGCGAGAAACACATTAACCACTTCATGACCGGCGCACGCCGATGTACGTCGGCAGAATGGCACGGCTGGGCAAATGGGCGTACCTGTAAGTCCCATTTGAATTCCCCGCCGTGCCATTGCGTGCGCGCCGGCTGGGAGCTCCGTGAGTCGGGTCGCGGGTCCCGCGGACTCGATCGCCGCGGGTATACTCGCGTTGGCCTCACGGAGAGGACGAACGGGGAGATGCTGATGTAAACAAGCATCTCCCCGTTCTGCCTAGTGACAAGTGTCACTGATCACAGCTCCCTGTCATCGGGAGCTATGATCAGTGATGTGTCACAGCTAGCCCATCCCCCCCACACTCCCTAGTACTGACTTAACCCCTCCCCGCCCCGTAGTGGTTAACCCCTTCACTGTCAGTGTCATTTACACAGGAATCAGTGCATTTTTATAGCACTGATTGCTGTATAAATGACAATGGTCCCAAAAATGTGTCAGAAATGTCCGATGTGTCCGCCATAATGTCGCAGTCACAATAAAGATCGCTGATCGCCGCCATTAATAGTAAAAAAAAAAGTTATTAATAAAAATGGCATAAAACTATCCCCTATTTTGTAAGCGCTATAACTTTTGCGCAAACCAATCAATAATCGCTTATTGACATTTTTTTTTTACCAAAGACGTGGCTGAATACATTTTGGCCTAAATGTATGACTAAAATTGAGTTTATTAAAAAAATTTTATAACAAAAAATAGAAAATATATTTTTTTTTCAAAATTTTCAGTCTTTTTCCGTTTAAAGCAAAAAATAAAAATCGCAGAGGCAATAAAATACCATCAAAAGAAAGCTCTATTTGTGGGGAAAAAAAGGAAGCAAATTTTGTTTACCAAAAATATGTAGAATAATACGTATCAGCCTAAACAGAGGGAAAAAAATGTTTTTGTAATTATTTTTTGGGGATATTTATTATAGCAAAAAGTAAAAAATAATGCGTTTTTTTTCAAAATTGTCGCTATTTTTTTGTTTATAGCGCAAAAAAATAAAAACCGCAGAGGTGATCAAATACCACCAAAAGAAAGCTCTATTTGTGGGAATAAAAGGACGTCAATTTTGTTTGGGTGTAACGTCGCACGACCGCGCAATTGTCAGTTAATGCGACGCAGTGCCGAATCGCAAAAAGTACTCTGGTCAGGAAGGGGGTAAATTCTTCCGGGGCTGAAGTGGTTAACCTTTCAATTTATCGTCCGTTCGGCCAAAGTTTTCCAAACTTCTCCTTTAGATTGTATAAATATCCCTCGCGCTACTCAGAGTAATAGGTGAATGTGTGAAGGCACAAAAAATAAAATTAATTGAAAACCTAGTGAACAAATTAATCAATCTGCAGCAAAACCTATTGGTGTTCACAGCACATAACAATAAGAATAATATATAAATCCGCGCAGAATTACAAATAATCTTACAAACACATAAAGTGCAATGTGCAACCAATGGGAGTGGTGTAAACCTTAAATATAAAAAAGCTAAAAAAAATCTGAAAATGGAAGTTATATTGGCTCCAACAAGGGACAACAAAAATAGTGTAAGATTAGAAAATATTGATTTTCTGTTTCTTGTAGTGAACTGTTTCTAACACATGTTTATTTATGAATTTTTTTCCTGCAATTCTTTTGCACATGGATTTTTTCTTCCAATTTTTTTGTACATGAATTGGACACTTGCTATCACCTTCTTACATTATTTTTGATGTCCCTTGTTGGAGCCAATATAACTTCCATTTTCAGATTTTTTTAGCTTTTTTATATTTGAGGTTTAGACCACTCCCATTGGTTGCACATTGCACTTTGTGACCAATTTTGGATTTGTGCCCAATAACTAGACGATAAAACGAACGAACTGTCCAAATGACAGATTTTCGAACGATTTGTCGTCTAGTGTATGGCCACCATTAGTTTTAATTCCCTTAATTCTACTTTTCTTATTTTGTTCAGATATCCCATATACTGTAATTTCGTACTTCATTTACTCTAGCTCCTACGATCAAACGGGCAGCCATAGATCTCATCCCATCTTCCTTCTCTGACCACATATAAAAGTATTCTGTTTGGGTCAGGACCAAAAATGATCTTATTCCTATACAATTTGACTCTTGTTCTGTCTTCGCTACACATTTTTTGTATAGCTGGTTCCTTCTCTCTAGTCTCTAAGATGGCGTCTGAGTTTCCAGGATGCACCTGTTTTCTTTCCTCAGGTCCCACTCGCACCTCAGCGTTTGGTAGCTTGAAGTTCGAAGCTCCAAAATGCTGGAGGAGAAAAAAAATCTATTATTCTCTATGAAGTTGGTTCATATCTCTACTCTAAGTCGCCTGAAGCTAAAATACCTGAAACTCAAAAAAGCTCTGGAGCTTTTTTTGTAGCTCAAATTGGGCAGATTTGAGCATTTTTTGGCATTTTTATTCTCATAGAAATGAATGGAAATGGGCCATTTGCGCGTTTTTGTTGCAATTTTCTGCTTAAGTGGAAAAAATAGTAAAAAATAAAAGTGATGTTTGAATAAACAAATGTAAAATAAATACATAAATAACTAGAAATCATCAAAAATAAATAAATACAATAAAATAATACCCCTTACCTTAACGAAAAAAAAATAATAGTAAATGAATAATAATAATAATAATAACAAAAAAAGATATAAGAGCTGATGGAAAAGCAAAAAAGTTGAAATACCTAGCAGCAAATGATGAAACAGATGATAGTTTTCTCTATTGGCTAATAAAAAAAACGGCAAAGCTCAAAAACGCTGTATGAACACACGCAGGTCGCGCATAAAAACGTGCCAAAAATGTGCAAAAAAAAACGCAGGAAAAACACTCAAAGACATTACCCTCGGGTGTGAATGCAGCCTTAGAGTGAAGAATAATGAGAACTTTATTAGCTGAACAGTTTCTAGTTTCTGCAAACTGTAAATCGGGGGTCAGCAACCTGTAGATCGTGATCTACCAGTAGATCTCAGACAGGTGACTGGTAGATCGCTGACCCGCCATTCCAGAGCATCAAACATAGTCCAATGCAGAGGGATTACTTGTAAAGTTTGGCTTAAAGAAAAAGTGGCAACTCTACCTAAGGGTGCCACTGCCAAATGCAATATTCACAAGTACTGCAGCTCCTCTGAAAAGCGATCCGAGTGTGTTTGACAGGTGGTGGAGAGGTGATATGTTGATTTAAACTCATGATTGCCAACACGGTGAAACGGCAATTCGAGATTTAAATCAGGTGTGAGGAGGCGACACTGTGCCCAGTGATCTTTTACTTCACCCATGTTCAGGTAGTTCTCCTCCCCTTTAACCGCTTGCCGACCAGCCGCCATAGTTATACTGCGGCAGGGCGACTCTATTGCGGGAATCGTTGTACCGATACGGCGCTTCGTGTAATAGATACAGTGCACACGCCGGAGCTCATGCGCGTGGCCGTCGGCCCAGTTGTCCGCCGGCCATCAACAATCGCTCCAAAGAGAGGCAGAATGGAGATCTGCAAGTGTAAACAAATCAGATCCCCGTTCTGTCAGGAGAGTACAGTGTGATTGTCTGTTCCTAGTGATTTGGAACAGCGATCTCTCGGTACACCCAGTCAGTCCACTTCCCCCACAGTTAGAAACACCTCCCAGGGAACACAGTTAACTCCTTGATTGCCCCCTAGTGTTAACCCCTTCTTTGCCAGTGTCATTTATACAGTAATCAGTGCATTTTTATAGCACTGATCACTGTATAAATGTTACTGGTCTCAAAAAAAGTGTCAAAAAGTGCCCGATCTGTCCACCACAATGTCGCAGTCCTGCTAAAAATCTGATCACTGCCATTACTAGTGAAAAAATTATAATACTAAAAATGCCATAAATCTATCCCCTATTTTGTAGATGCTATAACTTTTGCACAAACCAATCAATAAACGTTTATTGCAAATTTTTTTTTACCAAAAACATGTAGAACAATACATATCGGCCTAAACTGGTAAACAAATTCGTTTTTTTTTTACATTTTTTTTTTTGGGGGGGGGGATTTCTTTTATAGTAAAAAATAATGTTTTTTATTTTTTTTTCAAAATTGTTGGCCTTTTTTTGTTTATAGCGCAAAAAATATAAACCACAGAAGTGATCGAATACCACCAAAAGAAAGCTCTATTTGTGGGGAAAGAAAGGACATCAATCTTGTTTGGGTTCAACGTCGCACGACCGCACAATTGTCAGTTGAAGCGACGCAGGAAATGGCCTGGTGGTTAAGGTTGCCTACCCCTGACGTAAATTTACCATCGACTCCATCTTCCGATCAAATATGATATCGCAGGCAAAACAACTTAATTGATATCCCTGCTGGAGGCAGAACAACTCTCATTTCTCGGTTTTGGCTTTTTCTCATGTTTCAAAATGTAATAGTTGTGGTGCCTGACCTTACATTCATTCCACAACTTAACATCAAAATTTCCCTTTACTTTTAGTGTTAATTTGTCTGTCACCCTTGATCCATCCTGCTCACATAGTTAGCTGTCTCTCCAGCTGTTTAACCACTTCCTGCCCGGCTTGTAGCAGAATGATGGTTCTGTTATCCTGACTGGGCATCATATGGCGTCCAGCAGGATAACATGCCGGCGCGTCTGACACACTGCATCTCCGATCGTGGTATGAAGCCTCCGACGGAAGCTCCTTACCACGTTATTAGCTGTGACTAATCACAGCTAATTATCGCGTGAACCAGGAAGTGCCGGTAAACGGCATTCCTCGGTCCGCGCTGACAGGGAGAGCCAATCGGTGGCTCTCCCTGTCAGTGGAAGGGGGGGGGGTCTGTGCTGATAATCAGCACATTGATTATCAGCACAGCCCCCATTAGATGTGCCCATCAGCTTCCAATCAGTGCCCATCAGCTGCCAATCAGTGCCCCATCAATAACGGCTGTCAGTGGCAATGAAAGTGCCAATCAGCGCCCACCACAGTGACAATCAGTGTCCACCACAGTGACAATCAGTGTCCACCACAGTGCCAATCAGTGCCCATCACAGTGCCAATCAGTGCCCAGCAGTAACACCTGTCAGTACCTCATCAGTAAAATGTTAAACAAAAATGGTACAAAATAATCACTTCACAAGGTAAAGAAGGAATTGCATCTTATAATAGTACATGAGGAGGTTTGTTTTCAAAGAGAAGTGAGCTGGTATTGTTGTTAATCAATCAATGGTCACAGTATAGGAAAGTCTCTCCTTCATATATAAAACAGTGACTTCAAACTTGAAAAGCACCATAGAAAATAGTGATGCAAGATAGGTAAGCCCTTCCACCTGGAAAATCACAGCCTCTTACCAGCTGCCCAGATCTCCTATCAGGAGATCAATTCTGCTTTTAGGCTTATGACCCAGCCACAGTCTCTAGATGAACCGATTGAATACCACTTCTCCTCCTCTCCAGTTTTTCCCAAGTGATTCTCAGTCAGCCATCAACCAAATGAGAAAGAGAAAACTTCCATAGTGTAAAACTGTAAATCTCTTTAATAGTAATAAAAGTAATGCACTTACAGAAAAACAAAAAAAAGAATGGCATCTAACAAACATCCGAGCCGGCCGGCCCATTCCGAGTTCAGCTGAGCTGTCCCCAAGTATTTCAGAGGCTCTCCGGCGCCCCCCCTTCCCCCACCTCTGGCCACATGCGGTATTGCATGTAATAGAAGTCAATACGAAACGAATTATCTTCGTTTCCATTGACTTCTATGGTGAAACTCACTTTGATATGCGAGTGCTTTGGATTACAAGCATTCTCCTGGAACGGATTATGCTCATAATCCAAGGTTCCACTCTAGAATACAGTTATATACAGAATGTATACATAAATATCTGCATGTATTTCTCAGATTTGAGGACACCATTGATCCTGACCAAATCTCCAACAACATTTGCAGAAATGCAGCCCCAAACTTGCAAGTACCTTCACCATGCTTCACTGTTGCCTGCAGACACTCATTATTTTACCGTTCTTCAGCCCTTCACCAACAAACTGCCTCCTGCTACAGCCAAATATTTCACGTTTTTGACTCATCAGTCCAGAGCACCTGCTGTCATTTTTCTGTTCCTATGATTTTATGCTAAGTTGAGTCGCTTAGCCTTGTTTCTATGTCTATGGATGGCTTTTTGGCCGTAATTCTTCCATGATGACCACTTCTGGGTAGACTTCTCCGGACAGTAGATGGGTGTATCTGGGTCCCACTGTTTTCCACCATCTCTGTGCTGATGGCACTGCAGGACATCTTCCGATGTGGAAGGGAACCATGATGCGTTTTTCATCTACTGCATTAAGTTTTTTTGGTAGATCACTGCGTCTACTGTCCTCAACGTTGCCCGTTTCTTTGTGCTTGTTCAAAAGAGCTTGAAACCCCAATTTACTTTCTAAATCTTTGACTGGGAGAGATCTTGCTGATGCAGTATAACTACCTTGTGTCTTGTTGCTGTGCTCAGTCTTGACATGGTGTATGACCTGTGTCATGAAACTGTCTTCCAAAACCTCACCCTAGTAGCGCAGTTTGGCTGTTCCTCACCCAGTTTTAAGCCTCCTACACAGCTGTTCCTGTTTCAGTGCAAGTGTAAGAATAGATGCTGGTTGGAAGCCAAAGGATGTTCACACCAAATATTGATTTGATTTAGATTTTTCTTCTGTTCACTCACTTTGCATTTTGTACATTGATGAAAATAAATTAAAATATATATTTTTGAAGTGACACCCAGTGTAGTCTTCTGCTGTTGTAGCCCATCTGCTTCAAGGTTTGATGTGTTGTGCTTTTAGAGATTGTATTCTGCATACTTTGGTTGCAACAAGTGGTTATTTGAGTTACTGTTGCCTTTCTATCATCTGGAACCAGTCTGCCCATTCTCCTCTGACCTCTGACATCAACAAGGCATTTTCTTCCACACAACCACTCACTGGATATTTTCTCTTTTTCGGACCATTCTCTGTAAACTCTAGAGATGGTTGTGCATGAAAATCCCAGTAGATCAGCAGTTTTTGAAAAATTTAGACCAGCCGTCTGGTACCAACACCCATGCCAAATTCAAAGTCACTTAAATCCCCTTTCTGTCCCATTCTGATGCTCGGTTTGAATCTCAGAAAGTTGTCTTCATCACGTCTAGATGCCTAAATGTATTGAGTTGCTGTCATGTACCTAATAAAGTGGCCTAATAGAGTGTTTGTTACTATGTAACATGATTGTACATTGTATCTGTTAGTGTAAAGCAGGAAGCGGCCACATTTCGGTATGTGTGTACCGCTGTCTGTACAACAGAAGCCAGTCTAACCACCAGCTTCTGTCCAATGGTCCTGCTGGAAAACCAGCATTCGATCAGCGCATGCAGCCAATGGCTACAGTGCTGATCTTTGTCTTCTGGTATCACCACACAAAACTGAGGCAAGAAAACTAATTATAGGGCCATCCGTTAACTCTACATTGATGAGCTGTAAACCATCTCCTGCTGACAGTTCAGTGTACCATAGTTTGTCACCATTTTATAGACGCACACAGTTTTTAGATTTGACGTGTTTGATATCTATATACCTAACACAATCTGAACGTTTATATGTAGATTATAATATGTTTGTGTGCACTAAAATTAATTTTGCATATTTGTTAATGAAAGTATAGGAAGAATTCAAATTTATTTTTCCTTCAACAGGTGAGTTCACACCAGAGATGCAGCTGCGAATCCGCCAGGAGATTGAGAAGGAGAAGAAGGTGGAGCCATGGAAGGAGCAGTTTTATGAGAGCTACTATGGAGAGAAGTGAGTTAGCAACCTCCTCATGTACAGCCTACATTACACTGACAGTTCTGTACAATAAAACTCTGGTTCAGAGTGCTCTTCTTACACTCTCTGTGTGTGTTTTACCCTAAAGGAGAAGTATAGCCACAGCTCTTTTGGCAATACTTCTCTTCTGGGTCACAGGAGTGCACTTCATTCTACAATCCTGTGACCCAGATTTTGCTTAAAATGGGCTAAAGTCTGCTGTTGGCTGATGTCAAAGAGCTGGCCCAGGCTCTGTAGGGATCCTGACAATAATCTCGGGATCTGCCCAGATGCATTGACTGGCAGTTGGCTCAGCCTCTCGGCTCGCCGGTGAGAGCCTGAGCCAGCTGCTCCTGCACAGTCCAGCGCTCCAGTGAGTACTGGAAGGGCAGAGCACAGAGCGGTGACTGACAGTCCCTGCTCTGGGCTGAGAGTGGACCAAAGAACTGAGCAATCAGCGGTGTTTGATCGCTCAGTTCTTAGTGTAGAGGTGGCGGTAATACAGATGCAGCATCAGATCCTTGTGGCATCTACATAGTTGATTATGATTATTTATTTTATTGAATCTCACTTCTCTTTTAAAGCTGAAGTTTAACATGCCTATATTATGTCTTAAGCATTATAATGGCGTAGGAAACTGTCAGAAGTGCCGTTCACCGCATTTTTCAGGTCTCTATGCACCACCCACGCCTGTTTCTATTTCAGAGTGAAATAAAAACTAGTGCAGGTCTGCATGTGATAAACAGAGGACATACAGCAGTTTTCCAAATAGAAAACTGCTGCAGATTCCCACGAGTTGTGACCTGTCATAAAGGGATGTGAGCTGTTAGCAGACAGCCTCACATCCCTTTCTCTGCTTGTACAGTTATTACACTAAACGAGCAAACGCCTGTAGGGGAAAGGGGGGACAGCAGAGAGATCGGAGCATGCAGCTCCAGCACTCCTGTTCTTTGTGCTGTGTCTGTCAGACATGGCAGAACAGAGAACTGTGCTCCCTTTCATTAATTAGAAGCAGCGTCTGCTCCATTTTTTTTATATTTAGAAGCAGTGATGCAAGCACATTCCTTCCATTGGGGGAGATTTACTAAAACTGGTGCTCGCAGAATCTGGTGCAGCTCTGCATAGTAACCAATCATCTTCCAGGTTTTATTGCCAAAGTTGGAAGCCAATTCGTTACCATGCACAGCTTTACCAGATTTTGTGTGCACCAGTTTTAGTAAATCTCCCTCATTCTGTCTATTAGTGTACCACACTATTCATAGAGGGAGGAGATGCTGTCATTATGTCCTTCTTTCAGACCCTTAAGCCTAGGCAGCATTCAATTGAAACTGGCCGACATTCGGCCCGTGTACTGCAGCCAGGCTTATCGATGGGGCATGACCAAAAAAGCCTGCTGATCGGCTCCGAATCGGTGCTCTCAGCCAATGGCTGAGATCACTGACCGAAGTGTCCAGAACACAATAGCACAGCAAGGGAGATCGCTGTATTAACATTGCATGGTTAGTACAGCTGTTCCTCCGGAGCTCTCATTTTTTTTTTTTCGTTCAGTCCTGCTGTGTGCTATAGTGGGTACTAGGCTTTACAGTGGGTCCTTGTGACTACACCCGCCGCAGTGCATTAGCAGGTTGAGCATTATAGATCATACCCCTCTCAAGAGCCCTCAGCCCTGGTTCAAGCAGGGAGGAGTTATACAAATATGAAAATGCTCTGATGGGTGGATGTCAGTTTGAAGGAGTGGGAACTCCTAGACAGGCTGCATTTGCATGCAGACCACCCGAGGTAACCTCCACATGACATGCTTGAAAGAACTGAAGTTCATTGAATGAAAGGGGTAGGTCTGGGGCAGCAAGGCTGGGGAAGAAAGGGCTGGATTAATCTGGAAGCCCTCCACCCAGGAAATCAGGCAGTCTGTATCTGACTTACTGCAGCTTCTAGTGCACATAGGGAGAAGCTCACAATGTACGGTGAAATCAGAGTAAGCCATTTCAGTACAGAATAGGAGTCTGTACACCTGTACAAGACTGAAAGGAAGACTGGGGGTCAGATTTAATGTAAAGCCATATTTAGGAGCTTATACTAGTTGTGATTAAAAATATACTTGCTTTTTAAACACAGCTTGATTTTTTATTAAAGGAGAAGTATAGCCAACGCTTTTTTTGGCTATACTTCTCTTATGGATCACAGGAATGCAGTTCGTTCTGTACTCCTGTGACCCGTTTTTAGCCGACAGCGAGCTAAAGCCCATTGTCGGCTGAAGTCACTCAGACGATCTAGACTGTGAACTCATCCCGATCACATGGTTGGGATTCACCCATCAGACTAGACTGGCACCGAGAGCCTAAGCCAGCCCCTCCCGCCCTCTCCACAGCTCAGTGCTTCAGTGAGCGCTGGAGGGGCAAAGCAGAGAGCCGCTGACTGACAGTCAGTGCTGAGAGTGGTGGGGAGAACTGAGCAATCAGCTGTGTTTGAGCACTCAGTTCTCACTGCAGCATGGGCCAGATACAGCATCGGATTAATGCAGCATCAACCTAGGTAAGTATACTTTTTTTTTTTTTTTACAAAGCCCATACTTCTCTTTTAAATACATGTCGGAACTGATTTTTGATCTATCTGCTTTATTTGTCTTTTAGTTCTGGCCTAACTATGGAGGAATTTAGTGATATGACAGCTGAAGATGATGACATCAAAGCACAAATGTTTCCATCTGTAGAGCATATTGAGGCCAAACCTGAGAGGAAATCACTAGATGATCATCCGACTGTGAAGGTGGAAAATGACCAGAAGAGTCCCCTGAAATCTCACTTATCTGAAGTTACAGAAGCCATACCACCACCTGAAAATCCTGTCACTGGTACCACTGTCAAAGCTGACTCCATAAAAGACTCGGAGATGGCCGAAGAGAACAAACTGGATGGTTCTGTTGAGAAAATGACCCAAACTACAGACACAACCTGTGAATCTATAGACACCGAGTCAACAAGCCATACCTGTGTGACCCCCAGTGAACCAAAGAGCCCAGATGTTGTTCAGTTGCCCACAACGCCTACAACTACAGAGAGCCTTCCCCAAGACTCGAGTGGAGCCGAAACCCCAGAGGAGTCACCAGAGAAGGAGGAGGCCAGCCCCATCAGTGGGGCCAAGAGACGGCTGGATATTGATGAAAGCAGTTTGGCCAGTCCTGAGAAGAGCCCACGTTTGATGACACCTAGCCAATCTCCGCAGCCATTTCGTGCCTTATGTAAGCCCTATACAGAGACAGCACAGCAGACCGCAGAGCAGAAGGTCCCACCTCTCAAGGTAATAATAGTGTGCTTAAAGCTCTTTTGCTGTTCTTAAAGTGTACTCTTTGTAACTGAAAGCCACAATACACTGGATGTCTTGCGTGTTTCGTCCTACACTACGTCTTCTGAGGGATGTCCAACATCTCTCAGAAATATAAAGTCAACGTGTTTCCCAGTACCAGTTTCTACACTCTTCCTAATTTTAACGATGTCGGACGCTGGCTCCACCCCTCCCTAAATTTAATGAAGCCTTTCCTGCCTTTAAGTACATTTTCCCCCACATTTAATGCAGACCAAGCTGTCTAACAACAGTTACAGGGGTTGGGACAAATCAAATCACACAGCCTTACAGGGGTTGGGACAAATCAAATCACACAGCCTTACAGGGGTTGGGACAAATCAAATCACACAGCCTTACAGGGTTAGGGACACATCATATTACACTGGGGTGCTAACATTGGTCAGATTTTAATCATATGGTTTTAACCTTTTTTGCTTGCAGGGTGGGTCTCTTGCCATAACGTGTAAGCATTTTCATCATGTTTGCACATTATCACACACCCTCTAATACAGTGGTTGTCAACGTATGAGCTAAAGGTGGCCTCAAATGTGGCCCCTGACATCACCAAAGGTCTACACATAATGATTAATATATGGAATGCTTGAGAGGACTGTTAGAAACTGCAGACCTAATAGAGGAAATGAGGGCCAGAGAGTGTGGGCATGCTACATTGTTGGCTGGGCATATGCTAGAGAAGACAATACGAAGCTGGGAACATGTTACATACATTAACCTAGTAGAGATCAATGATTTTACCCTAATGTCCCACTACAGACTGCTGAGGTCCAGGGCCACACGTCATATACCAAAGGGCTGCATGTGACCCTCAGGCCACAGGTTGGGCTCCAGGGCTCTAGTATGTTCTCCTCCAGGAATGTGACGTCCATGCTTCCGCTTGTTGCTTCGTACACGATTGCTGACATCTTCTAGAAGTCTTCCTCTTTTGATGTAATTCCTCTGTAGTCATGCTGAAATTACATTGTCCTGGCACCCAGTTCTATTCTTGGCATCTTTCAGATCTGAGGATTGAGCCAGGAGTATAGTATACACTGCACATTCACTAAAGGCACTGTCCACACAATGAAAAAAACACTGGGAGCAAGAGGAAGACATTTTTTGGCACATGATACTTTGCATGTCTCATCTGCTGGCAAAAGAACTCTACCTCCTGGTAGTTTTTGCTTTACCACCTCCAGTCGGGGACAATTCTGACATTGCTCTCCTACATGTAAAACACATCATTTTTTTTTGCTAGAAAACGACTTAGAACCCCCAAACATTATATATTTTTTTTAAGCAGAGGCCCTAGAGAATAAAATGGTGGGTGTTGCATATTTTTATGTCATGTAATATTTGCGCAGCAGTTTTTCAAATGCAAATTTTTTGGAAAACATGCACTTTAAAGAATTTTAATGCACAAAAACACAATGCACATTGCCTTGAAGTATTCATACCCTTTGAAATTTTCCATATTTTGTCATATTACAGCAAACGTAAATGTATTTTATTTGGATTTTATTTGATGGACCAACACAAAGTGGCACATACCGTATATACTCGAGTATAAGTCGAGTTTTTCAGCACATTTTTTTGTGCTGAAAGTGCCCCCCTCGACTTATACTCGAGTCAAGCACTTTTCTGCAGCAAAAAATTTCATTTTCCGAACCGACTTTGGGGCCCGTATCTCAGGGCCACTTTGTGCTAGGAACCCCAAATTTGGTGTGCAAACCCAGTGAAACTGGTACCACAACATATCCAAAGCTAGGGTTCCTAGGACCAAGTGGCCCCGAGATACATGGCCCCAAAGCCGGTTCGGAATGTCATTCTCTTCTGCAGAAAAGTGCTTGACATTTTCTGAACCGATTTTTGGGGCCCTGTATCTCGGGGACACTTGGTGCTATTGGATATTTTATGGTGCTAGTTCCACTGAGTTTGCATACCAAATTTGGGGTTCCTAGCACTAAGTGGCTCCGAGATACGGGGCCCCAAAGGTCAACTGTGTCCATCTGCAGCAATGTCATTTCGGGACCATTTGGGTTCAGAGACCCCAAATTTGGGCTGCAGCTAGGGGTCATCTAGGAACCCTTAACTACTGAGTTTGAAGTTCGGGGGACCTATGGCTGCAAATGGGCACAGTGAGGCTGCAAATGGGCATTGTTGACCCTCTTTTCCACTTACAGTAGCTGTGCATTTCTCACCCTCGTCTTATACTCGGGTCACTAAGTTTTTCCTATTTTTTTGTGGTAAATTAGGGCCTCGACTTATACTCGGAACGACTTATACTCGAGTATATACGGTAATTGTGAAGTGGAAGGAAAATGATAAATGGTTTTCAACATTTTTTACAAATAAATATGTGAAGCGTCTGGCATGAATTTGTGTTCAGCCCCCCGAGGCAATACTTTGTAGAACCCCCTTTCCCTGCAATTACAGCTGCAAGTCTTTTTGGGGATGTCTCTACCAGCTTTACACATCTAGAGAGTGACATTTTTCTCATTCTTCTTTGCAAAATAGCTCAATCTCTGTCAGATTGGATGGAGAGCGTCTGTGAACAGCAATTTTCAAGTCTTGCCACAGATTCCCAATTTGATTTAGATTTGGACTTTGATTGGGCCATTCTAACACAATAAATGAATATGCTTTGATCTAAACCATTCCATTGTAGCTCTGGCTGTATGTTTAGGGTTGTTGTCCTGCTGGAAGGTGAACCTCCGCCCCATTCTCAAGTCTTTTGCAGAATCTAAAAGGTTTTCTTCTAAAATTGCCCTGTATTTGGCTCCATCCATTTTCCCATCAACTCTGACCAGCTTCACTGTCCCTGCTGAAGAAAAGCATCCCCACAACATGATGCTGCCACCACCATGTTTCACAGTGGGGATGGTGTGTTCAGGGTGATGTGCAGTGTTAGTTTTCCACCACACATAGCGTTTTGCTTTTAGGCCAAAAAGTTTCATTTTGGTCTCATCTGACCAGAGCACCTTCTTCCACATGTTTGCTGTGTCCCCCACACAGCTTCTCGCAAACTGCAAATGGGACTTTTTATGGCTTTCTTTCAACAATGGCTTTCTTCTTGCCACTCTTCCAAAAAGGCCAGATTTGTGGAGTGCACGACTAATAGTTGTCCTGTGGACAGATTTTCCCACCAGAGCTGTGGATCTCTGCAGCTCCTCCAGAGTTACCATGGACCTCTTGGCTGATTCTCTGATTAATGCTCTCCTTGCCCGGCCTGTCAGTTTAGGTGGACGGCCATGTCTTGTTAGGTTTGGGGTTGTGCCATACTCTTTCCATTTTCGGATGATGGATTGATTTTTTAATAACCTAACCCTGCTTTAAACTTCTCCACAACTTTATCCCTGACCTGTCTGGTGTGTTTTTTGGCCTTCATGATACGGTTTGTTCACTAAGGTTTTCTAACAAATCTCTGAGGGCTTCACAGAACAGCTGTATTTATACTGAGATTAAATTACACACAGGTGGACTCTATTTAATAATTAGGTAACTTCTGAAGGCAATTGGTTCCACTAGTTAGGGGTATCAGACTAAAGGGGGCTGAATAAAAATGCACACCACACTTTTCAGATATTTATTTGTAAAAAATGTTGAAAACCATTTATCTTTTCCTTCCACTTCCACTTTGTGTTGGTCTATCACATAAAATCCCAATAAAATACATCTACGTTTTTATTTGTAACATGGAAAATATGGAAAATTTGAAGGGGTATAAATACTTTTTCAAGGCACTGTAATACTCAATTGTTGGTAAAATATAAAAGACGATGTTACGAGTAAATAGGTACCAAACATATCATGCTTTAAAATTGCATCCGCCCGTGGAACGGCATCAAATTATGGTACCTAAAAAGCATAATGGGCAACGCTTTAATAGCCTTTACAAGTTACCAGTTTAGAGTTACACAGGAGGTCTAGCACTAAAATGATTACTCTCGCTCTGACATTCGCGGTGTTACCTCACATGTGGTGCGATCGCCGTTTACATATGCGTGTTGGACCTACGTGCGCATTCGGGGGAACAGGGGCGCTTTTAAAATAAAAAAAGTTTTTAATTTAATTTTTTTTTTATTTAACATTTTTTTTTAACACTGTACAATTTTAACTTTTTTTTTTAATCAACTTTATTGCTATTACTTCCCGTTTCTGACGTCACACAGTGGGAGGAACAACATCAGTTCCTCTCACTGTGTGCCCAGAGCTAGATGCTGCCAGTCGCATCCCTAACAGGCTCCCTGATCGCATGGTAAAGGACCCTCCTCCCGCCGCCTGTAAAAGTAATCTAGCAGCTCATTAGCTGCTCAAATTAATTTTATTTTGTGCAGAATCGCTGGCCCTAAAAAATGATAGCTTGATCTTTGCTGCAGCCATGACTGAGATATCATCCTTCCTGTCCAAGGACGTTTATAAACGTATGGTGGATGGGAACTATAGTTCCGCTTTGAAAAGTATTAGCTAGAGTTAGGTAATAAATAATTTCTCATTAACTTGAGAGTCCTACTTAAACTACATCAAGTAGTCTCTGTAAGCGCTGAGGACTTGTGCTAGTTCACCACACTGTGGGTTATACTAAAAAGTTTGTGGTACCCAATATGGGGTTAAAAAACAATCCATAAAAGTTCCAGTTAATAAAAACCACAAGTTTTTTAAGCAATCTTTTTAGCCATGAAAGGTATATATATATATGTGTAAATATAATAACTTGCTCTAGAAGTGAATGTTAAATACGTGGTTGCAGCTGCTGTACACAAAGTGCTAACACTTGACAAATGAAAATAAAGAGAAATTACATTACAGCGCTCACAAAAAGCAAATCAAATTGACATGTGAAAACCTCCATATACATTGTGCAGATGTGCTCCAAGCAATAAAGTGCAGTGGTGCTCGAAACTTCAAGGTGCATCACACACCCCTCCTGTGTCCCCACTCACCAAAAGGAATGGACCCCTGGTATTTCAGTTCAGGAGTCAATTAGGCTTTAGCGTTGGCCATGAATGGCTAATCACAGGGGGATCCACCAAAATTCTTCCCCAATCGTGATGATCATGAGTGGAAAATGGCACCTAAAAATGAAAAAAGGATAATAGTGAAGTACAGTTATAACACGCTTTATTGTGAAACGTGGATAGGTACAACCAGCAGACGCCTCATCCAGTGTGTATTCCGCAGAAACTGGAAGTGACATTGTTTGGATGCAACTACCGGAAATTACGTCAACACGTTTCACCCTCCCACAAGGCGTCATCAAGGACCTTCAACCACGTTTAAAAATTGACCACACCGGCAACTATGAATAATACCATGTGGGGTAAACACTTCTGACTCAGTGGTATTGTGTTGTGTCACATATCATGAGCAGCTGTAAATCACAGATCCCAAAGCCAAAAGGCTGTGGAGGGGCTGCTCGCCTGCGGGTGGAGGTGGTGTAACAATTCCTTCAGCTGTTGAAGTGTACCTCTGCGAGCGGGACCACTGGGAGGAACCCGTGGGAATCAGTGTTGTGGGACGCGGCGTCCAGGCTTGGAAGCCGGAAATGATGTCATAAGGTCAGACCGGAAGGTCGAGCAGAGCCAGGGTGTAGTCGCTGTTGGTAGTATTGTGTGGAACGCATACCAGAGAGGCAGGGTGTCACCATGACAACACGTTTCACGTGCTTGCGCTTCCTCAAGTCACCTGTGTTGCTTCATCTTTACCACTTCCGGACCGCCGCATGCCGATATATGTCCTTACTTTGAAGGGGGATATTGTTGTCATGGCAGCAGCTAGCTGCCATAACCCCAGTATCCTCTTCTTTGGCCGGCGGTCCACTTTCCAATAAGAGTGGTCTCTGCGGTGGATTCGCCGCAAGATCACTTTTATCAACAGCAGGAGAGGGGCCCTCCCGCCGCGCTCCGGTGCCCTCCGCCATTTACCGGAGCCATCGGCAGCGGTGGAGGCGATCGGATCTTCACCCTTGCTGGGCATGGAGACGAGTGAGGGGAACCACCTGTCTACATAACATTGCAGGGCGGAAGCGACGTCAAAACGTCACTTCCGCCCATAGCTCTTAAAGGGCCATTGTTTTTTTTTTTCATTGCATTTAAGTGTAAATATGAGATCTGAGGTCTTTTTGACCCCCAGATCTCATACTTAAGAGGTCCTGTCATGCTTTTTTTTCTATTACAAGGTTTACATTCCTTGTAATAGGAATAAAAGTAACACAATTTTATTTTTTAAAAACAGTGTAAAAATAAAAGGTAAAATAAATAAATACGTGAATAGCGCCCGCACATGAAAACGGTGTTCAAACCACACATGTGAGGTATCGCCGCGATCGGTAGAGCGAGAGCAATAATTTTAGCCCTAGACCTCCTCTGTAACTTAAAACATGCAACCTGTAGAATTTTTTAAACGTCGCCTATGGAGATTTTTAAGGGTAAAAGTTTGTCGCCATTCCACGAGCAGGCGCAATTTTGAAGCATGACATGTTGGTATCAATTTACTCGGTGTAACATTTTCTTTCACATTATAAAAAAAATGGGCTAACTTTACTGTTGTCTTATTTTTTAATTCAAAAAAGTGTATTTTTTCCAAAAAAAGTGCATTTGTAAGACCGCTGTGCAAATACGGTGTGACAAAGTATTGCAACGACCGCCACTTTATTCTCTAGGGTGTTAGAAAAAAATTGTATAATGTTTGGGGGTTCTAAGTAATTTTCTAGCAAAAAAAAACTGTTTTTAACTTATAAACAACACATCTCAAAAAGAGGCTCGATCCTTAAGTGGTTAAACTACATATCCATCTAAAGATGGGCATGCACTAGGAGAATTTCGAACCAAAATTTCTTAGGAAATTGCCTTAAAGTATAATTAAAGGCAAAACTTTTTTTTTTTTAGTTTGGGATAGAGTGGAGAAGGATTAGAGCACCTGTCAGGTTTTAATGAGCCGAGTTAGGGAAATTTGTCCTATTTACATTATCATTGAAAGTAAAAGAAAAGAACATCCCACGTTTGATCTTCCAATAGGGACACTAGTTCTGGTGACCCTGACGATACCCCACTTTGGAGGGATTTCCTCTCACTTCCTGTTCTGGCTATGGGACATGAAGAGAAGGAAAATCTCCCCAAAGCGACACAAATGGCAAAAAAAAAACTTGACAGAAGTTATACTCTATTCAAAATGGAAACAAAAAAACTGTTTTGTCCATAGTTCTACTTTAAGACTAGCCTTTCCAGAGCGATGCTGCCAGATTACAAGGCAGAACAAATAGTGTTGTCACACCTTTAAAGTTTACTGATCCCAAAAGATTTATTGAACCCTTTCCTCAGGCAACCATTTAGGGAGTTCGGAAAACATGGGGGGGGGGTGGAAAGAATTAGCGATTATGTTACAATTGTGATTGGCTGTCACAGTGGTTGCATGATCAGGATTCTCCCTCTGATCTCACATCACCACTCTGTCTTGAAGTAACGTGAGGTAAGAGGAAGAATACCCCCCCCCTCAGAAAAGTGTCTGTTTCCCAGTGAACTTGGGGGGGGGGGGTCAGTTCTAGTAATCGGATCAGTGTTTAGCAGTATGGACACCAGGAAAGGGGAATTTGCTGCCTTCTTATTCAGGTAACACTTGCTTTGGCAAAAAAAAAAAACGCAACAGGGTTGCTGTAAATAAAGTGGAAACAGATCTTTGGCAGGATCAACAGATAATAAAACAATATAGTATGGGGGGACTATTTATGCTAGTGACAGACTGCATCATAGGCATTTTCAGTTGTGCCCATAGTTCCACTTTAATTCACCAGGATGAAGTTTTTTTTTTATTTTTTTTTTTTTGGCATAGACACTTTAGGCTAGAATGTGCCCTTTTTTCTTTTTTTTGGCATAAACACTTTAGCCTAGAATGCGCCTTTTTTTTTGGCATAGACACTTTAGGCTAGAATGCGCCCTTTTTTTTGGCATAGACACTTTAGGCTAGAATGTGCCCTTTTTTTTTGGCATAGACACTTTAGGCTAGAATGCGCCCTTTTTTTTTTTGGCATAGACACTTTAGGCTAGAATGCGCCCTTTTTTTTTTTGGGCATAGACACTTTAGGCTAGAATGCGCCCTTTTTTTTTTTTTGGCATAGACACTTTAGGCTAGAATGCGTCCTTTTTTTTTTTTTGGCATAGACACTTTAGGCTAGAATACGCACTTTAAAAAAAAAAAAAAGTAGCTCTGAAAATTTACTCCTCTAGCAATTAGTATTCATAACTGAAATCAAACTGATTTAAAATGGAAGTGTGGGTTTGCGAAAAAAAAACAAAAACATTCATACTCGCCTAGATGGATGCAGCTGCATCTCTCCCCCCTGATATTAAGACTGAGAACTGATTGATCAAACATCACTCAGCTCTCGGTCTTCAGTCTGTAGAGAGCCGGTGATTGTCAGAAAGCTTTTGTAAAATCCTTAATGCAGCAATTATTAAAAAGGTTAAAAGCATTTACAAACAAGTATGGTTTACCCAGAATTCCTTTCATGATCACGTATGTGTGGGGACGTCACATGCGCGATCGTCACAATTACAAAAATG
This sequence comes from Aquarana catesbeiana, assembly GCF_042186555.1. Classification (NCBI taxonomy): domain Eukaryota; kingdom Metazoa; phylum Chordata; class Amphibia; order Anura; family Ranidae; genus Aquarana; species Aquarana catesbeiana. The sequence goes on from NC_133327.1 coordinate 33,917,129, forward strand.
ACGCAAGTGACGTCATCTGGAGCCCACAATTTGTGACGAAACATATAGGGTGGAATTAGAAGTCATGATGTCACCACGCATGCATAATCGCAAAAGCAAGCACTGGGTGTTTTTCACACATGAAGATAATTTAAAGACACAGAACTTTGTTAAGGATTTATTCACTGGTGCATAGACTCTTTATATGTGTATTTCATTTTATTCATTGGCAGTTTATACATTGAATTATATCTCCCACATTGATGTATTAATTTGATGCATTTTTTGATGTTTACAATAAGTGTGGCATGATTTTGTAGCTTTAGTGAACGGTTATTACATTAGATGTGGATGTACTGTATGTTAATGCTGTAAATAATTTATTTGTATACATTTTTATCTCTCCTTTAGATTCCCATGGCATGGATCACTCAAAAGCCATTACTTGCCAGCCAGGTCTCTCACAGGGCGCCGTATCCAGCCACCGGCAACAGTCCAGGCAGAACAGGGGCCCGTACTCTGGCCGACATCAAGGCTAAAGCCCAGCTGGCCCGAGCAAAGAGAGCAGCAGCCGCAGCTGCCCATGGAGGTTCCGTCCCTGGACCAGGCCCTGGGGGAGGAGCAGTGCCAGGAGGTGACATCGATGAGAGCAGGAAGAGAATACTGGACTTGGGAAGTACTGGAAGCGGGAGAAGTGAAAGGAGAACTTCAGCCCCTCAACCAGCTAGTCAAAACCAAGGCCAAGTCAAGGTTACGGGGCAGGCATCGGCTTACGGTGCAACAAGAGCACAGCTACTGCAAAAACCCTGTATACAACCCAGAATCTCAACTACTACTTCCTTTGGAAGCACAAGATTCTTCCCGACCTCAGAGCGTGACATTGCCACCACCATCAAAAATCAAAACCCATTCTCTGTAACAGTAGATAAAAATATGATAGTTCCTGGGGGTTCAGGATTGGGAACCTTGGCCCACCATTGCGAGCATATCAAAGCTGAAAGCACAAAGGGAATGTTGGCTGATGGGTCAGATCTGAAAATACCTGCCACAAAATCTTCTTCAGATTCACAGTTAGCCTCAGTAGCTTCCCCTGTCTCATTTACAGCAAACCGTTGTTCTTCAAAGTTGAGGACCTCTTTACCAGCTCAAGGGAATGACAAAACATTACTTAGACAGTCCTCTGACATCAGTGCAAAATCTCAGCGGTTAGCCACTTGTAGTGGACAGTCAACCAGGTCAAGCTCCAGCATTCCTGCAAATAACCCACTTGTAACCCAACTGCTCCAAGGAAAGAATGTCCCTTTAGACCAGATATTGCCAAGACCGCTAACAAAAGTTGAAATGAAGACTCTACCCTTATCATCATCTGATCAACCGGCCAGTGCAAGCACGGTGCAAGTGGTGGAGTCTTGTAGGAAGGAAAACATGGATAAAACATCTCATACAGCTGCCCAGCAGCTGGAGAGATTCTTATCCCATAATCGACAACACCCATCTGGCCAAAGAATATTGGAACTGTTTTCGGGAAAGAACCTAAGCAATCCATTTAACACTTCAGTGCAAGGTTCTGTGGCCAGCAATGCAAACCAGGAACAAATTTTACAGTTTCTGGTCAAGAAGGTATGGCAAGAGAACTCAGTGAATGCATCCAGTCCACCTGAAATGAATGGCAGTGCCTCTCAGAATGAGAATAACTCCCAGAGGTTCATGCTCGGTTTCGCTGGGAGACGGGCATCGAAACCAGCCATGTCTGGTCACTATTTACTCAACCTCTCAACATATGGAAGAGCTCCAGAGCCCTTTAGAAGAACACAATTTGGTAGCAGCGAGGCAGAAACTTCTTTAAATTATTCTGATTGCCTAGGCAATGCGAATGATGAAACAGAGTCTGTTACAGAGAGCAGTGAGGAGGGCATAGAGTCTGAAGAAAGCATGAGTGAATGTGCAACTTCAGCTGTTAAAGTGGAGTCTGGTAACCAAGTTTCCTCATTAAAATCAGAAAATCTCTGTAACAAAAACACAAAAGTCGAACAGTTTCAAACTGAAGACTTGAAGGAGAAAGTTCAGATCATCACCAAAGACAACACCTACAGTGGTGCAAACATAGCCAGAGATTTGGCCAAAATGGCCAATGTTCTTGGTGTTCGGTTAAAGCAGAACACCTCAGACATGTTTGGAATGCATACAACATCGGTTGGACTCCAGCATCATCATCCAGAGCCGGGTCAAACATCTAGGACTAATGGAAATTCTGCAGGTCTTCTTGGATCAAGTTATGGAGGTACAATAAACATCTCCACTTCTCCAGATGGTCTACACAGATCTTCTCTTCCCACAGGTGGAGATTTCACTTCGTCCAACGCGGACAACATTGTTTCTTTCTCCGTGACTGTGACAACCATCCCATCCAGTCACAGCGGGAATTCCGGTTGTCCCGATCAGCCCATTTCTGTCCAGGCTTACACAGATGATAACGGTATGGAGTTGTCCCCCTCCAAATGCTACTGTCGGCTGAAGGCCATGATCATGTGCAAGGGCTGTGGAGCGTTTTGCCACGATGATTGCATCGGTCCCTCCAAACTCTGTGTTTCTTGCTTGGTGGTCCGATGACCTTTAGAAATAGTCCGTTTCAAAGTACTTTCTTGGCAATCCTTGGCCAAAATGTTTTTTTAAAAAAAGATTAGTATCTCCATATTTTAATGACAAGGGGTTGTAGGGGTCAGCTGTGTCTGCTATAACCCTCGACCTCAGAAGGAAAAAAGGTAACCTTTTTAAATACTTTGGATTTTGACAAAAGATCTTGGCGGGTACGTTTCAGGGTTCTGTACGACCCTGATCAATCACGACATAAGTTTGCACTTATTAATTGTAAATAGCACACAAGGGAGTGTTGAAGACATTCATTGTTTTTTTTTTTATTAGTTTTAATATTCGCTTTCCAAAGAATGAAAAGAATGAAAAAAAAAAAGCAATATCCCTTCTCCCCCAAATACCCTCTTTTTACCTACCCTCCTATTTAAGCAATAATGTTAAACTACCTATGAATGTTCAGAAGTATATATAGAGTTATATATGGCTGACAAGACCATATGGTTGTGTTTTTTTTAAGAAATGAAGTTTAATGGTTTGCAACCACCAAACAATATGGAGTTCAGTTCACCTAGGAACTCATTCTTATGCCCTGTACACACGATCGGAATTTTCGTCGGAAAAACCTCAAGCTTGGCTTGCATAGACACGGTCACACAAAAGTTCTCTGAACCTTCGACCGTCAAGAACGTGGTGATGTACAACACTACGACGGCACTAGAAAAGGGAAGTTCCATACAAAGCGATGATTCTGAGCATGCATGTTTCTTTACGTGGCAGAATTGCATACAGATGAACAGAATTTCCAATAGGAACTTTTTCCTACGGAAAAATAGAGAAGCTGCTCTCAACTTTTTGCTGGCGGAAATTCCACCAGCAAAAGTCTGATGGAGCATACACACAGTTAGAATTTCCGACCAAAAGCTCACATCGGACTTTTGCTGGCGGAATTTCCGATCGTGTGTATGGGGCATTAGGGGTATATTTTGTCAAGATTTTTTTCAACCAATTTTTAACCAAGATTTACTCTTTTCCTAATTGAATTTTATGCAAAAATTAGTAAATCTTGGGTGAAGACATTGAAAAATAGACCCTTTAGCATCAATCATGGGGCATTGTAGTGGTGGGTCATGATAAGGCTATTAAAGTGTTACTAAACCCACAACAGTAAAATCAGTCTGTATATGCAGTATAGCATGCTGGTTATACTCACTGTGGAAGCTAAGGGGTTAATCCTCCGCATTGTGTAAAAAGGCTGTTTGATCCTGTCTTCTCTGATCCTCCCCTTCTTCCACAGTCCCCAAACCATCTCCCAATAGAACAGAGCCTTGGGGGCACTCTGCACGTGCCAAGTTTGGTGCGTATTGCTAGAGATGTTTTTTTTTTTTTTTTTTTTTTTTCATGGGAGGGTGCATGTGATCAGCACAGAGCCAATCAACACTGTCCAGACAGAGGGTTAAGGTTCCTGCAGCCTCATAGGACAGTCAGAGTAGAATGAAAACTCTTCCTACAAGCTTTAACCAGACACTGATAGAAGTCACAAGGCTTCTATATACTTATGAGAAAAGGTAGCAGTTTATTTTCACTAAAATAATGGCATTTTCATGTTCTATGTAATGTGGGAGACCAGATATAGTGAATGCAGGCTCCTGGGTTTAGTAACACTTTTAAGTCTTTCTGAGCACCTTGTATATTCAGTGAAAAGCAGGGTAGTCTGAGCACCATGTTGACGAGGGTACGGTTAAGCAAGGTTCGCAATCTGAACACAATCCCTCTGATTTCAAGGCCAACTTGAGTTTGTTAACACCAGTATAGAGCTGTGACTTGCCAAGCCATTATTGAATGTTAAAACCACTTAGAAAGTAAGAGCGGGTGTATTTACTAAGCCCTTACTGTGAAGTCTGTTAGAAGCTAAACTTATGCCCCGTACACAACATCGGACTTTCCGACAACAAAGTTTTGTTGGCGGAAAATTTGAGAACCTGCTAGCAAACATTTGTTGGTGGAAAGTCCGACAACGAATGTTCGATGGAGCATACACATGGTCGGACTTCCAGCCAACAAGCTCACATCCAACATTTCCTGTCGGAAAATCCGACCGTGTGTACGCGGCATAAGTGTAACTTTTGCGTTCTGAACTAGTCTAAGCTCATATTATGGAGCAACCAGACATGAACTTGTCCTCAGAGATATCGGTCTGCCAAGACCACTTTAGCACTTTTATTGGATGTTGAGGCACGTTCGTTTTGTGGATACAGTACAATAGACGGAGTCGGCCAAACTTGCATTGTAAAATGGTGACAAATAATGGCATCGTTATAGCAAGATTGCCAGTCAATGCACAAGGTGTTCACCAATGTTTGGTGCCCATTGACAGGTAATATGCAGGAGCTGGTTCACACCATGAATCGCACAGGAGCGCGTTGTGCGTTCCTGGGAGATTCACATGCGATCCGGGTACAGTGTGATTTTATTTCATTTGAATGGGCTATTTTTTCACACCAAAAATAGTGCATGCAGTAATTTACAAAAGCAACCGGATCGCATAATACTACTGTACCATGAGACTTGGTGCAGGCAGACACACTGGGGTTGATTTACTAAAGGCAAATAGGCTGTGCAGTTTCCAAAGTGCAGTTGCTCCAGAGCTTAGTAAATGAGGTTTTATGAAACAAAAAAAAAAATAGTAAATGAGGTAAAGCTTTACTTTGCAAAGAATACCCAATCACGTACAGGGAAATTTAAAAAAAAAGCATTTTTGCTTGCAACTGATTGGATGATGGAAGTCAGCAGAGCTTCTGCTCATTTACTAAGCTCTGGAGTATCTTTACTTCCAGAGTGCTTAGTCTATGTGCTTTTAGAAAATCAACCCCACTGCGTTTGCACCTGCGTTTGTGTGTCGTAAGTTACCCGCTGCAGATTGCAAGTACAGTGCGTTGTGACCGCGGTGCACCACATTCTGGTGTAAACTGGCCCTAAATTGATTTAAATTGTCTGCAGTTGTTAGAGTTGATCTCTTGGTGCCTCCATTGAGTGAAAAGACTGTATCAGCCAGACTGAAAGCTTTTGACCAATAGAATGCTGCTCCCTACCCCGTCCCCCCATATACACATGCACACACACACATTTTGTGATGTTCACAGTACAGTCATAGATAATAAGCAAGCATTGCTGTGTGCAAGTTAGAGTGATCTTTAATTGTCTGGAATTTAGCTTAAACCCTTTCTGCCCATTCACTAGCTTTTTGACCCTCTTGGCATTTTAGGCCTTTTTAGCCGTGCAGGTGCGGGGACACGGCTGTCCAATTGGGACCAGCGGCTGTGTCCATGTAGCCACTACGACCCAATAGGCATTACTAGGACTACCTACTCACGGATGCATAGAACAACTGCATCCAGCATGTGCAAAGACAGGTTTTTGCACAGATGTATGCTTAGATATGCCCGTGTGAACAAGACCTTAGGAATGACAAAGGGCTTAAAGGGTCAGCCCATTCAAAACAATATGTATGCACTCCACACAAATGTAACAACCTTTACCAAGGAATCTAGTACTCACTGCTAAGCCTTCCATGAAATTCTTAAAGTGGTTGTAAACCTCAGACATTAAATATGAACAAAGCAAATCCCTATATAGTGTGTACTTGTATCACTCCAGAGCACTAGGTGTAATTTCTGTCTGCTGCTTCGTTCCTCTGCTATCAGTATGAGTCACTTCTGACAAGTTTTCCTGACACCAAGAGGAAAATGGTGACGGGAGGAATCTCCAGCTGATTGACAGCCTCAGCTCTGTTCCTGTGTGCTGTGTGAAGGGGGTGTGCCCCTTTCCTCCAATCAGCTCTCACCGACCCTGCAGTGTGCAACTTCAACTCTTCACCCCTTTTTTTCTGACAGCTCAGACAAGCTTTATAAAGTCGACACTTTGAACGGATATAGAGAATAGAAGACTGCAAATAAAGAGGTACAACTTATGTAGGAGGATTTGTTCCAACTCTGTGTGTCACCCATGGCCAGTCACTTCACTGGGTATATGGAAGGGTTTACAACCACTTTAAACCACTTGACGGCTTTTTATATCTCTTGTGAACTTTATTAGTGAGACCTCTGACTTCCCAGGTCTACACACGGTCTTTGTCTGTTATGAGGAGTTCTCATTCTACCAGATCAATGTTTTTTTCATTTGTTTTATATTAAGATGGATTTTTAAAAACTTATATTATGGAAGATGTGAAAGGATGGGTCAAAAAACTCGAAGGTGAGCGGGAACACCTAAATCTACCAGGTGGACTATACAGAGTTGAGAGATCTATGGCATGATGGGGCATTCGTTTGTTGGAATGTCCAAGACATAAGAAGCCAAGTGCTGGCTTAGTACACCTATAAATAAAATGTTTTGCTTTTGGGCGAACTGACCCTTTAACTTTACAGTTGTTGCCTCTTTTGGCTCCAGAGATGGGTAGAACTGGGAACTCCGAAGGTGATCCTGCTGAAGACCACATGATAAAATTCTCTGAGGGTGGATGGGATATGTAATTCAGAAGATGTGGTATGCTGTGTTCAAGATGAGCATTCTGAGACCATGTTACCGGAAGGGTTGACGTACAGTATGTATTCTTAGCCATATGCAATATGGCTGTCGTTTTGTTGCCTTTGAAAACCACTTGATCACTGTGCGATAAAAAGCCATAGTACTTTCCAGCAGACAGATAACTGCTGGGTCAGGGTGATCTGGGGTCCATATAGCCATGCCAACATATGAATTCTAGTAATATCCCAGCTTCCAACTGTCATGTCCGTTATTTTCTAGTTTCAAACAAAATGAGAGCTCTACTAAAACCACGTTTGTGACTTGGAGATAATCTGGCCTCTACTTAAGTACAATGCACTTATTTTTCTCTATCGTTCATTAAAAGGACACAGCTTAATTTCTCACCGATGGGTTTGATGCCACCACCTTCAGGAGCAGGACGCTAGTGCAGCCTAAACTAAAAGCACACCTAAGGGGCAGCCCGTTTGGTGGTGACTGCTAGTCCCCAACAGCTTCCTATTAGTTTGGGCTAAGCTGGTACTGGAGGGGTCTGGTAATGCTCCCTATAACATCTCCATAAAGCATCTGCACCTGGAAATTTTTACTGCTTAAAGTGCTACAGTAGCCTGAATGTTCTCTGTAGGGCCAGATACCAAGTTCACCGTCAATGTAATCATCTTTTGGGAAAAAAAGTTCTCAAAAAAGTAATTTAGGGCAATTGGATTAAATTAATTGCCAAATAGCATCTTAAACATGACCGGTCCTCTTTACCTAATCTTAGTTTGTACCAATATTCTTAAAATTGTAAGAAAAGGTTGGCACTTTACAATTTTACCGGAAGCATGTGTCAAAACCTCCAATGTTTCTGGTACGCAGAGCCCCCCCCATTCTCAAAGTAACACCACCAGTGCATAGGACCATAGTCCAGTTATACCCATACCCAAATATATATATATATATATATATATATATATATATATATATATTTTTTTTACTATTCTCACAATTGGTTAGATTTTACAGAATTGATAGTGCTACTCTCCATATTTTTCTTTTTCACAGAGGTAACTCTCACTGCTCTCTAAATATCTTTTACAGCCCTGGGGCCCAACCTATGACTCAAGGGCCACATGCAGAAGCCCTTTGATATTTATTGTGTGGTCCATGGGCCGCAAAAGCCAGTAGTAGAACTGGGAGAATCAATTTGTAAAGGGATTGTAATGGCGGTGGTCTCCAGAGGTCTCTATTAACATGTCCAAGTCTCTGACCATCTCCAGTAGTATGGCTATAGTCTCTGAAAACTTCTACATAACATATAATGGATATTATGTACAGCCCCTTGGGGATGTCAGGGGCCCTCTATATGTTTTAAGTTGCTGTTTAGCAGGATTGATATTACTGCTCTTTAGATATATTTTACAGAAATGTTAGCACAAATATCCCATTATACATCAAGGGGAATTTACTAAGACTGGAACAGCCAGAATATGGAACAACTGTGCATGGCAACCAATCAGCTTCTAGTTTTAAATTTCAAATATTTGCAAATATTTTTATTCAATTTTAAAATAAGGTGACAAGATAACAAAATGCCAGGTCCTTATGACTGTATAAAGTTAAATATCAAATCTTAAATGAAGAAGCTGATTGGTTACCATGTACAGCTTCTCCAGTTTTAGTATATTTCCTCATAATATTTTAAGCGACAACTCTGTTGTTTGGGTATAATTTAAATTAATTAAAACACTACTCTCTAGATCAGGGTTTCTCAATCAGGATTCTGTGGAACCCTAGGGTTCCTCCAAAGGTTGCTTGGGGTTCCTTGAGCAATGACCAATTTTAGCCTCTCAGATAAGTTCCCACTGACACCAATTATCTTTTTAGCGATCTGTAAGGGGGTAATTCTTCCCAATGACCATAAGTGTATGGAGCATTCTTCCCACTGACCATCAAGTGTAGATATAGTCATTTTTATCAGGGGTTCTCCAAAACCAGAAAGTTATTTCAAGGGTTCCTCTGTGTTGAAAAGATTGAGAAAATCTGCTCTAGATCAGCCTTTCTCAACCTTTTTACCCCAGAGGTGTATTTGGAGTCAAAGGGAGGAATGCTTCTTACATTAGCGGTCATGGGAAGAATGTCAGTTGGGAGAAGGCACCATACATTTGTGACCAGTTGGAAGAATGCTCCTTACATTGGTGATCAGTTGGGAGAATGCACCATACATTGGTGACCAGTTGGAAGAATGCTCCTTACATTGATGATCAGTTGGGAGAATGCTCCTTACATTGCTGATCAGTTGGGAGAATGCTTCGTACTTTTGTGATCAGTTGGGAGAATGCTTCGTACTTTGGTGATCAGTTGGGAGAATGCTTCGTACTTTGGTGATCAGTTGGGAGAATGCTTCATACTTTGGTGATCAGTTGGAAGAATGCTCCTTAAATTGGTGATCAGTTGGTAGAATGCTCCTTCCATTGGTGATCAGTTGGGAGAATGCACCGTACTTTGGTGATCAGTTGGGAGAATGCTTCATACTTCGGTGATCAGTAGGAAGAATGCTCCTTAAATTGGTGATCGGTGGAGAGAATGCTCCTTACGTTGGTGATCAGTTGGTAGAATGCTCCTTCCATTGGTGATTAGTTGGGAGAATGCACCGTACTTTGGTGATCAGTTGGGAGAATGCTTTGTACTTTGGTGATCAGTAGGAAGAATGCTCCTTACATTGGTGATCAGTGGAAAGAATGCTCCTTACATTGGTGATCAGTTTGGAGAATGCACCGTACTTTGGTGATCAGTTGGGAGAATGCTTTGTACTTTGGTGATCAGTAGGAAGAATGCTCCTTAAATTGGTGATCAGTGGAGAGAATGCTCTTTATGTTGGTGATCAGTTGGTAGAATGCTCCTTCCATTGGTGATCAGTTGAGAGAATGCACCGTACTTTGGTGATCAGTTGGGAGAATGCTTCGTACTTTGGTGATCAGTAGGAGGAATGCTCCTTACATTGGTGATCAGTGGAGAGAATGCTCCTTACATTGGTGATCAGTGGAGAGAATGCTCCTTACATTGGTGATCAGTTGGGAGAATGCGCCATACATTGGGGGAGTGACTGGGAAGAATGTCCCCCTTACAGTGGTGGTTAGAGTGCCACATTTACAGACTGCAAAAAAGATTGGTAGTGCTGCTGACTCTGCCAAGTGACTTTGGCCCTGGAACTATGAAGGTAGCATAAAATAGAAGGTCAATCAGCCACAGTTCACGGAACCCCAAGTAACTTCTGGAGGAACCCTGGTTGAGGATGGCTTTTCTAGATGTTACATTTTAGAGAAGTGGCCCTCTTGCCTTACAAATATAACTATATTTCACCATCATCCATTGTGGGACACAGCTTCATGATAATTAAGCAACGTAAGGTTTATACCGCTGCCTAACCCTAGGTTTCTTAACATCGTCAGTACACATATGTGGCTGTATGGCGATGAGCTTTAACACCAGGCTCCCATATGTGTAAAGGCGGTTCTGTTATGTGCTGGGAGTGCACCCACTCAGTGCTCCCAGCACTGTGACCACCCAATCGGGGGTCGGGACAGGCTCTTAATCATGTGATCACTGCAAGTGCCAATCACATGTTAGGGAAGCCTGTCTCCGCCACCTGGCATTAAGAACCCCTAATTATCATCAAGATATGCCCCTCAATGGACTCCAAGAAATGGATTTTAGGGTAAGTACAATACTATTTTAGAGTAGTGTCATCACTAGTACTGTATTTTACAGGAGTGAAATTACAGCATGATAAATGTTATCTTATTGACACGACACCACTTCTTTCTATATATGTGTGGCATCACTGCTGCAGATATAAAGATCTACTTTACAGCAGTGACGGTTTTGCTCACAAAATACAACTTTGAGTTAATGGAGAATGACATCCCTGCCCTCCATTTATCGGTTATAGAGATATCATAAATAAAAAGATCTAGTTTATAGTCTCTTGGTCTCTTGTGTGTTTTTGCTACATAATGAAAAAAAAAAGTTTACAAAATTCCAGGCCTGCTGAACGATGGAGCCACAAAGCAAATTAAGCGGGTTTAGAAAAGAGATGGTAATCAGTGACCTTATATTCGCACTAGCCACTTGGCTGCAAAAATAAATTGAAATCAGACATATAAAAATAATAATATATATTTGAAGTAATATATATCTATTTACATATATATGAAAGGTGTTAGAGTTTATATACAGGGTATTCTATACGCCATTAGCACAGTAATTACCATAGAACAGTAAGCTCTTATTTTAAAATAATGCAATAAGATTTGGGTTTTCTCGTGGAAGAGGAAACTCAGCCCTTTGTGTTTTTGTGAATGTTTTTATATATGAAAAAATTAATGATGTTTGTCCAATTGTAGTTTTTATTAAAGGGACTGTTAAAATCGGATGATAGGGTTTGTACAAAGCAGTCAGTTTGAAAGCCTTTTCTTTTTTCGAAGATAAAAAAAACCTATTTTTTCAGAGTGTAGGGAAGAATTGTTTTATGTAAAAATAAGATCATTTTCAGGATCGGGGATATATAGCTGTACATATATATGTATGTAAATTTATACACTTGCCATATTCTTTATTTTAGAATTTTATTTGTACGTAATCATGAAATAAAACATCGAATTGTTGTGGAATGAGATTGTGTTGCGTTGTTTATAGCAAGATTTTATTTTCTCCTTTATAACTACACACATCTATAAAATTCTGTATTCAGTTATTCAAAATGTATATCTTAATCATACTACACAGGACTGGATTATATGCTACAACCTTCCGGTGATTGGATACTACCAAAAACATTTGCTAGGGTCGCCCCATATAACCCAACCCACTCCATGAGGCTGCAGGTTTTATTGCTAGTGTCCTTATGTCAGCCTTTTTCAAAAAGGTTCCCTTTTGGATTCTTTAGGGTTGCCTTGGCAACATGCCTAAAAATTGCTCCAAATTGCCCAAAAATTGTCAACAAGTCGAGCTGGTGGATCAAGCCTGCCTTTTTGTTACACAAAGCCAAATGTTTTCATTGTGCAACATTACAACCCTGGGCACCGTGTGCGGGTCATCTGCAGTTGTCCTGACGTCATCGGCTGGTAAGGAGGACGTTGGGCACCTTTGCAGTTTCCTTTGTTGCCTCTGCCCCCCTCTATTAGCACTGGGGTCATGTAAAATGAGTGAGGGAGAACAGAAGCGATGGAATACTAGTCAGTACCAGTGTGCAAAGGTGCATTTGCTTTGTAAAAATAAATAACCTCTAATGTTGGGTGTCTTACGTTTGTGGATGTTACTGCGTTATGTAAAACTATTGGTTTTGTTTTTTACACTTTAGAATGCAGTGCCTCGAGATGTGCATAACTCTAAGGTTGGTGATGGGCCTGTTATCTTTTGAGACACGCTTCCGCCCATCTTTCCCACCAAGAACATATGCAATACATTTCTGCATTCCTGCAGAGACACAGCCATAGGAACTAGGTCAGCACCTGGGTTAAAGCAGCTCCTTTTCCAGCACAAGCAAACCCCATATATTTTGCGCTGAATCGCAAGTACCCCACTGGGATCCCCTCACTAGCAATAAGAAATTGGGAGCTGGGACAAAAGGGCCTAATAGAGTGAGTTTTGCAGGTGGTCTACAGGAAACAACACCTTTACGGGGTTGACAGCCGTTTCCTTGTCCTATTCTGACCCTCATCTGGTTCCCTCTCAGGCACACACCATGCAGCCTGTCTGACAAAAGCAGATTTCTCTACCCCTTGTTTGAATTCTTTAAAAAACTTTTCCAGAGGCCAAATTTCCACACGTCCTTTCTCCCTCTGTCCCTGTTCAGGAATCAGAACCTCTTTTACTTGAAGATATGGAGGAAAGTATTAAGGACATTGATTATGTAGTGCAGGCAGGAGAATTTTCCTTCACCGCTACTCAAAAAATGGTATCTTTTCATTCTCCCCAGGCATAAACCTCAAACCCAAGTCTTAACATTTTTTTTTTCATTGCAAGCCCTGACCTATCAAGCACACCAAACCCTCCCAGAAGGCCTAGCCACAACCAGGAATCCTGTAGTCTTTTAATAGATGTGGTGGTGATTCCTTGGTCTCAATTCCAACTAGTATATAAGTGAAAAAATGTCAAAACCTCTGCGCTACTAAAATGTGTGTGTAGTGTAATGCTGCAAAATCTATTGGTGTACACAATCAGCCACAAAGTAAATAACAGAGTGATTTCGCGCAGAACACTAAAGATAATGTCCCGTTACAATACGTAATGAAAAATACATAGCATGTGTAAACATATAATAATCCTAAGTTAATAAATATGTAATTCTCCGTGAGGGATTCCAGTGCTCCCAGGGGGGTCATAAAAAAGAGCCCATAACAATAATAAATAATAATAATAATAATAATAACGTGTGAAATAAACCACACACGTGGAAATGACAATGAAAGTTCATGCAGAAAAAGATGATGGAGTAGATACGTCAATAAGTTCGCTCCAATGGTGAATGTAGTTCATGGGTTTGCTCAGTAGATAAAGTAGGTGTTGTGGGCAAAAGTGGATGGTATCTATATAGGAAAGTGCTCACAGTGCCCTTACCTCAAAGGCCTTAGGTAAAGACCTTAGTAGTAGAAAATGTTGAATCGCAGTGGGGACTATGGATCGCCTCAGGTGGATGGATGTCCGTCATGGGGCCGCGTCAGGCTTGCATCACGATCAACTGCAAACAGCATGTGGCCTGGAGCTGACCAAAAAAAAGCCTTTTTTTTTTTTGGTCACTCCAGGCCACATCCTGTTTGCAGTTGATCGTGATGACGCGGCCCCATGACGGACATCCATCCACCTGAGGCGATCCATGGTCCCCACTGCGATTCAACATTTTCTACTACTAAGGTCTTTACCTAAGGCCTTTGAGGTAAGGGCACTGTGAGCACTTTCCTATATAGATACCATCCACTTTTGCCCACAACACCTACTTTATCTACTGAGCAAACCCATGAACTACATTCACCATTGGAGCGAACTTATTGATGTATCTACTCCATCATCTTTTTCTACACGAACTTTCATTGTCATTTCCACGTTTGTGGTTTATTTCACATGTTATTATTATTTATTATTGTTATGGTCTCTTTTTTTTATGACCCCCCTGGGACCACTGGAATCCCTCACGGAGAATTACATATTTATTAATTTAGGATTATTATATGTTTACACATTCTATGTATTTTTCATTACGTATTGTAACGGGACATTATCTTTTGTGTTCTGCGCGAAATCACTCTGTTATTTATTTATTTCCAATTAGTATATGCCTTCCTTCTTATGAAGCTCCTCCCTTGACTGCTGTTCAACATGACCCCCAAACTGGCCCAAAATAACCTGGTACACAGACATACTCAGACTTCTGGCAGATTAGCTTTGACCTTTTCCAAACAGATCTGACTTACTGGCCAATGCTCCCTGTACCAGCTGCTTCTCAGTCGCTGTTTTTAACAGCATGGCCGCTGAAACCCAATTTTTAAAAGGTAGAGGTATCTCTGACTCAGTCATTTCCATTTTATTCAGAGCAAGGAAGACCTTCTTGGTGGGATTACAGTAGGATTTTTTGTAGAGAATACTCTATCCCTTGTATACTGGTTCAGTCTGGTCTTGACCAGCATCCGGTCCTGAGTACCTTCAAGTGACAGGTTTCTGCCTCTGTCCTCTTCCAGAAACCCCTTGCCTTGTAATTTCATATTAGGACCTTTCTACAGGTGTTGCTTACATCATTCCCCCAATTCAACCTACTATGTCACCTTGGTATCTCAACTTGGTGCTCCCTGCTCTTCAGAGCCCCCCAATTAGAGACATTTCTTTGGATGACCTCACCTTTAAGTTTGCCTTTTTGGTTACCATCACATCATGTTAGGTGTAGCAGCTGTCTTGTAAAGAGTCTTTTCTTGTTTTGCACAAGTAAAAGCTGGTTTTGAGGCCAAAACCTTCATTTTTGCAAAAGGTGGTCTTCTCCTTTCACCTCAGTGAGGACATTTCTACCTTCTATACTGCCCAAAGCAAAGATATTAAGACACATTGCCTGGACAAGGTCAGGTCTTTTAGAGTCTACCTGAAAGCTACAACTTCTATTCAATGACTGACTCTGTCTTGCTCATGGATCCTTGTAAACGACTCCCTGCCTCCTCCACTACCATTGCAAGGTGGATCAATCAGCTCATTTCCAGGGTCCACACCCTTAATTAAAAGGTTCCTATCCCATCAGAGCCCATTCCTCCAGAGCTGTTGGTGTCTTCTGGGCTTTTCAGCATTAAGCAGCTATATCTCACATATGTAAGATACCTGGTGCAGGTTTTGACTGCAAGGTGCTTCAAGACATTTTCTGAGTATTATTCGGGTTTCTTTAAAACCCTTGATTCTTTTTTCTTTTGGGTCTAGTTGGCAGTTCTATTTGATATGTTGTTGCCCACCGCTCGGTTCTATTGCTTGAGTATATCCCATGGTCTATGAATACCAGTCCTGTACAATTTAAGATAATAGGAATTCTGACTTACCGTATATACTCGAGTATAGGCCGACCCATATATAAGCCGAGGCACCTAATTTTACCACAAAAAACTGGGAAAACATATTGACTCGAGTATAAGCCTAGGGTGGGAAAATGCAGCAGCTACTGGGTAAACAATGCCCATCTGCAGCCTCACTGTGCCCATTTGCAGCCTAATTGTGCCCATCTGTCGTGTCACTGTAGTGTAGTGTGTAACAGCGTGTCTCCCGCTGTGCCATGTAGTCTGTTCGGCTGTCCATTGTAACAAAGCCCCACCTCCTCCTCTTCTCTGATAGACGGAACGCTAATACAGTTTCCCAGCATTGTATCAGTGTTCCTCTATCACGGATGAGGAGGAGGCGGGGCTTTCTTACAATAGACGGCCGAACAGACTGCATGACACAGCGGGAGACACGCTGTTTTAGTAATGAAAGGTACGGCTCACTCAAGTATAAGCCGAGGGGGGGGTTTCAGCCAAAACAATGGGCTGAAAAACTCTGCTTATACTCGAGTATATACGGTACCTAAAAATTCCTTATCTTAGAATACAGTACACCGCTATCCATCTCCTCTGTGTCTTGATCATTCCTTATTGCTTGTTAAAAAACAAAACCAAAAAATGGAGCCTCAAGGAGTGGGCAGGGTTATGTGGGTATGCTTTAGGGACAGCAGTAGCAAAGTTTTTGCCAGTGTCCAACCACCTGAAGGTAGCATCACATAACCAGTGGTCTATGAATGTCAGTACTGTACCCCAAGAATAGGAAGTTACAGGTAAGTCAAACGTATTTTCCTGCAGTGTTAACATTCCACCTATTAACACAAACACAGAGAATGATGCATTCATGCCTCTGGTGAGAAATGTTACAGTTTCTAGTGTACTTATGTCAGCTCTGAACCGATCTTTAAAGCCCTCAAATGGCTGGTGTCGCTGATCACATGTGCAACACCATGGCAGATCTAAATAGATGCTAATATGGCACTGTCCTCGACAGAAGAGTTTAGTTCTGTTTTAAAGCTGAAAATTGTACTACCACAATTTCCATGGATATCCTCAGCGACAGCTTATTTGGTGTTGGAGATTTGGCTGTGGGGTTTTTACTTTTTTTTTTTTTTTTTTTTTTTATTAGCTTTGCCTAAAAACACCCAAATCAATGGCTGAAGTTGCAACCCCTAAACTACTTTTATTTCTTAAGACCCCTTTCACACTGGGGTGCTTTTCAGGCGTTTTTGCACTAAAAATAGCGCCTCTTAATGCTCCCCAGTGTGAAATCCTGAGTGCTTTCACAGTGGGGAGGTGCGCTTGCAAGACTGGAAAAAAAAGTCTTGCAAGCAGCATCTTTGTGTATACACCGCTCCTCCACCTCCCCTGCCCATTGAAATTAAAGGGCGCCGCTCTCAAATCACCTTAAAAGTGCTTTGAAAGCAGCGCTAAAGGGGCGCTTTTTAACCCCCTTACCGCTACCGCCCTAGTGTGAAAGTGGCCTAAATGTCAGATTAAATGGCTCTTTCTTCTTGTTGAATGACCAAAGACAGCTGTGTGTGCATGAAGTGCCAATAGGGTTAAATGCAGAGTGGAAGCTACAGGGAATTGTCCTCCTATAGAATTAGATTTTCAGCCCTCAGGTTTTGGTGGGTAAAACAACGGCAGGATACTTTAACCACTTCAGCCTGGGAGGATTTGGCTGCTCGACCAGAGCACTTTTTACAATTTGGCACTGCGCTGCTTTAACAATTGCGCGGTCATGCAATGCTGTACCCAAACAAAATTTGCGTCCTTTTTACCCACAAGTAAAGATAAAGCTTTCTTTTGATGGCATTTTATTGCCTTTGCGATTTTTATTTTTTGCGATCTAAACGGAAAAAGATCGAAAATTTTGAAAAAAAATTATATTTTCTACTTTTTGTTATAAAATTTTTTTAATAAACTCAATTTTAGTCATACATTTAGGCCAAAATGTATTCAGCCACATGTCTTTGTTAAAAAAAAATGTCAACAAACATATATTTATTGGTTTGCGCAAAAGTTATAGCGTCTAAAAACTAGGGTATATTTTCTGGAATTTACACAGCTTTTAGTTTATGACTGCCCATCTCATTTCTTGAGGTGCTAAAATGGCAGGGCAGTACACCCCCCCCCCCCAAATGACCCCATTTTGGAAAGTAGACACCCCAAGGAAATTGCTAAGAGGCATGTTGAGCCCATTGAATATTTTATTTTTTTGTCACAAGTTACATGGTTACATAGTAGGTGAGGTTGAAAAAAGACACAAGTCCATCAAGTCCAACCTATATGTGTGATTATGTGTCAGTATTACATTATATATCCCTGTATGTTGCGGTCATTCAGGTGCTTATCTAATAGTTGCCTGTGGAAGGGAATTCCACATCCTTGCCGCTCTTACAGTAAAGAACCCTCTACGTAGTTTAAGGTTAAACCTCTTTTCTTCTAATTTTAATGAGTGGCCACGAGTCTTGTTAAACTCTCTTCTGCGAAAAAGTTTTATCCCTATTGTGGGGTCACCAGTACGGTATTTGTATATTGAAATCATATCCCCTCTCAAGCGTCTCTTCTCCAGAGAGAATAAGTTCAGTGCTCGCAACCTTTCCTCATAACTAAGATCCTCTAGACCCTTTATTAGCTTTGTTGCCCTTGTCTGTACTCGCTCCATTTCCAGTACATCCTTCCTGAGGACTGGTGCCCAGAACTGGACAGCATACTCCAGGTGCGGCCGGACCAGAGTCTTGTAGAGTGGGAGAATTATTGTTTTATCTCTGGAGTTGATCCCCTTTTTAATGCATGCCGATATTCTGTTTGCTTTGTTAGCAGCAGCTTGGCACTGCATGCCATTGCTGAGCCTATCATCTACTAGGACCCCCAGGTCCTTTTCCATCCTAGATTCCCCCAGAGGTTCTCCCCCCAGTGTATAGAGTGCATTCATATTTTTGCCAAATGCATTATTTTACATTTTTCTACATTGAACCTCATTTGCCATGTAGGTTCCCACCCCATTAATTTGTTCAGGTCTTTTTGCAAGGTTTCCACATCCTGCGGAGAAGTTATTGCCCTGCTTAGCTTAGTAGCGTCTGCAAATACAGAGATTGAACTGTTTATCCCATCCTCCAGGTCGTTTATGAACAAATTAAATAGGATTGGTCCCAGCACAGAACCCTGGGGAACCCCACTACCCACCCCTGACCATTCTGAGTACTCCCCATTTATCACCACCCTCTGAACTCGCCCTTGTAGCCAGTTTTCAATCCATGTACTCACCCTATGGTCCATGCCAACGGACCTTATTTTGTACAGTAAACGTTTATGGGGAACTGTGTCAAATGCTTTTGCAAAATCCAGATACAGCACGTCTACGGCCTTCCTTTATCTAGATGGCAACTCACCTCTTCATAGAAGGTTAATAGATTGGTTTGGCAAGAACGATTCTTCATGAATCCATGCTGATTACTGCTAATGATACCGTTCTTATTACTAAAATCTTGTATATAGTCCCTTATCATCCCCTCCAAGAGTTTACATACTATTGATGTTAGGCTAACTGGTCTGTAATTTCCAGGGATGTATTTTGGGCCCTTTTTAAATATTGGTGCTACATTGGCTTTTCTCCAATCAGCTGGTACCATTCCAGTCAGTAGACTATCTGTAAATATTAGGAACAACGGTCTGGCAATCACTTGACTGAGTTCCCTAAGTACCCTCGGATGCAAGCCATCTGGTCCCGGTGATTTATTAATGTTAAGTTTCTCAAATCTAATTTTAATTCTGTCCTCTGTTAACCATGGAGGTGCTTCCTGTGTTGTGTCATGAGGATAAACACTGCAGTTTTGGTTACCGAAGCCCCCCGATTCACTCGTGAATACTGAGGAGAAGAATAAATTCAATACCTTCGCCATCTCCCCATCCTTTGTAACCAGATGTCCTTCCTCATTCTTTATGGGGCCAATATGGTCTGTCCTCCCTTTTTTACTGTTTACATACTTAAAGAATTTCTTGGGATTTTTTTTGCTCTCCTCCGCTATGTGTCTTTCATGTTTTATCTTAGCTGTCCTAATTGCACCCTTACATTTCTTGTTGCATTCTTTATAAAGTCTGAATGCTGAGGATGATCCCTCAACCTTGTATTTTTTGAAGGCCTTCTCCTTTGCTTTTATATGCATTTTTACATTGGAGTTAAGCCATCCAGGACTTTTGTTCGCTCTTTTAAATTTATTACCCAATAAGATACATTGGCTAATGCCCTTATTTAATATGCTCTTAAAGCAAACCCATCTCTCCTCCGTATTCTTTGTTCCTAATATTTTATCCCAATTTATGCCTTTTAGCAAGGTTTGTAGTTTAGGGAAGTTGGCTCTTTTGAAATTCAGTGTCTTTGTATTCCCTTTATGTTTCCTATTTGTGTGATTTATACTGAAACTAATTGACCTGTGATCGCCGTTATCTAAATTGCCCCGTATTTCCACATCTGTGATCAGGTCTGTATTGTTGGTAATCAGTAGATCCAGTAATGTTTTATTTCTAGTTGGTGCGTCTACCATCTGACCCATAAAATTGTCCTGCAAGACATTAAGGAACTGGCGAGCCTTAAATGAATGCGCAGTTCCCTCCTCCCAGTCTATGTCTGGATAATTAAAATCCCCCATTATGATAACACTTCCCATCCTTGCTGCTAATCCAAATTGTGATAGGAGATCTGTCTCCACTTCCTCCCTCAGGTTAGGGGGCCTATAGCATACTCCCAGTATTATTTTCCCCTTAGCTTCATCCCTTTGGAGCTCTACCCATAAGGATTCCACCTCCTCTCTAGCTCCCTCAATGATGTCATCTCTCACATTCACTTGTACATTATTCTTGATATATAGGCATACCCCTCCCCCTTTTTTACCCTCTCTATCCTTGCGGTATAGGGTATACCCTTGAATGTTTGCCAGCCAATCATGAGAGCTGTTGAACCAGGTCTCTGAAATTCCCACAAAATCCAAATCCTCCTCGTACAACACTATCTCTAGTTCACCCATCTTGTCCGCCATGCTCCTGGCATTGGTGAACATGCCACATAGTTTAGACCGTTCGCATATTGTCCTCGTATTGGGTGTTTCGAGATTGCAACTAGGACTTGCTACTATACTCACCTTGTGTTTTTGTGCTTTGGTTAACCTACCACTAATGCCCCCAATTCTACCCTCTGGAATATCTTCCGCGCTGGCTATCTCTGCCTCTGGACCCTCCCCCCCCCATCGCCTAGTTTAAAAACCCCTCTAACTTTTTGGCCATCTTCATTCCCAGCAGATCTGCACCCTCCTCATTTAGGTGCAGTCCGTCCCTTCTATAGTACTGGTTACCGACTGAGAAGTCGGCCCAGTCCTCCAGGAACCCAAACCCCTCCTTACTACACCAGCTCTTCAGCCACTTGTTTACTTCCTTAATCTCCCTCTGCCTTTCTGGTGTGGCTCGATGTACCGGTAGTATTCCTGAGAATACTACCTTGGAGGTCCTTTTCCTCAATTTAGCTCCTAAGTCCCTAAAATCGTTCTTTAGGACACTCCATCTGCCTCTGACTTTGTCATTGGTGCCAAAGTGCACCATGACAGCCGGGTCTTCCCCAGCCCCTCCCAGTAATCTGTCCATAAGATCCGTGATTGTGATTGAAAAATGACAAAAAAATTTTTAAAAATTACACAACGTTGTCGCTAAATGATATATTGCTCACACATGGCATGGCATATGTGGAATTACACCCATGCCTCTCATCAAATAGCTTGGGGTGTCTACTTTCCAAAATGGGGTCATTTGGAGGGGTTTTGTGCTATCTTGGCATTTTATGGCCTTCAAAACTGTAATAGATAGTGAGGAGTGAAATCAAAAATTTACACCCTTTGAAATCCTGAAGGCGGTGATTGGTTTTCGGGGTCCTGTACGCGGCTAGGCTCCCAAAAAGTCTCACACATGAGGTATCCCCGTACTCAGGAGAAGCAGCAGAATGTATTTTGGGGTGTAATTCCACATATAACCATGCCATGTGTGAGCAATATATCATTTAATGACAACTTTGTGAAAAAAAAAGTCTAATTTTCCTGAAATTTGTGGCAAAATATAAAATATTACATGGATTCAACATGCCTCTCAGCAAATAGCTTGGGCTGTCTACTTTCCAAAAAGGGGTCATTTGGGGGGGGGGGGGGGGGTTGAACTGTCCTGGCATTTTATGCACAACATTTTAGAATCTTATGTCACACATCACCCACTCTTCTAACCACTTGAAGACAAAGCCCTTTCTGACACTTTTTGTTTACATGAAAAAATATTTTCTTTATCGTACATCACAGAACACAGAGCACCATAATAATGACTATGTGGGTTATACGCTTACCCTTAGGTGATTGGACACTGGCAACCAATAGTAAGAAGGTTCCTCCCATATAACCCCTCCTATACCGGAAGCACCTCCGTTTTTTCGCCAGTGTCTTGAAGGTGATGGTCATGGCTGTTGAAGCTCTTCAATTTTCTTCAAAGAGGTCCCACTGAGGACGTCATAATCGGATCCATTCGGATGGCATAACAAAAGCTAAAGTGAATGGTACCCGGACCTCGGTTCAAGAACGAGGTATTGCTTGTAATGTGTCTTATATAGGCGTTGGACCCTTGTTAAGTTGGTATTCCTGGTCAATCTTGCCCAAGGTAAAACCAGAAAGGGTGCTTTACAGGTCCAGGGGTGTGGACCCCAAAATATGGGGGACCCGGTCCCTGATGGTCCTTAGAGGCGCTACCCACCGTGATGGGGGAAGATTGGGCCTGGTAAAACAGGCCCTGCTGCTTGGGATGGTGAGTACTCCCTTTGGCAATTTATTACATATATATGTATGTATTCTCTCTGAAACCTGCTGTTAAACCTTGAAACCTGTGTCTTACAGATGCCTGGTATGGCGCGCGTTTTGATCAAGCGTGCGCAAATGTGTGCATGCGCCGCTAGCGCGCTGCGTGCCCGCCACTGGCGCGTGTGTGCGCCTTCGGTGTGCGCGCCGTCGGTGTGCGCGTGCACTGCTGCTGTGCGCGTCACGGATGCGGCGCGTGCTTCAGGACGGCGCATGCGCCGTGCGCGCGGGCATGCCGCTGATCAGGCTAATGCGCGCGCTCACTCTCAAGCTTGGGCTTTATAGGGATGGAGCTCCTGGCGTGCGCGTGGACAGCACAGAGTGATATTTGGGCACGTGGGTCTGGAGGTCTTGGACACAGTGGTGACAGGTTGAAGGCTGGTTGTAGTTTGTGGGGAGTACTCCTTTTCTTCCTCGTGTGTAAGCAATGTCTTCCAGAAAACGAGGTATAGGGAACAAGGCTAGCACAGGGGTAAGAGTACCTCCTTTAAAAACAGGAGATCGACTTCCGGTTCCGGCGCCGCATGAAGTAGCTGCTCTTCTCATCAGCTCCCGCAGCTCGACTCCAAAAACAGCTTATAAAGCCGGCAAACCCGCCAAAAACACCAGCACCTACCCCATGCTATCCCCGGTCACAGGGTGGACCGGTTTGTGGAAAAAACCGGCCCGCGATCGTATGCGGCCACGACGGCGCGGACCCCACAGCCGCAAATCGAGGCCCCGGCTTCGGCCTACACGGAGCCTCTCATAGACACAGAGCCTGACATGGAGGTAAGCGGCGCTGCGGCCCCCTCCCCACCTGCTGATACATCCACTCAACCCACAGGCACATCCAGCACTGAAAGGATAGCACAGGCTGTGGCAGCCCTCCTCTCCCCAATGATAACAGCCTCTGTGGAGAAGGCTGTCAGCGCAGGCATGCAGCAGCTCCAGGCCCAGCTAGGGGAACATGCCTCCAGGCTGAATGAAGCTGAGCACCGCATAGCTAATATTGAGGAAGAACTATACCACTCTCAATCCTCAGAGCAGGCCCAAGACAAAACTAACAAATACATTCTAGAAAAGCTGGACGATTTGGAAAACAGATCCAGAAGGAGCAATCTGCGATTTGTGGGCATCCCAGAATCGCTGCAGCCTTCAGCTCTCACAGACTTATGCGCCAGACGCATTCCTGAAGCACTAGGCCTGCCAGGCCCCTGCACAGTAGAACGTGCACATCACATGGGAACCTTTAACTCAGATCGCAAATCACCCCGCCCCATAATCGCAAAGTACCTCAATTACTCGGATAAAGCTTTCATCCTGCAAAAATTCAGACAATCTAGATATCTTCAAATCGACGGCATGAAAATCCTGATTTTCGCAGATTACTCTATTGAAGTGTCCCAGAAGAGGAAAGCCTTTCAGCAGGTTTGCTCGGAGCTACATCATCAACAACTCAAATTTACTTTGGCGTTTCCAGCTACCCTCCGACTTAAAGCCCCGAATGGCGACCAACTCTCCTTCCATGACCCAAAAGAAGCTGAGGCTTTTCTACGATCGCTACGCTCGGGCCCCGACCTCAGCCCCTCTCCTAGAGCGGCTCCTGTCAACCGTGCTCTAGACCAAAGGAGCCCACGCAAAGACTCTCCAAAACGGTTTAGAGCTTCTGCACCGGACCAACACCGCTCCACACCTCGCTGAAGACCATTATCACGGTCCCACATTGCTATACCTCACCACCTCGCCTCTAACGGCTATGGTGGTTCAACTTTTCAACGAGATGTCTTATTCAAGAGAAAAAGTTAAATTTTTCCCTCAAGCTTGTTCTCTCTTCCTCCCCAGGCAAATCAGCTACTGGTAGGCCAAGCAGTACTCTAATGTTTTACATATTGTTTACATATTGTTAACTGGTTAACTTGATTTTGTTATACCGCAGGTGTTGACTTTCTCCCCTGACTCCTATGTAACCCACTCCTCCTTTAATATTGCACAACCCAAGCTGCCAATACACATCACCCCCTTAATTATGGGTTTTTAAATACAGCAGTATCTGGGTCTTGCGATGGGAGTTGGCCTACACAGTTGACTCCATGCGGAAAAAAGTGAAGTTTATTGAATATGTTTTATTGTTTCTATTATCTACCCCCCTCCTTCTAGACCCCTCCCTATATTGCGCACCCCCATCTTATGGTACACACGCCCTCAGTGGTAATACAAACCCTCGTTCAGACAGACTAAACCCCTCCAGAATCCAGCCTATTCTCCCATCACACCACCACATATTAACCGGTGAAGATCATGTAATATCTACACATACCCCCCCCAGTGACCCCCCCTATATGAAACTGGTCTCCTGGAATGTTAAAGGGCTTCGTTCACCTAATAAGAGAATGAAAATCCTCCGTCACCTTAGAAGACTCAAAACCGACATTGCCCTGCTCCAAGAAACCCACCTTTCCACCTCTGATTTCCACCACATGAAAAAATTATGGGTAGGCACGGTACTAGGCTCAGATTCCAATGGACGCAAAGCAGGAGTCTTGATACTCATACACAAAAACCTCCCATGTGAGGTCCTATCTGTTAAATCAGATGCACAGGGATGCCTTATTTCAGCCCACATCAAATTAGGAACCAAGGATATGATAGTCTCAAACATCTATGCACCCAATAACCCCACAAAGCAATTTTATAGTGAACTTTCAACATGGCTCCTTAGTGACCCGACTCTCCCACATATAGTCGGCGGAGATTTTAACTCCACAGTTCACCTGATAGATGACAGATCCACTCCTAAGCGCACATGTCTCCCCCCAGATCACGATTCACAAACTTTACTAGCCTCCATGATGGAATCCCTCCACTTAAACGACATTTGGCGACTCCGGCACTTTTTACTCCAATCCCCACAACGTCTTCACCAGAATTGACTATCTCTTCTGCTCAGACAACCTTCTAGCACTGATATCCGACGCGGACGTTCATGACATTGCCATATCCGACCACGCACCAATCTCGACTACGATCGACAACCCTGAATTACACCCGAATCCTAAAATATGGCGTTTCCCATCTTATCTCCACAACAAATCTGACTTCCGACAATATATGGAAAACGCCTGGTCAGAATACACTTCGACCAATGCTGGACACTCTGACAACCCCAATCTATTCTGGGAAGCAGGCAAAGCATTTCTCAGAGGCCATGTAATCTCTTATGCTGCATCCTTTAAGAGAAATACACTCAAAAAATACAAACAAGCCAGCTCCTGACTGCACCTAGCCCAACGATCACTATCCATAAACAACTCCACTGATAATAGGAAGGCATGGCAGTCAGCAAAACAATCCTTTGACACTTGGGCCGAAACCCTAGAACAAACAAAAAAAGCCTACATGGATGCCTCCCTCCATAAATTCGGCAATAAGGCAGGTAAACTCCTGGCCAATTTATGTAGGGGACCCTATCGTCCGACACATATCACATCTCTCCGTGACTCTTTGGGTAACATAAAAACCATCCAAAAAGACATAAATGAAACCATGCTACAATACTATTCCTCCCTTTACGCACCAGACCCCATAAATGCTTCGACAGAACAATCTTTTCTTGAAAAGGTAACCCTCTCTCAAGTATCACCTGCAAAGTTAGAAGCTCTAAACGCCCCAATCTCCCTCCATGAAATTTCCACTGTAATTAAAAACCTAGCTCCTTCTAAAGCCCCAGGCCCTGATGGATTCACGGGAGAATTCTACAAGTCCTTACAACCAATCTTAGAACCCACACTCCACGAAGTATATCAACACATATGGTCTGGGAGTACATACCTACCCACGGGCAACCAAGCCATTATCAAACTGCTAGCCAAGAAAGGTAAAGACCCCCAAGAACCAGGCTCATACAGGCCTATTTCACTTCTAAACCTGGATGTCAAAATCCTTTCCAAAATTATTGCCACAAGATTAGCAGACATCATACCCTCTCTGATACACCCTGCCCAATCAGGGTTTGTGAAACATCAGGAAGGTAATGATGGCCCTGGAACATGCCAAATGCAACTCTGAGGGAAACTATGCCATCATCACCCTGGATGCGGAGAAAGCCTTCGATAACGTCAGTTTCGAAAGGCTTTCTTTGGTCATGACTAAAATGGGATTCTCCGGTTCTTTCGCCCATCTTAAAAACACCATGTACACTGCCCCAGCTGCTAGACTGGTGGCGGCAGGCCTCCTATCAGAGGAATTCCGCCTCCATAAAGGAACTCGGCAGGGCTGCCCCTATCACCACTCCTCTTTAACATTGCATTAGAACCACTATCTAGATATTTATCCCACGTAGCCCCGCTAAATGGCATTCCCATTGACAAACAGGAGCTCAGCACCTCACTCTTTGCGGACGATGTCCTTATATTCTCAGCAAACCCCTCCTCTGACATGATCATGATTAAATTAATCTTTGACCAATTTAGACTATGCTCGGGCCTTCGCATAAACTATAACAAAAGTGAAATCCTCCCCCTAGGCACCGTGTCCAACCCTCCTTGGACACAGAACTCCATATTCTCGGTAGCACAATCCCACATCACTTACTTAGGCATAAAAATAGGAAAACTACCCTCCTCTCTCTATCATCTTAACTACCCTCCACTACTCAAAAAGATCTCTCAAGAACTAGTAAACTGGATGGATCTGCCTCTTTCGCTACTGGGAAGATGCCATCTAGTGAAAATGGTCAGCTTCGCCCGCCTACTAAACCCACTACAAACCATTCCCTTACTCTTGCAGCATAAAGACACAAAAGTCCTCAATGATGCAATCTCCAAATTCTATAACGAAATAAGCGACCACGAATTGCACTCACTAAGCTTTACCTTCCCAGGCGCGAAGGGGGTATTAGCCTCCCTAATGTTAGGATCTACAATTTAGCCTGCCTTTTGAGGATAAGTTTAGATTGGGTAGCTCAAACATCTCGTTATTCCAATCTCCACCTGGAAACTGAAATGGTTCACCCATACTCCCTGGTAGCTCTCCTTCACTGCAAGTGGAAATCCATTCCTCCACCCCTTCAACATAGCCTCCTACTTCGGGACACAGCAATTGCCTGGAGGGAGATCCGGAAAAGCCTCAAACTCTCACCTTTTATTTCTAGACACCTTCCAATACAAGGAAACCCGTGCTTTCCCCCAGGTCTGGAACGCCAGCCATATATCCCCTGGCAACAGAAAGGCATCCGATTTTTCCTCGCTTTGTGATTTAGAGTCTGGCCGCCCCATCCCTTTCAAGTCATTAGCGGAGAAATTCCAACTTCCCCAGTCACACATCTTCCAATATGGTCAATGCATCAGCTTTCTCAAAAACGCTTGCAGAGAGGATCGCAAAAGATTTCAAACGTCCCTCTCGGACTCTCTTCTTTTAAAGGGCTCCTACAAAATCTCAGACATATACCAGCCTCTCCTCCTAAAAGTCATTCCCTCACTGGAGTCCTCATCAGCAGCTAACTGGGCAAAAGACTTCCCTGATGCCGACTTAGTTAACAAATTACTTCAAGGCCTCAACACTGTTCACAAACTGGTGCCCAACGAATCTTGGAGGGAAACCCAACTTAAGATCGTTCATCGAGCTCATATACCTTTCCTCTCGAACAAACAAGCGCAAACCACCCACACATGCCCCTTACGTCTACACCCCAGGCCTTCTTTGACCCATAGTTTCTGGTCATGTACTTTCATATCCGCTTTCTGGGACCAAGTCCTACAGTACATATTTGAGGTGACCCTGCTAAAATTACCTAAGGACCCCCTACTCCTCATATTTGGACACTGGGACCCCCAGCTGTTACCCTGGTCACCGAACTCTACCCTCTCATGCAAGGATTGGATCCTGATATGCCTCCTATTCGCTCGAAGAGCCATCCTAAAAAACTGGATCTCCAACGCATGTCCCAACACCTCTCAAATCAAAAGGGATCTCCTACAACTGCTCTACAAAGACAGGATCAACATGGACCTTACACACGAAAGAACCAAGACACGCTTCCACCACAAATGGGGAGCTTTTATGATCTCAACACTCTCCCCCACGGATATAGTTTATCTCGAGACTTTCTCCTTCCTATATCACGATCCCCCCCCCCACCTTAGATGGAATGATTCCTCCAAACCAAGGATCTACAACATAAGGATTCCAACTCTTACCAAATACTACAACATAATACAAGACATCTTCGCGCTCTTCAAAACTCCATCTTCCCCCCACATAGGAAGGTGGTGACCACAACTGTTACAAAGGACATTAATGTTATTACCATAAAAACCATAGGTATTATATATTTTTTTTTACCTGTACTTTCTACCCACAGGCTGCATTGTTCATCCAAAACATGAACTTGGTGCTCTTTTTTCTCTGCCCCCCCCCCCCCCCCCGATGTATATATTTTGTTTTCTATCTGGCTTTCCTCCACTCACCTCCCCCCCCCACCACACACCCTACGCGGGGTACATCCAGTAACATTCTTCTGGCAATCTCAGGGATTCCTTCCCCCCCCCTACCTAGATCCATCCAGTTTATGTCCTCTTTTTCACATAGAAGGTTACCTTCGACCCCATACCCCAGGCTAATTATCTTTATCAGCTGTTCTGTATCTCTACTCCATACCAGGCTGATGTTCTTTTTGTTATTTTTGTAAAAAACACAAAATACAATGATACTTTCTTTTGATGTCATTCCCTGTATGTTACATCTTTCAATAAAAATGTATTTAAAGAAAAAAAAAAACAGGAGATCAACCCCAGCTTCTCCTGAAAGGCCTGCGGCATCTGGCCTGGCTGAGCCATTGCATTTGTCAGGCATAGTGGCCACTACCAATATACCTGCCTCGGCTTATGTTACAAAGAAGGATTTGGCATCTGCCTTAGTGGGCCTTGAGGGCAAAATAGCTGGCATGATTGCCTCTGTAACACAGGGGGGGAGGAAGCGTAATAGATCTCCCTCCCCTGAGCCTGGGCCAAGTGGAGAGTCACTAGAGCACCAGGACTCTTATAGCCAGAAGGGTCCAGGTGATCTGCAACCAGAATGGGCAGAGGATTTGGAAGAGGTGGTCATAAAAGACCGAGAGGAAGGAGAGGCTGAAGGATCCTCGGCTGAGGACTCTGGCTCTGAAAAACCAATTTCAGCCTCCCATTCCCAAAAATTGTTTATCCAATCTCTAATTGAGATGGTACGAATTGGGTTTAAGTTACCCCCGGTTCAGGAGTCTGCACTCTCCTGTTCTACTTTGGGATCTTTGCAACCTCAACAAATTTCCCAAGCGTTCCCTGTGCATCCGTTACTGGAGCAGGTGGTTTACGCGGACTGGGAGCACCCTGACAGGATATACTTACCTCCTAAAAGGTTTTCTGTCTTATATCCTATGGAGGAGAAGTTCAGGAAGAAATGGGGCACACCTTTGGTGGACGCCGCCATATCTTCTGTAAATAAAAGTTTAACCTGTCCAGTGGATAATGCCCAGGTATTCAAGGATCCGGCTGATAAAAAGCTAGAGTCCTTATTAAAGGCCTCCTTTTTGGTGGCTGGTGCAGCAGTTCAGCCAGCAGTTGCAGCTATTGGGATTTGCCAATCCCTAAAGGATCACTTTAAAAGGTTGGTAAGGAACATACCTTGCCAGAAGGAATATGCCGAGGAGTTATCGGAGATTCCTCATGCCTTATGTTTTGCAGTAGACGCATTGAAGGACTCAAACCAACAGATGTCTTGTTTGCGTTACTGTCAATCCATATGCGCAGAGTCTTGTGGCTAAAGAACTGGTCTGCTGAAACGCCATGTAAAAGGCTACTCGCAGCTTTTCCATTCCATGGAGAGCGCTTGTCCTCCAGAGATCCAAAAGATCTCTGGAGGAAAGAGTGCCCTACTCCCTATTAAAAAGAAAGGGAAGCAACCCTCTTATAAAATTCCCAATGCTCCAGGACCTAGTGCTTCTTCCCCTAAGCGGTATCGATGGCCTTAGCCGTCTGGGTTTAAAAGACCACAGGGTCAGAAGAAACCCTGGACCCAAAAGACACCCAAGCCCAACTCCAAGTCTACCTTGTGAAGGGGCGCCCCTGCTCTCACGGGTGGGGGGCAGGCTTCGGCTGTTCGGGGATGCCTGGGAAGAACTAGTTCGAAACAGATGGGTCATTTCCACTGTAAAATACGGTTACAGAATAGAGTTTCGGGAATTCCCCCCAAATCGGTTTCTGTACTCAAGGGTTCCGTCGAATCCAAAGAAAAGAAGATGCCTATTCCTAGCTTTACAGCATCTGCTGATGCAGGGGTTAATTGTAAAGGTTCCGCATGAGGAAAGGTTCAAAGGGTTTTACTCAAACCTGTTCACTGTGCCGAAGCCAAATGGGGAAGTAAGGCCCATTTTGGACCTCAAAGCTCTCAACGTTTTTATAGACGTTCGATCCTTCCGCATGGAGTCGGTTCGTTTGATAATAAAATCCCTGAGAAAGGGAGACTATTTAGCGTCCATAGATATCAAGGACGCGTACCTTCATGTGCCAATCTTCGGTCCACATCAGAGGTTCCTACGCTTCGCTGTAGAAGGCAGTCATTTTCAATTCGTGGCACGCAAAGATTCTGGCCCCTGTGTTGGCTTCCCTAAGGTCTCAGAAGGTCTCCATAGTAGGATAGCTGGACGATCTTCCCCTAGGGGATTGCTCTTGCCCCATGCTGATTCAAGACGTGTCAAGAACAGTACGGGTTCTACAACGCCTAGGTTGGATTCTAAATTTGGACAAGTCAGCTCTTTGTCCGACCCAAGCCTTGGTGTATCTGGGTCTGGTTTTGGACACCACCCAAGAAAAGGTGTTTCTGCCCCTCTTAAAGGTCGCCTCCATAGTGGAACTTGTCCAGAAGGTGAAAAAAGAACTAACACCTTCTATTCAGCTGTGCATGAGGTTACTGGGCAAGATGGTGTCATCTTTCAGCGCAGTGCCATATGCACAGTTCCACTCCAGAGTGTTCCAGAACAGTATTCTAAAGGCCTGGGACAAGTCGGCTCGAACCTTAGATCAGCCAATGGTTCTATCTCCACAGGTACTATGGAACCTTTCTTGATGGTTAAGAACCAGCAATTTGAAAAGAGGGAAATCCTTCCCACCAGTAGCCTGGAAAGTTGTAACTACAGACACCAGTCTTCTCGGCTGGGGAGCAGTCCTAGAGGAGGCATCTGTTCAGGGAGTATGGTCCCAGACAGAAAGGACCCTGACCATCAATCTATTGGAGATTCGGGCAGCTCGTCTGGCTCTGCGATTCTGGACATCCAGATTGCGGGGTCTTCCTGTCAGAGTCCAGTCTGACAACTCCACGGTGGTGGCATATATCAACCACGAGGGAGGTACCAGGAGTCGGGCAGCCCAGAGAGAGGTAAACCATATATTGACTTGGGCATAAAAACATGTGCCGTTCCTTTCGACAGTGTTTATCCGGGGGTGGACAATTGGCAGGCAGATTTCGTAAGTCACCACAAATTGTTGCCAGGGGAATGGTCCCTGCACCCCGAGGTTTTTCTACAGATCTGCCAATACTGGGGGACCCCAGATGTGGATCTGCTGGCATCCAGATTCAATGCCAAGCTGGACAAGTTTGTCTCCAGGACCAAGGATCGGGATAATGCGTCTGTCGGGATAGACGCATTAGTAGTTCCTTGGGATCAGTATTCTCTGATATATGCCTTTCCCCTGATCCAAATTCTGCCGCACTTGTTACGCAGAATACAGGAGGAGCAAAAAACAGTGATCCTAGTGGCCCCAGCGTGGCCCCAGAGATCCTGGTACTCGGAGATTGTGAGGTTGGCAGTCGGGGGGCCATTGGTCCTTCCATGCCGTCCAGACCTGTTGTCTCAAGGACCCATATTCCATCCTTCTTTACGGTTGCTGAATTTGATGGCTTGGCTATTGAGACCAGACTGTTGAAAGACCGTGGTATTATGGGTTCAGTCTTGTCTACCTTGATAAACGCTAGAAAATCGGTTTCTAGAGCTATCTATTATAGAGTCTGGAAGTCGTACATTTCTTGGTGTGAGGAGAGGAAATGGAACCCTCGTAGGTATACGATTGGAAGAGTTCCTGCCTTTCTTCAAGCAGGAGTAGACTTGCAGCTGGCTTTAGGGACAATTAAAGGACAGATTTCGGCCTTATCATTTTTTTTCCAAAGACCAATTGCATCCCGTTCTTTGGTGCGCACCTTTGTCAAGGGAGTAACGCACCTGAGGCCGCCGGTTAAATCACCTTTATGTCCCTGGGACTTAAATTTGGTACTGTCAGCCTTACAGAGTCAAACGTTTGAACCTATTAGGCATATTCCTTTTGTCCTATTGACCAGAAAATTTGTTTTTTTGGTGGCTATAACATCAGCTAGAAGGGTGTCAGAATTGGCTGCCCTTTCTTGCAAAGAACCTTTTAGGATTCTTCATCAGGACAGAGCGGTCATGCGCCCTCGTCCCGATTTTTTACCGAAGGTAGTTTCCAAATTTCATTTGAATCAGGATATCATTTTACCTTCCTTTTTTCCAAACCCTAAGACTAGGGAGGAAAGGTCGCTTCACTCACTGGATGTGGTGAGGGCGATCAAAGTTTATTTGGAAATGTCAGCTCCCTTTTGGAAGACTGACTGTTTTTTTGTCTTGCCTGAGGGTCCTAAAAAAGGACAGCCGGCAACAAGTTCAACTATATCCAGGTGGATTCGTCAGACTATTATCCAGGCGTATGGATTAAAGCGCAAGGTTCCACCTTGGGATTTAAAAGCACACTCCACTAGAGGAATTAGTGCATCATGGGCAGTACGCCAGCAGGTGTCTATGGCTCACGTTTGCAAAGCGGCCACTTGGTCTTCAGTTCATACGTTCACCAGGTTCTACCAGGTGGATGTGAGATCTCAAAGGGAGACTGTTTTTGGCCACAGCGTGTTGCAGGCAGCTTTATAGTCTCAGGCCCGTTGGGCTTAGGGATAATGTGTTCCCCCACCTCAGATGCATTGCTTTAGGACATCCCACATAGTCATTATTATGGTGCTCTGTGTCCCGTGATGTACGATAAAGAAAAATGGATTTTTAAAAAAGCTTACCTGTAAAATCCTTTTCTTGGAGTACATCACGGGACACAGAGGTCCCTCCCCTCTTTCTGCGATCGTCATTGCTTGCTACAAAACTGAGGTGCTTCCGGTATAGGAGGGGTTATATGGGAGGAACCGTCTTACTATTGGTTGCCAGTGTCCAATCACCTAAAGGTAAGCGTATAACCCACATAGTCATTATTATGGTGCTCTGTGTCCCGTGATGTACTCCAAGAAAAGGATTTTACAGGTAAGCCGTTTTAAAAATACATTTTTTTTTTGCAATAAAATTACTTTGTACCCCCAAACATTATATATTTTTTTTAAAGCAAAGGCCCTACAGATTAAAATGGTGGGTGTTGCAATTTTTTTTTTTACACAGTATTTGCGCAGCGATTTTTCAAACACAATTTTTTTGGAAAAAACACACTTTTTTTTTCATTTTAATGCACACACTATACACACACTATATTGCCCAAATGTTTGATGAAATAAAAAAGATGAACTTATGCCAAGTACATGGATACCAAACATGACATGCTTTAAAATTGCGCACAAACGTGCAGCAGCGACAAACTATATACATTTTTAAAAGCCTTTACAGGTTACCATTTTAGATTTTTACAGAGGAGGTCTACTGCTAAAATTACTGCCCTCGATCTGACCTTCGCGGTGATACCTCACATGCATGGTGCAATTGCTGTTTACATCTGACACCAGACTGACGCTTGCGTTTTCGGA
This sequence comes from Aquarana catesbeiana, assembly GCF_042186555.1. Classification (NCBI taxonomy): domain Eukaryota; kingdom Metazoa; phylum Chordata; class Amphibia; order Anura; family Ranidae; genus Aquarana; species Aquarana catesbeiana. The sequence goes on from NC_133327.1 coordinate 33,951,480, forward strand.
AGGGAAGAAAATTAAAACTGCGCAAAGGTAAAAATGTGTAAACAAACGTGAAGCTGCAAGTTCCTATTTGTAACACAAACATCAGGTAAACAATTGGAAAAATGGAACTGCGCTAATGAAACAAGCTATACAAATGACAACTAGCCATCATATAGTGCAAACCCACGTGAAAGTTATATGAAACATATATATAGTACACATCACTAAACATATGCATTAAATGGACATACAAAAGTGCATTTTCCACGTGCAACAGTGCAAATAACAGAGTATATAATAAAGTCCATAAAATGAAACGGATAAGTCACCCAAGTGTTGATTTGGATGTGGAAAAAATCTTGATAACTATGGATAAAGTGTTTGATCCACCACCACCAATGAAGATACTGGCCGCTTACCAGAGACCCATGACCCCCCACTACAGAGGGTCTGGGTAAGCTGTTAAAAATGGTTGCTCCGGACCACCATCAAGGAACCAGATAGTATCGCTACGATGAGATATTAGGGGCCTCGATGTCAGATGGATAAATGGCCCAATGGCAGGGCATCAAACTCTCAGCAATGTGGTTGACCATAAATGGAAAAGAGAGCTCCAATAGTGTAAAATCATATGGTTTTATTAAGTAAAAATATGTAAACACTCACATGTAAAATCAGAATGTTGAACGACTGAAGAGAAGTCTGGGGCACCGGCCGGATGCCCACAGACAGCCCGTCCTGCTGGTACATAACAGCGATGGGGGATGACGCGATCATGTCGCTCCTTTCCGCCCTATGCGGCGTTTCTTAACAAGATTACGTCTTCCAGGGGCACTGGGGCGGCGTGTCGCGTCACCTCCCTATATAGTACAAAGAGAAATTAAACCAAGCCTCACTCTGAGTTTCGTACTAACAGCGGACTTCTGTGGCAGACTTGGATCGCAAACAATGGATCATTTAAATGCGCAAGCGCACCCTCAATCTCTAAGCATGTGGTGTGACCCATATCTTTGCAGATGTCATGTCTCAAAAGGAGAGGTTATGATAAAAACTATGGGACACATAGTAGATCATATTATTAAAAAGGGATTTACAAGTTGGGTTAGAATCCCTATGTAGTAACAAATCTCTAGTCATTAAGCCAGCCGATAAGGGTGGGGGGATTGTGGTTTTGGATCGGTGTGACTATCAGAAAGAAATGTACCGTTTGGTCGGGGATATCGGAACTTACACAGTTTTAAGTAGGGATCCTTTGGTCAAATACAAAAAGGAGCTCGAGTCGATTGTTGAGGTGGGTTTCCGGAGAGGTATTTTGGATGACAAGGAGAGACGTTTTCTGGTCCCCATTGCACCCCGGACTCCAGTCATCCACTACCTCCCGAAAATCCACAAGGATCAGGTTTGCCCCCCGGGACGTCCCATTGTAAGTGGGATTGATTCAGTTACGTCCCGGGTGGGCAAATATATTGATCATTTCCTGCAGCCATTGGTATGTAAAATACCATCATATATTAGGGACACAAAGCAGGTGATTAACCTACTTTCCAACATTACCCCCAGGGATGGTCTTTGGATGGTGACCGCCGACGTCTCTTCCCTTTATACCATCATTCCCCACCATGTAGGTTTACAGGCGGTAGAATTATTTCTAACCCATGATTCAGGTTTACCTTCTATACAGATTGAGTTTATTTTGGAACTGTTACAATATGCTGCTAGCCACAACTATTTTTGGTTTGAGAACCAACTTTATAGGCAGGATCGATGTGTGGCCATGGGGGCGAAATATGCCCCTAGTTTGGCTAACCTTTTCATGGCCAAATGGGAGGAGGACGTCATCGATTCGCCCAGGAGACCAGAGGTCATCCTGTGGGCCAGGTATATCGATGACGTCCTCCTCCTATGGGATGGGTGTGAGTTGGAGCTGCAGAATTTTATGGCGGCCTTGAACAATAATGATAGAGGCATCAGTTTTAATTTTGAAGCCAGCCGTGATACCATCCATTTTCTGGATTTGAAGATCCAGATTGAGGGCAACCAATTTGTGACGTCTACCCATTTCAAGGCGACCGATAGAAATTCATACATTTCTATCGACAGTTTCCATCACGAACCTTGGCTCAAAGCCATTCCTCAAGGCCAATTTTTGCGCCTGAGACGCAATTGTTCGGATGTGAGCACCTATGGTCAACAAGCATCCATTTTGATGACTAGGTTTTTGGAAAAGGGATATGATCGAACTTCCCTCTCTCTAGCTGTGAAGACAGCACGGGATAGGGATAGATCTTCCCTTCTGTCTGACGCCTCCACACATAGGGATAATGCCCCTGATACTGTGCCGTTTATTACTACTTATTCGGCTCAGCACCATACCATTAAATCATTGATACAGAGGCATTGGCATGTGTTGGGCAGTGACCAAATCCTTAGTACCATTTTGCCAACCCAACCTAAAGTGGTGTTCAAGGGAGCAGCTTCTCTGGGGAGCAAAATAGCCCCTTCGGTCCAAGACCCTCCACGGGAGAATAGGTCTTTCCTCCAAAGTCTTACTGGGTACTATAAATGTGGTAAATGCCAGGTCTGTTCTCTTAATGCCAATAGATCAAGGCGTATTACCACATTCACATCTACTAGCACCTCGCGATCATACGATATTGAACCCTTTATTACTTGCAGCTCCGAGGGGGTGGTCTATCTCCTACAATGCCCCTGTGGGCTTCAGTATGTAGGAAGGACCAAAAGGGCTTTACTGGTCCGCCTGAATGAGCATATAGGGAATATAAGGAGGGGTTATGATAAACACCCTGTCTCTAGACATTACGATCAGGTACATAGAAGGGACCCCTCCAACACCCTATATGTAGGCATCGATAAATATAGACCACACTGGCGGGGTAGTTCCCTAGTCAGGGAGATTTCCAAACAAGAGATGTCCTGGATCCACAGACTAAAAAGCTATGTGCCATTTGGCATGAATGTGGATACAGATGTGAATGCTTTTTTTAGTAATGCTTGACAGAGCCCCTTAGATTGCTTCTTAGCACCTATGTGGATGGTTTGGGGTTAGACCAACCTCAGGTTCCCTTGTGGTTTATATAGGGTCTGTTAACTCAACCTATTTGCATCATCTTATTTTTACTAACTGGACTGGGACCATTGCGAGTGTATTGGGAATATGGTTTTGTCATATATGGCAATTTGTTGTTAAAGCTACCGCTCTGAGTTTTTGCCTATTCGGACCATCAGGGCAGTCCATGACATTACTCTGGATTTCATCCCTCTAGACCCTTGGGGTCTTTTGACATCAGAGATGAGAGGATATGGTTTGGGACCCAGAACGGTTTTTGTTGTGCCCAGCCTCTTTGAGTCTCCAACCATTACTTGGACCTCTATCCAATTTCTTGGACTTTCATCCATTTTTGTATTTTTATACAATGAAATTATTTTAGCTTAATATTATTAATTTTTCAAATTTGGCTTCAATTTATTTTTATTTAATTTTTTATTTTTTTTTTATTTTTTCAATTTTTTGATTTTTTTGTGTTTTATATTTGTATTCTAATTCTTTCTAAAGAGCTGGGATATCCATATCCAGGTTTTCATTAGACATGGTTAATATACTCTCTAGTTGGTCTATTTTTAGACTCAAATTTGTTCCCGACACAAACAGTTAATCGATATTGCATGTAAGTGGTGCGACCCGTTATGGTCTAGGCTTAGTTTATGTATGCAACCATCAAGAAGGCCACTGGGGGGCTTTCGCAATTAAATTTGTCCCCATGACCCCATCACGGACTTCTTCCGGTCTGTGTCACGGATTAAGTGGAATGTGGGGTCACAACACTTTCTAATTTTGATGGGCTTTATCGAAGTTGGTGTAGCCGTATTCGGGTTCAGCTTCGAGAGGGAGCCTGTGAGTCTGGACGTACCTCTTTCCTTTTTTCTTTTTCTTTTCCTTTATTGGTCTAGTTTTTATAGATATTTTAAAGAAAATTTCATCTGAGATTTATTTATCTGCCATCGATATTACACTTGTGATATTTAGATGCATAGAGCTTTTTAATAATATGATCTACTATGTGTCCCATAGTTTTTATCATAACCTCTCCTTTTGAGACATGACATCTGCAAAGATATGGGTCACACCACACGCTTAGAGATTGAGGGTGCGCTTGCGCATTTAAATGATCCATTGTTTGCGATCCAAGTCTGCCACAGAAGTCCGCTGTTAGGACAAAACTCAGAGTGAGGCTTGGTTTAATTTCTCTTTGTACTATATAGGGAGGTGATGCGACACGCCGCCCGTGCCCCTGGAAGACGTAATCTTGTTACGAAACGCCGCGTAGGGCGGAATGGAGCGACGTGATCGCGTCATCCCCCATCGCTGTTGTGTACCAGCAGGACGGGCTGTCTGTGGGCATCCGGCCGGTGCCCCAGACTTCTCTTCAGTCGTTCAACATTCTGATTTTACATGTGAGTGTTTACATATTTTTACTTAATAAAACCTTATGATTTTACACTATTGGAGCTCTCTTTTCCATTTATGGTCAACCACGTTGCCGAGAGTTTGATGCCCTGCCATTGGGCCATTTATCCATCTGACATCGAGGCCCCTAATATCTCATCGTAGCGATACTATCTGGTTCCTTGATGGTGGTCCGGAGCAACCATTTTTAACAGCTTACCCAGACCCTCTGTAGTGGGGGGTCATGGGTCTCTGGTAAGCGGCCAGTATCTTCATTGGTGGTGGTGGATCAAACACTTTATCCATAGTTATCAAGATTTTTTCCACATCCAAATCAACACTTGGGTGACTTATCCGTTTCATTTTATGGACTTTATTATATACTCTGTTATTTGCACTGTTGCACATGGAAAATGCACTTTTGTATGTCCATTTAATGCATATGTTTAGTGATGTGTACTATATATATGTTTCATATACCTTTCACGTGGGTTTTGCAGGTGATTAGGACACGCCCCTAAGCTCTCTCAGGTGAGGATACGCCCCCACTCTCCTGTGGCAAGGGGGGCGCACCCCGTTCTCTGCAGATGGAAATTCCCAGCTCTGGTGCGCGAGGATATACCCCTAGCTCTCGCATGTGATGACACGCCCCTAGCTCATGTGATGACACGCCCCTAGCTCTCGAACGTGAGGATACGCCCTCCATCTCTGTGCAGGTAGGACCTTTCTCTCTCCCCCGCTCATTGTAGCGATGAGATGACTCTTCATTTTCCAAAGTTGAGAGTCCGGGCTCCCGGGAGTGGGCGGGACCCTCATGGGAGGAGTCAGTGGGCGGAGTACACGTCCCCGTATATAAGGAGCGCTCCGCCTCTTTTCTCCTAGAACGATGCATTCCCCGGACAAGATTGCGGAGGAGGAGGAGAGCGGAGAAGTCAGGTTACCAGGAACCGAGCATGGAGCGGGAGGGTCTGCAGAGGAGCGGAGTGAGCTGATCCCGCCTACGGGTTATCGCCGCAGGAGTAGTCTCGGGATAAGTAAGACCCTCACCCCGACCCTCAAGGTGAGTGTCAGCTCCTGGGACCAGTGTGGGGTGTGATCATGTCCTCCCCATGGAGTGTGAGTTCTATGGAGCTTTAGGTATAGCGCCCCTCTGTGGGATCTAATGTTTCAGCAGGACTGTCAGTTACTGTTCCTCTATATGATGTTCTATAGAGTTCTATCTCCCCATCAGGACACATTACAATCTCTTTTAGATCTACCATATATGAGCACCTCTCTAATCCCATCCAATCAGGGGGCTCTGTGTACTACATACTTGTCAGGAGATTGTCCAATCAGATTGTAAGGTGTCGGTGAGCCTTGGGGGTATCATACATATGTCCACCTACCTGATCAATCCGATGGCCCTTCCACTCAGTGGTGTATCACCCACGGGTGCAGGGGTTTCACCAGGAAGGCTCTGACCCACTCTGCACCCGTGGGTGATCTGTCCCTGGTTAACAGTCAGGGGAGGGGGTGGGGGTGATCAGTGCAGCTTTCAATAAAGCAGCTGACAGCCGCTTCTCCTCCTCTCCCTTCTGCGGCTGTCAGCTGCTTTCTTGATTTCCAAATGAAATGCAAAATTTTCCAGTCATTGGTGATTTGGGGAGCCATGTCATCTGCTGGTAGTCCACTGTATTTTATTAAGTCCTTCATTAAGCACTTCATGCTTCCCTCTGCTGACCAGCTCTATGGAGATGCTGATTTCATTTTGCAGCAGGACTTGGCACCTGCCACAATGCTCTATTCCACTGGACTTATCTAATTAGGACACCAATCTAGTGAAAATCGAATGCTGTGATATCTTTCAAGTAGGGATGCACCAAAATTTCGGCGGCTGAAATTTATCGGCCGAAAATGGCCTTTTCGGCAATTTGACGAAAGAGAAAATGGCCGATAATGGGGCGGGGCCTGGGAGGGGCTTTGCCCCCCGCCCCTAGTGCCGCCCATCACGGGGCTGTTCTATAGCGCAGAAGAGAGAGGAGAGCCACCGCCTGGTTGATTAGAGCGCCGGGAACATAACAGCTTTCATTTCAATAGCTGTGTGTTTCCCGCCACGCGCGCCGTCACATACAGCCCCTCCCCCTTGTCCGGGGAACTTTGATAGACAACAGATCACCCGTCCCAGGATTAGCTGTATGTGACGGCGCACGGCTGTATGTGACGGCGCACGGCGGGGAACTCACAGCTATTGACATGAAAGCTGTTATGTTCACGGCACTCTAATCAACCAGGCGGCGGCTCTCCTCTCTCTTCCCCTGCACAGGCTGGCTGCATCTGACGGGCACCGGTGAGGCTGCATTTATCTCCTGTACCATGTCTGCAGTCCCTGGCCATCTCCTGTATCATGCCTGCAGTCCCTGGCCATCTCCTGTACCATGCCTGCAGTCCCTGGCCATCTCCTGTACCATGCCTGCAGTCCCTGGCCATCTCCTGTACCATGCCTGCAGTCTCTGGCCATCTCCTGTACCATGCCTGCAGTCTCTGACCATCTCCTGTACCATGCCTGCAGTCTCTGACCATCTCCTGTACCATGCCTGCAGTCTCTGATCATCTCCTGTACCATGCCTGCAGTCTCTGACCATCTCCTGTACCATGTCCCCAGTCTCTGACCATCTCCTGTTTAAAAATATATTTTTTAAAAATTAAGTTTCGGTAATGCATCGCACTCTATGCAGACAACATGCTCCTCTTTTTACAAGACGCAGGGTGGTCACTAGAGGCAGTGGTCGAGATATTAGATGAATTCGCCACTTTCTCAGGGCTACGGGTGAACTGGGAGAAGTCCAGTGTGATTGCTATTGACCCTGGCGCTCAGGCTCTGGCAACCAAAAGGGTTCCTATTTCCTGGGTGTCAGAGTTCAAGTATCTGGACATACGCATATCACCCGGGGTGGGGGACTTTATGCCTTTAAATTTACTCCCCTTGCTGGCTAAGGTCAAACTGCAGCTAGATACGTGGAATCATCTGCCATTGTCCTTGATCGGAAGGGTTAATCTACTTAAAATGAAGATTCTGCCAGTCTTCTTATACTTCTTGCAGAACTCACCAATATGGATCGCCTGTTCCTTTTTTTTATACAGGTAAAAAGCTTATTTAGCTCCTTCCTATGGTCCACGGCGCACCCTAGAATTAGCCTCCGGACCCTGCAGAAGCCCTGGGGTCAGGGTGGACTGGCGCTACCGGATTTTGGTACATGTTGTACTGTTTGTGTTGTAAAAAATTAATAAACAAAAATTTTTAAAAAATAAATAAATCCGTTTCGGTATCGGTCATTTTCTGTATCGGTTTCGGTTTTCGACCTAGTGTATCTTTCATTTTCGGTATCGGTTTCGGCACCAAAAACACATTTGGTGCACCCCTACTTTCAAGGTCTTTTTCCAGTTGGCCTGTACAGTGGAATCTTGGATTACGGGGGAATGCTTGTAATCCAAGCCATCGCATATTAAAGCGAGTTTCCCCATAGAAGTCAATGGAAACAAAGATAATTTGTTCCACATGAACTTCTATTACATGCAATGCTGCATGTGGCCAGAGGTGGGGGGGGGGGGGGGGTGGTGTATCAGAAATACTCGGACAGCTCGGCTGAACTCGGAAAGCCTCGGAAACTCTCGGTAAAGGAGTATTTCCAAACGGCTCCGAACCGTTCCGAGTGTCTCCGGCGCCCCCACACCTCTGGCCAAATGCGGTACTGCACACCCCATTAGCTTGAATTCTGCTCATTTTGCAAGACTACACTCGCAAACCAAGTCAGAATTAAAAAAAAAAAGTTGCTTGTCTTTCAAAATGCTCGTAAACCGCGTTACTCGTAAACCAAGGTTCCACTGTACTTAATGATGTGATCTACCAATATAGCAATAGGCAATTGTGTAATCGTTCCCTTTTTGTATCGTTAAAGCCCTGGACGATCTGTCCATTAATCGGTCGGTATCTATGTTGGGAATCAATAACATATGTAACATACAAACAGCCCGAATGGGACAAGTATTGCTCGGTGCTCTAGACAAACCCATTTACAGACCATTCCGGCTTCGATATATGGGAATGCATGTGTTCTATGTTTGATGCGGCTATCCCAGATTATTGCAGCCCTGTCCTGTGTGTCAATTATTTTAAGGTGACAACGTTGTCTTTTTCAAGTATATTTTTAACTATTTTATGGTACTTAGACGGTGGTTTTTTAGTAAATTTTGTGTAATTTTAAAGATTTTTTTTTGGCATATGAATACCATGGTTTAGTCCTCCTTTCAACTACTTACCCTTTCCCTGTCTGTTTCCCCACCATCCTATTGATCTTATAGCCAAGTTGTGGAGGTACCCAGTCCTAAAAAGATGAATTAGTTTCTGTTGCCTAAAATTACCAGTAGTTTGAGATCCATCTTTTACACAATTTTATCCCTGTTCTGAGTGGAACCTGCCCTGGTAAACTGCTGTATGGTATTGGCCACCGTGCTGCAGCTCAGTTTCAGGGTCTTGGCAATCTTCTTATTGCCTAGACCATCTTTATGTAGAGCAACAATTCTTCTTCTCTTTTTTTGTTTTTTTTTGTTTTTTGTTTTTTTTTTTTTACCCCAGATCCTCAGAGTTCTTTGCCATGAGGTGCCATGTTGAACTTCCAGTGACCAGTGTGAGAGATTGAGAGCGATAACACCGAATTTAAAGTGGGGGTTCACCCACACCGGCAAAAAAAAAAAATATTAAAAGCCAGCAGCTACAAATACTGCAGCTGCTGACTTTTAATACATTGCCACTTACCTGTCCCGGGGTCCAGCGATGTCGGCAGGGGACGCCGAGAAGCCGCTCGGTTCTCGGCAGCTGCCGCCGCCATCCTAGGTGAGGGAATCAGGAAGTGAAGCGTTGCGGCTTCACTTCCCGGTTCCCTACTGCGCATGCGCGAGTCGCGCTGCGCGTCCCTAGTGGTCCCCGCTCTCTGCTGGGAGCTGTGTGTTCCCAGCAGACAGCGCGGTCGGGACAGGAAGAAGCATAGACTCCCATGGGAGTCTATGCCGGAAGTAGGTGCAAATACCTGTCTTTGACAGGTATCTGCACCCCCCTCCCCCCTGAAAGGTGCCAAATGTGACACCGGAGGGGGGGAGGGTTCCGAAAAGCGGAAGTTCCATTTTTGTGTGGAACTCCGCTTTAACACACCTGCTCCCCATTCACACCTGAGACCTTGTAACACTAACGAGTCACATGACACCAGGGAGGGAAAATGGCTATTTTGGCCCAATTTGGACATTTTCACTTAGGGGTGTACTCACTTTTGTTGCCAGAGGTTTAGACATTAATGGCTGTGTGTTGAGTTATTTTGAGGGGACAGCAAATTTACACTGTTATGAAAGCTGTACACTCACTACTTTACATTGTAGCAATGTGTCATTTCTTCAGTGTTGTCACATGAAAAGATAATAAAATATTTACAAAAGTGTGTGTGTGTGTGTGGTGTGTTGTTGTTTGTTTGTTTGTTTGTTTGTTTGTTTGTTTGTTTGTTTTTTTTTTTTTTGTTTTTTTTCTTCCCCCAGCTCAGTGGTCTCCTCCCTCTCCTCCCCCTCCTCGGGTGCCGTCTGCTAGTTACTCCGCTCTGGACCCTGCTCATCTAAAGTAATTGCTGGTTGGTTTCAAAGTGCATCCTGGGATATCTCATACCTGCAATACCTCCAAAGCAAAAATAACTCTGAATAAAAAAACCTCCCAAAAGCCACAGGTACTTTTAGCGAATGTTCTCATGGATTAGTGACATGGGATTTGTATGGAGTTCAGAGCACTTTAACCGCCGTATGGCCGATTGGTGGGGGGTGGCTCTCTTTCTGGGGTGGCATCATATGAGGTTGTCCCACTCTTGCCGCGACACAGCTCATCACCGATCTCGATATAGAGCCGATTACGAGGCTCTTTACCCATGTGATTAGCTGTGATTGATCACGTGTGAACAAGGAAATACCGGTACTTCCTATCCCCACACTGACAGCGTGTGAGGAAAGGAGAGCCAATCGGTGGCATTTCCTCACAGGGGAGATCTGCACTGATATCGGTGCCTCCTCATCCGTGCAGCCTCACCAGCGCACATCAATCAAGGCAAAAATGTACTTAATCACCACTGTTTTTTTTTTTTTTTGCAAAAAAATTGTAAATAAGTACCACCAAAAGAAAGCTCTATTTGTCTAAAAAAAAAAAAAAAAAAAAAAAATGATAAAAATGTCATATGGGTACAGTGTTGCATGACCGTGCAATTATTCAAGGTGTGACAGCGCTGAAAATTGGCTTGGCCAGGAAGGGGGTGAAAGTGCCCGGTAGTGTTTGGGGGTGTGGTGTTTGTTTGTGGTTTTTTTTTTTTTTTTTGTGTCCAATGCCATAGTTTGAAACAAGTGTAAACCAACCCTAAGGCTCCATTCATACTTGGTGTTTCCAGAATGCACAACGAAGCGCACAGAAAATGTGTGCTTCACCGCATGTTGCAGATATCATATCATGTTTGTGGTGCCATTAAGCTGTTAATGGCACTCCCAAGTGCAGGTAGCAGGCGCACATTTGTCTCCCAGCAAAAAACGCCAAAAAGTTTTGAGGCATTTTTGGGGTGTAGGGCGGCCCTTTTCAAGTGAATAGGCTGCCCTATGCACAACGAATCTGTTTTCATTGGTACACCACGGTTTAAACCTTATTAGAACATGCACATCACCATGTTATTTCAAAGTGTGCTATCCTGTTCAGAAGTGAACAGGGGCGGACTTACCATTCGGGCACTGCCCGAGGGCCCCATGCCACTAAGGGGCCCCATCAGGGTTGCCAGCCTCAATAAAACCCAGGGACAGTATGTAAAAATCTGTGTTTTTGTTTTTGTTTTTTTAAATCCCAATTTTATAGCTGCCCCGCCTTTCCAGTACCTTTTCAGTGTGTGTGTGTGTGTGTGTGCGTGTGTGTGTATACTATGGGGCCCCATAATCTCCTATTGCCCAGGGGCCCCATAATCTCCTATTGCCCGGGGGCCCCATAATCTCCTATTGCCCGGGGGCCCCATAATCTCCTATTGCCCGGGGGCCCCATAATCTCCTATTGCCCGGGGGCCCCATAATCTCCTATTGCCCGGGGGCCCCATAATCTCCTATTGCCCGGGGGCCCCATAATCTCCTATTGCCCGGGGGCCCCATGAGTTGTCAGTCTGCCCCTGGATGTGAATGCACCCTTGAGTTTTGGGAGCTCTGAGGGGGGGCTGGGTGCACTGTGGGGTGGTTAGGGGATCTGGGGGGGGGGCATATTTGGGGTGAATGCGACAGATATTTCACCCTCTTCTCAACTTACTTTAGACCTACTATCAGTATGTGTGCCCTGGGAAACCTCTTCTCCCTCTTCTTGGTCATATAATGGGTCTCATGAGCCCAGAGAGCAGTATGATTCTTCAAGAAGTTGTTTTCTATGTGTCCTGTTCACACTGCAGTGAGCTGCTACAAAAGACATGCTGCATTTTATCGCAGTGCACAGGACAGGATTTCATGTCACCATCCTGCTGTACAGTGACACAAATGTAGTGTCTCTTTGAATCAACTTTAATTGAAGTGCACAAAAAGGCACTGTGGTGCACTGAAACGCTTATCACACTGCCCCCTACTGCTGGCTCACTGCAGCTGGATTGGACAACTGCAGCATGCTAAACTGCTGCAGTTTAGTGTGAAGCAGCTGTCTGGGGTGGTGTGAATGGGCCCTAAGGAAGGGTTACAACCCAAGTCAGGGTATGTGGGGTGTTTTTGTTTTTTGTTTTTGTTTTTTGGGTAGGGGGGGTGCTATCTGTGTCCCATTGGGGAAATTTACCTCCACTTTCTGTCATCTAGTCACAACAGGAAGTGAGGTAATCCCCTCCAAGGTTGTCATCAGAACTTGTCCATTGTAAGATATATTTATTTTTTTCCCCTTTTATTCCTGTTCTGGTCAAAACCCAAAATTTGGGGTTTTCTTGTACTTTGGATGACAACAGGTAACATGGCAAATAGAGAGTGAATCTGCCTAACGGGGACACGGGCCGCAATAAAAATCTGACAGTTTGAATTAATCTCTGCTCTATCCAAAACTGGAAAAAAAGACTGCCATTTTAGGTTTTTGTAGGGTGGTGGGGGATGAGGAGGAGGTTTTCATGAGCAGTGGCAGTTTGCAGGTAGTTGAATGCAATGAGGAACTGTAAAATGTCGTGTGCTGTCAGGATATTTTGAAATGTGTTTTTTGTACCAGTACTAATGTCCCTCGCTGTAAACTTGTAGAACCGGATTAGTTTCTATTCATGCGACATGAGCCTTACAAATAAAATTCTTATTTTGTAGGATTGGCCTGGGAGGGGAGAAGCAGGGGCCCCAGACACCACCCCAGAAGGGGCCCCGGGTCTAGATGATCACCGAACAACTCTGAGCAATGATCTCAATCGCATTAGGAGCCGCACAACGTCCCTTAAGGTGAGTGTCAGCTCCAGGGGCCAGTCTGGGATATTGTGTCATAATGCCATCCCCAGTATATGGAATGTGATCTGTCAGATGCCCATGGAGGTATGAAGTTTTCTACTGCTTCAGGTAAAGCTGACTGGATCGAAATTTGCCTTCAGCAGGAACCAGATGAACTTTGATCCATATGTGACCTGTTTGACAGAAGTCAATCTAATGATTGATGTCTCTCAACTGAGACTATTGGAAAATGTTTCTTGATCAGCAGCTGCAGCTACTGATCAGTGTGTTCTGATAGTGGATTAGTCTGCTGTCAGAATACAATGTCCAGGCCCAGATAGGGGCATACATTTTTATATTTATAGTGTGTGTGTATACAGTGGATATAAAAAGTCTACACACCCATATTAAAATGTCAGGTTTCTGTAATGTAAAAAATACTTTCAGAACTTCTTCCACCTTTACTGTGGCCTATAAACTGTACAACTCAGTTGAACAAACTGAAATCTTTTAGGTGGAGGGAAGTAAAAAACTAAAATTTGGTTGCATAAGTGTGCACACCCTTAAACTAATACTTTGTTGAAGCACCTTTTGATTTTACAGCACTCAGTCTTTTTGGGTATGAGTCTATCAGCATGGCACATCTCGACTTGGCAATATTTGCCCACTCTTCTTTGCAAAAACACTTCAAATCTGTCAGATTGTGAGGGCATCTCCTGTGCACAGCCCTCTTCAGGTCACCTCACAGATTTTCAATGGGATTCAGGTCTCGGCCCTGGCTGGGCCATTCCAAAACTTTAATGTTCTTCTGGTGAAGCCATTACTTTGTTGATTTGGATGTATGCTTTGGGTCGTCTTGCTGAAAGATGAAGTTCCTCTTCATGTTCAGCTTTCTATCAGAAGCCAGAAGGGTTTGTGCCAATAGTGACCGGTAATTGGAACTGTTCATAATTCCCTCTACCTTGACTGAGTCCCCTGTTCCAGCTGAAGAAAAGCTCCAAAGCATGATGCTGCCATCACCATGCTTCACGGTAGGTATGGTGTTCTTTTGGTGATGTGCAATGTTGTTTTTGTGCCAAGCATCTCTTTTGGAATTATGGCCAAAAAGTTCAACCTTGGTTTCATCAGACCAGAACACATTTTCCCACGTGCTTTTGGGAGACTTCACATGTGTGCCGGGCTTGGATGGTTTTTCTTCATCTTGCCACTCTATCCCACAGCCCAGACATATGAAGAATACGGGAGATTGCTGTCGCATGTACCTGGCAGCCTCCCTTACCAGTTTTCTTCTCGTCTCTTCAGTTTTGGAAGTACGTCCAGTTCTTGGTAATGTCACTGTTGTGCCATAATTACTTCCTTCAGTAAACTGAGTTTTCTGATCTGAAGAATTTGCTACTTGTTTCACCATCTCCATTCATTATGACAGCTGACCCTTCCATTCGGAATCAGTGTGGAGATGGTGAAACAAGTAGCTGCTTCTTCAGATCAGTAAAGGTGGAGTCAGGAAGATTGTGTCAGTTGTGGAATTGTCAGGAAGATTGATATGCAAGAGGATCCTCCTGAAGTCCTAAAAGACCCTGGTTGGTATAGAGCCACAAGAGCTATTGACCTCTTATGGTGAGATGTCCATGTGAGCTGCGAAACACATTTTTCAGCCTCTGGTGGTGGTGTTGAAGCACGGCTTCACATTTCAAAGTGGTGGATGGCGGCGATACTCACCAGGACTAATTATTACATCATTTGTGGACACATTACAACCTGACTGTACAATCAGTTTTGGATTGATAACAAAGTTAAGACACCCAGAAGCTACCTCCTAATCAGTTTATTAACATATAGCATAATAAAAAATGTAATAATCTCACAAGTTCCGAGTCCTCCGCCCCACAGTATGGCAACCAAACCACCTACAACCCAGAACCCAACGCACAAAAAAAAAAACTCTATCTCTCTATCTTTCGAGCTGGGGCATGGACTAACCTTAGATAGGTCCCACTACTCCTCTGACAATGAGCACCTGCGGCCCAATAGGGACAAGATGGGATGCCTCGGAATTGTGGTCTAGACAGCACTCCACCTTTAAAACCACAGAGGGTGAATGGAGTGGATGTAAGTAGACCAAGTGATCCCAACTCATCCAGCACCATTGACTGAGTTTACCATAAATGCAAATATTGAATATACAGCCTCATGCTACATAACTAAGCTCTATTTCATGCTGAATAAACAAAATTATTAATGTATCTTAAATCTAACGCCATCTTTAGATTTTGATTAAAAATGTATTTATTTATTTATTTTCACAAAATTGTCATATATTAGCAGGTTATTTCTCACACACAGCATGTGCATACCACAAATTACACTCCAAAACACATTCTACTACTCCTGAGTGTGGCAATACCACATGTGTGAGACTTTTTACACAGCATGACCACATATAGAGGCCCAACATGCAGGGAGAACCATCAGACATTCTAGGAGAATAAATTACATATAGAATTTCTTGACTACCTCGTGCCGTTTTGAAGGCCCTGGAGCACCAGGACAATGGAAACGTTCCAAAAATGACCCCATTTGGGAAAGAAAACACCCCAACGTATAATCTGAGGCATAATGAGTGTTTTGAGCATGTCATTATTTTTTTTATTTTTTTTTTTCTACAAGTTTTTAGAAAATGTGGAAAGAAAATAAACTTTTTTTTTTTTTTTTTTTTCTATTGTCCATTTATACAATATTTCTAACACATAGCATGTACATATCAAAAATTCACCCCAAAATACATTCTCCTACTCCTGAGTACGGTGATACCACATGTGGGAGACTTTTGCACAGCCTGGCCATATACAGAGGCCCAACATGCAGGGAGCACCGTCAGGTGTTCTAGGGGCATAAATTTCAAATCTAATTTGACTACCTATTACACTTTTGTGAGGCACTGTGGTGGCATGGATGAGCTGTGGATGGGGATGGCTGAGCATGGATGAGTGCTGCAATGGGCACAGCAGTACTGTGGGCACTACAGATCCAGCCCACAGCGCTGCTGCACCCGGTCTCTTCCCTCTCTGCTCACCCTGTACAGAGGGGAGAGAGGAACCGGACATGATGCCAGTTTGTTTACAAGTGATCGTTCTGTCATTTGATGGAGAGATCACATGGTAAATGGCCGCTGTGAGCTGTGAATGCTAAAATGAAACACTATAAAGTGGCATCTGACATATGCTAAATATGTGGCACATGGTATTTCTGGTATTCGGCACTTTTTATGTGGACTCTCGACCGTATTTCTGGTCTGGCCTGTGCTAGATAGCTGGCTCCATGCAGTGTAGGTACCGTCACAAGCAATGCCAATATGACCAGTGCCAAGATACTCACAGAACTATGTGAGTAACGCCAGCATCCATGTCGACAAGTGTTGGCATTCAAACTGCTTCTCCTGTCATGTGCAAGACGTGGCTGCTGTTATGAAGGAGCTTCCTGTCTTTGGGAGATCACTGTGGTTGACTCCGGCTACCATCTTGTGTATGTTGTCCTAGTGAGTTGGCCATGCATTGCTATGGGGGTCATTGATTGCTGCCATTAGTAGTGTAAAAAAATTGCAGTGTACAAATCCCATAGTTTGTCAACGCTATAACGTTCGAGTAAACCAATCAATATACACTTTTATTGGGATTTTAGTTGTTGGGGTGGGGCACACAGAGTGTGTGTGTGTGTGTGTTTGTTTTTGCGCTGCCATTCTTTTTGTTTACATTCCGCTGTTTAGTCTTTAATCCTAACCCTAGCCCTTAACCACTTGACCTCCCTGGAAGATTTATCTCCCCTAATACAGTGATCAGTCCTAAAAATATGCACTAATGCACTCACAGTACTAATGACACTGGCAGGGAAGGGGTTAACATCAGGGGTGATCAAAGGGTTACATGTGTTCCTAGCCAGTGTTTTTGTACAGCGGGGGAGGTGCTTTTACTAGGGGAAGACCTGGATCCTAGTCCTGCTTTGCAGAAACACCAGATCCGTGCCTTCCCCTGCTGACAGAATGGCAATTTGCCTTGTTTACATAGGCAGGTCGCTGTTCTGCCTGTGTACCGATCGGCAGGGTGGCGGCGGACATCGAGCCCACGGTACCTGCAGATAAGCTTCCGGGCTGCGTGGATGGATTTTTTTTGTTGGGTGCCCCAGACCCGAGTATCGGATCACTTACTAGGTACATGATCCGACACGGCAGTGCCACCATGCCACCATATATGTAAGTTATATGGTCAGCAAGTGGTTAAGGACCAAAGCTGGGTATACATTGTGCAATTTGATTGCATCATCCTTAAAAGCTAACTAGGGCTGAAACAACTAATCGATTAGTTGTTGATTCATCGATTACTATTTTCATAATCGATTAATCGGCCAGTAACATAATGGGGTTATAAAAAAACTAAAATGAGCCCTTTATAGTACAAAAAGAGCAAATAATCGCTACTACAAATATAACTTTCACAGTTCTACACTAAAAAAAATTAACCCCGTACAGTAGTGATTATCTGTTTTTTTTTTTTTTTTTGTACTATAAAGGGCTAATTTTCGTTTTTTTTCACCCCATTAGGTTACTAAATGTCTTAGACCTGGTTCACACCTATGTGTTTTTTGGTGCTTTTTGCAGAAACGCACTACAGTTCATTCACATGGTTTCCAATGGGACACGTTCACGCAAAACGGTGCTCTTTTGGTTCAATATACTTCAATAGAGAAGCTGCAGAAAAGCATGTAATGCGTTTTTGCAGCAATATGTGTTTTTTAATCTGCCCAACAACAAATTGGCCAAAAAAATTGCAAAAACGCAAATCGCAGCAAAATCATGTGCACAAAAATCAAAACGCACAGCAAAGAGCACTGCAGAAACAGATGAAAAGCAAACTGCATAGGTGTGTACCGAGCCTTATGCTGGCCACACAGATCAATTTTCAGACAAGAATATTCAGACGAAAAATCTTTGTACATTCACTAAATGAAAGAACGAACGTTCTTAAAATGACATTTTTTTTTTGAAGGAAGACATTGTTTTTAATAAAGAAATGTGATCACTGAGTCTGATATTTACCAGATTCCCCCTTTAATAGTATATATACTCTAATAGTACATACAGTATATCTTCTCTAATAGTTTATACAGTATATCTCCTCTAATAGTTTATACAGTATATCTCTTCTGTCTGTTATTCTCAGAGTGGATTCGATATTTTGCTCCCTAACCATATAGTTGGTTATTTATATTTACCACTGCATAGATATATTTAAGAATAAATTACCTTTTTTTTAAAAACTGTACACATTAACTAAATTATACACCACACTTTTTTTTAAGGTTATTAACCAAATAATCGACTTAATTGAAACAATAATCGACAAACTAATCGATTATGAAAATAATTGTTAGTTGCAGCCCCAAAGCTAACTAGACTATGCAGTGCCTGGATTTATATTCCATTTTAAGAAAAGATCGGGGAAAATCCAAAAATTTTCGGTGGGGGAGAGGAAGGTATTTATGAACAGTGGCAGTCTGTAGAATGTGGTATACGTTGCAGAACTGTAAGAATATTGTGAAATATAGTTTTTATACCAGCACTGATGTCCCTCACCATATCCTCACTGTCAGCAATTGCTGTAAAGAGGACATGTCCACCGAAATGTGTCAGCAGTAGTTTGACTGCTGTCAGGACCTTGTGAGTTCTGTCTTGTGGAATACTGTTGTTTCTTGGGCTTTGTACAACACTGGTATACCTTGGCTCTTGTAAGTATGTACTCACCCATTTGGGGTGTTTGTTGTTTTTTATTTTCTTTCCTAATAATAGTGTTGCCAGTAATGCACTAGGCCCGTAGACCCTTCTGTTTTGTTTGTGACTGATGTCCCTCATTGTAACTTTGTGTAACTGGTTTACATGGCTAATAAAATGCTTGTCTTTATAGGATCGGTTTCCTGGCTCTGAGTGGTGGAAGAAGCTCTGCAAAAAATATGTGATTTGGGGACTTCTGGTATTAGTGGTCATTACAGTGGTCCTGTGCGTACGAATGGGCAATGTATCAGGTAAGACCTCTATCCCTTTAATATATTGTGCACACACAGGTTGTCCACTTTGTTTCTCTGGTTAGCCAGTCACACAGGCAAACTTTTCCCTTTGTTTTTTAAAGTGGTTGTAAACCTCAAACATAAAATGAACAAAGCACATACTTCTATAGTGTGTACTAGCCTCAATCCAAAGCGTGGAGTCTGGTTCATCTGATCTATCCTGCTATCCACATTAGTAATTAATAGAACTTGCCCGCTCCCCCTCCAACACACAGCAGGTGATTCAGCCTCAACTGTGCATGTTTCCCAACCAGCATTCCATGTTTCCCAACCAGACTGTGTAGAAGGCTTTCTGTGCCAGTTTATGCTCTTTATCATGTGTGGGTTTGATCTCAATGGTCACTATACTGCTCTACCTGAGCATTATATGAAAGAACACATCCCTTTAGATGTGCATCCCTGCTGGCCATTGGGTGCTGCAGATTTTAGCTTCTTTTAGAATCTTTTTGCTTCTTTATTATGCTCTATACACACAAACAATCAATTATAAACCATAATTCATGTTAGCATGTCATTGCTGTTAGCCTTTGTGTCAAATGAGGCTTTCACCCTAAAATGTATTGGCCACCACTTGAGGTGGTAGGTGGTTTGGGCAGCCACCAGTGAAGGCAGACCACAAGGAGTTGTATAGTAATGTGGTGATGCAGATTTACAGGCTGGAAGAAGGAACTGAAAGGGTTCAGCGGGGCAAAGGGAAGTGCAGACATAGCAGCAGCTGATCTGTCTACATATTACATATGCTCCAATCTTATTATGCCCCCTGTGCTTTTCTCTAGTGTGCAAATGTCCATCCTGCCCCAACAAGTGGACAAAATATGATGACCTCTGTTATTTTGTGTCAAAAAATTCCACTATTTGGTCGGAGAGCCACCAGTACTGTGAGAAGGAAGGGGGGTCCCTGCTGATCCTGAATGATACAGTGCAGGTAAGTGAACATCCAATGCGACAGGTGAACGCCAGCTGGACACAATGCAGCCAATATCTGTATATGGGCATGTCTATTCCATTACAAGTACATTGGAATAAACCCTTCAAGGGTTTTTGCCAACCTTCCTGCCTTGTACAGCTCTGGCCAAAAGTTTTGAGAATGTGAAAACTTAGATTTGTGTCAGTCTGCTGCTTCAGTGGTTTTAGATCCATCCTTTTTTTTTTTTTTTTTTTTTTTTTTTTGTCAGATGTTACTATGGTATAATTACAAGCATTTCATAAGTGTCAAAAGCTTTTATTCACAATTACATTATGTTTATGCATAGAGTCAATATTTGCAACAGTGACCTTTTTCTTTTTCAAGACCTCTGCAATTCACCCTGGCGTGCTGTCGATCAACTTCTGGGCCATGACTGATGGCAGCCTATTCTTCCATAATCAATACTTGGAGTTTGTCAGAATTTTATTTATTTATTTTTTCACCTGCCTCTTGAAAATTGACCACGTTCTCAATGGGATTAGGGTCTGGGGTGTTTCCTGGTCATGGACCCAAAGTTTTGATATTTTGTTCCTCAAGCCACTTGGTTATCACTTTTGTATTATGGCAAGGTGCTCCATCACGCTGGAAAAGTCATTGTTCATCACCAAACTGTTCTTGGATGGTTGGAAGAAATTGCTCTCAGAGGATGTTTTTGTACCCTTCCTTATTCATGGCTGTGTTCTTAGGCAAAATTGTGAGTGAGCCCACTCCTTTGGCTGAGAAGCAACCCCACAGATGAATGGGATGCTTTACTGTTGTCATGACACAGGACTGATGGTAGCGCTTAGGCTGCTTTCACACTGGAGGCGCTTTACAGGTGATATAGCGCTAAAAATAGCGCCTGTAAAGCGCATCTCCTCTCACTCCAGTGTGAAAGCCTGAGGGCTTTCACAGGAGAAGTGCGCTGAGAGGACGCTAAAAAAAAGTCCTGCAAGCCGCATCTTTGAGGCGCTGTAGGAGCGGTGTATACACTGCTCTTAAAGCGCCCCTGCCCATTGAAATCAATGGGCAGCGCTGCCAAAGTGCTGGCAAAGCGCTGCTGCAGCAGCGCTTTTAACCCTTTTTTGGCCATTCGCGGGGGTTAAAAGCGCCCCGCTAGCGGCTGAGAAGCGCTGCAAAAAAGACAGTAAAGCGCTGCTAAAAAATAGCGGCGCTTTACTGCCAACGCCCCAGTGTGAAAGTAGCCTAACCTTCTCCGGACAAGGTTTTTCCCAGAGGCCCCAATCAAGAGGAAAGGGGATTTATCAGAGAAAATGACTTTACCCCAGTCCTCAGCAGTCCAATCCCTGTACCTTTTGCAGAATATCAGTCTGTCCCTGATGTTTTTCCTGAAGAGAAGTGGCTTCTTTGCTGCTCTTCTTGACACCAGGCCATCCTCAAAGTCTTCTCCTCACTGTGCGTGCCGATGTACTCACACTTGCCTGCTGCAATTTATGAGCATGCTCTGCACTGGTGGTGCCCCAACCCCGCAGTGTAATCAACTGTAGGAGGCGGTCCTGGCACTTGCTGGATTTTCTTGGGCGCCCTGAAGCTTTCTTCACAAATGCAGTGAAATTTTTTTTTTTTTTTTTTTTGTGGGATTAAACAGGAACTGCAGTCTGCTCACATAATTTTGTAATAAAAATATCTTTGCCATTCTGAAGTATCCTGTCTGTCTGTCTGTCCCAAATATGCTGCAGAAATCTCCCTCCACTAAGTCTGGCTGCAGCCATTTTAACTGTGGGCAGCTTAAGCTGCTGCCTGTTCACTTCCTGGATTTTACAGACAGAGGCACACCTGCAGCTCTCATTGGTCCTCTTATGACTTATCCCCCTCCCTTCCTGGCAAACTCTCACAAGAGTGAGAGCTGTGCATGATGTCATAAGCCTAGGCTTTTTACCAGACAAGAATAAAGTGGGCTGTATAAGGTATTTACTGGCGGAAAAAAATGTTTTACTATCCAAAGTTAAAACCACAAGGGCAGAAGATTTAATAGATGGAAAGATGAAAAAAATGACTGAAGGCCCACTTTAAATTCATTTTGATGGCGAAGAAGACATTGCAATGCATCTGATCACTCTTCATAACCTTCTGGAGTACCGTATATGTAAATTGGCATCATAAAAATTTGAGGCAGCAGACTTTGTAAAAATTTTATATTTGTCATTCTCAACTTTTGTTCACAGTTGTACTATAGCAAAGGTGGGAAATCTCAACACACCAGCTTTGGTGAATTACAAATCCCATCATGCCCCTGTCTCTAGGAGTCATGCCTGTGGCTATCAGTTGGAAATGCCTCATGAGACTTCTGCAACAGCTAGTGCACAGAGGATGCCTATCCCTGTACTGTAGTGTCATAAATGGTCAGTTGCATAGGTTGACAAATATCCATGGACAACAAAATAAAAATAAAAAAATACCTTGCACACTCAGAACCTACAAACCTCTTAAATAACTACTTCCAGTCCGGGCCTTTTCTGGCACTTTAAATGTAACAATCAGTATTTTTTGCTGGAAAATGTGTGTGTGTCCCCCCCCCCCCCGTTTTATTTTTTTTAATTTATTTTATTTATTTTGATGCAAAAAAAACCACAGTACATAACTTAGATTTTACAAATAAAAAATGAAGTTACGCTGAGTTAACTGGATACCAAACATGTCGTGCTTTAAAATGTGTGCATGCCTGTGCAACAGCGATAAACAACGTCCATTTTACTATCCATAGGTGATGTTTTAAAAGCCTTTACAGATTACCACTTTAGATTTACAAAGGTCTAGTGCAAGCTAGAATTACTGCTCGTGAGTTGACCTTCCTGGTGATACCTCACGTGTGGGACGATCGCTGTTTGTTTGCATGCAGGCTGACGCCCGCATTCGCCTTTGCATGGGGGGACGGGAGCACTTTTTTTTTTTTTTTTTTGATTGCATTGCGGTCACAAGGAATGTAAACATTCATCTGAGAGAGCCTCTTTATGGGTAGATCTAGGGTCTCTAAGTGCTCATGAGCACTGCAGCTCAAAAAAAATCCCATGAATATTCCTGGGATGTATGACATTTTGGCTTAGGCCAGGAAGCAGTGCAAAGCAATGTCGCCGGCTCCAGCACATACCGATTGTCAGAATGAGTAACAGGAGAGAGCTTTGTGCTTGTAAACCGTTTTCTACTGACAGTGGCGATTGTGCCAACTGTTTCCCTGCAAAGCAGGAAGTAAAAACCAGCACACAATAAAAACACTTTATACACTGGTAGGCACACAGTTAATAATTTTGATTGCCCCTAGATGTTAACCCCTTCCGAGCCAGTGTCATTAGTACAGTGTATATAATTAGCACTCATCACTGTATTAGCATTGCTGGAGATATCAGTGGCAGTTAGCCAGTTCCCACAGTGTCAGATTGCCTGGCGTACTATCAGTGGGTAAAAAAAATATATAAATTTAGCGGGGCATGGCCTGCTATGGAGCCAGATTGCAGCATAAACCCGGCGCTCCAGTCACCTCGAGGGAATAGCGGCACAAAACTGCAATAAGGAATTAATCTTCTCCCGTTCCTGCTGGCAATCCAACCTGGGCACACCAAGGGACCATGACCCACAAGAGAAAAGGAGCCTCCAAGCCGCAACGGCTGACGGACTTCTTCACCCACCCGCAGCATGGAGGTAGGCAAAATGGCGCCGGATCCCCATGCACCCTGGCCACTAAGCACCAGGATAAAACACATAACGCATCGCCCTAGCATAGTAACTCCCCTGAAAGCCATCAGTCCTACCCTCCCTCCCCACCAACAGGGAGCCCGGCCAAGGCTAAATTTAGGCTGGATGGAGCTGGATGCAGCCCTGCAATGAGCCCTGTCACTGACTCAGGGGATGACACGAGGGAACTCCCTGAATCAATCACCTCATTCCCCACTATGAATGAACCTGTAATGGACACAGTCCTCAAAGATATGCTTGTATCGCTGAGAAGCACACTGCAAGCAAACATGATGAACTGTATGCATAGATTCTGCGGGGAATTAAAAACAGTAGAATCCAGAGTGGAACATGTAGAAGGCAAAATGGAGGAATTTGCATCCACCATAAATGAACTGGTGGACAAATGAGGAACAAGGAAAATCAACTTGGATAAAAAAACAAATTAGCGGATATTGAATATGGGTCCAGAAGGAACAACTTAAAAATAAGGGGGATCCCTGAATCTGTCCAGCAGTCAGAACTACGGTCCTATGCGACCACTCTGTTCACATCCCTCTTACCTGACCTTTCTGAAATGGAAGTTACCATTGACAGAATACACCGCCTGCCAAAACCATTCTACCTACCTGAAAAAGTTCCTAGAGACGTGATTCTACGTCTCCATTTCTATCGTGTTAAGGAACAACTAATGCTGGTGATGCACAAACAAGAGCAAATCCCATCCCAATACCAGAATCTGCAATTTTTTATGTGGATCTATCCCAATATACTCTGCAAAAGAGGAAATATCTAAACACGATCACCAAAGTCCTCAGAAACCATAACATACCTTTTTTATAGATGTGGATATCCCATCAAAATTTCCATCACAAAAAAAGACCAAACCTACGTTGTGGAATCTCTGGGGAAAAAAGGCATCTCTCTACTAACAGATTGGAAAATCCTTCCTGATCCCAGTAATAACAACGCCAACACCTACAGGAATATGCCCCATCCTGAATGGAAACCAGTCACACATAGAAATGCCAAATCACACATATAACTGCAACTACTAAACAGGAGTCAACATGTGTCCCTTACGAGGTGACCCAGAACAGCCGTTAGGTTTGAACTCACCTCTCAACTCGAGCAGCGATAGCTGCACATGAGTATAACCCACTGATCCCACTTACAGGGTAGTATCCCTATGGGACTTGTTATGTTTACCAACTTGTTGAAAGGTTACCTAATGTTTGCTGTTTTTATGTTTTTGGACTTTTTAAAATTTTCTTATTTATTTGTTTTTTTTCTACTGCGGTAATTACATAGTAGTTTGTCAAACTTCACACACCTTCTCTGAAAAACTCTACAACACACTAAACCCTGGAAGAACCTTGCTCCAGTGCAGAGAATCCCGTCACATGCAGGCTCAAATCCGTAAAAAGTAAGTACGACCTACAGTCGTCTCTGCTATTTCCGAAGTGGCCACAGGAGGGCACCCTCGATATAACTTTGTATATACTACTACTACTACCACTACCACACCTAAAATCCTCACCACAATGGGTATCACTTTTCTGTCTATGAACACCAAGGGACTTAATCGCCCCGTGAAAAGGAAATCCATGTGGAAGGAGGCTCATTCCAACAAATGCGATATCCTGTGTGCCCAGGAAACACATTTCTGCAACATGTCTCCTCCATCCTGCACACATGGGAATTTTCCTTATATTTTTACTGCTAACACTGACCCTAAAACAAAAAAAGTACTTACTGCGATACGAAACACAGTGGCATTTGTCCTGCGCAAAGAAATTAAGGATCCACAGGGCCGTTTCCTGATCCTAGTATGCGATATTAACTTGGTTACATACACAATTGTGAATGTATATGCCCCTAGTGTACACCAAATCCGCTTCTTTCACAAACTTCTGAGGAAAATAACCGCTCACAGACAAGGCCTTTTTTTGCTCTATAGGGACTTTAATACCACACCAGACCCAACCATCGACACTACACCAAGAACTGGACGCACATCTCCATCCCTACAAGCAGCCCTTCATAAACAGGGTCTTTATGATGTATGGCGATGCTTTCACTCAGGAGAAAAAGACTACTTTTTTCTCTGCTCCTCATCATGTATACACCAGAATTGACCTGTTTCTAGTTGATCAACAGACTCTATCTAGAGCTGTTCCTTCCTCCTATCAACATTACATGGTCTAACCATGCTTCTATAATGCTATCCATAGCTGACACTTCAACTGCCAACTCAATACCCTTGTGGTGGGCCAACCCATATCTTATGCAACAACCAGAACCCAAACAAGCTATTGAAGATCACATAAGAGTTCTTCTCCATTAACAAATGCTCTGTACAAGACCAATTTGTTTTGTGGAATGCTCATAAAGCATATATAAGGGGTATTTTCATAAGACTAGGGGCCAGGCCGAAGAGACAGCGGCAAGTACGTTTGCATGAACTTACAGATGACATTTTAATTGGAACCCAAAAATAAACCACAATCATCTCCTTCACAATCCAACAGATTAATGCAACTATAAAATATGATCTTAGACCCCTCCTACTGGAGGCGTTTGAGAAAACCGCCAAAAAAACTGAATGACCCGTTATGCCCATGGAAATAGAGCGGGAAAACTGTTGGCGCATAAACTTAGGGTCATAGGTTTAAACTAAAATACCCTATATCCTACACCCCCCAGAATAATCATCCACAAGACATAGCGGATGCCTTTAGCTACTACTATGGCACCCTCTATAACCTAAAAAATGACGTAGAAACTTGTCAACCCAACTCTGAATTGATTAATAGCTTCTTGCAGCAAATATCCTTACCAACATTGTCCCCAGAACAACTAGGGGCGTTGAACTTGCCATTTAAAGTACCCGAAATCCACAGAGCAGTTTCTTCCTGCAAATAAATCTCTAGGCCCAGATGGCTTCATAGGGGAATATTACCAGACATACAAATTTCTATTTAACTCCATACCTAGAAAAACCATTCAGTGCTGCTGCAGCCTCTTCTTCTTCCTTTCCCCTCGAAATGCTTAATGCTCTAATAGTGACTCTACCCAAGCCAGGGAAGTGAATTTCAGACCCATCTCACTTCTAAATTCTGACTTAAAATTATACACCAAACTTATAGCTAATCGCCTAATAGACCTATTACCCCTCCTTATACATCCAGACCAATCAGGATTCATCAAAGGCTGTCAAACCTCTGATGCCACTCGGAGAATGACAAACATTATTCACTTAGCCAAGATCCAGCAAAGGCCTTCTCTGCTGTTGGCCTTGGATGCAGAGAAGGCCTTTGATCGTGTCCACTGGGGATACCTGGCCCAAGTCCTAGAGAAGTTCGGATTCTCTGGTCCCATTTTTATGGCAATAATGGCTCTGTACTCAAAACCCTCTGGTCAGGTATATTCATCAGGAGTACTTGCTAAACCATTTAACATCTCAAATGGGACGCGCCAAAGCTGCCCTCTCTCCCCATTAATATTTAACCTATTAATGGAACCTCTGGCCAACTATATCAGAACCAACCATAAAAATTAGAGGATTCCCAATACAAAATTCAGCTCATAGTATCGGCCTTTTTGCCTATGATATTATTTTAATGCTTACAGAACCTGAGATATCCCTGGCTTCGGTACACTCAGCACTTCTAATGTTCAACAGGGTTTCATACTATAAAGTAAACAAAAGCAAGTCATATATATTAGGACTGGGAATAGCACCACCTCTAAAACAAAAACTTAGTTCACGGTTTCCATACAAATGGAGGGATGAAGGTATTAAATACTTGGGTATCACGCTAACCGCATCAACAGAACTAGTCACAGCCAATTGCATACCATTTCTCAGTTCACTTAGTTCAAAACTCCAAGATATAGCCAAGACAGAACTTCTGTGGTCTACCTATACCAGTCCCTAATTCCTAATTTTCCAAAGTAAAATCCTTGGTAAATAGGTTTCTATGGAAAGGGAAGAAGGCGAGATGGGCATTTAGGCAATCAATAACACCAAGGAAAGTGGGAAGAGTGGGACATGTATTGATTAAGGATTACTATATAGCCTCAATCCTTGCACAATTGAGAACATGGTTCCCTAATTCACCTAGGACGAGATGGCAAGAAATAGAGGAATCCCAAACAGCCTTTATGACCTTCTAATGTCAAGCAAACTTAACACAACCTACACCACTCTACTCTCGCCCTCAATGAAAGCCTTCTACTATACTATCGCCCTCAATGGAAAACGCTAATGGGGATACAACATATAGACCTCACCACAATATCACTACCACTTCCTATCGCCAGTCTTCCTGGGATCATTCCTGATCTCCATATTACACACTGGATAGAAAAAGGAATAACAACCATAACAGACCTCATAGTAGGACCCTCAATGAAAATGTTCCGAGCAATACAACTAAAATACAACCTGGGGGACTCTGAATGTTACAAGTTTCTCCAGATTAGCCATTTTCTCCGTACAAACCCTCAAACATCCATCCATTTACCTTGGAGAATAGCCCTATACCTTACCAAACATTCCACCAATATCAAAGGAATATCCCTATTCTACAATACCCTGAATAATAAATTGATATTCACCAAATTCTGGCATTAATGCTTGGGAGCAGGAACTGGGCACTTCCTACACCCCAGCACAATGGCAAAAGCACTTCAAACAACATATTCCGCAACCGAAAGTATTAATCTTTTGGGAAATAACCCAAAAAATACTGCTACGCTGGTATTTAACCCCATTTAGAATATCCAAGTTTGACACCCATGCTTCTCCACTTTGCTGGAGGAAATGCGGTTCTATAGGTACATTATGCCACATAATGTGGGATTGCCCATGTATACGCACCCTCTGGAACAAAGTATTTGAAATATTGTCACAAATATTAAATTCACGAATCCCCAAATCCCCAGGATTAACCATTTTATCTTTAGGTATAGAATCACTCCCTAAAGCTTATATAATGATTCACACCCTACTGAGCCACTAGACTATCGATTTATGAGACACTAGAAAGACTGAGAAATACCTACGATAAAAGAAGTAGTTGCAACAACCAATACGCATGCCACATACGAACTAAGGTTTGCCTCATCCCAGGGTAAATATCAAACAGCAAACATACAATGTAAACCATGGACAGACTGGTATAAGTTAAAAGGCTCTACCACTTATGATATACCTAAAATATAAAGAGAAACAAGTGACTGTGTAATTGTTTGATTTTATTTATTTCCTATTTCCAAATTTCTTTAAATGGTGTGTTTTTTTTTTTTTTTTTCCCTCATTACTCAAAGTATTGATACAAATCTTCATCTTATGCCCCGTACACACGGTCGGACTTTGTTCGGACATTCCGACAACAAAATCCTAGGATTTTTTTCCGACGGATGTTGGCTCAAACTTGTCTTGCATACACACGGTCACACAAAGTTGTCGGAAAATCCGATCGTTCTGAACACGGTGACGTAAAACACGTACGTCGGGACTCTAAACGGGGCAGTGGCCAATAGCTTTCATCTCTTTATTTATTCTGAGCATGTGTGGCAATTTGTCCGTCGAATTTGTGTACACACGATCGGAATTTCCGACAACGGATTTTGTTGTCGGAAAATTTTATATCCTGCTCTCAAACTTTGTGTGTTGGAAAATGTGTGATGGAGCCTACACACGGTCGGAATTTCCGACAACAAGGTCCTATCACACATTTTCCGTCGGAAAATCCGACCGTGTGTACGGGGCATTAGTATGATAAAACACTATACCTTGCAGAATGCCTGATAAAAACCGATAGGTGTACTATTTTGGATTTTTAGAATAAGTTTAATATGTAAAATCTCTAACGATATTGCCACTGCAACAGTGAGGGGACACTGAGCCTCCCTACCCTAGACACAGAATGCTCCCATTTGGTGTGTCAGGGGGGAGGTCAACCCTCTTACCAAGGAATGGTTGAAATTGTTAAAGAGCACATAACATGAGGTTTATCAATGTATACGAATGAACAAGTACCTATTATATGCTTAAGATAAAGAAGCAGATACTGATACTTTAATATTCTTGTATAATATGTACTGTTACCTGAAAAATTCAATAAAAACTTACTGAAAAATATATAAATTTAATTTGGGTACAGTGTTGCATGACTGCGCAATTACTAGTAAGGGTAACCACTTTTGTTGCGAGAAAAACATTCCCCTTTGGGTGATCTATGTACATTACAAGGATGGTTACAAATGTTGCAGATTCCTACCTTTTTATTCTGAATAAATAACTGTCTGTGTCCATGTGGTAAGTGAATCTAATTGGTATGGTTTCATAATTATCAGCTGCTGCACCTATAGAGCTCTGAGGAAAGTGGCAGGGTCTGCATCCCTTTAGATGTAATTTCCTTTTGGCAGTATCTTGCCAAAAATGACATTTTTGTTGCTGGGGATGCCAACAATCTGACTTATTTTAGTGCAGACTTCTGGGAAAATCAGTAAGCCAATTGCACATACAGGAAATTATGTTATGTGTTCTGTGTACAGAATACCCCCAGGTAGCCATATTACATCTTACAAAAAATTACAGTGCTGCAGATTGAAAAGGAAAGGTAATTTTTAATAACCTTCAATTACAATGTGACTTGAGTCACCATTGTATAGAGTGTGTATATTTTCTCACAAAAGTGAGTACACCCTCACATTTTTGTAAATATTTTATTATATCTTTTCATGTTACATAGTAGTTGAGATTGAAAAGACACAAGTCCATAAAGTCCAACTTATGTGTCTGATTTATATGTCCGTATTACATTATATATCCCTGTATGTTGTGGTCGTTCAGGTGATTATCTAATAGTTTTTTTAAACTATCAATGCTCCCCGCTGAGACCACCGCCTGTGGAAGGGAATTCCACATCCTTGCCGCTCTTACAGTAAAGAACCCCTACATAGTTTAAGGTTAAACGCTTTTCTAATTTTAATGAGTGGCCACGTGTCTTGTTAAACTCCCTTTCCGAAAAGTTTTTTTATCCCTACTGTGGGGGTCACCAGTACGGTATTTATGAATTGAAATCATGTCCCCTCTCAAGTGTCATTTCTCTAGAGAGAATAAGTTCAGTGCTTGCAACCTTTCCTCATAACTAATATCCTCCCAGACCCTTTATTACATTTTTTGCCCTTCTTGTACTCGCTTAATTTCCATTACATCCTTCCTGCGGACTGGAGCTCAGAACTGGTCAATATACTCCAGGTGAGGCCAAACCAGAGTCTTGTAGAGCGGGAGAATTATCGTTTTATCTCTGCAGTTGATCCCCTTTTTAATGCATGCCAATATTCTGTTTGCTTTGTTAGCAGCAGCTTGGCATTGCAAGCCATTGCTGCGCCTATCTACAAGGACCCCCAGGTCCTTTTCCATCCTAGATTCCCCCAGAGGTTCCCCCCCCCCCCCCCCCCAGTGTATAGATTGCATTCATATTTTTGCCACCCAAATGCATTATTTTACATTTTTCTACATTGAACCTCATTTGCCATGTAGTTGCCCACCCCATTAATTTGTTCAGGTCTTTTTGCAAGGTTCCCACATCCTGAGGAGACGTTATTGCCCTGCTTAGCTTAGTATCATCTACAAATACAGAGATTGAACTGTTTATCCCATCCTCCATTTATGAACAAATTAAATAGGATTGGTCCCAGCACAGAACCCTGGGGGACCCCACTACCCACCTCTGACCATTCCGAGTACTCCCTATTTATCACCATCCTCTGAACTCGCCCTTGTAGCCAGTTTTCAATCCATGTACTCGCCCAATGGTCCATGCCAACGGACCTTATTTTGTACAGTAAACGTTTATGGGGAACTGTGTCAAAAGCTTTTGCAAAATCCAGATGCACTACGTCTACGGGCCTTCCTTTATCTAGATGGCAACTCACCTCCACATAGGTTAATAGATTGGTTTGGCAAGAAGGATTCTTCATGAATCCATGCTGATTACTGCTAATGATTCTGTTCTGGTTACTAAAATCTTGTGTATATAGTCCCTTATCATCCCCACTATGAGCTTGCATACTATTGATGTTAGGCTAACTGGTCTGTAATTCACAGGGATGTATTTTGGGCCCTTTTTAAATATTGGTGCTACATTGGCTTTTCTCCAATCACCTGGTAAAAATTAGGAACAATGGTCTGGCAATTACTTGACTGAGTTCCCTAAGTACCCTCGGGTGCAAGCTATCTGGTCCCGGTGATTTATTAATGTTAAGTTTCCCAAGTCTAATTTTAATTCTGTCCTCTGTTAACCATGATGGTGCTTCCTGTGATGTGTCATTAAGGATAAACACTGCAGTTTTGGTTACTGAAGCCCCCCGATTCCCTCGTGAAGACTGAGGAGAAGAATAAATGCAATACCTTTGCCATCTCCCCATCCTTTGTAACCAGATGTCCTTCCTCATTCTTTATGGGGCCAATATGGTCTGTCCTCCCTTTTTTACTGTTTACATACTTAAATAATTTCTTGGGATTTTTTTTTTTTTTTTTTTTTTTTGCTCTCCTCCTCCTGTGTCTTTCGTGTTCTATCTTAGCCGTCCTAATTGCACCCTTACATTTCCTGTTGCATTCTTTATAAAGTCTGAATGCTGATGATGATCTCTCAACCTTGTATTTTTTGCAGGACTAATCCTTTGCTTTTATATGCATTTTTACATTTGGAGTTAAGCCATCCAGGACTTTTTGTTCGCTCTTTTAAATGTATTACCCAATGGGATGCATTGGCTAATGCCCTTATTTAATATGCTCTTAAAGCAAACCCATCTCGCCTCCGTGTTTTTTGTTCCTAAGATTTTATCCCAATTCATGCCTTCTAACAAGGTTCATAGTTTAGGGAAGTTGGGTCTTTTGAAATTCACTTTGCTACAATGTAAAGTAGTTAGTATACAGCTTGTATAACAGTGTAAATTTGCTGTCCCCTCAAAATAACTCAACACACAGCCATTAATGTCTAAACCACTGGCAACAAAAGTGAGTACACCCCTAAGTGAAAATGTCCAAATTGGGCCCAATTAGCCATTTTCCCTCCCCGGTGTCATTTGACTCAATGTTACAAGGTCTCAGGTGTGAATGGGGAGCAGGTGTGTTTATATTTGGTGTTATCGCTCTCTCTCTCATAATGGTCACTGGAAGTTCAACATGGCACCTCATGGCAAAGAACTCTCTCTGAGGATCAAAAAAAAAAAAATTGTTGCTCTACAATAGACCTTGCTACAGGGTGAGGGAAAGGGGGTTAAGGGGGAGGCCACTAGCGTATTAAAGTTGTGAAGATTTGTTTTAACTTCATGAAGGGGTTAATGTTTACAGAACTGCACTTTGTGTGTGTGTGTGTGTGTGTGTGTGTGTGTGTGTGTGTGTTTTTTTTTGTTTTTTTTTTTTGTTTTTTTTTAATATTGCTAGGGGTTTAACCGGCCATAGTCAAATGACGTCCACAGATGGGATCTCCCATCCTGGGTGGGCGTCATATGACGGCCTCGGCTTTCCGCCGCTACTGCGGGCCCCCGGGGGCCCGCAGAGCGGCGATCGGGGTACCGTTGTGTCCCTCAGGACGCAGCCATTCCCCGATGGGGGTATTGAAGCGGGCGGCGGAGCGTCGGTAACGGCGGATGCAGAGCGGCATTGGGAAGCGTGTATTAGGCGGGTTCCGGCGGAAGAGGAGTGATCAGGGCGGTGATCGGGGCTGAGGCTTTTCCCCTGGATACAGCTCAGCCCCGATCACTGTAGCCAATGGCATGGCTCTGCATCACATGACCGGCTGTGTCCAATCACAGCCGGTCACTAATGTAAACAAACACACACAGTCAGACAGTAACTGCTGTTGCTGGGCTCTTCTCCTCACACACCGATCCAGTGTGAGGAGAAGAGATCAGCTAACAGTGAGTTACTAATTTCATGTACTACTGTGCCCAGATCGCCCCTCCTAAATAAAGAGTACCTGTCACCTCAGTACCTGTCACCTCAGAGTACCTGTCACCTCAAAAAGTACCTGTCCATCAGGAGTACCCGCCACCTCATCACCTGCCACCAGAGTACCCGCCACCTCATCACTTGCCACCAGAGTACATACAGCCAGTCAGCCACTATGTCCAGAAAGATGTACACCCCAGAAGAGGCATACCAGATACTGAGTCTGACCGATGAGAGCAACGGGGAGCTCTCACCGCTCAGTTCAGATTCTGGTTCTGATTCGGAATATGAGCCCCCTGAAGGCAGCACATCAGGATCCGAATCAGAGGAGGAAGTAGTCCATCCAAAAAGACGATGGTCTGAAAACCAGGCAGCTACCAGCAGTGCCAGCGGCGGTAGACCCCAGGAGGAAAGGCCCAGCACAAGTGGACGCCAAAGAAGTAGGGCCCAAACCCATCTTCCAGATTCCTTGGCAAACCCATTGTGGCTGCCTTCTACCACAGTGTCAGCCACGATCCCCCCCTTTTACAGCACAGCGGGGTGTGCAGGTCAACACTGCAGGATTTTCACAAATGGACTTTTTTAATTTATTTTTCCCGAACGATTTGATTCAAGGCATCGTGGACCAAACTAATTTGTTTGCCCAACAATTTATTGCAACCAACCCCAGCTCCAGCTATGCCCGCCCTTTTGAGTGGAGACCGCTAACAGTAGTGGAGCTAAAATTGTTTTTAGGCCTAACCCTGAACATGGGGCTTACAAAAAAAAATTAAATTCATAAGTATTGGTTGACCAAACCCATCCACCATATGCCAATTTTTTCATTCGCCATGTCCAGGACCCGATACGAAATCATAATGTGCTTCTTGCATTTCAATGACAACTCACAGTGCCCCCCCCCCCCCCCCCCCCCCGAAATCACCCAAACTTTGACAAATTATATAAAGTTTGCCCCCTAATTCATTTTTTTTTCCCAGAAGTTTGCCGAAGTTTATGTCCCTGAAAAAAAATATATCTGTGGACGAATCCCCGGTGCATTTCACAGGCCGGCTGGGAATCAAACAATATATCCCCAGTAAGAGGGCGAGGTATGGCTTGAAGCTTAACAAGCTTTGTGAAAGTGCCACCGGTTATGTGTACGCATTCCGCGTGTACGAAGGGAAAGATTCCCAGCTCCACCCCCCTGAGTGTCCCTCGTACATGGGAATAAGTGGGAAAATTGTTTGGGAGTTGGCATTCCCACTCCTCCAAAAGGGGTACCATATTTATATGGATAATTATTATACGAGTTTGCCCCTTCTCCACCACCTATATCTCAAACAAACTTTGGCCTGTGGTACACCACAAACATTCCAAGGGGGGAATCGACAAGCTTGAGGAACGAAGAAGTGTTGGCTGTGAAGTGGAGGGATAGAAAAGATGTGTACGTCATGTCCACCATCCACGATGACACCTCGGTGGAACTTCACAGAAGACGCGGTACCGTTCGCAAGCCTACCTGTATCACTGAGTACAATAAATACATGGGGGGGTGGATTTAAACGATCAGTTGTTGCAGCCCTATCTTTCAACAAGAAAATCCTTATTCTGGTACAAAAAAGTCACAATTTACTTTTTTCATTTGGCCCTTTTAAATTCTTTCATAATCTACCAAAAATCCACAGAAACACCCACCACCTTCTTAAAGTTTATTGAAGACATTGTCACTGCCCTGATTCATCAGCAAGTATCCCCCCCAGAAAGCATTCGCTCCGATTCTGTCAGCAGACTACATGAGCGCCATTTCCCAGACCATATTCCACCAACAGGATCTGGAAGACGACGCCAAAAAAAATGTCGGGTGTGCACCAAAAGAGGAATTAGGAAAGATACCAGCTTCCATTGTACCGACTGTCCCTCCCAACATGGCCTTTGCATCGGAGAATGCTTCAGGCGATATCACACTCTGGAAAATTATTAGTCCATATTTCTAATACTGCCATTTCCCCGTTTTTAATTTCTGTCCTGAATATTTCCCTTCCTCAACCAACCATATTATTGCCTTCCATGTGAACCGACCCTGGCCTGTTTCTCGACTATGCCTCTGCCTACCGTCTGCATTGTTTTTCCGCCATGTTTTTGCCTTTCACGTGAACTGACCCTGGACTGTATCGACTATGCCTCTGCCTACCGTCTGCATTGTTTTTCCGCCATGTTTTTGCCTTTCATGTGAACTGACCCTGGACTGTATCGACTATGCCTCTGCCTACCGTCTATTTCTGCCTTTTACCTGCACTGACCTCGGCCTGTTGACCATGTTTTTGCCTGCCCCTTGGATTGATCTTTCACCCTGCTACACAGGGGTCTCACATATGTGAGGGGCTCCAGAATAGTGTTCGGAGTTCAGAAAACCAGTTTTTGGTTTTCTGTGTTTCCATAACAGGGTCTGGTTGCCCGGAGGCTTCAAAGAGATTTGGGTGGGAGAAGCCTCTACCCCTGTCCCCATTCTTTCCTGATCGATGCCCTAAGCTTGATGGTACTGCCTGCTCCCTGGACAAACACTCTGGCTGTGCTGACCATACCTCTGCCTGCTGCATGTACTAACTATGGACAGTATTCCTGCCTGCTGCATGGACGATCCTTTGATCCTTTTGCTGCTGCTGACCACATCCCTGCCTGCTATCTGGACTAATGCTTTGGCTGTGCTGACATCTCTACCTGTACTGACTATTCCTGCCTGCTGCCTCTTTTGCTGTCGCTGTCCACGTTCCTGCCTGCTGCCTGGACCGATGCTCTTCTCTGTGGACCACTGCACTACTAAAACTGCAGGTAATCTTTTCTTTACCCTTTACTCAGCAGAATATATTTTGGGTTGTAATTGGTATGTACAGTACATGCTATGTGTTAGAAATATGAAGGGCCTTCAACAATGTGATAGGTTGGCAGGAATTTGTGTTTAATGTATGCTCCTAGAACAACTGACAGTGCTACTTGGATGTTGGGCCTCTGTATGTGGCCAGACTATGTAAAAGTCTCACACATTTGGTATCGCCACACTCAGGAGGAGTAGCAGAATGTATTTTGGGGTGTCATTTTTGCTATGTACATGCTATGTGTTGGAAATATCTTATGAATGGACAACTTTGTGTAAAAAAAAAAAAAAAAAAAAAAAAAAAAAAAAAAAAAAAAATGCGTTTTCATTTTTTTTTTCCACAGTTTCCAAAAACTTTGGGAAAAAAATGAACCATTCAAAAGACTAATTATGCCTCATAGATTATACGTTGGGGTGTTAGCTTTCCAAAATGGGGTCATTTTGTGGGCGTTTCCGTTGTCCTGGTGCTCCAGGGCCTTCAAAATTGTAATAGGTGGTTGAGAAATGAGATGTGTAATTTATGCTCCTAGAATGCCTGGAGCTGCTACTTCAATGTTGGGCCTCTGTATGTGGCCAGGCTGTGTAAAAGTCTCACACATTTGGTATCGCCATACTCAGGAGGAGTAGCAGAATGTATTTTGGGGTGTCATTTTTGCTATATACATGCTATGTGTTGGAAATATCTTATGAATGGACAACTTTGTGTTAAAAAAAAAAAAAAATGTGTTTTCATTTTTTTTTCCACAGTTTCCAAAAACTTTGGGAAAAAAATGAACCATTCAAAAGACTAAATATGCCTCATAGATTATACGTTGGGGTGTTAGCTTTCCAAAATGGGGTCATTTTGTGGGCGTTTCAATTGTCCTGGTGCTCCAGGGCCTTCAAAAGTGTGATAGGTTGTCATCATATGAGATGTGCAATTTATGCTCGTAAAACGCCTGATGGTGCTAGTTGGATGTTAGACCTCTGTATGTGGCCAGACTGTGTAAAAGTCTCACACACGTGGTATCACTATACTCAGGAGGAGTAGCAGAATGTATTTTGGGGTGTCATTGCAAGTATGCATGTGCTGTGTGAGAGAAATAACTTGTTGTTATGACAATTTTGTGCAAAAAAAAAAAAATTTCCAAGAATTGTGCGAAAAAATTACAACTTCAAAAAGCTCACCATGCCTCTTGCTAAATACGTTGGAATGTCTGCTTTCCAAAAAGGGGTAATTTGGGGGGTATTTGTACTTTCCTGGCTTGTTAGGGCCTCAAGAAATGAGATAGGCCTTCAGTACATCAGGTGTGATCAGATGTGATCATTTTTCAATGATTTGCACCATAGCTTGTAGACTCTATAACTTTCACAGAGACCAAATAATATACACTAATTTGGGTTATTTTTACTAAAGATATGTAGCAGTATACATTTTGGCCCAAATTTATGAAGAAAAATTACTTATTTGCAAAATTTTACAATAAAAACTAAGTGTTTTTTTTTTTTTCAAAAATTTCTCTCTTTTTTCGCTTATATTACAAAAAATAAAAAAACTAGCAGTGATTAAATACCACCAAAAGAAAGCTATGTTTGTGAGAAAAAAATGATAAAAATTTGGTTTGGGTACAGTGTAGCATGACTGAGTAATTGTCATTTAAAGTGTGAGAGCGCTGAAAGCTAGAATTTGGTCTGGGAAGGAAGGGTGTATAAAAGCCCTGTATTGAAGTGGTTAAAGTACAGCTTTATAAGCGACTTTAACAACCTAACTTTAATACTGGAAATAATTTAAAATTTTCTACAAAACATTTCCTTATTTGTACTGTGTATATTTACTGAATATAAAAGGCTGCAGTCTAATGCCCCGTACACACGGTCGGATTTTCGGTGGACAATGTCCGATCGGAGCGTGTTGTCGGAAATTCCGACCGTGTGTGGGCGCCATCGGACATTTTCCATCGGATTTTCCGACACACAAAGTTGGAGAGCAGGAGATAAAATTTTCCGACAACAAAATCCGATCGCGTCAATTCCGACCGTGTGTGGCCTGTTCCGACACACAAAGTGCCACGCATGCTCAGAAGAAATTCCGACACGGGACAGCTCGTTCTGGTAAACTTAGCGTTCGCAATGGATACAGCACTTTCGTCACGCTGCAATGTTAAAAATGGTTTAATACAGCGCACTCTCTTCTTCTTTATAATGTGACAAGAATTAAGTAGTTTTGCTGCTCATATTCACACACACTTCTCACAAAGTTTTATTTGTGTTTTTTTTAGTGGGATTCCCTGAATATATTCTTATTAGTTGTCACATCTGACAGTTTTATATTTTTATTATTTTTTTTTTTTTTTTTTTGGATTTTAAGCCTTTTTTTTTTTTCTTTAATGTTTGGATTTTTTCCAAGGCTGATCTTTGTTCAATGTTTTTATTTTTACTCCAGAATATTTTTGTGTGTGTTTTGTGTGTCAAGTTACCCCAACACCATTGATATCTTTTATTATTTAATCTCCAGGAGATTGTTTGGTGTTGGTGTCCCTTGTTCATTTCACATTGTATATTTGAAATGTACCTGAATCCTCACAAACCAACTGTCCTTTTTGAAGTAAAACACATAGGAGAGTATAATTCAAAACAAAAATCCTTTATTAAGGGATCAGAACCAAACAAAGAGGAAGGCAACACTGGATCAACAGCAGAAATTAGTGAAGCCTGGGACCCCCACGGCAGACAACAATTCTTCAACATCAAAATTGGTGGCCTGAGGAGTCCATATCTAAGGGAGGGCAGTCTGGTCCGGGATTCGCAGAGATCTGGATAGCAGCAGATGACATCTGTGTCCCCAGGCTGTGGTACCACAAGAGGCTGCATCTTTTGGCCGACCAGACTGAACCCAGGGCAATCACTGTCTGGTCTTCCTTCCACGCTTCCTTCCGGGCTGTGGCTGTGCAGTTGGAGATGTGGCAGGAGGAGGACTGGGGGGACCTGGAGGAGGACTGGGGGGACCTGGAGGAGGACTGGGGGGACCTGGAGGAGGACTGGGGGGACCTGGAGG
This sequence comes from Aquarana catesbeiana, assembly GCF_042186555.1. Lineage (NCBI taxonomy): Eukaryota > Metazoa > Chordata > Amphibia > Anura > Ranidae > Aquarana > Aquarana catesbeiana. Next base: position 33,990,992 of record NC_133327.1, read on the forward strand.
AGGACTGGGAGGACCTGGAGGAGAGGGAGGAGGAGGAGGAGGACCTGCAGGAGGAGGAGGAGGACCATCCCAAAGATGTGTCTGAGGTGTAATTTGGCCCCTCATACCTTTTCTCCAGAGCCTCCGATATGAGGGCCTCACACATGACTTTTTGGCCCTCCTCCATCCTCTGCATTTTATAGGCTATGAAGGCAGCAATGTTCTCCTCCATGGTGTGTGGTGCTCCCAGGACCTCTGTAGCCCTCCAAAAGAATGCTATAGCAGCCTCCTCTAGGGTTATCCTCCTACTGCCACTTTCTATTTTCAGGGGGGGTGGAGGGACCTGCAGATCAGCCAGCCGGCTCGGCCACCTCCTGGATGAGACTTCACTGTGTATGAAAAAGGGACATGGTTGTAATGTTTTGCTTCATCAATCACAATCCTAAATTAGTACTCCCAACTAACATCTAGTTAACATCATTTATTGGACAAGCAGAAATATTTAGAGGAATGCTATACCTGGCTCAATCTGGGCTCCTCCACATATCGCCTGGAAGGCCCAGGTTGGGCGTCAGAAGCCTCAGCCAGGGGGGAAGGAAGCGTGGAAGGAAGACTGGAGAGGGATGGCCTGGGTTCAGTCTGGCCTGCCAGAAAATGCAGCCTGTCGTAGTACAACATCCTGGGGACATAGATGTCATCTGCTGCTCCAGATCTCTGTGAATCCAGGACTTTCTTGCGCTCCCTTAGATATGTGCTCCTCAGGCCACCAATGAAAATCTTTAAATAGGTGATGTCTGCCGTGGGGATCACCTGCTTCACAATTTCACACAATTGCTCCAGTGCTGCCTTCCTCTTTGCTTGGTTCTTGAAATGGGGGTGGGTAATCTCCCACAGACAGGGCAGCTCACTTAGCATCTCTACGAATACTGACATGAAGTCATTGTCTTTCATTAAGATATCCATGTTCACTGCAAGACACAACACAAGACAAAGCCTAATGTCACACAAAACTCTCCTAATCTTATTACAATATAGGCCTCAATCTAGAAGCAGTATAGGCACAAGTTTGTCTCTTGCCTTCGTTCTTACGATCGGCGCGTCCAATGCTCCTTCCTCCGCTCACAGATCGTACGTAATAGGCACGTGTGTTACGCTTTATACACACTGCGCATGCGTGTAACTCCGCCCGCCCCTGACGTTCTTTCTAGTCTATTCCCTGCCCCTTTTCGTTCGGCGCAGTGGGTGAAGAGCATGATGGCGGAGTTACAGCAGGTGCATGCTAATTCTAGCAACGAGGAGGAGGAGGAAAGCCCGGATCCAGGCACGTCCCGATCCAGAAGGAGACGTTTTAAGGCCACAAATATGTCGTTTGGGGAGATGTTGGAGATGGTCGACATCATGAGGAAGTTCGACTATGACGGAAAATATGGGCCTTACCCCCACCCCAACATCCGAAAGGCAAAAATCATTGCTAAAGTGATCAAAAGCCTTCACAGGAATTTCGGGGTACGAAGATCTAAAGATCAGCTCAGGAAGCGGTGGTCGGACCTGAAGTTGAGAGAGCCAGAGCAGTACCGAAAGATCCGGAGAGTGCTGCAAAAAAGTAAGTAGTTGTGCTGTGTTCCTATTCTTTCTGTCTTTATTCCGTTCGTTCTGCTCCATATGCTTTTATTAATTGTAACGTTTAAAAGGGCAACTTTAATGTTCATGGGCCCATTATTAGTTCGTATCAAACATTTTTCTTTCGGCCTCTAGAACACCATTGTTTAGGCCATATGCATTTTCACACATTTTTTGGGGCCTACTTGGATGCCAAATATTTGTTTGTGTAGATGGGTTTGTTACTAGAATGAAATGCCAACTAGATTCTGTGTAAGGAGAGGACACTGAGCAGCTGTTTTCACATCTGGACACTGGAGCACTAGTGTGGGACACAAGAACACCATTTTTATTAGGGGGGGCACACAGGTGCTCCAGTGTATACTATAGGGGGGCTACATCTGTGAAGCTTGTACCAAACAGGTAAAGTATTGCAGCTTGACAAAGGGCAATAAAAAATATACATCTTGGAACTCGGCTAAAATAGACAATTGTACCCCACTTCCAAGCAATGTTTCCTATTTATAGTTCTGTCATCAAATATCTGTGTGCTAAGTATACCATTTTTGTTTTACAAAGGGAGAAAAGACTCGGAGGACACCCCTCATCCCAAGAGAACACAGACCCCCCACCTATGGAAGAAGGTGAAATACCACCAACACAAGAAGCTGAGCAGGAGAAAGAAGATGTGGTGGAGATTGGCACCACAACAGGTGAGTGTCTGCGACCACAGGCTCAGGTAAAAGAGATGGATGTTTGCAGATTTTTGAGACCTTTTTTTTTGTTCTTTATCTCTTTTTAGGTGATCGTGATGTGAGGGATCCTGAACGTTTCACATCTGAAAGTGCCCAGATACTGATCGGGGAGATCATGGGGTGTAATCTCGAATTGCACAACATACAGCAACAAATCAGTGATGTTATTAAAAAAAATAATAACATCATTAATGTTTTGGGGCGAATTTAAACCCCACAAAATCACCTGTTTTATTGTGGTCCAATCTTCTAAAAATGTTTTCAATGTTTAGAAAAGCCAAATTTGGAGGATGCACACAGTGTGCCAACATGTGCTATCTGCCATCACGGGAGATCAATGGACGCGTTTTGGGGGTGCAACCCCTTCCTCAATTATAAAGTCGTGTTGAGGAAGGGCTTGCTCCCCCAAAACACGTCCCTTGATCCCCCCTGATGGCAGATAGCACATGTTGACATTCGTAAATTGGTGTGCATCTTCCAAATTTGGCTTTTCCAGGGGTGATTTCCATCCATCTGAACGCTATATCAAACCCAGTTCCTAAATACTGATGTCTGATATAGCCTTCAGGTTTTACCATATGTGAACTTTGTAAGTTCAAGTTTTTTGGCTTTCTTGTTGGTTTTACACAGGCCTGTTTTATCTGAAATGGATATTTCGATTTTTGATCATGCTACTGCAAAAATTGTTATACAACAAACATGTTGGTTTGTTTTAAAAACCTTTCATAAATGCACATGTGATTGTGCAGGTATAAAAAAAGTGGCTTACTCAAGAATGTGTGGATTATTGTCTCAACACTACAACACTTTTGGGGTGATGTAATTGCTCTTTTATGCAAAAATGGGGGTTATTTCCTAAGGGCAAATCCACTTTGCACTACAAGTGCAGGTTCATTGCAGTTGCAAGTGCACTTGTAGTAAAATGTGTTTTTGCATTTAGGAAGTACCAGCCAACACTGTTTTTTATAAGGTTACCCAATCACGACATTTTCTGCACTCAACACATTTCTGTCAGGGTCAGCTAAAACAAACACAAGCAGTAAATGTCCACAAAGAATTTCTTTTGGTTGTTTTTTATTTGAAAAAGGTTTCACAGATTGTCTTGCATATTGATAGCCCCCCTACCCGCAAAGAACTCCAGGTATCGTAACCGGACATCACGGGCACTCAGGGAGGGCAAGCCAGGACGGCCACTTTTAAGCGCCGTCAGTGTTGATGGATTTGGGATTCCGACCTCAGGCCCAACTGAGCCAGCATAGTTGGCTGAATGTTTTCTTAAAAAATTATGGAGAACACAGCAGGCAAGTATTATATGGTTCAGTTTATACTCCGCCATATGGATGGGTGTCAGAAATAATCGGAACCGGCTGGCCAGGATTCCAAATGTGTTCTCCACCACTCTTCGGGCTCTGGCCAGCCGGTAATTAAAAACCCTCTGTTCCGGGGTGAGGGTCCTCATCGGGAATGGCCGCATCAGGTGGTCCCCCAGCGCAAATGCTTCATCAGCAATGAACACAAATGGGAGACCTTCAACATTGTCCTCTGGAGGTGGCAAGTCCAAGCTGCCATTCTGGAGACGCCTGTAGAACTCCGTCTGGGCGATGACTCCACCATCGGACATCCGGCCATTCTTCCCCACGTCCACATACAAGAAGTCGTAATTAGCCGACACCACCGCCAACATCTCTATACTATTAAACCCCTTGTAATTATAATAGTACAACCCCGAGTTGGGTGGTGGGACGATGTGGACGTGTTTCCCATCAATTGCCCCTCCGCAGTTAGGAAAGTCCCACCGCTGGGCAAAGTGGGAGGCCACAGTCTGCCATTCCTGTGGCGTTGAAGGAAACTGTTGAGGAAAAAACAATAAACATTACTATTTTTTCACAGAAACATGGCAAGCAGATTATACACAAACATTATGGGGCAACCTCCAGATAGCATTTATTAAGGGGAATTTAACAACAACAAAGTATAAGGTACACCTATCATATTCCCCCTCCCCCCCTCATGGGCCATTTCTAACATTATAGGGGGGAACTCTTGGACAGGTAACCCTCTTCACTTCATTGAGAGATGAATGCCTAAATACAGGGTATTACTTGGAACAGCCCCTCCTTAGTTACACTATTGGCAGACCACTGGACAGGTAAGAAGTGTCATAATACAAAGATATAAATACACACTGTACACATTTGAGCACATTTGAACATTCTGCTATTACCTATCAAGATAATAATAGGATACAAAAACTTTAAACAGTACCATTTGAAAGTATACAGGCAGGCCCTTGCACTACATGCTTTGGGGAATTCATCCATAAATCTGACCAGTAAAGAGGTGGGTATAGTGTGTATGGGTTTGGCAAAGTCAGCAGATAGATGATTGAGGATAGAGAATTGGGATCAGCTGACTTAGCAGTTGGGGGAGGGAGGGTTACAAAAAATTTGGGGACACCACAAAAAAAAGCCTCTGGCACTCTGCCTGAATTTAAATAAAAAATAACATTTCCAAACATTTTAGGGGGTGTTTGGGGTAAAGCACTACTATAGAGCTGATAAAATACATTGTTAAGTGACTACATGAGGTGAATATAGGGGCAGGAGACACCATGCTGGAGAGGTTATTGAAGGGCAAATATGTATGAAGGACATAAAATAATAATTACATAAAAATCCAGCATGCATGAGAACAAAGGGGACATTCACAGCATATTACAATCATGGTAATTAGGGAATGAGGAAAGAAATACAATATATTAGCAAACATTCAATACAATAAAATGTGATATAAAAGGAAAAAAATCTTACCTTCATATACTCCTTCTGCAGGACCTGGATGATGGCAGAACAGGTCTCTGGGATAATGATACCCAGAGCCTGGGGGGAGATGCCTGTCAAGAACTTCAAGTCCTGCAGACTTCTCCCTGTGGCCAAATACCGCAAGGTAGCGACCAACCTCTGCTCCGGAGTGATGGCTTGCCTCATGCAGGTATCCTGCCTGCTAATATAGGGGGTCAGCGAAGCCAACAAACGGTGAAACACGGGGTCCGTCATCCTGAGAAAGTTCCTGAAATCATCAGGATTATTCTCACGGATCTCACGAAGCAAAGGCATATGAGAGAACTGGTCACGCTGAAGCAACCAATTCTTGGTCCATGAACTCCTCCTCACCCTGTTCATGGACTGGACTTGTGTCAAGGTCAGGACCCCAACACCAAGCCCCTGCACAGCACGAACTCTACGAGGAGTACGCATATGAAACATGGCTAGAAAACGGTCGGCTGCTCAGAACAAAGTAACAGAACGCACTGAAGAACAGCAAGGCCTGTGAAGAGCGACCTGAAAAACAGCAGCGAGCAGGCAAGATCACACAGAAAACTCCGATACGAACTGACTGCACGTACTGAAGAGCAGATACAAACCCACAAGCACAAACTGAACGGCAGAAAACGATCTGAAAGCCACGAGTCTGAAAAAGCGCGAATCGTCTCTCACCAAACTTTTACTAACACGAGATTAGCAAAAGGAGCCCAAAGGGTGCCGCGCTTGGTTCTGAACCGGCCTTTTCTAGTCTCGTCGTACGTGGTGTACGTGACCGTGTGGTTGTCGATCGGAAATTCCGACAACTTTGTGCGACTGTGTGTAGGCAAAACAAGTTTGAGCCAACATCCGTCGGAAAAAATCCTAGGATTTTGTTGTCGGAATGTCCGAACAAAGTCCGACCGTGTGTACGCCCTATAAGATCTTGCGGACAGATTGACAAAAACGATGCCTGCTATGATGTTCAGGTTGTGGTGTGTGTGGTTTTTTTATTTTTTATTTTTTTAAAAAATTGGAATGTAGCCCATTCCTTTACTCACAGGTGCATAAATATCAGGTCATGTATAAATCCGTAAAAAACAAAACAGTCGGCATTGCTGATAAGTATATTACACACGTGAATACATGCAATCATGTGTGTAAATAACATCTCTGCTATATTAGATAGCAGTGTGGGAGCTAAAAAGATATATTATTTTTTTTTTTTTTTTTTTATACATATACACTCTATTCTTCTAGAAGCACATTTGTGAGGTCAGGCACTTATGTTGGAGAGAAGGCCTGGCTCGCAGTCTCCGCTCTAATTCATCCCAAATGTGTTCTCTCGGGTTGAGTTCAGAACTCGGTGCAGACCAGTCAAGTTCCTCCACCCCAAACTCTCATCCATGTATTTATGGACCTTGCTTTGTGCACTGGTCCAAACCATTTGGTGGAGGGGGGATTATGGTGTGAGGTAAATTTTTCAGGGGTTGGGCTTGGCCCCTTAGTTCTAGTGAAGGGAGCTCTTAAGGCGTCGGCCTACCAAGACATTTTGAACAATTTCATGCTCCCAACTTTGTGCGAACAGTTTGGGGATGGCCCCTTCCTGTTCCAACATGACTGCACACCAGTGCACAAAGCAAGGTCCATAAAGACATGGAGGAGCGAGTTTGGGGTGGAGGAACTTGACCGGCCTGCACAGAGTCCCAACCTCAACCCAATAGAACACCTTTGGGATGAATTAGAGCGCAGACTGCAAGCCAGGCATTCTTGTCCAATATCAGCGCCTGACCTCACAAATGCACTTCTGGAAGAATGGTCAAACACCCTCATAGACACTCCTAAACCTTGTGGGCAGCCTTCCCAGAAAATTTGAAGCTATTTATAGTTGCAAAGGATGGGCCAACTCAATATTTAACCCTACGGACTAAGATTGGGATGCCATTAAAGTTCATGTAAAAAGCAGGTGTCCCAATACTTTTGACAATATAGTGTATAAATGCACATACTATATGGACCATACTCACATTTTCTGCCCAGGAACTTTCTGCCAGGAAGATCTGGTGTTCATACATCATGTGCCAGGACCCTAATTGAGAAGCAGCTTTTTCCTCAGAGCAGAGCGAGTGGTGATTCAGGCCATGGGTGGGTGTGCTGTATAAATAGAGAAGAGAAGCTGGTACAAAAGTGGAAGGCAAAGCTTTAAAAAGATGAGGAGGAGGATACAGGTAGCTGAAAATAATTGTATTTTCTCTACTTCCCACTAGTGGGAGCTCCATCGGTGTTTAAGGTCTAGTGTCCTGTACGCATGCCTACACATCTGTAGTTGCAGGGCAAATGACAGGTTCTCATGAAAAAATGCCCTTAGTTTCTGGTATACTTGGGTCATTGGAGAGGATTATTCAGTGTCCAACATACTGCAGAGCCCCAATTGAATATATTTAATGCTCTGAGTCTAATCTTTCTCCAAGAAACACAGCTCTGAAGACAAGCAGACTAAGGACATGGATTACTGGTACCATGTCCTGGGGTTTGATGAGACCAAGATAAACTTATTTGGTTCAGATAGTGTCAAGCGTGTGTGGGGGCAACCAGGTGAGGAGTGCAAAGATAAGTGTGTCTTGCCTACAGTCAAGCATGGTGGTGGGAGTGTCATGGTCTGGCGCTGCATGAGTGCTGCCGGAACTGGAGAGCTACAGTTCAATGAGGGAACTATGAATGCCAACATGTACTGTGACATACTGAAGTGGAGCATGATCCCCTCCCTTTGGAGACTGGGCCGCAGGGCAGTATTCCAAGATAACGACCCCAAACACACCTCCAAGATGACCACTGCCTTGCTAAAGAAGCTGAGGGCAAAGGTGATGGACTGGCCAAGCATGTCTCCAGAGCTAAACCCTACTGAGCATCTGTGGGGCATCCTCAGACAGAAAGTGGAGGTGCGCCAAGTCTCTAACATCCACCAGCTCTGTGATGTCGTCATGGAGGAGTGGAAGAGGACTCCAGTGGCAACCTGTTAACCCTCTTGGGCATGGAGTTCACCAGAGCTTAAGGCAGTGCTGGAAAATAATGGTGGCCACACAAAATATTGACACTTTGGGCTCACTTAGGGGTGTACTCACTTTTGTTGCCAGCGGTTTAGACATTAATGGCTGTGTGAGTTATTTTGAGGGGACAGCAAATTGACACTGTACACTCACTACTTTACATTGTAGCAAAGTCTCATTTCTTCAGTGTTGTCGCATGAAAAGATATATAATAAAACCTTCCTCTTTTCCTTTTCCTTTTTCCTTTCCTTTCCCTTCCCTACTCATAAAAAAAGTTATTTTTATTGTCCGTCTTACAGCAACAGATTGAGGAACTCGTCCTGTTGCGGCATGATCACTGGATTGGTCTACAAAAGGATTCTGGGAGTAAAGAGTGGAAGTGGGTGAATGGATCGATCTACAGGGGCTCTGTGAGGTAAGTGCTCTGAGCAATAAGACTTAACGAGCTAGATTGTGGCACTTGATGTGTGTACCTGTTCGTCTTTATTGTGACTGTTGCTATGCATTTCACAGGTATGAAGTGCAGGCATGTAGAGGTGCACATTCCTTGCAAAAGCTTTTAGCAGTCCTCCAGGTCAAATAATTGGTCTTTCTTATCAGACAAAGCTCTGACACTTTTTTTTTTTTTTTTTTTTTTTGAAAGTGTCATTTTTGTTCTTGCGCCCCATTCCCACCCTTTATACATTTGTTGGCCATACTGATGGGCCAATAGGAGGTGGAGGGAAAGGGTAAGCTTCAGTGTTGCCAGCAAGTTTTGGAGCATTTTAGGTGTAGTGGAATGATAGAAAATTACTGAAGGCAAATGCCTGTAATTGTCTACCTGTCAAAGGCTTGGAAACCAACCAGTTTGATTCAAAAGCATGTTTAACCTTCTTCTCCTATTTAAAATGGTTTTTGTGTTTTTATATACTGTCATACTTGGGAAAACAGGTTTTATGGTACTTCTACCTTCCCATAGTTGCCAATATTCCCCAAAAAATTTTAGGGACAATTGTGTTTTTTTTTTGTTTTTTTTTTCAGAAACCAAGTGTAGGTGAAGCAATATGTTAGGGGGCGTGGCATTCTTTTTGTGGGCTGTGTCCAAAAGCAGTTGTAGCACAAAATGGGTGTGGCTTAAATTTTCTTCTAAATATTGGACGTGGCTTAAAGGGGGTGTGGTTTAAATTGAGTCTTTACCATCAGAACCCTCCTTTACCATCACAGCGGTCTCCCCAGTTCAATGTGGTCAGACCGGTCTCACCAGTGCAATATGATCAGAGCAGGACCCACCTGGCTTTTTGTCACGCAGACTTCTCTATGGGGGTGTCCTTTCTAGGTCTTGGTGGTGTGGCTCAGCCTCACAGCAGGAAGTCTGCTCTGCGTTTAGATGCACCCGGAGGGACTAGTCCTCTCCCCCTCCTCCCAGCACTTTGTAAACTTTGAGAGGAGTGCGGACACCGAGAGTACAAAAGACTTCACCTGTCTGCCCCCTCCCCAGCTGAGTTGCAAACCAAGACATGGCTCCTCCTTTACCGCTCTGTATATGCTGCAGCCGGCTCCAGTGATCGGCCAGGCTGCCTCTCCAGATGCTGCTGCATCCGCCATGCTCTGCCACTTTGTCACATCCTGATGTCTGTCCCACTGTCCGGGACATTGGCAGATGGTCTGATTTCCGGAAATGTTCCAGGAAAATCGGTAGTGTTGGCAACTATGCCTTCCCAGATAATCACTTTGCCCGGTGCTCAGACTTCGAGGCTGCCGATATTTCCCAGCAAACCAGGATCAGAACAAATGGTTGGCACACTTAGTGCCAAACATCTCTTCTTCCTATACTGTCATTTTCTACAAATTACTGGCCACCTCCACAATCCGCTTTTCTCCCATCTCGTCCTCAGACACCTCACTGTTTTCCAAATACGTATTCTGATAAAAATCCTGTCTGGTCTTATTAGACAGTGATCCATACCAGTAAATGAAGGCAAATACCATCCAGCCTAAGTGAACCCATTCACTAACTACCACTTTATTACTAGTTCACGAAAAGTGAAACTAAACATCCATCCATGAGAGCAATCATTTAACCACTTGCCGACCGCGCTATAGCCGAATGACGGCTACAGCACGGATAGCTAGTCCTGGGAGGCCAGGCGGCGCGCTTTGAGATCTGTGTCCAGAGAACATTGCTGATCACACGTTTGGGTAAAGAGCCAATCAGCGGCTCTTTAACATGTGATCAGCTGTGTCCAATCACAGCTGATCACAGATGTAAATAGAAGCCGGTTATCAGATAGAAGAGAGCCCATAACCGGCTTCTCTAAAAACCTCTACACTGATAATCAGGGCACTGCCAACTGACCACCAGTGCTGCCAATGTGTTCCCACCAGTACCTCCTCATCAGGGTCACCTATCAGTGCCGCCTCATCAGCGCACATTAATGAAGGAGAAAAATTGCCTGTTTCCAAACTTTTATCAAACTATGAAAGGTGCGTGGGGTTTTTTTTTTTTTCCCAAAATGTTCAGTCTTTCATTCGTTTGTTTAGTTGTTTAGCAAACAATAAAAAAATCCCAGTGGTGATTAAAAACCACCAAAAAGTTCTATCTGTGTGAAAAAAGTGATACAAATTTTTTTTTTTTTTTTTGAGTACAGTGTTTCATGACTGTGCAATTGTCATTCAAAGTGTGACAGTGCTGAAAGCTGAAAAATTGGTCTGGGCAGGAAGGCAGTAAAAGTGCCCGGTAGGCAAGTGGTTAAACTTTGTGCCATCTGATGCCAAAGTTTCTGTTGGCTGGTATTCATTCATGGAAATGGTCTGGTGCTCTCTTCATTGTTCCATAACCTGGTGTTTTGTGTTTTCACAGAGGTGGCGATGATCCGCAGATGAACTGTGCGTACATTAATGGTGGTATTGGGGCTCTGGACTGCTCCTCAGCAAGAGCCTGGATCTGCATGAAGTCCCTCTGAAATGTGGTCACATCAGCAGAGGCGAGACAGGCTAACTAGATCACTTCTGTGATAGGACGGTGTCTGGATAAGATGTCTCTAGCCAATACAAAGAATTATATGTCCATGTGTTGGAGGAGACTGGCAGACTTTAGGGTCCTCCCTGTTTCTGGAGGTGAGGCATCCTGGTATCTTCACCAGATCTCCTCCTGTATGACTTGCTTCAAGACTGCTGTAGTCACCTGAGCTAGGGTTTGTTTTTTTTTTCACCATGACTAAACTCTAGTTCTGCACTGAAATCAATGTATATATTATCCCTGAGAGATGTGATGTACCAACTACAGCAATCTGCAGTGTCTGATGGGCAACGATCCCAAGCACTGCAGTTTTATACTGTATATGTCAAATGCCGTGTACACACGAGTGGACCTTTCGAAGGACTCTGAAGGACTTTCGACGGAGTTCCGACTAAACAGACTTGCCTACACACAATCATGCCAAAGTCCGACTGATTCGAACGTGATGACGTACGACCGGACTAGAATACGGAAGTTCATAGCCAGTAGCCAATAGCTTCCCTTGCGTCGTTTTTCGTCCGTCGGACTAGCATACAGACAAACAGATTTTTCGACCGGACTCGAGTCCGTCGGAAATATTTGAAACATGCTCTATTTCTAAAGTCCATCTGATTTTTCGACAGCAAAGGTCCGATGAAGCCCACACACGATCGAATTGTCCAGCGGATTCGTTCTGTCGGACCTTTGTTGTCAAAGTCCGGTCGTGTGTACACGGCAAAAGGGTTTTATTTGTTTTAGAAGTAAAACATGACCTGACAAGAACATTCCGTTATGAAAGAGAGGCATGTGTCATTTAACCACTTGCCATCCATTGTACTTGTATTAATGTCATGGAAGCAAGCGGTTATACCAGGAGCCACAGGCGTGATCCTGGAACCGGTTTTTCAGCCAGTGATTAGCTGTCGGGTAAAAACGATCTGGGCAGGTATAGAACCAACTTACACTTTTACACCACTGGGCAGGACCCAGACCCCTGATGACTCAATAAAGAATACCAGTCACTGCCCAATAAAGGTAAATTAGAAAGAAAAAAAATGAATTTAAATAACCCCCCCCCCCCATATGCCTGGGCATACATGCTAATGCACATTGTAGGTCCAGCATGCATATGTAAACAGGGATTGCACCATACAGTACATGGCCGTGAATGTTGGAGTGAGAGCAATACTTCTAGGGCTATAATTCATGATTAACTCTAAAATGATGACCTGTAAACGCTTTTAAAGCATCGGTTATGGACAATTTTATGTAGCAAAGTTTGTTGCCATGTCCAGTTCGACTCCTCCCCTCTCCTCACGCCGATCAGTACAGCGTGTGAGCTGGGTGCAGCAGCACTGTGGGCTGGATCTGAAGTGCCCACAGCGCTGATCGGTGCTCATCCATCAATATTCTGACTTATCCATGCTCCATCCATCCTCCTTCATGGATCATCTGTGCCACATCAGTGATGATCCTTCCGACATCCATGCAACATCAGTGCTCATCTGTGCCACATCGGTACTCATCTGTGCCACATCGGTGCTCATCCGTGCCACATCGGTGCTCATCTGTGCCACATCAGTGCCTCACAAAAGTGTAATAGGTAGTCAAATTAAGAGGTGTAATTTTATGTCCCTAGAACTCCTGATGGTGCTCCCTGCATGTTGGGCCTCTGTATGTGGCCAGGCTGTGTAAAAGTCTCACACATGTGGTATCGCCATACTCGGGAGTAGCACAATATATTTTGGGTTGTAATTTTTGCTATGTACATATGTTAGAAATATATTCTATAAAATGGACAACTTTGTGTAAAAAAAAAAATAAACAAATTATTATATATACACACGTTGTTTTTATTTTCTTTCCACGTTTTTTCAAAAACTTGTGAAAAAAAATGAGATGTTCAAAAGACTCATTATGCCTCATAGAATATACGTTGGGTGTTTGCTTTCCAAAACTGGGCAATTTTTTGGGCGTTTCCATTGTCCTGGTGCTCCAGGGCCTTCAAAAGTGTAATAGGTAGTCAAGAAATTATATGTGTAATTCATGTCCCTAGAATACGTGACTGTGTTCCCTGCATGTTGGGCCTCTGCATGTGGCCATGCTGTGTAAAAGTCTCACATGTGGTATCGACATACTCCTGAGGAGTAGCAAAATGTGTTTTGGGGTGTAATTTATGATATGCATATGCTGTATGTGAGAAATAACTTATGACAATTTTGTGAAAAAAATAAATAAATAAATAAAAAAATAAAATATATATATAATTCAGTTTGCAAATAATTGTGAGAAAAATTTACAACTGCAATAAACTCACCATTCTACATACTAAATACCTTGGAATGTCTACTTTCCAAAAAGGGGTCATTTGGGGGGTTTTTGTACTGTCCTGGCAGGGTCTCAAGAAATGAGATAGGCCGACAGTACATCAGGTGTGATCAATTTTCAGTGACTTGTACCACAGCTTGTAGACTCTATAACTTTCACAAAGACCAAATAATTTACAGTGATTTGGGTTATTTTTACCAACGATATGCAGCAGTATAAATTTTGCCCAAAATTTATGAAGAAAAATTATTATTTTACTATGAAAAAGAAGACAAAAAAGTTTTTTTTTTTTTTTTTTTGTTTTTTAATTACAACATTTTTTTTTTTTTTTTTATAGCGCAAAAAATTAAAAACCTAGACGTGATTAAATACCACCGCAAGGAAGCTCTATTTGTGTGAAAAAAGGACAAAAATGTCATATGGGTACAGTATTGCATGACTGAGTAATTGTCATTCAAAATGTGAGCACCGAAATCTGAAAATTTGGTCTGGGCAGGAAGGGGGTTTAAGTGGGCAAGTGGTTAAAATGAGTGCATATTAGATATGAGCCATTGTGAAGACTTCATTACCTCAAACCACCATGTAACCCTTGTAGCCAAGAATGTTTACTGTGGATCATATCTGGTTAGAACGGATCCAAGTGGGGGATATGTAGGCTATACACTGATCAGCCATAACACGAAAGGGAAGTAAAGTGGATAACATTGGTTGTCTCGTTACAATAGCATCTGAAAGTGGGTGGGATATATTAGGCAGCAAGTGAACATGTTGTCCCTGAAGTTATTATATTGAAAGCAGGAAAATGGGCAAGCGTAAGGATTTGAGTGACTTTAAAAAGGGCCAAATTGTAATGAGTGGATCACTGCAACTCTTAGGGCAACTTCAATTTTCTCGGCTCGTCATACGTCACAGCGTTCTTGACGTTCGGAATTTCCAACAAGATTTGTGTGACCGTGTGTATGCAAGACAAGTTTGAGCCAACATCCTTCTGAAAAAAAAACATGGATTTTGTTGTCGGAATGTGCAATCGTGTGTACGCGGCATTAGAAAGCGCTCCCTAGGACACACTTAACCCTTTGATCGCCCCTGGTGTTAACCCCTTCCCTACCAGTGTCATTTATACAGTGTCAGTGCATTTTTTTTTTAGGACTGATCACTGTATTGGTGTCACTGGTCCCCAAAAAGTGTCACTCAGTGTCCAATTTGTCCTCCGCAATGTCGCAGTCCCGCTAAAAATCACCGATCACTAGTAAAAACAATTAAAAAAATAAAAACTCCCTCAAGCTATCCTATAGTTTGTAGAAGCTATAACTTTTGCGCAAACTAATCAATATACACAGATTCCAATTAATAAAGCTTGGAGTAAAAGAATTCAAATTGTTTAGCTATGTCCTTATTTTTAGAGAAGAGCGTGCCCTGCTTATTTCGTATGTGATGGATCGTAGACGAGTTTTTAGAAGCCTGTACCATACATGCTGGTAGCCTCTCACTTTCATTGCCATGTTTATAGAAAACTTTTTGTCTCAGAACATAGGGGGTTATTTACTAAAGGGAAATCCACTTTGCACTGCAAGTGCACTTGAAAGTGCAGTCGCTGTAGATCCAAGGGGGACATGCAAGGAAAATAAAAAACAGCATTTTAGCTTGCACATGACTTATTTCCAGTTACTGTACTGTGTACCCTGCACAGTTGCACCTACAGTATAGCTACCTGAAGACAAGTGCTGGTGTTTTCATACTAATAATACTATAGGCAGGCAGTTGATTCTGCTAGCTGCAGTATAATCGGGGTGTGTGTGTATATATATCTATATCTATATCTATATCTATATCTCTATCCCAGTTTTGTGCAGCTCACTGCAGGCCATTAGTATGTCTGGAAGGCCAACAAGGAGAGGCAGACAGTCACAAGCCAATAAAAGAGGGCAAGCAGGCTCTGTGTCTAGAGGCAACAGTGCTGGTCGTGGACTCGGTGCATCCTCATCAGCACGTGGCCGTGGGACACGCTTGGCCTTTTTTTTTTCGGCAGCTGGCCATGTTGAGCCGCAACATGCGGAAGACTTGGTAGAGTGGATGACCAAGCCATCCCCATCCTCCTCACCCCGAGTAGAGGAGAGCCGATCGGCGGTTCTCCTGACAGGGGTGGTCTGCGCTGATTGTTTATCAGCGCAGCCCCCCCTCAGATGCCCACACTAGACCACCGGGGAAGCCCCCAGGACCACCAGGGAAGCCCCCAGCATATGGATAGCCAGGTACATCCCCCATGGCCATCCACATCCCCATCAGGGCCACATACTAGTGCCGCCTATCAGTGCCCGTCAGTGCCATCTCATCAGTGCCACCTTATCAGTGCCCATCATTGAAGAAGAAAACGTACTTATTTACAAAAAAATGTAACAAACAAATTTTTTTTTTCAAAATTTTCGGTCTTTTTTTATTTGTAGCGCAAAAAATAAAAATCGCAGAGGTGATCAAATACCACCAAAAGAAAGCTCTATTTGTGGGAACAAAATGATAAAAAATTGGTTTGGGTACAGTGTTACATTGTGACAGCGCTGAAAGCTGAAAATTGGCTTGGGCAGGAAGGTGTCTAAGTGCCTGGTATTGAAGTGGTTAAATAAAATAAATAAATAAAAATGTGAGCCCCCTGGCAGTTTATGCCATTAGTAATATTTATTAGTAGTATTATTATTATTATTATTATACAGGATTTTTATAGCGCTAACAGTTTGCGCAGCACTTTGGGGCAAACAGTACAGTTACAGTACAATTCAATACATAATATGCTAGTATGAGCCGCATACTAACACTTTATGACAGACTTAGCTTAAAATGAAACCTTCCTTTCACCTATTCTTCCTTCCAGGTTTGTGCTCTCTGGCCGCTTCAATGGCTGGGCCGCAATGATGCCACTCCTGCACATGCACACAGGAATCACGGTCTCGGCACAGAATAGACAGCAGAATCTGTCTGCTGTCCATTGAGAGCGCAGTGCGCATGCGCCGGTGACATGCTTCAAGTGTGAATATCTAGTACAAACACTGCACGTTTAGGAGACCTTCGCTTTACCTACAGGTAAGCCTTATTATAGGCTTACCTGTAGGTACAAGTCAAAAAGCAGAGTTTACTACCGCTTTAAGCCTTTGACCATCTTCTGTAGTATGTCTGCAGCCTTTGATCATCTCACAATTTCAAGGGCTATGTAGTGCTACTTGGATGCAACTTTGATAAGGGTTGTATATTTTATGGGGCCAAAATAGCACCAGAATCGCACCAAAGTAGTACAGGAACCTTTTCCAAAATTGTTCCGTGCTGAGCCACATTGATGTGAAGGGGCACTTTTGAAAACAATGTGATTTCCATTGTCATGCGATTTTGTCGCATCTAAGTTTGCACTGGTGTGAACCAGGCCTTAGGCTGTCTTAGTTGCTTTTTACTTTCCATGTAACCCCAAATAGATTCAATGATGTAGAATTCAGGGCTTTTATAGTGGTTATACCATCTATTTCAGGGTTCCTTGTCCTTTTTGCTGTAGAAAGTTCTTTTTTACTTTGGCTGTATGTTTTGGGTCATTTTCCTGTTGCAGAATGAATTTAGGACCATGCAGATGCCTCCCTGATGATATTCTATGATGGAAATGAATCTGTTTCTCGGCATTGAATAGGCCATAAATTCTGACCAAATCCTCAACTCCATGAGCAGAAACGTAGAGCCAAACCTGCAAGGAGCCTCCACAACGCTTCACTGTTGCCTGAAGACACTTAAAGCACCCTCCTAGATAGGTGCTAGTATTAGTTAGATTTAGTGCTGGCTCACTGTGTTCAGTGGAGCTCAGCGTGGGGTTTTTTTTTTGTTTTTTTTAGGTAAATTTAAATTGTCTCACTGTAACCAGTGTGACTGTAATTATTTTTTTTTTCAAATATTTTATTTCAACCACAAAAGGCGAGTGCAGGGTCTCACAACAACCTTGTGTACCCATTAACATTACAGATACAGTGAGATGATAACAATTATTTGGTTATTAAGTCAGGTCACACATATCATACATAATGCACATTCGGTGAGAGTACAATACTCGTATTATAGCAACCAAGGAATAAACCTCAGTATCAACTTGCTGAGTCGCCTTAACCATTTTCCATTTTCTAAGTTGTGAAAGAGATAGCGGTAAAGGGGAGATTGCTAGAATCAGGTATAGAGATAAGAGAAGAAAGGGGGGGAGGGGGGTCCTGGGTAGACCATGAGTAAGTAGACATCTAATGTCTTGTTATGGTGTTTATGCTCATCTATCAGAGTTAAGTAGAGCCAAACCTTCTTCAGAGAGGATAAACATATTCCACAGTCTCCATAAATCAGCATATACTTCATGTTTGTTTTCTGCTGGCAATGTGAGATCCTCCATTTTGTTGATCTCTTGCACTTTATGGAGCCAACTTCCAACAGTGGGCGGTGATGCATTTTTCCATTTAAGAGGGACACATGTTTTAGCAGCATTTACCAGGTGTCGCAAAATGGATTTTTTTATACTTTTTAGCTGGAATAGTTGTGACATGGAGTAGAAAAAGGCTAGATCCTCCTGGTATCTTATGGTCAGTGAATTTTTGATTAATGTTCCGTACTTCCCTCCAGTATGGTACTATCCTTGGACAGGACCAGAAGATGTGTAGCATTGTACCTCCCTCCTCCTGGCATCTCCATCTCTAGCATCTGTGGGGTATGGTACCATCGCGTCAGTATTTTTTAATTAGTCTCCTGAATCTTAGTGCAGATAGAGGATTTTAATGAGAATCTGATCATATATTTTTTTTTTTTTTTGGTCCACCGTGAACTTGCAGTTTATTTCTCTTTCCCATTTCTCTATCCAGGGAAAGTATGCTATTTCTGGGGGGTATTTAGTAGACTATACATTTTTGAGAGCACTTGCGGCAACGTCCCGTCCTCTGAGCAGTACTCTTCAAATGTGGATAGTTGTCTACCAAACTTTTCCAGGGGCTGTAGGGAATGAAGAAAGTGATGTAGGGCAAGGCACTCCAAAACAGTAGATGAAAGGAGCCCGTGGGCTCCTTTAATGCCGAAATGGATGGCCAGCCGTCCGACAGTATGAAGTTTGATGCTCAAACACAGTTGGTTTGTCTCAAGGCGGAAAAATGACTGTCTCGGGCCTGGGTGGAATCTTGGATTCCCCAGTATAGGCGTCAGGGGAGATTTCATGGATGAAAGAGGGTTTTGTCAAACACCCATGCGCAAGCACCCACTGTAGGGCCTATCAGTGGGTGTTTCTTTAGGTGGGACGCAAGACTATCATAACACCACGGTGCCCCCTTCAGGATGGTGTTAGTTTGGACTTGTTCTACCTGTACCCAGAGTTTGCAGAGTGAGTGGCGACACCAATCTATCAGTCCCCCCCAGGTGTGTAGCTTGGTAGTATTTGAATACGTCGGGGAGTGCAATACCTCCACTGTTTGGGTAGGGAGAGTTGGGATTGGAGAGTGCATGGTCTTTTGTGTGCCCATATGAATTTAATGAATAAGGAGTGAACCTGTTTAAAGTACTGGGGTGGTATTGTCACGTACCTGAAGGGAGACTGAAATGACAAGGTCGGCCTCTCTTGTATCTCCAGTCCAGTTCCCACTGAGAGTGGAACAGAAGGAGCCAAAGGACAGGAGGCACACGAGTGCCTGCAGATAGAAACCCGGAATCCTGTAGCAGGAAGTCGTAGCTGGTCGCAGGACTGTAGTTGCAGACACTCAGGTAGTAATGCTGGGCCGAGCAGGGCACCAGAGCAAGGTCACAGGGATAGCCGGGTTCATCAAAAGGCAGGCAGCAGGGTACTGGAACATCAGGCAGAGACGGTTCAGATGGGAGGCCGGGTTTCGTCAACCGGCAGGCACCAGGGTACCGGAACATCAGGCAGAGACGGGTCAGATGGGAAGCCGGGATCAGGAACCAGAGATCAGGTATAGCAGAGTTCAGAGCAGAGTCAACAGGAGCCAAGGTCAGCAACGGGAAATCAGACAGACAAACGCTGGTTTCAGAGTAACAGGAACATAGCTGAAGACCGCTCAGCACCGATCAGTTGCTGGAGCCCCCTTTAAGTAGGCCGTCTGGTGCCAACTGGCGCTAAGGCTCGCTCCTGCGCATGTACGTTGCACATAGGGCATCTGTGGTCCCCAGTGCGCGCCGGCGATTTCCACTGGTTTCCTTACATTGCCCCCCCTTTAAGGGCAGCCTCCGGATGCCCACTAAGGATTTCTTCTCAGGATGCAGGCGAAGATAGGCTTGAACCAATTGTGGAGCGTGCACATCAGAGCAGGGTTCCCAAAAATTGTCCTCAGGGCCATAGCCCTTCCATTTTTTAAGGAACTGAGTTTGGCCCCTTCTCTTCCTGCAAACCAGGACAGCTTCCACTTCGAATTCCTCATTCCCTTTGACCAACAGAGGAGAAGGAGTCTCAGATTCTCGGTCAGGAAAGGGATTAGCCACGGATTGCTTTAAGAGGGACATGAACTCTTAGATTTTCTGGTAGAGTAACTCAAAAGCAACGTCGTTAAGCCTCCTTTTTATAGGGAATGGGCCAATGTATCTTGGTCCTAGCTTCCCTGAAGGGCAGGCCAGCTTTAGATTTGTGGTAGATAGCCACACCTTATCTCCAGGTTTCAGATCCAGATTACCTTTTCTTCTTCTATCATAGAATGTTTTGTCATCTACCTGGGACTTGGAGATAACCTGTTCCTGCAAGAAGCTATTAGTTTTCCAGAACTCCAGACGATCCTGTACTGCTGGTACCGGGGATTCTTGGGGAACATCGGGCAAGATGGATGGGTGAAATCTATCATTAGCGAAAAAGGGGGTTTGCTTGATAGAAGAGTGTATTGAATTATTGTAGGCAAACTCCGCCAACGGCAAAAGAGACACCCAGTCGTCCCGTGCAAAGGAAGAGAAACATCGGAGATATTGCTCCGGAGTCTGGTTCGTTCTCCCAGTTTGGCCGTTCGTCTGGGGGTGGTAAGCAGATAAGCAGAGTTTTATGCCCAAGACTTCACATAAAGATTTCCAAAATCTGGAAGTAAACTATACTCCGTGATCTGACGTGATGTTGACAGGGATACCATGTAGACACACCACTTCCTTGACAAAAGATGAGGCAGTCTCTGCAGCAGAAGGAGTACCTTTTAGGGGCACAAAGTGGGCCATCTTGGATAGGCGATCCACTATGACGAAGATGGTGGTGAATCCCTCAGATGGGGGTAACTCGACAATGAAGTCCATGGAGATCATGCTCCATAATTTATCTGGTACAGGGAGACGTTACAGCAGACCCCAATTCTTCGATCTGTCCATCTTGTTCCGTAAGCACGTGGTTGAAGATCTCACTAAAGATCTAATTCAGAATTGTATTAAGTCTGGCCTCCAGAAGGAGCGAACGACCAGTTTTGAAGTTTTGTGTACCCCGAAATGCCCTGCCAGAGGATGATCGTGGCACATGTAGAAGAGGACTGCTGTTCGTAACTGTTCTGGAACAGAGATCTGTGTACCAGATGAAGATGAATTTCTTGGGAGGGAGGATGATTCAGGACTGCTGTCTTGATTTGAGAAACAAGATCGGTTTGTAGTAACACGAAGTTTTTAGCGGGTAGAATGGTATCAGGTTCGGGGGATACTTCAGTATCTTGAAACATGCGTGAAAGGGTGTCAGGCTTCCCATTCTTGGATCCGGGCTGGTAAGTGATATGAAAGCAGAATCTTGCAAAAAAGAGCCCACCTGGCTTGGTGAGATCTGAGCCTTTTTGCTGTTCTTAAGTATTCCAGGTTTTTGTGATCCGTGAATACAAGAATAGGGTGTGCAGCTCCTTCTAGCAAATAACAGCATTCTTCAAGGGCAGACTTAATGGCGAGTAATTCCAGATCACCGACATCATAGTTCCTTTCAGGATTATTTAGTGTTCTGGAGAAGAAAGTGACAAGATGAAGTAGGAATTTTGTCCCTTGTCGTTGGGACAATATGGCTCCCACAGCTATTTCGGAGGCATCCACTTCAAGGACATAGGGCACAGCAGGATCTGGGTGTTTCAGGATGTGTGCAGATGTGAAAAGGCTTTTCAATTTTTCGAACGCTGTCTGAGCTTCTGAGGTCCATGTGAAGGTCGTGCGTAGCTTGGTTTACTGGGTAATAGGGGATACGATACTGGAAAAGTCTTTAATAAATTTTCTGTAAAAATTAGCAAACCCCACAAATTGCTGTACGGATTTCTTATCAGTAGGGGCAGGCCAATCGAGTACTGCAGATACCTTCTGTGGGTCCCTAGCAATTCCGTCTGCGGAGATAATGAGTCCCAGGAACTGGATGATGAGCTTTTCAAATTCACATTTCTCCGCCTTGGCATAGAGATGATGTTCCCTTAGTCTGTTTAACACTTTCTTCACATGAATTCGATGGGACTCCAAGGAGGTGTAAAAAATTAAAATGTCATCCAAATAAACAATAGTAACTAAATCAAGTCCCGGAACACATCGTTTACAAAATGCTGGAAGGTGGCTGGAGCATTACAGAGTCCAAAGGGCATCACCAGGTACTCAAAGTGTCCGAAACAAGACCTGAAGGCCGTCTTCCATTTATCCCCTTCTCTTATTCTGATCAGGTTGTATGCTCCCCTTAAGTCTAATTTTGTAAATATACGAGCCTCTCGTAACCTCTAGAATAGTTCAGGAATAAGAGGTAAGGGGTATCCGTTTTTAATGGTTACTTTAAGTCCCGGTAATCAATACAGGGCCGGAGGGAGTGATCCTTTTTTCCACTAAGAATATTCCAGCTCCCGCAGGGGAAGAAGATGGCCGGATAAACCCTTTGTCAAGATTCTCATCAATGTATTTCCGAAATCCCTACAGTTCTGGTTCTGAGAGTGGGTAGATCCTGCCAAAGGGAATTTCTGCACCAGGTAAAAGATCAATAGGACAATCGTACGGTCTATAAAGAGGGAGAGTGTCAGCGTTCTTTTCATTGAAAATGTCCAGGAAATTATGGTAAACGGGAGGCACAAGTTTAATGGTTTCAGGGTCCGTGTTGATGCAGAGAAGCAGTCCTTAAGACTTGGATGGAGGAGGAATGCAGAATTCACTACAGTATTTAGATGGAAAAGTCACTTCTCCTGTGACCCAGTTGATGAGAGGGTTATGTGCCTTCAACCAGGGCTGCCCAAGGATGACAGGAAATAAAGGAGATGTAATGACATCTAAACGTAGCAGCTCACGATGCCCAGGAAGCTGTGAGACACAGGATGGGTTCAGTCTCTAGAGTGACAGACCCTGATTTGATACCTGAACCATCTGCCAGGTGGACCGTGAAGCTGTTCTTGGCACACAAGGGGAGTGTGTGCATGTTTGCAAAAGGCAGAGTCCACGAAACAGCTACAGTCCATAATGGCAGAAACAGTAAGAGTCTCTTTCCGGTTAACTGGAGCAAAACTAGCAGCAGGGTGTGGTATTGACTGGAACTTAGTGCCGCAACTGTAGAAGATGGAAGGAGGTGTCTCCTATGATGTCTTCTGGAACAAGTCTGTAGGAAGTGCCCCTGCTCGCCACAATAAAGACAGAGATTGTTGTGACAACGTCAAGACCGCTCTTGTTTGGTCAGTGGAGGCCTAGGAAAGCTGGCATGTGGAACCCTTCTGATGTCAAACATTTTTTGGCATGGTTGAGAAGGAGGCAGGTGATGGGTCCATCGAGCAGGTAGGCATTAGATGAAGATTCCCGGCTTTTTCGAACTGTCTTTCACGTAGACGACGGTCAATTTGTATATCGAGGTGGATTAAGTCATTCAGAGAGGTAGGTATTTCCACTCTGGCGAGTTCAACCTTGATGGCTTCTGACAGGCCAAGACAAAGTTGGAAATGTAAGGCTGAATCATTCCACTCGGTATCAGTGCTTCATAAACGAAAGTCTAAGACATAGTCCTCCATAGGCCTAGAACCTTGTTGTAAATGACTCAGCGAAGTCTCTGCCGTCTGGTGACGGAAAGGGTCGGCATATAATTGAGCCATGGCAGTGAAAAAGGAATTGACCGAAGCCAGGACAGGGTTGTGTTGTTCCCGAAGATGAAATGCCCAGGCCTGGGGTTGCTCCAGCAACAAGGAGATGAGAAATCCCACCTTCACTTCCTCGGTAGCAAAGAAAAATATAGTTCACAGGCATTCTGAAAAGTCCTGTACTTTTTATGGTCCCCAGAAAACCGTTCGGGCAAGGGTACCCTTGGTTCAGGGAGGTAAGATAGTTTAGCTTGGGTAAAAGTCATAGTTTGAGCAGAGGAATCCTTGATTCTTGGATGCTCGGAAGTGGAGGTAAAGCTGGATGTATACTGAAGTTGGTTATGGATGCGGGCAAAGTCCATATGCAACCCTTGCACTATGTGGGAGAGTGCGGTAACAGTTCGGCAGAGGGTTGACAGCAGAGAGACCTCCCTTTCAGACTCCATCACTGGCTGGCTGGTACTGTCACGTACCTGAAGGGAGACTGAAATGACGAGGTCGGCCTCTCTTGTATCTCCAGTCCAGGTCCCGCTGAGAGTGGAACAGAAGGAGCCAAAGGACAAGAGGCACACGAATGCCTGCAGATAGAAACCTGGAATACAGTAGCAGGAAGTCACAGCTGGTCTCAGGACTGTGGTTGCAGAGCAGGAAGTCACAGCTGGTCGCAGGACTGTGGTTGCAGAGCAGGAAGTCGCAGCTGGTCGCAGGACTGTAGTTGCAGACCCTCTGGTAGTAATGCTGGGCAGAGCAGGGCACCAGAGCAAGGTCACAGGGATAGCCGGGTTCATCAACAGGCGGGCAGCAGGGTAACGCAATATTAGGCAGAGGCAGGTCAGATGGGAAGCCGGGTTTGTCAACAGGCAGGCATCAGGGTACTGGAACATCTGGCAGAGACAGGTCAGATGGGAAGCCGGGATCAGGAACCAGAGATCAGGTATAGCAGAGTTCAGAGCAGAGTCAACAGGAGCCAGGGTCAGCAACGGGAAATCAGACAAACGCAGGTTTCAGAGTAACAGGAACACAGCTGAAGACCAGTCAGCACCGATCAGTTGCTGGAGCCCCCTTTAAGTAGGCCATCTGGTGCCAACTCCTACGCGTGTACGCCTTGCGCTGCGCATGCGCATAATCACGCACGGGCATCTGTGGTCCCCTGTGCGCATGCGCACCATCAGGCGCCGGGCAATTTCCACTGGTTTTCTTACAGTTATCCTGATTGGTAAGGTTTGAAAGAGATAGAGATATTTAGATAGGATACACATCTTTATAAGATTCCACATTCCGAGTCTCCAAAAAAATATGTGTCCACTTAAACTTAAAGTTAGACTGCAAGGTTTGAAGCAGCTAAGTAAAAACGCCCACCCCCATTGCTTCCGATTTGCTGAAGTTAATGTGTAGGTTAGACTGCCTACCGTAGTGTTCAAATTCACGTATTAGGTTGGGAAGTGACACTGCTGGGTTGGTAAGAGAGAAGAGCAAGTCGTCTGCATATGCAGAAATTTTATGATGCTGATTTCCTATTACGACTCCAGAAATGTCTGGGTTCAAGCGGATCGTACAAAGAAAGGGTTCCAGGGACAGAGCAAAAAGCAACGGAGACAATGGGCAGCCCTGTCACGTCCCATTTATAATAGGAAAGGGATCTGACAGAACTCCATTGGCCTTTATTTACTTGGGCTGTCGGATGTGAGTAGATCTTAGAGATCCACTGCAACATTTGTTCTCCTAAGCCTATGTGGCGTAAAACCGCAAACATGAAGCTTCAGTTCACCCGATCAAGTGTCTTTTCGGCGTCTGTGCCTAAAATAATGCATGGGGTACGCTTTTCTTGAGCAGTATGGATAAGATTTAATACTTTAATTGTGTTATCGCGAGCTTCTCTAGACGGGATGAAGCCCACTTGATCGAGGTGGATCAGTGGTTTTAAATGCTGCGCAATTCGGGTGGCTAAAATTTTCGTAAACAATTTAAGGTCACAGTTTGGGAGTGAAATAGGCCTATAGCTGCCACAAGTGGGATCTTTTCCCTCTTTAGGGATAACTGTGACATGTGCTTTTAAGGTGTCTCTAGGAAAGAGTGTTTCAGAGCTCACTTTGTTAAACAGTTCCACCATGTGAGGGTCTAGGAGTGGGATGAACCTCTTATAGTACTGTGGCAAAAAGCCGTCGGGGCCTGCAGCTTTGCCTACCTTAGAGGCACTAAGGGCGTCTTGGAGTTCGCTTAGGGTTATTGGCGTCTCAGGGGTTAGCTGAGGGAGAGCAGAGGAGGCAATATAGTCCTCCATTTGAGTCTGGCATGGGGACTGGCCTGGAAGGTTGTATAAGGAAGAATAAAAGTCCCTGAACCCCTGCGCAATTTGTTTAGGAAGCGTTACTTTTTGGCCTTGAGGTGTAGTGATTTGGGGAATATAGGAGGCTAATTTTTGTTCTCTAATAAAACGTGCTAGCATTTTCCCGCATTTATCTCCCGATTCATAGCTAAGTTTTCTGCATCGTTGTATAGCGGCTTTAGCTTGATACTTCATTAACTCCGTGGCCTGCTTGCGGAGGGAAAAGAGGTTTTGTTCAAGCGTGGAACTTGGGGCGTGTTTGTGTTGGGCCTCTATCTTGTTAATGTCATGAAGGAGAGATGTATGTTTCTCTGTTCGTTGGCGTTTCAGGCGTGCTCCATGTTTGATGAGAACCCCTCTTATAACCGCCTTGTGTGCTTCCCATATGATCCCTATGTCACAGTCAGTTTGTTTATTAGTTTGGAAGTGATGACCCAACTCTCGTTGGACATCCTCCACTATCTCAGGGGTCTGCAGAAGGCTTTAGTTCAGTCTCCAGAATCTAGTTCTGGAAGCTGAAAGCACAGCGAGTTTGTACGTTAACTCATGGTCTGACCATGTAATCGTACCTATTGCTGTGCTGTGGACAGCCTGTAGTTGTGCATGTGGGATCAAAAAATAGTCTATGCGCGAGTAAAGTTTGTGAGGGAAGGAGTAAAATGTGTAATCTTTCTCACCTGAGTGCTGTAGGCGCCAGGCGTCAATCAGTTGGGCTTTGTGAAACGATCGTGCCACTAGCTTACGGACTCCAGGAGTTATAAAGAACAAGCCAGAGGAGGTCTCTACGATGGGAAGCAACGGAACAATAAAGTTGCCTCCCAGAATCAACTGACCTTCAGAAAATTCCAGGAGTAAGTCTATGGTGCGGCTGAAAAAAAAGTCTTGGCGGTCGTTAGCATATATAGCAGCGAAGGTCATTCTCACCTCTCCTATTAAACCTTTAATAAAGATATAGCGACCTGCCGGGTCCACCAAAATACTCTGGCAGGACCACGGGAGGTGGCTGGATAATAGTATGGACACGCCCTTGGATTTGGCTAGGGTATTAGTAGAATGGTAAGCAGTTGGGTAAAATCTGTTTTTTAAAATAGGAAGTTTATCATCTCTGAAGTATGTTTCTTGGATAAACGCCACATCTGCATGCGAGCGTTTCAGGTCGTTCATTAATATTCGTCTTTTTTTAGGGGTGTTTAGTCTTGATGGTATCCATCCCAGGGTGAAGGATTGGGCCTTGGAAGGGAGAGGTAGGGGAGGGAGGTAGAAGGGGGGGAAGAGGGAGGTCTCAGAGAAGTATGGAGTTAAGAAAAAGAAAAAAAAAAAAAGAAAGAAAGCTACTATAACTATATTGAGTAGTAATTAGGTCCAGAGGCAGCGTAAACAAAGTCACGACCCCTGAATCCAAATTGGCAAAATATTGCCAGCGGCCCACTTCAACCAGCTTATTGCTGGGAGAGTGCGCCTACCTGAGTGAGGGAGGGGGTAGACAGGGACCAACGGGGTTTGCCTCTACCCAGCCCACCCAACCCGGCATGTGATAACAATATATTAACGGCATGTTAAATAGCATATTTGCAAGATCTAGGTAACAAATAACAAATATATCCTCGATACTGAAATTTCCAGTTTGAGGGGACATCCTTTGAATCTTGCAGACATCTTCCTATCTACTACACGGATAGTAGTTGCTCCATTTTGTTTAAGACCCTCTCAGTTTTCTTGGAGTATCACTGACTGGCCCCCTAGGGGGTTTTAAGTTTCACCCCCTTCTTTTTTTTTTTTGTGTGTGTTATCCCCCCTCCCCCCCTCTCTGATTACTAGAAGGTTATACTCAACGGTTTCTCTGCCAACCCACCGCTAGCCACACCTGCAGACCTACCCACCCCATCTAGTCCATATTCCGTGTTTCCCTCCCCCCCCAGAGCTATAACACCCTGGAGGGAGAGAGACCCATGGATAGCACCTTTTTATTTGTAGAGTATACTCTGTCTATTTTCCGCATTTCATGGCAAAACATTAGGAATTGTTAATTTTATATCAGGTATTACATGGTTCAACAGCCATTTCTGAGTTGCGTAGCCCCTCCCTCTAAGGGAGAGAAAGTATATATGCTAGGTAAGACAGTACTAGGAGGTAAGTCACACAGTATACATAGAAGGTGTCATCATTAACCCATACAGCTAAGTCTGCAGCTTTCATAGGGCACATACAGGTGTGGTTTACAACATTGATGCCTCAAGGTGGCAGTGCACTCCTATTTTTAACAGCTTGCAGCCCATAAACATGTGAATAGCTATAAGTGTTTTAGTTGTCGGCTGCCAGAGTACTGTTTCTGTTTTAAAGTGGAGACATGTAGTAAGACATTTACAGCCGTGTGTATTCTTCTGCAAGTATGTATACCGTTGCACCCCACTTTGTCATGTAGTGTCACGGATTGTGACACAGCAAAAAAGTGGAGCTCAAAAAATTAAGGCTCTAAGACCTTCCCAGAATATACGATTCCTGTCTGTTCCTTTCTGGGGACGTTCATGGCTTGGGTGGCAGTTGTTGTACTCCCGTGTCTCCCATGTCTCAGGGGAGAATACACCTCTCTGAGATTGTGTAGGGGGAAGGGGGTCAACCTTGCGGTGTCTCAAATAGGTGCTTCCCATACTACCTCTGGGCTTTGTGGTTGTCCGTGGGGGTAGGTGTCGGAACAGGGGGCTCCGCAGGTGCCGCCAGAGCGGGTGTGAGGGGGGGGGCAAGGGGCAAAAAAGAGTTACCTGTACAGGGAATTTTTTTGCAGGTTCGGAGAGATGTTGTTTCGTCCGTAGTGTAGAGAGCAAAGTCAGGGTGTCTTCAATCAAGATTTCTGTGGAGATGTCTCCGCTTCCAGATTCCTGTAGTACTCAGATTTCCTGGCGGGCCACCACCGAAGGCGCTCTGGAGCGGCGGATTGATCGCTGTGGCCTAGGCTCAGCGGACCGCCAGGAGGTTGTCCCTTGTCCCGTTCGTCTCGCCGTTTGAGGTAGAAACATCAGCCAATTCTGTATCGAGACAGGTTTCGCTCCCATGAACTGGAAAAGTGCAGGTAGGTCATTCGGAGTGCGCAGGGCAAAGGAGCTCTGGCGTCTACGAAATGTGGCCGAGAGGGGAAATCCCCATCTGTATGTAACGTTCAATCGGCGTGCAAGTTCCAGGTCTGGGCGCAGCATAGCACGGCGTTGTAAGGTGGCTCTTGATAGATCAGGGACGATCTTGATAGAGGCCCCATCGAACTCCAGGTCTCCATATTCCAATGCTCTTCGCAGTATAGTCTCCTTAAAGGTGTATTTGTGGAGTCTGCAGTTCACGTCTCTCGGTCTAGACGGGTCAGGGGAGCGGGGGCCCAGGACTCTGTGGATCCTATTAAACTCCACACTGTTAGGCAGGGTGTTGTTGGCGGCTTTCTGGAAGATGTTTATTGCCGATTCTGCTAGGTCCTCTGACCCCATCGCCTCAGGTAGGCCTCTGGTCCGCAGGTTGTTCCGCCTGCTTCTGTCCTCCATTTCTTCCACATGGAGTTGGAGGGTTGTCGCAGCAGCTACATGGGCATCTTGTATGGATTCCAGGGCAGATGCTCTCTGGGTTAAAGTTGCCATAGAGGTCTCCCCCACTGACAGTCTGGTGGAAAGGGACTGCACTTCAGTTTTTACTCCTTGTATTTCCCTACGATGGTTCTCCTCCAGGCGGCCAATGAGCAAATCAATATCTGATTTAGTCGGTAGGGCCTGGAGGAGGACTCATAGGTCTGAATCTAGCTGTAGGATACCTGGGGGTGTATAAATGTGCTGGGGATTCTGGCGGAGCTCCGGCTGGATATCAGAGAGTGTCTCCGAAACAGTGGAGGCAGTCGGGGATGTCGGCTGGTTGTAGTGGCCCGATACTCCAGGCGGAGAGCTGCGTATCTCCGCCATCTTGGGCTCCGGGGGAGCCACCAGGGAGCCTGGGAAATATTGATCAATGCTGCCTTTCGTCCTGTAGTTTTTCGGTGTCTGGCTTTTAGTTTTAATGCTTTTCCTCCTTGTCGAGGGCATGCCTTGGTTATCTGTGCTGTAGAAGCCAGTTCAGGTGGGCATAGGTCGGGAGCTCGGACTACATGCGCCTTCCCGCAGCCATGTCCAGACAACGCCCTGTGGCTGTAATTATTGTAATAGGTAAATTTTAGATTGTCTCACTTTTACCCAGTGTGGCTGCAATTATTGTGTTAGGTAAATTTAGTAAAGCTCACTGTAATCAGTGCATCTGAATAATTAGGTCAGTTCAGTGTTCTCAGCTGCTGCTAGTCTGATGGCTCCCTCTGCCTTTCAGAGAGAGGAAAATTCTCTGGAACATAGGTGTGGAGTTTTGCCAATGGCAGTATGAATATTTCTGCAGTCCTGGCCAATCCCAGATATCAGGGCGCTGAAGGCTGCTGGGACACTAAGCTCAGGGTCTTTTTCCTGCAGAGGATCAGTCCAGCCTGGAGGGCTTGCTGCCCTTTATGTCAACGCTGCCATGTGCTTGCTGTTCATGAGGCCTCAGGTGGATGACCTGAAGGCAGTGTCATCTCCAGCTTTCATATTTAGGGGGGGCACATGGGGGGACAGGGACAAAAGTAGGGGGGCCAACTATAAAATGCAATTATATATATATATCCTGGGGCCCTTTATTATGATTCTGCAATGAGACCCTTTCACGTGTTTTGCAGTGAGCAAATATAAGGGTCCAAAGCAGTGGGAGAACTACCAGGGTTGCAAAGGTTGCACTTGCGACCGGGCCCTGTTGTTCTGCCACTGTGGGGTTCCCCAGCCTCCTCTTGCTGTCCTGCCAATGCTATTGACAGCACTGTTCTGGCGTCTGTCTCCTTGGCACTGGCGGCAGTCTATTATGACTTAGTGCTTGTGACATTATGGGTGCATGCAGGAGAAGGCCGGCACTATTGGTTGTAGAGAGCTGAGCCCCCAGCTGGTCACCTAGCAGCAGTAATGCTGCATAACCTTCTCTATACTCGAGTCAAGCACTTTTCTGCAGCAAAAAATGTCATTTTCCAAACCGATTTTGGGGCCCTGTATCTCAGGGCCACTTGGTGCTAGGAACCCCAAATTTGGTGTGCAAACCCAGTGGAACTAGCACTACAACATATCAAAAGCTGGGGTTCCTAGCACTAAGTGGCCCCGAGATACGGGGTCCCAAAATCGGTTCGGAAAATGTCATTCTCTGCTGCAGAAAAGTGCTTGACATTTTCTGAACTGATTTTTGGGGCCCTGTATCTCAGGGCCACTTGGTGCTAGTAACCCCAGCTTTGGAAATATTATGGTGCTAGTTCCACTGGGTTTGCACACCAAATTTGGGGTTCTTAGCACTAAGTGGCCCCAAGATACAGGGCCCCAAATTCAGTCAACTGTGTCCATCTGCAGAAATGTCATTTCGGGACCCTTTGGGTTCAGAGACCCCAAATTTTGGCTGCAGCTAGGGGGCACCTAGGAACCCTTAACTACCGAGTTTGAAGTTCAGGGGACCTATGGCTGCAAATGGGAACAGTGATGCTGCAAATGGGCATTGTTGACCCTCTTTTCCACTTACAGTAGCTGTGCATTTCTCACCCTCGTCTTATACTCGGGTCAATAAGTTTTTCCCATTTTTTTTGTGGTAAATTAGGGCCTCGACTTATACTCGGAACGACTTATACTCGAGTATATACGGTAGTTGAATGAGAAAAAATGATCAATGTATGGGCTGCCTAAGACCCCTTTCACACTGAGGCGCTTTGCAGGCACTATAGCTCTAAAAATAGCACCTGCAATGCGCCTTGAAAGAGTGGCTCCTTTCACTCCAGTGTGAAAGCCCGAGGCCTTTCACACTGGAGCGGTGCGCTGGCAGGACGGTAAAAAAAAGTCCTGCTAGCCACATCTTTGAGGCGCTGTAGGAGCGGTGAATACACCGCTCCTACAGCGCCTCTGCCCATTGGAATCAATGGGCAGTGCCGCCAAACCATTGGTAAAGCTAGTGGCTAAAAAAAAGTTTTAACCCTTTTTTGCCCACAAGCGGGGGTTAAACTAGCGGCCAAATAGCGCTGTGAAAACTATGGTAAAGCGCAGCTAAAAATAGCGGCGCCTTACCGCCGACGCCCCCTCCGCCTCAGTGTGAAAGGGCTCTAAGAGCTAAGACCAGCCATAGACAGTTTAAATCTCAGCCGGTTCAGCAGGAACTGGCTAAGATTTAAACCATTAATGGACAAGCTGAATGTAGCAAGTTAATCGATCAAATTGGGTACAACCAGCCCTGTCAGATTCTCTTATGATTATCGCTAGCGGTTGCTAAATCTGCTAGTGATAATCGCTATTTGTTGGGAGAATACAATTGCTCAGTGGAAGGGATTCCCCTATCAGCACTGACTGTGGTCTGTGGTTGCAGGAAATACATTTTTACTGTTTGTTACCAGCCTAACTGGAACTGAAAGTTTTTGAATGTTTTAAAAAAAACAGGAAGGGGGGGGGGGGGGGACAGATGGGGGAGAGAAGGGAGGGGGACGATGGAGATAGGGACAGTTCAGTGATTACAATGTACTGCAGTGTACACTCACTCACCTACATTTCCAGGCTGGGAGCTCAGGAATCATTCGCAAAGAGGAATCTGCAGATGCGGTTTTCATATTTCCCGCCCACACACACCTCTCTCCAGATACAGCGGGAACGCTGGGGATAGTGTGGGCGGAGCAGAGGTGGGAAGAGGAGGAGCAGCGCTGTATTCCTCTCTGATCTCCCGTCAGTGAGGGGGGGGTGAGTGTGTTCGCTGGGCTGTGTAGGAGTGTCACAGTCTGTTTGATCAGACTGTTCTTTTTACTGCCAATTAGAATGGGAGGCTTGCCCGCCCCCCCCCCCCCCCCCCGCTGGTGTAGTCCTGTCTGAAGTCGCTCTCCTCCCTGCCAATGAGGATGCAGGGGGAGGGAGCGGATTGGCGGCTGTGGCTTTGCGAGCGCTCGTATTATGCAGAGTCAGTGTCATCGAGGAGCAGAGGGAGGGGGATAAATCCCACGCAGGAGCTGTCAGGTTGCTCTGCCTCTCAGGAGAGCCTGTGTCCACTGGGCAGCAGCCCGAGAAAGAGGCGGAGCACCCCGCTACATGTAGAAACAAAAATGCGTTTTAATTGGGGGGGCACATGGCGGGGCACAGCATAATTTTGGGGGGGTCGGGGCCCCCTCTGGCCCCCCCTTAGTGACGCCATTGCCTGAGGGCCTGGATGCTGAAGCTACAGAGAGTTTACTGAGGGGCTGTCTGCTGAAGATCTACTCTGGTATCACTGGAGGGCGGTGTCACTTGGAAGTTGGAAGGAGGCAACCAACTGTCCCTGCACATTTTGTGAGTACAGACGGCTGTAAGAGATCTTAGAGACTTTCTGGCTGTTGCCACCCCTCCTGTGCTAGAGAGTCAGTTGTCTGTTTGCTACAGGGGACATCGGTTGGTGTCCTGAAGAGCTTAGTCTATCTAGTTCTTGTTGCTCTAAAAGCAGGGATATCAAAACTATGGCCCTCCAGCTGTTGCGAAACTACACATCCCATGAGGCATTGTAAAACTCATAGTTTGGAGAGCACTGCTTTAAGGAAAGAAGCTTGTGTGCTGCTAACTGCTTCTAATTTCACTACAAAGAAAGGTCCACCATTTGCTACAAGCAAGGATTTCTGCTTCAACTTTACAGAAAGGCATTCACTGTCCTCAATCTGTACATAGTTCCTGTTTTTGGAGTGTCTCACTGAACTCCCTCAACCCTATCCAAGTTCTCCAAAAGTATAAAAAGAACACCCCTAGACTGGTCATTGAGGAAACGTGTGGCTGAGATTGTCTTCCTGACTGCAGGGCAATCCACTGGGTTAGAACCAGGGGAAATTTCCAGTGGCTTCTATGGGTAACACTCTTCCTTGTATCACTCTTTAGGCCTTTGGTGAACAAACTGCCTTCTGTTACATAATTTTATCAAATTGATATTGGAGCTAGGAGACTCTAATAAACGCACCACCTCCTCTAAATATGACCAAACATTATATACCCAAAGAGCACAGAATTGGAGTTTTAAGGTGCAGAAAGATCAATCAAGAGCAAAATTTACAAAAAATAGAAAATTTTATTACATAGATATTGTAAAACAGTTAAAAAAATTCAAGCCATAACGACCCAGTGGTCAAGGTACAAAAGTGTGATTGCCTCTACATGTTTCACCACAAATGTGGCTTCTTCTGGAGCTTTTGTATAACCTTGTTAATTAATATTTGCCACCTTTCAGAGTGGTCATGGTTCCAAATGAACCCCTAGACCAACCAAAAGGTTTTATGGGAAATGTCTGTGCCAAAAAAGAGGAAAAAGAGGCATTGCCCTATAGCAGCACCTAGTGTTTCAAGGAATTTTAGTGAATCGATCAATCAATATTTCAATCCTACTCCGCATAAAAACCTCCTCTATTGCCAACAAGTTTATAGGGTATTTATACCATCTGAGCACTTCCCTCTTTTAATTTATCACTGATCCTTGGCTCAATGTCCGCACGACACCTCTTTAAACAGTGTCAATTGAAAAAAAAAATGTTTTATTTCAATCTGTCACAAGGGCTAAACCCTTTTAAATCAGTTAAGAGCCTCACTAGCACCAGTGTGGATGGCACCAACTTTCTGTTCTTGTATTTTTGAACCTTTTGACCTTGTTTCCATATTGGAGGTTTGCCTTTGAACCACGTGTCTTGCTTGTAGGGTTACCACCCCTCCGGGATTCATCCAGACAGTACGGGTTTTGAATCCTGTGTCCAGGTATCAGTCCGTCTGAGCCCCGGACACAGTGTTCAGACCCGGCTTAGGAGTCTCCTATTATGACTTTGTAAATGGGTTCCTCCCTCCCTGCCTCCGCTGTGCAGTGCTCTGGCCCAGTCTCTGGTGCTGTGTAAGTTGTGCCATGCTGTGCCATGTGACACGTTGCAGGGCGGCTGTGAGGGGGGAGAGACGTGCCAGTGCCTACTCCATGCAGACACACAGCCCCAGGCTCTTCCCCTCTGCAAGCCGAGCATGTGACATGTTTGGAGTGCGGGCGGCACAGACACAGAGCTGGTGCACAGCGACAGAGCCTGCCGTGCGAGCTAAGGGGACACTGACAGCTGGGTAAGTGCAGAGCCGAGGGCCCTTCCTTTCCTCCCCATAAGTCTTTACTTTCCTTCACAGTCCACAAGCTCTCTAGTGTAGGACTTGTCATGCTGGTCTTTCCAGGGACATGGCTGCTGATTGAAGAACGCAGTCTAATACCCCCTGCAGTCCCATCCTGGCATAATTACATCAGTGCCCTGTGCCCACTGTTCACTGCAGCGCACTATGCAAGCCTCTTTACTACTCTCCTAGGGTAACTCAAAGGTGTCTCTTACAATCCTATAGCTTGTACTACAAAACAAATTGCCGTGCGATTCTATAAGATCCTATAGTAAGGCTTACCTGTAGGTACTGTAAATATCTCCTAAACTTTCACCATTTAGGAGATATTTACTATATATGCTGCCGCGGACGTCATCGGCACATGCGCACTGAAGAAATAGCCATGGGAGCGGAGTGCGGGCGGCACTGCGGGGTGTCGTTCTAAGGCAAGTATTTCATGATGAGCTAGTATTTACCTGTTTAGTTACTCTAGTCCTATCTTATGGCCAATTACCCATTATGTTAAACAGGCAACAATGACTTCCAGGCACAGATATTTACAGTAGTATAAAGATATGTTGTAGATGGATTGTACATTTAGTGCACCCTCAAAAGAGCCACTGATGATGAAGTGATTCCTTTCCCAAATTTAGTGCAAAAACAGCTAGGCGCTCAGCATTTTACCTCTCTCTCTGGCTCAATAACAGCCTATGGAGTGTTTTTGTGCTTTTTATTGCAGATTAAACTTGGATGGGGTGGCGGAACATGGGATACTACAAGAACACTGAATAATCCTACTGCCTAACAGTCTCTGTGCCTCAGTGCAGAAGTTGATGAAGTTAAGTCCTCCTGAGTGTTACCCGGGCTGAACAGTTGCAAGAGCCCACTGAAGAAAAGAGAACCAGCACAGTAACTAGGGCTCAGAATTTAGGTGAGTACTCACAGTGCCACAGGATCTTCCGTTGCCTCCTTCCGATATGCATTGCGCACTCTTCAGTGAGGGAGAAACAAAGCTCACAATACCACAGGACAGCTGGACACCCAACTACAACTTCCACCGGGTATTCTTTAGCGAGCTCTCCAGACCAAAATCCCAGACTAGAACCTCTGAAGTAGGCCTCCTAGCTATGCTACAGCTTGGACCTTGATGAACATCCAGC
Source organism: Aquarana catesbeiana (assembly GCF_042186555.1). Lineage (NCBI taxonomy): Eukaryota > Metazoa > Chordata > Amphibia > Anura > Ranidae > Aquarana > Aquarana catesbeiana. Next base: position 34,027,146 of record NC_133327.1, read on the forward strand.
AGCATTCCATCAAACTGCACTAGGGGCAGGGGGGCTCCTCCTACAGGACTGGACCCAGGTCAAACTCACTCACTCTGCTCCAGGCCTCAGTCTCTCAAGCCACCTACTGGGCATGCCTCCCCAGGGTTTGGCTGGGTCCCCATGAATATTCAGACTGCCCTTCTGCCTTTCCTCCAGTTGTGATTCCAGAACCCTCTAGAATGCAGGGGGAAGTAATTAGACCAGTGGCCTGTAAAACACTGAGCAGGTTAAAGCAATCAACAACAGAGGAGCCAGACTCAATTTATCTAGCATACTATACGCCTAAAAAAAGAAAGAGAGAAAATGATGGCAATTGGAGAAAAGAGGGTCCTGACTGATGATATGATACAATAAATGGGTCTTTAACTGATGTTACCCTGGAAAGGTCTGGCAAATTTAGAAAAACTCATGCTTCTTTAATTTATGTCTCCTAGAACTGGGCCTGAACTGACATATCTGGTGCTTATGTATAATCCGATCTAGTGGTCACTCAGCCTCAATAAATCAGCTTTTGATGAAAAGAATTTAGCGCAAGACAAAAGTATCTTAGATTTGCACCCCTTCAATAAATAACAAGTCAATAGTTGTATCAGTTTTGTAATAAGAATGTAACTTCAGCTAAAACGTTTATATTTTAGATGACGCAGGGACCTCAATCATCAAATTTCTATTGCTGTCTATGGGCTTGTTGAGGAGATTTTCCCTCACTGCCTACCCTGGTGACTCCAAGACAGGAAATGAAGGGAAATTTCAAAGGGCCAGACAGCAATTAAATCCTAGTAAGAAAAAAAACGCGCTAGGTCAAAAACTAACAAACATTGAAACACATATGGAAATAATTAAATTTCACAGCAACTATAAAAAATATTAAATAAAGTCCAAAAGCAGCAGCTCACAATGTGACAACACAAGTAAATAGTATAAAGGGAAAAAAAGGCTGCGCTACAAATGGAAAGTCCATACAGTGATTCTTAGATGGACGATATTGGTTCAATCAAGTGACAATCACCCAGGTGAGTAGGGAAAAACAAACGTGCCACCACCTGAAGAAAAAGCTCCTTACCAGCTAGCAGGCAAATCGGGCAATTGGCTTAAACCCAGCCAGGGCCTTTCCTCATAGGGGGGATCCGCTTGATGGACTGGCGAGCAGGTTGAATGCAGGAAGCTATAGATGGAAAAATCAAACTCCTCCCGGCTGCACAAGACTTTAACCAGACCACGAGACCTGGAGCTGCTTCCTGAGTCTTCTGTCCCTTGAAGGGGTAATAGTAGCACATGGCAGGTGTGAAGGGAGGTGACAGAGCAGGTTATATTCAGGACAGGAGGGACATGTCACCCCCTGGTCTCTGCAATGCTCTTCTGATGGCTAATGATTATCCTGACTTGGTATGAAACCACTACAGGAAGAGGAGGGGGGGTTAGCTGTCTCTGGATTATACCAAGTCAAGATAATCATTAGCCATCAGAAGAGCATTGCAGAGGCTAGCATTCAGTCCCCTCCAAAAGTCTCTCTCCCGGCTAGGTCTGTCACACCGACAGACCTTATTTTGTACAGTAAACGTTTGTGGGGAACTGTATCAAATGCCTTTGCAAAATCCAGATACACCACATCTATGGGCCTTCCTTTATCTAGATGGCAGCTCATCTCCTCATAGAGGGTTAGTAGGTTGGTTTGGCAAGAACGATTCTTCAGGAATCCATGCTGATTACTATCAATGATACTATTTTCATTACTAAATCTTGTATATAGCCCCTTATCATCCCTTCCAAGAGCTTACATACTTTTGATGTTAGGCTAACTGGTCTGTAATTCTCACGGATGTATCTTGGCTCTTTTTAAAATATTGGTGCTACATTGGCTTTTCTCCAATCTCCAAATGTTTATTTGTAAAACAAATATTGTATTCGCATAGTAAAAATACAAAAAAAAATGGTGAAAGACAAAAAAAAAACAAAAAAAACCTATTAAAAAAAACCTATAAACTAAATGTATAAAAAAAAAAAAATCTTAACAAAAACAAATACAGTTTACTTTTCGAACATAGACGTGTTCATATTTACCTTGTAACAGTGGCTTGCAGTATTTTTAGTAATCCAAGATATTCATTGAAAGGGAAATTTGCAAATAGGTCAACACAGGTCGGCACAGTGTACTTTTAGAAACTGGTTGGCACAGTTAATCAGCTAGCCAGACTTGCCTCAGGAAATGCCTAAAATAATTTAAAATAGATATGTTGGAAATGCTCAAGTATAACAGGAAGATTAGATAATAATGTTTTTTTTTTTTGTGCGCTAATGTGTGTAGCACCCTCCTAGATGGGTGCTAGGATGTAGATAGTTAAGTATAGTGTGGTCTCCTGCTTAACAGAAGACTGATAGGTAAAGCATATCAGCTTGTCTGCTTAACAGAAAGCTTCAATTATTTAGTGAAGGTAACCTGTGTGACTTACAATGATGCTGTGATTGGCTCCCCTGTATCATGCAGGACAGGATCATGAATATGAATGCCTTACCAGCCAATTACAAGGAGTGGTGCCCTGAGCTTGCTGGGTGCTGGTATTTACAGTGTCTTGAAAAAGTATTCATACATCTTGAAATTTTCCACATTTTGTCATATTACAACCAAAAACGTAAATGTATTTAATTGGGATTTCATGTGAAAGACCAACACAAAGTGGCACTATATTGTAAAGTGGAAGGAAAATGATAAATGGTTTTTAACATTTTTTACAAATAAATATGTGAAAAGTGTGGCGTGCATTTGTATTCAGCCCCCTTTCTCTGATACCCCTAACTAAAATCTAGTGGAATCAATTGCCTTCAGAAATCACCTAATTAGTAAACAAATTAGTGAACAAACAGCATCATGAAGGCCAAGCAACACACCAGACAGGTCAGGGATAAAGTTGTGGAGAAGTGTAAAGCAGGGTTAGGTTATAAAAAAAATCCTAAGCTTTGTACATCCCACAAAGCGCTGTTCAGCCTAGGTTAACACTATAGCGATGCAGGAACCAGCGAGATTACAGCGCCGATTCCCTCATCGCATCTCTCCCGCAGGCAGTTCACACTGCCTGCGGGAGTCAATGTTAATGACACTCACAGATTGCAGTGTGAACTGTGAACTCGCACAGGAATCAGATCCCATGGGTGAGAACACCCATGCGATCCAATTCCAGTGCGGGAAAAAAACAGTCCCTGCACTATTTTCCTGCGAATCCAATGCGAGTTCAGCCATAAAACTGTACGGCTGAACTCGCATTGCACAGACATCGGGTGCAAATCACATGCAATGTCTGGTTTCGCAGAAGTGTGAACCCAGGCTCAATCCATCATCCCAAAATGGAAAGAGTATGGCACAACTGCAAACCTACCAAGGCATGGCCGTCCACCTAAACTGACAGGCCGGGCAAAGAGAGCATTATCAGAGAAGCAGCCAAAAGGCCCATGGTCAGGGATGGTGCTCCCACTAGGCGGACTAGGCAGCCGTCTAGGGCGCCCAGCCACTGTCCACTGGGCACAGGTGAAGCGGCATTAATGGGCACAGGTGAGACTGCGTTTGATAGGCACTCGTGAGACTGTGTTTGATGGCCACTGATGGGGCTGCCTGAATTTGATGGGCACAGGTGAGGCTGTATTTGATGGGCACAGGTGAAGCGGCATTAATGGGCAAAGGTGAGACTTTCCACAATTAGCTGGTCTAGCAAAATGTTGCATGCAAATTAGTAGCAGTCTTTAAAAAGGTGGGGTGTACATGGGCAGGGCAAAGGGGTGGAGTCAGGGGTGGAGCCGGGGGGGGCGTCAAAATGAGGTTTCGCCTAGGGTGTCAAAAATCCTTGCACCAGCCCTGCTCATGGTAAGGGGAGGAGCTGCAGAGATCCACAGCTCAGGTGGGAGAATCTGTCCACAGGACAACTATTAGTCATGCACTCCACAAATCTGGCCTTTATGGAAGAGTGGCAAGAAGAAAGCCATTGTTGAAAGAAAGCCATAAGAAGCAAAATGCTATGTTTGGTGGAAAACTAACACTATACATCACCCTGAACACACCATCCCCACCGTGAAACATGGTGGTGACAGCATCATGTTGTGGGGATGCTTTTCTTCAGCAGGGACAGGGAAGCTAATCAGAGTTGATGGGAAGATGGATGGAGCCAAATACAGGGCAATCTTAGAAGAAAACCTGTTAGGAGTCTGCTAAAGACTTGAGACTGGGGCGGACAATAACCCTAAACATACAGCCAGAGCTACAATGGGATGATTTAGATCAAAGCATATTCATGTTTTAGAATGGCCCAGTCAAAGTCCAGACCAAAATCCAATTGAGAATCTGTGGCAAGACTTGAAAATTGCTGTTTACAGACGCTCTCCATTCAATCTGACAGAGCTTGAGCTATTTTGCAAAGAGTAATGGGCAAAAATGTCACTCTCTAGATGTGCAAAGCTGGTAGAGACATCCCCAAAAAGACTTGCAGTTGTAATTGCAACGAAAGGTGGTTCTACAAAATATTGACTCAGGGGGGCTGAATACAAATGCATGCGACACTTTTTACATATTTATTTGTAAAAAGGGTAACTCCACTTTCATAGGAAAAAAAATTGTCAAAAAAATAAATTATGGCATATACAATTGCGACACAAGTCATATTGTAATTAAAGGTTAGTAAAAGTGACCTTTCCTTTTCAATCTGCAGCGCTGTAATTTTCTGTAAAATCCAATATGGCTACCTGGAGGCGTTCTGTGCACAGATAGCATACAGAAGGCCCCCCAGATATGTAATTTCCTGCCTATGTGATTGGCTTACTGATTTTCCCAAAAGTCTGCACTGAGATACAATTCAGATTTTGAGCATCCCCTGCAACAAAAATTTCACTTTTGGTGTGATACTCTTAAAGGGAAATCATGTCTAAAGGGATACAGACCCTGCCACTTTCTTCATTAGAGGCCTGCAGGTGCAGTAGCTGATTGCATGATAATTATAAAGCCACTCCCATACAGATTCACTCACATGGACACAGACAAAAAAACAGCTATTTCTTCAGAACAACAAATGGTTGGAATCTGCAACAAAGTTTGTTAAAATTCCTGCAATGTACATTGATCACGCAGAGGGTAATGTTTTTACGTCAACAAAAGCTGAGTTATTCTTTAAAGTGGTTCTAAAGCCTAAAGTTTTTTTTTTTTGTTTTTTTTTTTTTTACCTTAATGCAGGTAATTACCTGCATTAAGGTAAAAAAGCCCTCCACTAGTTAATCTCCCTACCCTCTCCCTAAACACTTATCTGAGTCCTGTATCAATCTAGAACTGTGCCCCTCTGTGCCCGTTTCTCTCTCCCCCTAATCTCACAGGCTCAGAGATAGCAGTGAGAGCCATTGGATTGGTTCCTGCTGCTGTCAATCAAATGCTATGAGAAGGAAGTGGAGACAGGGCCAATAGACGCACACAGCCCGGCTTGGGTTAGAGCTAGCAGGTGTGCCACCCTAGTAAGTGGCTTCCTATGAGAGTGCACCAAGAAGAAGAGGAGCTGAGAGCGCTGGGAAAGGGACCCTAGATGAGAATGTGCGGGGCTGCTTGTGCAAAGGTAAGTAAGTATAACATGTTCATTATTTGAAAAGAAAGATATGCCTTGACAACTGCTTTAAAGTATTATTATACAGGATTTATATAGCGCCAACATTATAGGCAATGCTTTACAATATAAAAGGGAGACATACAGTTACAATTCAATACAAGAGGATTATTAAGGCCCTATTCAGAAGAGCTTACAATCTAATAGGGTGGGGCAGGTAGTACAGAAGTTTGTAACTGTGGGGAATGAGCTGATGGAAGTGGTAAAAGATTAGTTGGAGATGTGATAGGCTTTCCTGAAGAGATGAGTTTTCAGGGACTGCCTGAAGGCAGTAAGAGTAGGGGATAGCCGGACAGTTTGAGGTAGCGTTCCAGAGGATGAGAGAGGCTCTGGAGAAATCCTGGAGACGAGCATGGGAGGAGGAGACGAGAGAGCTAGAGAGTAGGTCATAAGAGGAGCGGAGAGGATGGTTTGGGTGATATTTGGAGACAAGATTGGTGATGTAGCAGAGTTGTGAATGGCTTTGTATGTTGTTGTTTAATATTTTGAATTTAATTTGCTGGGCGATCGGGAGCCAGTGTAGGGATTGGAGGAGAGGGTTGGCAGACACTGAGTGGTTGGTAAGGTGAATAAAACTGGCAGCAGCATTCATGATAGACTGAAGAGGAGAAGAAGAGGAGCCTATGGAGAGGCAGGCCAATGAGGAGGGAGTTGCAATAGTCAATGCAAGAGATAACAAGGGAGTGAATGAGCTTGGTGGTTTAATTTGTTAAAAAGGGGCGAATTTTAGAGAAGTTACGGAGGTGAAGTCTACAAGATTTTGACAACGATTGGATTTGGGGCTGAAAGGACAGAGTCGAAGATTACACCTAGTACCTTGACGTGAGGGGAGGGATTAATGGTTGCATTATTGATTTTGATGGAAAAGTCATGAAGGGGGGCACGGGCAGGGGGAATATTACCAGCTCGGTTTTAGAGAGATTTTGTTTATGAAGTTGTGCGACATCCATGCTGTAGAATTCTAGCCAAATACTATCGAAGCTTAAACCTACTCTCACCCCCATTCTAAGCCTTATACTAACTACGCTGTAAAGAAAAGATGTCTATGCTTACCTATGCTGAGGGCACTCCAGTCTGGTCACATGATCTCCCCAGTGGCCATCTTCAGTTGAGAGGAGAGATCACCTACAACGGCTGCAACGCCTATGTGGTTATGTCCCTCGTAGACTTGCTATGGGACATCCATTGTTAACTGTCCCTCCTCTATACTGAAGCTGGGGCTGGGAGCTGATCATATGACCGGACCAGAACACCCCTAAAATAGGTAAGTATAGATATCTTTCCTTTACAGGGTACTTAGTATAGGGCTTGGGGGTGGGAGTAGGTTTCAGCTTAGATAGTATTTAAATTGACTTCTACTTTAAGAGGAGGAATGAGGTTTGCTGCTACCATGGGTTCAAGGCGAATCCTCCTGCAGGTTTGAGATTCGTGTCCCAGTGAAATTATGTGTAGATTCACTTCTGGGATTTATTTATTTTTTATGTCGCCTATTGATGAATGTTATATTAATCTTAGTTTTATTGAACATTTATTAGACAAATAACATATATACATACATTAGTGGTATTATCATACCACCAAAACATCTTACAGATACATTATATAAACTAACATAAACAAAAACAAAAAATTTGCCACAGAATGGCAAGACAAAACAAAAAAAACAAAAAAAAAAGGGGGGGGGGATGGCAAAAATGTATTTTTGACATATATACATCCTGTATTGAAACCTTATTAGATCATACTTAGGTTCTCTAGTTACCGTTTAACCCTCTAGTTTCCTGTTGATTCCCTGAATGCCCTCCAGGGGGCCCATATCTACCGACATTTTTCCTTGTCAAAAGAAGTTTATTGAGTATACAATATTATAAAGATACATAAAGTAAGTTTACAAGGATCTATAAAGTAAGCTCATTGTTTTACAATAGGGTTTATATAGGTAAATATCATGAAATTTCAAATATTAAAAATTGGGTTCACGTAAACCTAAATTAAAGATATATATCATTTCCTTAGTTACTTTTGTAGGTATTTAAATGATTTATACCTACTATACATATTGCTTACAGGTAGAGTGTATATCTACCGACATTTTTCAAGCATGTCCAATTCATGTGTCAGGAGGGTCTCCATCTTCTCAGTATGGTCCATTTCCACTACCCATTCATTCACTGAAGGGGATTGTGTTGATCGCCAATGGCGCAGAATAACCAATCTTGCAGCTATCACCCAATGTCTAAGCAAATCCTTTTTGATATTTTTATATGAGCTTGGTAAAATGGACAACAAGGTAATTTGTGGTGTATTGGAGATTACCTCCCCTGCAACTATAGTATATAACTGCATGATACTGTCCCAGATTTTACAAATTTGAGGGCATTCCCACCATATGTGTAACAACGAGCCCTTGGCAGAATGGCATCGCCAACAATTATCCGATGCATCTGGAAAGATACGCTGTAATGAAGTTGGGCAACGATACCAACGAGAGAACAGCTATAGCTTGTCTCTTGGGCTTTAGTTGGCAATGACAAACAACGTGTGAGGATAAAAGATTTCTCCCACTCTTCTGCTCCAATTTCAACATTAAGATCCAATGCCCATTTATTTGTAAATTCTGGGAGCTCGGGATGATTGTTTTCAATAAGAATCTTATATATTGCTGATAAAACGTGTTTTGGTCTAGTGCTTTGCACCAAGATTGACTCAAAGAGATTTAAATCTCTGTTAAAAGATTTGTTTAAAGGAATAGAGGACAGAAAGGATAATAATTGCTGATATTCCATCCATTGCCTAAATGAAGGCTGTTGTGTAAGCATTAAGTTCATTATCGGTGGGAGTTTACCCTGACAAGGAATTTGGTTTACTCTTAGGTGGCACTCTAGGTTTACACTTAGGTGGTCTACTGCAAGCAGAAATTGTGGGTTGCCAAGTAAGGGTGTCATTGGTCCTATTTGTAAAGAGAGAGCCTTAGACGCAAAATCATTTTATGCCAAATGCTCAATAAATGGGACGTAAGAAAGGGTAGAGAAGAGAACATGTCTCGATGGGTACCCGGATAAGATAGGTCTAACCAAGGGAGCGCCTGGAGGTCGAACTGGTTCAACCCTTGTTCTGTTGATACCCATTGTTTAGTATCCGAGTGATGGAACCACTTCACTGCCGCAACATAATAGTAATAAAGATCCAGTGCACCCGCTCCTCCTTTCCTTTTAGGTAATGTTAACGTTTTCCAATTTAGTCTAGATCTCTTGTTCCCCCAGATGAACTTAACAAAGGCAGATTGTAAAATAGAGAAGAAAGATCTGGGGATAGAAACAGGGATAGTTTGGAAAAGATACAGAAATGGTGGTATTATGTCCATTTTCTATATGTTAATCCTTCCGAACCAGGAATATAAATTTGAGTCATATTTTTTTAGATCTTGTAGAGTACGTTGCAAGAGAGGGATATAATTAGCTGAATATAAATGGGTCGAATCTGTGGGTACATTAATTCCTAGATATTTTAATGTAGAGGAGCAGAATTTAAACAAGAAATTATTCTTCAGCATTGACACTTGGTGTGATGAAAGTGACACATTAAGAATTTCCGATTTTGAAACATTTACTTTGATATTATTCAGGACTCCAAATCGCTTAAATTCAGATAAAATAGAAGGCATATGTAGTGCCCTACTCCCGTAGGAGCGGCTGTTAGTTAGTTCTACCCTGGAGCTGGTTCCATCACCCCTACTCCTCAACCATATAGAACACACAGACAGTCAAATGAAAGTGAACTATATACAAGTTTATTGTGGATTCCATGTGAAAGGCAGCATCATGTTGAAAAGTCACTTTAAACAATGCAGCACTATACTGAAAAGTCACTCTGAATAGCTCTCAGCAGGGTTAGATGATATGCAACACAATGTTATCCTTGGATTACATAATCCCCAAGTAGTAGAAGCAGACTTCCTATTGCATAACATTCCCTTGTGAAATGCATGTTTCCTTCTTCCTCTTTACCACCACTTCCAGTACACATGAATAATGAATAATAGTTCATTGCATTCGGATTTGTAAAAGGAAAGCCCCTATTAGTAGACTTCCATCTGATATCATTACTTTCAGTGCAAAGCGTGTTTCCTTCTTCTTCTTGATTACCACTTCCCGACTTCACAGCACCCATGATTCTAACTTCTTGAATGATCACACAGATAACATTCAGAAGGTGACTTCTGGATTCCCCAAGGGTATCAGTTCTCTAAGGTCCAGCTATATTACCCTGGGGGCAGTATGTACAGGAGAGGAGTGTGGAGGGTGTGACGGGGGCAGTATGTACAGGAGAGGAGTGCGGAGGGTGTGATGGGGGCAGTATGTACAGGAGAGGAGTGTGGAGGGTGTGACGGGGGCAGTATGTACAGGAGAGGAGTGCGGGAGGTGTGATGGGGGCAGTATGTACAGGAGAGGAGTGCGGAGGGTGTGATGGGGGCAGTATGTACAGGAGAGGAGTGTGGAGGGTGTGATGGGGGCAGTATGTACAGGAGAGCAGGGTGGAGGGTGTGACGGGGGCAGTATGTACAGGAGAGGAGTGCGGGAGGTGTGATGGGGGCAGTATGTACAGGAGAGGAGTGTGGAGGGTGTGATGGGGGCAGTATGTACAGGAGAGGAGTGCGGAGGGTGTGATGGGGGCAGTATGTACAGGAGAGCAGTGTGGAGGGTGTGACGGGGCAGTATGTACAGGAGAGGAGTGCGGGAGGTGTGATGGGGGCAGTATGTACAGGAGAGGAGTGCGGAGGGTGTGATGGGGGCAGTATGTACAGGAGAGCAGTGTGGAGGGTGTGACGGGGCAGTATGTACAGGAGAGGAGTGTGGAGGGTGTGACGGGGGCAGTATGTACAGAAGAGGAGTGCAGGAGGTGTGATGGGGGCAGTATGTACAGGAGAGGAGTGTGGAGGGTGTGATGGGGGCAGTATGTACAGGAGAGGAGTGCGGAGGGTGTGACGGGGGCAGTATGTACAGGAGAAGAGTGTGGAGGGTGTGGCGGGGGCAGTATGTACAGGAGAAGAGTGTGGAGGGTGTGGCGGGGGCAGTATGTACAGGAGAAGAGTGTGGAGGGTGTGACGGGGCAGTATGTACAGGAGAGGAGTGCGGAGGGTATGATGGGGGCAGTATGTAAAGGAGAGGAGTGCGGAGGGTATGATGGGGGCAGTATGTAAAGGAGAGGAGTGCGAAGGGTTTGATGGGGGCAGTATGTAAAGGAGAGGAGTGCGAAGGGTTTGATGTGGGCAGTATGTAAAGGAGAGGAGTGCGGAGGGTATGATGGGGGCCAGTGGCGGCCCGTCCATAGGGGGCGCCCGGGCGCCGCCCCCCCCCCCCCCCCCCTGTAGTCACAAAAAAAAATAAAAAATTTGGAAAAAAAAAAATTTTTTTTAAAACCGGCCCTTTAAGAGAAAAAAAAAAAAAAAATCCCTTAACCTTAACATAGTGCACTGTGGCGCCGGACACAGTGCACTATGGGAAGCGCCACGTCAATGCAATCACGAGATTGCAGACATGGCGCTTCATTTGCGGGGATTTAACCCGCCTTGGGGCGCAATGAAGAACGCTGAGTAGCTTCCGGCCTTCCGTCCGTAAAATCACTGTGATTCTACGGGCGGGAGCATCGTTGTTCAAGTTCTCGAGGTCACTTCCGGGTTTCTAAAAGCCGGAAGTGACGTCGTCACGTCGGCAGCTGAGTTCTTCAGCCTGAGCGTAGCTGCATAAGGTGAGAGAGAGCGCGCCGCTGCCTGCATCACAATACCAAATATAGTTTTATAGAAATTTGATTAATCATTCATCTCCCTGTGCCCCCCTGACAGTGGAAACGGATTAGTGACTGGCTGCCTGTAGCAAGGCGTTGAGTTGACAGAAAATGTGTGTGAAACTGTGAATGTGAAACAAAAGTAGAAGCACCTGACCCAAGCATGTTCAGTAACACTAACATGGGGTTTATTATTTTATTCCATATTGTGTCAGTCACAGTCAGTTCCATTTTAAGACATTTGAAATGTCTTAAAATGGAACAGACTGACACAATATGGATAAAGTATTAAACCCCATGTTAGTGTTACTGAACATTAATGAGAGGCGTTGGTGCATCCACTTTTGTTTCACACACATTTCTGTCAATTAAATCCAATGTAAAAAATATCTGATTGAAGAATAGTGATTCTGTGGGATATAATAATCTACGTCATCACATTTAAATATCTTATATTACAGTTATTTTTTAAAACTTCAACTTTTCACTGTTTTTTTTTTTTTGACCGCCACACGCTGATGTATCCCTGGTTTGGGGATGGATATCGTTATGGCAGCAGCTAGCTGCCATAACCCTGGTATCCCCGTGTTCAGCCGATGGTCGGCTACAAGATAAAAGTAATCTCTGCGGCGGATTCGCCGCAAGATCACTTTTATCGGTGGCGATCGCACGTGTCTCCTTGCTAGGTATGGAGAGGAGTGAGGGAGAAGATGGCCCCCTCCCGTCTCCATACCATAGCTGGACGGAAGCGACGTCAAAACGTCACTTCTTTTTTTTATGTCATTTTTTCAAAATGACAAAAATTTATTTATTTATTTATTTATTTATTTTTTTGCATTTAAGTCCAAATATGAGATGTGAGGACTTTTTGACCCCAGATCTCATATTTAAGAGGACCTGTCATGCTTTTTTCTATTACAAGGGATGTTTACATTCCTTGTAATAGGAATAAAAGTGACAATTTTTTTTTTTTTTTAAACAGTGTAAAAATAAAAAATAAAAAGGTAAAATAAATAAGAAATTTTTTTTTTTTAAATGCGCCCCGTTCCGCCAAGCTCGTGTGCAGAAGCGAACGCATACGTGAGTAGCGCCTGCATAGGAAAACGGTATTCAAACCACACATGAGTTATTGCAGCGATCGGTAGAGCGAGAGCAATAATTCTAGCCCTAGACCTCCTCTGTAATGCAAAACATGCAACCAGTTGAATTTTTTAAATGTCGCCTATGGAGATTTTTAATGATAAAAGTTTGTCGCCTTTCCACGAGCGGGCGCAATTTTGAAGCATGACATGTTGGGTATCAATTTACTCGGCGTAACATTATCTTTCACAATATAAAAAAAAATTGGGCTAACGTAGCCTCCCTGGCGGTTTTCCCGAGTGTGGCTCGGGGTTAAAATTCAGTCCCATTAGCGGTAACCCCGAGCCACACTCGGGATCGCATTGCAGGATCCTGGGGCGGCGTTACTTACCTTGCCCCCGGGATCCTGCGATGTCCCCTGCAGTGTCCGAGGGCTCCGTCCTCCTCCGAAGCCTCTCCGTGCCAGGCTCCGTTCCCTGCGAGCGGCGCGATGCACGGGGCGGAGCCTGGCGGCAAATTAAAAAAAGAGTAAAAATCATAACACATACAGTACTGTAATCTTACAGATTACAGTACTGTATGAAATGATTTCACATCCCTTTTGTCCCCAGTGCTTTGGCCCATGCCTTGCATGCAGTTTTATGTGATATACACTGTTCTTTCTGCCTGGAAACTGGAGATTGTCCATAGCAACCAAAAAGTGTCCCTTTACGTCAAAAGTGGCTTTAGACCAGCTAGAAAACAGCGATAGTAAATTAGAACACTTGCAGAATTGAGCGATAGTGAATTGTGGGGAAATTTATTTTATTACTAATTTTTTTTTTTTATTTATTTTTATTTATTATATTATAATTTATGTTTTTGTGTTTCAAACTTTATCATACCCGGGATATCTACTAGACTCTGGTTTGGACAGATTTAAGTGTGTTATTGTTAAGATTTACAGACCTACTATATAAAACGCCAAATTTCCATGGAAAATAATTGTACCGCTTTCAGCACCTAAAATCCGAAATAATCATACCGCCAGGGAGGTTAAATGTTGTCTTATTTTTTAATTCAAAAAAGTGTATTTTTTAAAAAAAAAGTGCGCTTGTAAGACCGCTGCGCAAGAAAAGCATTGTAACGACCGCCATTTTATTCTCTAGGGTGTTAGAAAAAAAAATGTATAATGTTTGGGGGTTCTAAGTAATTTTATAGCAAAAAAAAACTGGTTTTAAATACTCATGAAAAGAGACCAAAAAAAAAAAATTTTATCAAGTGTTAGGGCTGGTTCCCACTGCTGCGATGTCCGAGATCGGATGTGATTCGCACCGCACTGCAGTGCAAATCACAAGCAATCCGATTTCAGCCATAGAGATAGTATGACTGAATTCGCATCGCATTTGAGCCAAACTCGCACAGGACCCTTTTTCCGATTCCTGTTCGACTTTGCAGATCGCACTGCGATATGCGAACTGATTTGGGGGTGTCATTAACTTTTAACTGACACTCCCAGCAGTTCGCATAGGGCAGTGTGAACTGCCGCCAGGAGACATGCGATGCGGGAACCCGCATTAGATTCGCAGGGTTCCCACATCGCAGCAGTGTCCTTAACCACTTCCCGACCGGCGCATGCTGTTGTACGTCGGCAGAATGGCACGGCTGGGCAAATGGACTTACAGGTACGTCCATTTGAATTCCCCGCCGTGCCATTGCATGCACGCCACCGGAGGTGCGCGCGCCCGCTGGGAGCTCCGTGAGTCGGGTCGCGGACTCGATCGCCGCCGGGATCCCCGCAATCGCCTCACGGAGAGGCCTAGTGACAAGTGTCACTGATCTCTGCTCCCTGTCATCGGGAGCTTTGATCAGCATAGTGACACACACAGCCCCTCCCCCCTACAGTTAGAATCACTCCCTAGGACATACTTAACCCCTCCCCGCCCCCTAGTGGTTAACCCCTTCACTGCCAGTGTCATTTACACAGTAATCAGTGCATTTTTAATCGCACTGATCGCTGTATAAATGACAATGGTCTCAAAAATGTCTGACATGTCCGCCATAACATCGCAGTCACAATAAAAATCGCTTATTTCTAGTAAAAAAAAAAAAAATTAATAAAAATGCCATAAAACTATCCCCTATTTTGTAAACGCTATAAGTTTTGCGCAAACCAATCAATAAACGCTTATTGCGATTTTTTTCTTACCAAAAATCTGTAGAAGAATACGATCGGTCTAAACTGAGGAAAAAAAATGTTTTTTTATATATTTTTGGGGGATATTTATTATAGCAAAATGTAAAAAATAATGCGTTTTTTTCAAAATTGTCGCTCTTATTTTGTTTATAACGCAAAAAATAAAAATCGCAGAGGCGATCAAATACCACCAAAAGAAATCTCTATTTGTGGGAAAAAAAGGACGTCAATTTTGTTTGAGAGCTACGTCGCACGACCGCGCAATTGTCATTTAAAGCGACGCAGTGCCGAATCGCAAAAAGTGCTCTGGTCAGAAAGGGGCTAAAATCTTCCGGGGCTGAAGCGGTTAAAGAAAATCTGTACCTGATAATATACAGAGCTTTTCATGCTGACAAGTACTAGTTGCCACTTGCCAGGCTGTCTCTAGCCGTAGAACTGACCTAGAGCAAGCAGGGGTGTAATCTGGTGTACTTAACACTTGGGGCAGATTATGTTTATTTTAATTATTACTACTGAAAATAATTTTGACTACTCTGTTTCCCTGAAAATAAGACCTACAAGGACTTTAACTAGGGCTTTCTTTGGGGGGTAGGGCTTATATTGCAGCCATCACTGACAATCACGCTAGGTCTTATTTTTGGGGAAACAGGGTAACAGAGGAAGGTGGTGGCTCTTATATAGTCAAAACTATTTCAGTAGTAATAATTAAATAAATGAATGCTAATAATGTCCAAAAAAGAAATGGAGAAAGAGGCTATATTTTTCTCTGAACATCAAAAGGGCGAATTTCAGATGCAAAAGGCTGGACTGATATTTGCAACCCACAAATCTATATATGATGTACAGAGCCCTGTGTATAATGTAGAGCCTGGTATATGATGTGCAGAGTCCTGTGTATAATGCAGAGCCCTGTGTATAATGTACAGCCTGGTATATGATGTGCAGAGTCCGGTGTATAATGTAGAGCCTGGTATATGATGTACAGAACCCTGTGTATAATGTAGAGCCTGGTATATGATGTGCAGAGTCCAGTGTATAACGTACAGCCTGGTGTATAATGTAGAGCCTGGTATATGATGTGCAGAGTCCTGTGTATAACGTACAGCCTGGTATATGATGTACAGAGCCCTGTGTATAATGTAGAGCCTGGTATATGATGTGCAGAGTCCTGTGTATAATGCAGAGCCCTGTGTATAATGTACAGCCTGGTATATGATGTGCAGAGTCCGGTGTATAATGTAGAGCCTGGTATATGATGTACAGAACCCTGTGTATAATGTAGAGCCTGGTATATGATGTGCAGAGTCCTGTGTATAACGTACAGCCTGGTGTATAATGTAGAGCCTGGTATATGATGTGCAGAGTCCTGTGTATAACGTACAGCCTGGTATATGATGTACAGAGCCCTGTGTATAATGTAGAGCCTGGTATATGATGTGCAGAGTCCTGTGCATAATGTAGAGCCTGGTATATGATGTGCAGAGTCCTGTGTATAATGTACAGCCTGGTATATGATGTACAGAGCCCTGTGTATAATGTAGAGCCCGGTGTATAATGTAGAGCCTGGTATATGATGTACAGAGCCCTGTGTATAATGTAGAGCCTGGTATATGATGTGCAGAGTCCAGTGTATAATATAGAGCCTGGTATACGATGTACAGAGCCCTGTGTATAATGTAAAGCCTGGTATATCATGTACAGAGTCCTTTGTATAATGTAGAGCCTGGTATATGATGTACAGAGCCCTGTGTATAATGTAGAGCCTGGTATATGATGTGCAGAGTCCGGTGTATAATGTAGAGCCTGGTATATGATGTACAGAGCCCTGTGTATAATGTAGAGCCTGGTATATGATGTGCAGAGCCCTGTGTATAATCTAGAGCCTCAGCCTGGTATATAAAAATTAAATGGTAGTTGCGCTGTGATAAAAAGGGAAGGGGAGTGGTATGTGGAAGGGGCTAAGTATATAATAAATGTGATAGAGAGCTGAAAACAGCCCAAATGGGGCCACAGATACACTAAAAAAGAGGTATCGATATAAAAAAATGATGAAATCAAATGTAAAGTGTGTAACAAATGTGGCAACTATGTGGCCTAGAACAAATATCTCAAAAAATGAATATAGAATGGGTGAAATTGATCAAACTTAAATGAAACACTCAACAAAAAGTACAAATGGTCTAGTCATAAAACTAGCACAAATTGGCTGACATAAATAAGGAGCTAAGTACAGTGAGTCCATATAGGTGAATATATAGCAGTCCCACCATCAAGCAGCATACAGATCTTCAAGAGGAGTTCCACCCAGGGGGGCCGTCAAAAAAAAAAAAAAAATTAAAAGTCAGCAGCTACAAATACTGCAGCTGCTGACTTTTAATTGGACACTTACCTGTCCCTGGGTCCAGCGATGCGGGGGATCGAAGCCCCGCTCGTCCCCCCCTCCGCTCGTCGGCGCCGGCATTTCAACTGTGGGCGCCGGGCTGTGGCTTCACAGCCTGGCACCCACTGCGCATGCGCGAGCGGCGCGGCGCGCCGTGATTGGCCGCTCAATCACCTGGGACCTGTATTGGGTCCCAGATGATTGACAGGAGGGAGGGAGCAGAGCGGAGCCCTTCCTGTGCCTGGGGGGAAGTGATGTCACCAGCCCAGGCAAAGGAACAGGCAGACTACGAGGGACCACCTAGCAACAGGCATTTAGAGGTAAGTGAAAAAAAAAAAAAAAATATCCAAATGTTTTTTTGGTTTTTTTTTTAGAATTTTTACAGGTATTTTTGTTTTTTGGGTGGAACCCCACTTTCAGTGTGATCAACTCTGTGTCTATAAGCAGCTCACCTTACTGCTGTAAGGTATACAGCGTGTGCTTAAATGCAGACCACGTGCGGACATGGATATCCCATCCAGTGTTTGAAATGGTTCCAATGGTGGATATATAGAATGATAATGAAAAATGACATAAGCAATATATCAAGTATAACACCGTGACGACCAGAGGGGGGACGGACCAGGGGAAAGGGATGCACTCACTTTTTAAAAATGAGTGTGGGCATCAATCCACGAACGCCGAGTTCATATGCCTTAGTAGATATCTTCGAACTCGGCGTTCGTGGGTTGATGCCCACACTCATTTTTAAAAAGTGAGTGCATCCCTTCCCCCTTATAGCTGCTTATAGACACGGAGGTGATCACACTGAAGATCTGTATGCTGCTTGATGGTGGGACTGCTATATATTCACCTATATGGACTCACTGTACTCAGCTCCTTATTTATGTCAGCCAATTTGTGCTAGTTTTATGACTAGACCATTTGTACTTTTTGTTGAGTGTTTCATTTAAAGTTGATCAATTTCACCCATTCTGTATTCATTTTTTGAGATATTTGTTCTAGGCCACATAATTGCCACATTTGTTACACACTTTACATTTGATTTCATCATTTTTTATATCGATACCTCTTTTTTAGTGTATCTGTGGCCCCATTTGGGCTGTTTTCACCTCTCTATCACATTTATTATATACTTAGCCCCTTCCACATACCACTCCCCTTCCCCTTGTATCACAGCGCAACTACCATTTACTTTTTGTTTACACTCTGTTTGGATCAGTCACACAGGTGTTGCAGCAGTATCCCTTAGGCTCGGTTCACACTAGGGGCGGCACGACATGCAGGTTGCCTCACCGAGGCGACCTGCACACGACTGCCACAGCGACTTGCAAAACGACTTCTGTATAGAAGTCTATGCAAGTCGCCTCAAGTCGCCCCCAAAGTAGTACAGGAACCTTTTTCTAAGTCGGAGCGACTTGCGTCGCTCTGATTAGAACGGTTCCATTGTACAGAACAGGAGGCGACTTGTCAGGCGACTAGGTTGCCTGACAAGTCGGCCCAGTGTGAACCGGGGCTAAGTATAGGTTCTTCGTGACAGTGCGGGAGTCACTCACATTCAGAGCCTGGTATATGATGTACAGAGTCCTGTGTATAATGTACAGCCTGGTATATGATGTGCAGAGTCCTGTGTATAATGTACAGCCTGGTATATGATGTGCAGAGTCCTGTGTATAATGTACAGCCTGGTATATGATGTGCAGAGTCCTGTGTATAATGTAGAGCCTGGTATATGATGTGCAGAGTCCTGTGTATAATCTACAGCCTGGTATATGATGTACAGAATACCTCTTTCACATCAGAAGCTCCCCATGACAGAAGAGTCCCTCCTTTCACACCAGACACCCCCTATCACATCAGGATCCCCCTTTCAAATTAGAAGCCCCCTCATCACATCCAAGAGCCACCCCTCCCCCCTTTATGTCAGAAGCCCCCATCATATCAGAGTTGCTGCAGACCGGGTAAAATATTGTAGTGGGTCGGATGTCGTTCTCATGCCATAGTTTGGAGACCCCTAGTCTATACTGCCTTTCAAGTGTGCAATCTAAAGGGAAATACCCCAAAATAACAACTGATAGCTATTGTTTTTCCAAGATAAACTTAAAGTTTCTGGCTGTTTTTCACATGGCAATATTGAATAAAGATGCATCCAGAACAGCTGGAAAAATTTAGTGATCAGATTGAACCTACATAATGAACCCTGTACACTTGTCCTCTGAAGTCTATTGCCACAGTATAAAAGCCAGCCAGGAGCTCAGCACAGGGATGGGGGGAACCCCTTATAATGGGCACAGCAGCCAGCAGCTGTACAGACCCGGAACTTTGCACAGGGATGGTGGGAACCCCTCATTATGGGCACAGTAAGGCTGCAATGGATGGGCACAGTGAGGCTGCATTTGATGAAATAGACACTTGCATTTGGCAGTGCCATCTCTCTTTTAAACTTACCCATATTTTCATTTGACTCATAGGTATTGATCATTGTAGAATTTGTTTTGAAAATGAGTGAAAATTCGGTTCCATCTTTGAAACTATTTCCCTTCACAAGGCGTTCAGATGAGGACAAAAAGAGGATAAAGGAGCTTGGACCACATCAACCCAACTTGCAAATTCAGCAGAGGTCAAGTGATCGTGGTCGAGTTTACACTCAAAGCTTTTCCACTGCTTCTTATAAAAAATGGAGTTGGCTAGCTGGATGTGATGTGACTCATGCCTATTATTGTTTCCCTGTTTGCTATTCCAAAGTCATGGCACCGACACGCTGTAGATATCAACAGGGGTTAACGACCTTAAGCATCTCACTGAAAAGTGCAAGCGGCATGAAATTACCAAAAGCCATCTTGACAATGTTATGAGGCTCGAGTTTTTTGGGAAGCGTAGCATTAGTGAACAGCTAGATGCAGGCTACAGAATTGCCATTAGAAAACATAATGAAGAGGTCACAAAAAATAGACACATCCTATCTCGAATAATAGACTGTGAAATTTTGTGGTGCATTTGAGCTGGCTTTGCGTGGCCATGATGAGAGTGAGAGCTCCTATAATCCTGGGATATTCCGTGGCTTGATCGATTTTGTTGCTTCTCTTGATGGAGTTTTGAAAGAGCACCTTGAGAATGCCACTGTTTTTAAGGGAACTTCAAAAACTGTGCAGAACGAGCTGTTGGACTGTATGTTGTCTGTAGTGAAGGAGCACATTATTCAAGAAGCACTGAGCATGGATTTCATTTCAATCCAGGCTGACGAGACCACTGATATTGCCACACAGTGCCAACTTGTGCTTGTGTTGCGCTACATTGATGCCAAAAACAACGTACAGGAGAGGTTTTTTGAGTTTATTCCTCTACATTCCGCTAATGCAGATTCCATTGCTACAGCACTACAAGAGCGTCTTGCTGTCATCCTTCCAGGGGATCAGAAAAATAAACTTATCTCCCAAGCATATGATGGAGCCAGCGTGATGAGGGGTGCCACTTCAGGGGTTCAAAAGCAGATTCAGGATTTGTACCCAAATGCCTATTATATTCACTGCTATGCACATCAGCTCAATCTGATAATGCAACAGGCCACTTCTCAAATACCCAAAGTGAGGCTTTTTTTTGCTATCCTTGGAGGATTTGCCAGCTTTTTTGCAAGATCACCCAAGCGCACAGATGTACTTGATAAAGTAGTTGCCCATAGACTACCAACATCAAGCAGTGTCAGATGGAACTTCCACAGCCGTGCCGTCAATACAGTGTTTGAGCACAGAGAGGACCTCATCCGCCGTTTTGAAACCATGCGAGACTCAGATGATTTTGACTCTGTTACCATGAGAGAGGCAGCAGGCTTTGCCGCGCTGCTGGAGGATCAAGATTTTAAATACTTTCTTACGCTTTTCCACAACATCATGCCACATGTGGACCTCCTCTATGCCAAACTCCAGAAGAAGGACATAGATTCAGTCCACATTAAGGGGAGCATCCAGCAGTTCCAGCGGGACATACAGCAGATCAGGTAGCAGCTGCATTCCTCCTTTTCCATGTGTTGTTGTTATTAATATTATTTTTTTATTATTATTATTGTTCATACATTTTGCAGAGATTCTATGCCATCCCTGGTTGAGCAAAGCAGTCAAGGTGGTTCTCAACCGAAGAGGCGGGGCTCGCTGAATCCAGGAGAACAGAAACGCATTGCAACCGAGGTGAGTTTTAATTTGTTGCAATATTTGTATTTTTGATAGCTCACTTAGCCCCGGTTCACACAAGAGCGGCGCGACTTGCAGGTCGCCTCACCGAGGCGACCTGCACACGACTTCCACGGCGACTTGCAAAACGACTTCTGTATAGAAGTCTATGCAAGTCGCCCCCAAAGTAGTACAGGAACCTTTTTCTAAGTCGGAGCGACTTGCGTCGCTCCTATTAGAACGGTTCCATTGTACAGACCGGGAGGCGACTTTTCAGGCAGCTAGGTCGCCTGACAAGTCGCCACTGTGTGAACCTGCACTTATAGATATGAAGATTGGAAAGAAAAATATTTTTCTTACAATATTCATATAAAAATGATGTGATCTAAAAGGATTTGTTATTCCCTCTAGTGGATAACATTAGTATTACAGCCTTCATCTGTGTTAGCTGCCTGAACATCAGAAATGCATGAGACTTGACATATTTACTAAGAATGTCTTGTCCAATTGTATGGAGTTCTGAGAAATTATGGATTCAAAACCACTGAAACTGATCTCCCTTTATAACTTAAAACTGAATATTTTAAAATGGCCAGTTTTAATGTTATGAAGGGAGATCAGTTTCAGTGTTTTTGAATCCATAATTTCTCAGAACTCCATACAATTGGACAAGACATTCTTAGTAAATATGTATAAGTTTCATGCATTTCTGATGCTCAGGGAGCTAACACAGATGACATTGACATTTTGTGATCACTACCTAATTTTTGTTTTTATGCTTCACTCTATAGGTCTGTGATACCATACTATTACACACCATGCAACGTTTCTCCTTCACAAAACACCTTGTTAGTGCCACCTTGCTTCAAGCAGACAAGTTTGAACAGTACGCAAAGGAGTTTCCGGAGAATGCACTGAGTGAGACTTTGAAGGCCTATCCAATGCTCAATAAGAGTAAGTTAAAGACAGAGCTTGATCTCATCTACTGCACAGAAGAGTTCAAAAAGTGCAATGGTGCTGTGGACCTATTCCAGCTGTTTGTGGAGAACAATCTTGTTCATGTATTTAGAGAGACTGTCACTCTGCTAAAGATCCTCATCACCACACCCATGACCACAGCAGAAGCTGAGAGGTGCTTCTCAACCTTAAAAAGAATTAAGACTTTTCTGAGAAATAGCATGACCCAGGAGAGGCTGAATGCATTGGCCATGCTGTCAATGGAAAAGAGAGTGGTGACAGAGATGACTGACTTCAACCAGAAGGTCATAGAGAAATTTGCAAGCCAGAAAGAAAGGAGAGCAAAATTTATTTTCAAATAGTTCTACTGGCACTAATGTGAATGTGGCGTGCATTTGTATTCAGTCACCTTTTCAGAGTTTTTTTGTTGTTGTTTCTTGTACAATAAAGTTTGTTTGCTGTTGTAAAAAAATTCACTGATTCGTGGTACATTTATTGCATTCTTTAACAGTTGACTTAAACATTTTCAATATTTTATCTAGATATATAATCTGTCCTGTGATGCTGGGACTGTATACTCTGCCCTGTGATCTGAGCTGTATACTCCTGACACTATGGGTGGAAGCAAGTGGAATACAGGGAACGGAGTGGGTGGATTATATAAGGGGTGTGGTTTATGAGAAGTGGGAGGGGTCAAAATTTATGGGCGGGGTCTGGCGCCCCCCCCATCCAAAAATCTCACCAGCCGCCACTGTATTAATTAGAGAAAGTCTACGATCGCAGGGACTGGTACCTTAAATATAATTGAGGGGCAGGGAGCATAGAAAGAAGAGAGGGAGTGTAGGGATAAACCAGGTATACTCTACCCAAGCAGATATATGTCCATAGAGATTTAAAAGTCACTCAGAAAGCAATTCAAATCGAATTCTATGTTGAGGCCACGAGGTGCAAATGTATCCAAGGTAAAGATCCATCTGGATTCAGCCTGGCTAAGGGACCTAACCTTGTGTCCCCCCCGCCAGTGTCTGATATAGGGTTCAATCCCCCAGAATCTCAAGTGAGAAGGGTCCTTATTGTGACATAGTAAGAAGTGCTTAGAGACGCTGTGCTTATCATGGCCTTTCAGGATATTCTTCACATGTTCTTTTATCCGTACCTTCAATGGTCTTTTAGTCCAGCCAACGTACTGGAGCCCACAGCTGCATTATAGGGCATATACGGCCCCTTCCGTATTGCAGCTGATGAAATTATTAACTTTATATGTGTTTCCGGTACTTGTTGATGTGAACTCAAATTTTCTTTCGTTTGGTCTTTTAGTTTTCAAGCAAGCAAAACACCTCTTACACGGGAAGAAACCTTTCCCGGTAAAAAAGGTATAAGTTCTTTTCGGTGGATCAATTACATTTTTTACCACCTTATCACGAATGGTCGGTGCTCTTCTATAAATAAAGTGCGGCCGTGCAGGTAGAGATCCTTGTAACTGTTTGTCTGCTAGGAGGATATGCCAGTGGCCTTTAATGATCCTTTCAACTTTCTTATGCTGCGCGCTAAATTCTAGAATTAAAGCTGCTCCCCCTAGTGGCTGTTTAGATTTGTTAGTCTCCTTGATCAATTCTTTTCGATCCATCCTTGAGACCTCTTCCATTTCCTTTGTTAAGAGTTGACGATCATAGCCTTTATTTGAGAATCTCAGAGCTAGTTTTCAGCTTGGTCTAGATACGTACCAAGCTGCGTGCAATTTATTCTTAATCTTACGAATTGGCCTTTCGGTACATTGAAAAGCCAGTTCTTGCGGTGGCAACTCTCGATAGGCAGGAAACTATTTCTGTCTACGTTTTTAAAGTGCGTTTGTGAACTGAGTCCTGATTTGTTTTGAATAATTTCAAGATCTAAAAATGTTACTTTACTATTGCTGATTTCCCAGGTCAGTGTAATGTTCTTGTTGTTCATATTGAGTCTCTCCAAAAAGCAAGTAAGACGGTCTGTATCCCCTTTCCAAAGGATGAAGATGTCGTCAATATATCTTTTATACAATACTAATTCACTTGGTGTATTTTCAAAAACGCTATACTCCTCCCACTGGGCCATGAAAAGTCCAAATTTCGCCCCCATTGCAACTCCAGTATGCTGTCGGTAGTACCTATTGTTGTACCAGAAGTAGTTATTCTTAGGATTAAACTCAATACACTTTATTAAAAATTTCCTCTGCATGCATGGTAATTGGGTATACTTCCTCAAGCCCCATTTCGCTGCTTCACATGCCAAATGGTGCGGTATAATGGTATATAGTGAAGAGACGTCTGCAGTGGCCATAATCCATGGGCCTTCTTCTTTTGGGACATTTTCCAGGGTCTGCAGCATCTGTTTAGTGTCCCGTGATATGCTCGTGTATGTTGTACAGCCGGTTGCAAAAACACATCAATATATTGGCCCAATCGGGATGTTAGCGTATCTATACCATTTACTATTGGTCTCGGTGGTGGATTAGTATTATTTTTGTGAATCTTAGGTAGAGTATATATAATAGGTGTGCGGGCTGACTCTGGGACTAAAAACTTGGCTTCCTTCTTATTCAATATATTTTTCTTCACTCCAAGACATACAGTTTGTTCCAATGCTTTCCTGCATTTATATATAGGGTTGCTCAATAACCTCGTCTAGGTGTTCTCATTGCTAAGCATCTCTGTCATAGTCTGGTGGTATTGTTCCTTTGAGAGTATAACAATCCCCCCACCTATATCCGCTGGCCGGATTACCAACTCTTTTCTCTTTACTAGTTTGCGAATGCCACTTTTTATGTAATCGGGGTCTTCCTTCTTCTTAATTTTAAGTTCCTTGATGTCTTCTAGCACCACCTTTTTAAAAACTTCTGTATATTTATTATCCTTTATGGGCGGGTTAAAAACAGATTTGTTCCTCAATGTGCTATGTGTGATGCCATTATCTTCAATGATTGGATGATTTGATCTCATAGGGTTGCTCACAATATATTTCTGGATATTCAATTTCCTTATAAATTTCTGAATTCCAATATACGTTTTAAATTTATCCAAATTTTTCATGGGTGCATACTTGAGACCTTTATCCAGCACAGCAATCTCTTCGTGTGTCAATTCTTGTCCACTAAAGTTGAAAATCCCTTCTCCCTTCACTCTCTTTTTCTCTTGTTCTCTCTTTCCTGATCTCTGTCATCTCTTCTTCCTGGACTTTTTCTGGAGTTTCTGGTCTCGTCTAACAGTCTCGGTGGAGGATCTTCTCTGCCCCTGTCTAAAAAAGGCCTATTGGGTGCTTGTTCTCCATAATATGGAGGATTGTTTCTCTCCTGTCTCTCTTCTTCGCCTCTATAGGTGAGTGGGGCATAGTAGTTGTGTGTCGTATCGGACTCCGTTCGTACTGATGTTGGTTTCTTTGTTGGGGACCTCTTCTTTCACCATAACCATGTTCTTACCCCGGACTTCTTTCTCTTGGTCCATAGTATTCGTATGGTGGTTCCCTATTCTCCCTATATTCATACGGTGGTCTTCTCTGATCTCTGTGTCCTTGATGTGGTCCTCTATAGTCTCTCTGATCATAAGGTTGCTTCTGCCAGTTGTTGAACGGTTTCCTGTTGTTTTTCCAATAGGGTTTCCTTCCTCCATTCTGTGGAGTTAGATTCGACTGCGGTCTTCTATCCCCTCGATATGGAGTAGATGGCTGATGGTAAGTATTTCTCCTATCCGGGTCTTGTTGTCTCGGGGTAGTTGATATGTATCCTTCTCTTGCATCTTGATAATTCCTGGATTGGATATTGGGTGATTCCACAGTCTAGTGGGGATCAACCCTTATAGGGCGTACACACGGTCGGACTTTGTTCAGACATTCCGACAACAAAATCCTAGGATTTTTTCTGACGGATGTTGGCTCAAACTTGTTTTTTCTACACACGGTCGCACAAAGTTGTCGGAAAATCCGATCGTTCTAAACGCGATGACGTAAAACACGTACGTCGGGACTATGAACGGGGCAGTGGCCAATAGCTTTCATCTCTTTATTTATTCTGAGCATGCGTGGCACTTTGTCCGTCGGATTTCTGTACACACGATCGGAATTTCCGACAACGGATTTTGTTGTCGGAAAATTTTATCTCCTGCTCTCAAACTTTGTGTGTCGGAAAATCCGATGGAAAATGTCCGATGGAGCCCACACACGGTCGGAATTTCCGACAACACGCTCCGATCGGACATTTTCCATCGGAAAATCCGACCGTGTGTACGGGGCTTTACACTTTTTTCTGGTGTTGAGTAGGTAGATGCATTATCTCCTCTACCAATGAGATTCTGCCATTTGAATACCTGGTCATTTCTGAAATCTTTTGTGTCTCTAGTGTACTTTTTGCTCTTCCTCTGTTGTACCTCTCTATCTTTCTTGATAAGATCTTTATTCAGCTGTGTGGTTAAAGTTTTAAATTCTGTTGTTTCTTTATACACTTCCAGCTCTTCTTTTAGTTGAGAAATATTTTGGTCGATGATGTTCATTTTTCTCTGTTTCCTTTCTAATAGGAATCTTAATAATTCCAATCCCTTATCATTGAAGAATTTGAACCATTCTTCGTTTGATTCTTGGTCTGTAAGGCCATCATTGGGAGGTACGTCCCATCTTAATCTTCTTGGAACTAAGTTTTCTTTTAGATAAGTTTTAAAGGTGCATGTGTCCCACCAGAGACTCACCTTTTTTTCCATGTTGTGTCCGAGCCTCCTCATTAGGCTCTCAAGGTCTAAATTTTTTGTGATATTGGTATTAGAGGCACTAAACACCTCTTCGAGATTTACTTTTCTTTTTTCCATATAGGCGAACACATCCATGGTTGCAGCGGGAATGTAAAGGTTGGATATATAAACAATATAGGGTATATTATTCCTGCGCTACCAAGCAGTGGTGGTGTAGGTGATACTAGATAGGAAAAAGCAGCTTGCACCAAATGGGGTCCAGCCTAGCCCCTGGTATAGAATTCAACTGACAAGTGGGAATGGTGCTGCGCTAATCCTTAAATAAGCTCTAATCAATAGGTGTACTGGATATCCTAGGGTAGGGGGCTTAACTCTTGCCTTCACTGAGGCATATGGTGGTGGTCTTAAACACAATGAGGAATATAGCACTGTGTGAACGTGCAAGCAATATATGCGTGAGAAATTAAGGGGTGGAGCCCACCAAAACAGTCTATACATATGTATATCTCAGCTTAAGTAAATAAAATGAAACCATAGTGAAGTCTGAAATAAATTATAAAAAAAAAAAAAATTTTCCATAAGGCGGTGATTGCCGCTATAACATTTAGTGCCAATACAAAGTGCTGTAAATTAATATACGAGAATTATTGTAGTTCAATCAACCGTGATTCATACAAATAAATGAATAGCTAAAAAATAAATAACATTAAAGCGAATAGTGCCAAATAGTACAATGTTACATTGAATGTCCAAAGTGATCATAATAACTGTGCATTGTGCAGTATAGTGTCCAGCGCCAGCAGGGGGTGCTCAAACTTAAAAAAACAATAATACAGTTCAATAAAGGTGACTTGGTGCAGCAACAAACAGCTTCAATGCTTCATTAGTGATGACAGACAATGAAGTCATGCAGAAAGCAGCTGGATTTAAATATCATTTGCTTAGAAGAGTGGTGGATGTGAAGTGTATAAAGGGTTCCTCTCCATGCAACAATCCTCTAATGGTAGATAATGGCCCCTTACCTCACTACACTGAGGTTACAGCATAGAGCAGACAGCACTTGTGGTGTCTCCTGTGCAGGGGGGTCCTGGGTCATGGGCTGTCATATATCAGACCTCAGATCCATGGGGAACATCATAGTAAATGGAGAGATAAAGATGCCATATAGTGTAGTATTTAAAGAATGTTTCCGGCTTTATTAGACATTGGCAACAAACAGGGTACTCACACAGTAAAACAACGAAAGGCACAGTGTATCCAGACGAGCGGCGAGCTCGTACACTGCTGACAGTGGGCGGTGCCTGTCCCTACGTGTGGCGTCACGGGTCACGTGGCTTCATCGGGGGTTGCTATAGGGCACACTCCACTGTCTTTAAATAGACCAGGCAAAGTGTATAGACGGCAGCCATTTTCTCGAGGTTGTATGGGGATTTGCCATAGCGGCCATTTTCCTGGAGCTCTATGGGGGCCGCCATTTTTCTGGTTATCAAAAAGTGATTACAAAAGTGATTACTCTCAAAGGAACAATACCACCAGACTATGACAGAGATGCTTAGCGATGAGAACACCTAGACGAGGTTATTGAGCAACCCTATATATAAATGCAGGAAAGCATTGGAACAAACTGTATGTCTTGGAGTGAAGAAAAATATATTGAATAAGAAGGAAGCCAAGTTTTTAGTCCCAGAGTCAGCCCGCACACCTATTATATATACTCTACCTAAGACTCACAAAAATAATACTAATCACCGAGACCAATAGTAAATGGTATAGATTCGCTAACATCCCGATTGGGCCAATATATTGATGTGTTTTTGCAACCGGCTGTACAACATACACGAGCATATCACGGGACACTAAACAGATGCTGCAGATCCTGGAAAATGTCCCAGGCACCGCCCACTGTCAGCAGTGTACGAGCTCGCCGCTCGTCTGGATACACTGTGCCTTTCGTTGTTTTACTGTGTGAGTACCCTGTTTGTTGCCAATGTCTAATAAAGCCGGAAACATTCTTTAAATACTACACTATATGGCATCTTTATCTCTCCATTTACTATGATGTTCCCCATGGATCTGAGGTCTGATATATGACAGCCCATGACCCAGGACCCCCCTGCACAGGAGACACCACAAGTGCTGTCTGCTCTATGCTGTAACCTCAGTGTAGTGAGGTAAGGGGCCATTATCTACCATTAGAGGATTGTTGCATGGAGAGGAACCCTTTATACACTTCACATCCACCACTCTTCTAAGCAAATGATATTTAAATCCAGCTGCTTTCTGCATGACTTCATTGTCTGTCATCACTAATGAAGCATTGAAGCTGTTTGTTGCTGCACCAAGTCACCTTTATTGAACTGTATTATTGTTTTTTTAAGTTTGAGCACCCCCTGCTGGCGCTGGACACTATACTGCACGATGCACAGTTATTATGATCACTTTGGACATTCAATGTAACATTGTACTATTTGGCACTATTCGCTTTAATGTTATTTATTTTTTAGCTATTCATTTATTTGTATGAATCACGGTTAATTGAACTACAATAATTCTCATATATTAATTTACAGCACTTTGTATTGGCACTAAATGTTATAGCGGCAATCACCGCCTTATGGAAATTTTTTTTTTTTTATAATTTATTTCAGACTTCACTATGGTTTCATTTTATTTACTTAAGCTGAGATATACATATGTATAGTCTGTTTTGGTGGGCTCCATCCCTTAATTTCTCACGCATATATTGCTTGCACGTTCACACAGTGCTATATTCCTCATTGTGTTTAAGACCACCACCATATGCCTCAGTGAAGGCAAGAGTTAAGCCCCCTACCCTAGGATATCCAGTACACCTATTGATTAGAGCTTATTTTAGGATTAGCGCAGCACCATTCCCACTTGTCAGTTGAATTCTATACCAGGGGCTAGGCTGGACCCCATTCGGTGCAAGCTGCTCTTCCCTATCTAGTATCACCTACACCACCACTGCTTGGTAGCGCAGGAATAATATACCCTATACCCATGCCGTTTGTCTCACTGATTTTCATCCATATTGCCAGGACCCGACATTACATTAAAGCCGTAAGCAGTTTTAAATGACTTTTATTCCTTTAAAAATGTCATTTTGTGCAGGGACTGTTCTAAACATGGGAAACACGCGTCACTTTACAGGCATACTATAGACACCCCCCAGGTATGATATTTAACCACTTGAGCCCCGGACCATTATGCTGCCTAAGGACCAGAGGTCTTTTTCCAATTTGGCACTGCGTCGCTTTAACTGCTAATTGCGCGGTCATGCAATGCTGTACCCAAACGAAATTTGTGTCCTTTTCTTCCCACAAATAGAGCTTTCTTTTGATGGTATTTGATCACCTCTGCGGTTTTTATTTTTTGCGCTATAAACGGAAAAAGACCGAAAATTTTGAAAAAAAATGATATTTTCTACTTTTTGTTATAAAAAAAATCCAATAAACTAAATTTTAGTCATACATTTAGGCCAAAATGTATTCGGCCACATGTCTTTGGTAAAAAAAATGTCAATAAGCGTATATTTATTGGTTTACGCAAAAGTTATAGCGTCTACAAACTAGGGTACATTTTCTGTAATTTACACAGCTTTTAGTTTATGACTGCCTATGTCATTTCTTGAGGTGCTAAAATGGCAGGGCAGTACAAACCCCCCCAAGTGACCCCATTTTGGAAAGTAGACACCCCAAGGAAATTGCTGAGAGGCATGTTGAACCCATTGAATATTTATTTTTTTTGTCCCAAGTGATTGAATAATGACAAAAAAAAAAAAAAAAAAAAATATTTACAAAAAGTTGTCACTAAATGATATATTGCTCACACAGGCCATGGGCCTATGTGGAATTGCACCCCAAAATACATTCAGCTGCTTCTCCTGAGTATGGGGATACCACATGTGTGGGACTTTTTGGGAGCCTAGCCGCGTACGGGGCCCCGAAAACCAATCACCGCCTTCAGGATTTCTAAGGGTGTAAATTTTTGATTTTACTCCTCACTACCTATCACAGTTTCGGAGGCCATGGAATGCCCAGGTGGCACAAAACCCCCCAAAATGACCCCATTTTGGAAAGTAGACACCCCAAGCTATTTGCTGAGAGGCATATTGAGTCCATGGAATATTTTATATTTTGACACAAGTTGTGGGAAAGTGACACTTTTTTTTTTTTTTTTTTTTTTTTTGCATAAAGTTGTCACTAAATGATATATTGCTCACACAGGCCATGGGCATATGTGGAATTGCACCCCAAAATACATTTAGCTGCTTCTCCTGAGTACGGGGATACCACATGTGGGGGACTTTTTAGGAGCCTAGCCGCGTACGGGGCCCCAAAATCCAATCACCGCCTTCAGGATTTCTAAGGGTGAAAATTTTTGATTTCACTCTTCACTGCCTATCACAGTTTCGGAGGTCATGGAATGCCCAGGTGGCACAAAACCCCCCCAAATGACCCCATTTTGGAAAGTAGACACCCCAAGCTATTTGCTGAGAGGCATGGTGAGTATTTTGCAGCTCTCATTTGTTTTTGAAAATGAAGAAAGACAAGAAAAAACATTTTTTTTTTTCTTTTTTCAATTTTCAAAACTTTGTGACAAAAAGTGAGGTCTGCAAAATACTCACTATACCTCTCAGCAAATAGCTTGGGGTGTCTACTTTCCAAAATGGGGTCATTTGGGGGGGTTTTGTGCCACCTGGGCATTCCATGGCCTCCGAAACTGTGATAGGCAGTGAAGAGTGAAATCAAAAATTCACGCCGTTAGAAAGCCTGAAGGCGGTGCTTGGTTTTCGGGGTCCCGTACGCGGCTAGGCTCCCAAAAAGTCTCACACATGTGGTATCCCCGTACTCAGGAGAAGCAGCAGAATGTATTTTGGGGTGTAATTTCACATATTTCCATGGCATGTTTGAGCAATATATCATTTAGTGACAACTTTGTGCAAAAAAAAAAATGTGTCTCTTTCCCGCAACTTGTGTCGCAATATAAAATATTCCATGGACTCGACATGCCTCTCAGCAAATAGCTTGGGGTGTCTACTTTCCAAAATGGGGTCATTTGGGGGGGTTTTGAACTGTCCTGGCATTTTATGCACAACATTTAGAAGCTTATGTCACACATCACCCACTCTTCTAACCACTTGAAGACAAAGCCCTTTCTGACACTTATTGTTTACATGAAAAAGTTATTTTTTTTTTGCAAAAAAATTACTTTGAACCCCCAAACATTATATATTTTTTTAAAGAAAATGCCCTACAGATTAAAATGGTGGGTGTTTCATTTTTTTTTTCGCACAGTATTTGCGCAGCGATTTTTCAAACGCATTTTTTGGGGAAAAAACACACTTTTTTAAATTTTAATGCACTAAAACACACTATATTGCCCAAATGTTTGATGAAATAAAAAAGATGATCTTAGGCCGAGTACATGGATACCAAACATGACATGCTTTAAAATTGCGCACAAACGTGCAGTGGCAACAAAATAAATACATTTTTAAAAGCCTTTAAAAGCCTTTACAGGTTACCACTTTAGATCTACAGAGGAGGTCTACTGCAAAAATTACTGCCCTCGATCTGACCTTCGCGGTGATACCTCACATGCATGGTGCAATTGCTGTTTACGTTTGACGACAGACCGCCGATTGCGTTCGCCTTAGCGCGAGAGCAGGGGGCGACAGGGGTGTTTTTTTTTTTTTTTTTTTCTTTATTATTTTTCTGCTTTTTTTATCTTATTTTTAAACTGTTCCTTTAATATTTTTTTTTTTTAATCATTTTTATTGTTATCTCGGGGAATGTAAATATCCCCTATGATAGCAATAGGTAGTGACAGGTACTCTTTTTTGAAAAAATTGGGGTCTATTAGACCCTAGATCTCTCCTCTGCCCTCAAAGCATCTGACCACACCAAGATCGGTGTGATAAAATGCTTCCCCAATTTCCCAATGGCGCTATTTACATCCGGTGAAATCTAAGTCATAAAATGCTCGTAGCTTCCGGTTTCTTAGGCCATAGAGATGTTTGGAGCCACTCTGGTCTCTGATCAGCTCTATGGTCAGCTGGCTGAATCACCGGCTGCATTCCCAGGTTCCCTGTTGAGACAGGAGAGCCAGAGAAAAACACGGAAGACGGTGGTGGGGGGGGGGGGGGGCATTCTATCCCACGGCTTGTAAAAGCAGTCTAGAGGCTAATTAGCCGCTAGGATTGCTTTTACATGAAAGCCGACCGCTGGCTGAAAAGAATGATACCAAGATGATACCTAAATCTGCAGGCATCATTCTGGTATAACCACTCAAAGTCGTGAATGGCGTACCTGAAGACAAAAAAATGGTTAACAATAAAGCACAGTAAACGGTAAAGTATAAAAAATTGCATACCTGAAAAACAAACATGATAAAACATAATAACAATAAAACATTGAAGAATAGAATACAGTAAAAAAGAGCAGAACAATAGAGAGAGAATAGAGAGAGAGAGAACAATAAAACGACAACTATTTTTTTTTAATTTTATATATATATATTTTTTTTTTGACACTTTTTTTGTAACTAACTTTTATAACGGTAACCGGTTCCAGGTTCGGGTCTCACAAAATGCGATGGCATCTTGGGAGACCCTGTGAAAGTGTGCCTAGTCTGTGCAATGCTGTACCCTACGCTAATACGCAACTAGTGAATGGTAGCGTTCAAAACATTCACCAATGCAAAGACCAGGATTGTCAGGACAGGAGGGACAATAATAGTGGGTGTCACGCCTATATCCGCGCTTGCTGCAGACACAACATCTTTTTTGGGGGGGTTCGTTGGGTAGGGGTACTCGGGAGGACATAAAGAAAATGCCTCTCATGCAGCCGACTGCATTTGGTTGGGGATGTGAATGGGGGAAGTACGGGCGCTGCAGAAGTGGTGGGTTCCCAATTAGGATTGGCGAATGCAGCAGGAAGGGCATTATGGGCACGACGGGCCTGTGTTTGTCTTCTTGGTGGCAGCGGGACACTACTTGTGCTTGCCACCTCACCAGCTTGAACTGCACTTATGGGACTCGCCACGTCACCAAGTGTTACTGCAGTGCTGGTTTGACTACGACCGGGGTGTACTAGGCCGCTGGTGCTTGCCAGTTCACCAAAACGCTACCAAAAAAACTGTTAGCGATCGCAGGGATCAGGCCTGACTCTGCGAACGCTGCAGTTATGCGTTTAGTGTTTTGTAAGTGTCAGTGATCGATCGATACTGCACTTGGGTGGGCTGGGCTGGGCCGGGCGGAGGGGCAAAACACAGGTGCTAGCAGGTATCTGGGCTGATCCCGCTAACACTGCGTTTTTGGGAACCCTAAACTGCTGGGGACGCTAGTATAGATCTGATCGGATCAGATATTGATCCGTTCAGATACTATACCACTAAGGGAGGTGTATGCTGCGTGCGTGGGTGTTAGCGCTACTGGCGCTAACCTGACGCTGCCTGGTGCTTGCTTGCCAGTTCACCAAAATGCTACCAAAAAAACTGTTAGCGATCGCAGGGATCAGGCCTGACTCTGCGAACGCTGCAGTTATGCGTTTAGTGTTTTGTAAGTGACAGTGATCGATCGATACTGCACTTGGGTGGGCCGGGCGGAGGGGCAAAACGCAGGTGCTAGCGGGTATCTGGGCTGATCCCGCTAACACTGCGTTTTTGGGAACCCTAAACTGCTGGGGACGCTAGTATAGATCTGATCGGATCAGATATTGATCCGTTCAGATACTATACCACTAAGGGAGGCGTATGCTGCGTGCGTGGGTGTAAGCGGGACTGGCGCTAATCTGACGCTGACTGGGGCGACGCATATCACCGCCGGGCGATCAGGGGGCTAAACCTTTATTCGGTAATAAACGGCGGGTGCCCTCACACTATAAAAAATAAACGAACTAACCAGCGTCAACCGTAACGGTTATACGGTGATCAGTGGTGAAAGGGTTAACTAGGGGGCAATCAAGGGGTTAAAACATTTATTCGGTAGTATATGGGGGTCCCTGATGCTATAAAACGCTGACGGCGAACCTAAATATTTACCTCACTAACTAGCGTCACCAGCGACACTAATACAGCGATCAGAAAAATGATCGCTTAGCGACACTGGTGACAGGGGGTGATCAAGGGGTTAAAACTTTATTAGGGGGGGTTAGGGGGGTATCCTAGACCTAAAGGGGGGTAATACTAACTGTCCCAACACTGTAACTGTCACAAACTGACACTATGCAGTAATCAGAAAAAAAAAAAAAAAAAACCTGCTGGTGTCAGTTTGTGACAGGGGGGGGGTGATTGGGGGGGGATCGGGGGGCGATCGGGGGGGGGATCGGGGTGTTTTGTATGCCTGGCATGTTCTACTGTGTGTGTAGTGTGTTGTGCACTTACATTGATGTCTTCTCCCCTCGGCGCTGGAACGGAATACCGAGCCGAGGGGAGATGACATCATTTCCTTTGCTGCTGTTTAGCATACAGCAGCAAAGGAATGTTCCCATTGGCCGGCGGCGATCGCGAGGGGGGGGCCACGAACGGATGGCCTCCCCCTCATCTCGGATCGCCGGGGAACAGAACGGGACCGCCTTGGGCACCGGGGAGGGTCCGATCAGACCCCCCACCCGCGGAAGGCAAATCACGTACATGTACGTGATTTTGCCTGCCCGTGCCGCTTTGCCGACGTAAATCGGCGTTAGGCGGTCCTTAAGTGGTTAAAGCAATATTTCACTTTTTTTTTCACTGTAAGCATCATTAAAATCACTGCTCCCGAAAAAACGTCCGTTTTTAAAACTTTTTTTTTTCATTGATACATGTCCCCTGGGGCAGGACCCGGGTCCCCAAACCCTTTTTAGGACAATACCATGCAAATTAGCCTTTAAAATTAGCACTTTTGATTTTGAACGTTCCATAGACTTCAATGGGGTTCTAACGTTTGTGCAAATTTTCGGTATGTTCGCAGGTTCTGGTGCGAACCGAACTGGGGGGTGTTCGGCTCATCCCTAGTTATCACACTATAAATAGTCCATTGTATTGAAGATGAGTTTCCAATACTGTTTTTGTGGGTGTTTGCAAAATTAGAGTGGGCCAAATTTTTGTCCCAGTCCAGCCCTGGCAGAAATTGGTTGTTTGACTGTTGGATGCATAAAAACAAAAAAAGTGTAGCGCTATAAAGCCCAAAATAGATGAAAAAGAATCAAACAATATACAGTGTATGTGAAACTGATATCTCAGACTTATGATGTATCGTTTAGAATACAAAGTTAAGCAAAATGAAGTGCTGTAAGACTAAAACAAATACTTACTATTTAATATTTTTCAAATTTTTTTGGTATATTAATAAAAATATTAATTGATAAAAAACAAGAATAAAATCCAAAAAAAGTCCAATGTAATTAACACCATTAAAAGTTCTTTTGTAAAAAGTCCACAAATGTTGATTGTAGAAATGGAAAGTGAAGAAAAAAACCACCACCAGGGGTCTATGGAGGCTTACCAGAGACAAGAGATCAAAATCATCCCAAATTTTGCAATAAGAGGGATCAACTGGATCAGGCAGGTAAGTGAAAATGTAGAAAAACCACAGGTGAACAGAAACTATTAATAGTGCAGGAGCCATCACCGAAGGCATCAAGAGGCTTACCAGAACTTATTGACTTGAAAAGACATACGTCATACAAGTCCAAAAGGCTTAATGACCAACCGGTCTGGATAATTCATCTCTTCAGATGTCTTCAATAATTAGCAGAATGGAAATGGCGATACGACTTCCAAGAATCAAGGATAAGAAGAGGTATAACATGGATGTATGAAGCAGGTGATCCGGCATTAGGAGGTCCCAGTGTATCACAGCTTTCCAGGGATAACGATATGCAGCAGCAGAAGGCCCCAGGATAACCAGCAGTTGAACACCCCAGGCTCTGGGAACACTGGTGAAGCAATTGCGTCGAACTACTGATTGGTTCCTTCTTCAAGCCAATGACCATTGGCTTGAAGAAGGAACCAATCAGTAGTTCCGAAACGCATTCCATTTTGATGACATATTTCCTGCTTTCGGTCCATGCTGGTTGTTGTCCCCTCCCTCTGACGTCTTTTCCGGGATTCATGCTCCATTGCTGACTCAGACGACGCGATTGCTTCACCAGTGTTCCCAGAGCCTGGGGTGTTCACCTGCTGGTTATCCTGGGGCCTTCTGCTGCTGAATATCGTTATCCCTGGAAAGCTGTGATAAGAACTTTTAATGGTGTTAATTCCATTGGACTTTTTTTGGATTTTATTCTTGTTTTTATCAATTAATATTTTTATTAATATTTAATATTTTTCACATTTTTTTGGTATATTAAGTATTTGTTTTAGTCTTACAGCACTTCATTTTGCTTCACTTTGTATTCTAATGCCTCGTACACACGGTCGGACTTTCCGGCATACTTGGTCCGGCGGACCAGAGTGTGCCGGACAATCCGCCCGTGTGTAGGCGCCGGCGGACTTTTCCCCAAAAGCCCGCCGGACCTAGATTTGAAGAAAGTTTTAAATCTTTCCGCCGGACTCAGTTTCGGGCGGAAAGTCCGCTCGTGTGTGTGCTGGTCCGACGGAAAGCCCGTTCGTGTGTATGCTGGTCCGACGGACCAGATACGACACGAGGGCAGGGTATTGCATCTCGCGCTCGCTGCAATAGGAAAAACACATTTTCCTATTGCGGCGAGCGCGGGGCATACCAGGCCCTTAGGTCTGGTATGGATTATAAAGGGAACCCCCTACGCCGAAAAAACGGCGTGGGGTCCCCCCTAAAATCCATACCAGACCCCGATCCGAGCACGCAGCCTGGCCGGTCAGGAAAGGGGGTGGGGACGAACGAGCGCCCCCCCCCCCTCCTGAACCGTACCAGGCCGCATGCCCTCAACATGGGGGGTGGGTGCTTTGGGGGAGGGGGGCGCCCTGCGGGGCCCCCCACCCCAAAGCACCTTGTCCCCATGTTGATGAGGACAAGGGCCTCTTCCCGACAACCCTGGCCGTTGGTTGTCGGGATCTGCGGGCGGGGGCTTATCGGAATCTGGGAGCCCCTTTAATAAGGGGGCCCCCAGATCCCGGCCCCCCACCCTATGTGAATGAGTATGGGGTACATGGTACCCCTACCCATTCACCTAGGGAAAAAGTGTAAGTAATAAAACACACTACACAGGTTTTTAAAATATTTTATTAAACAGCTCCGGGGGGGGATCTTCCTCCGGCTTCGGGGGTCCCTCCGCTTCATCTTCTCCCGGCGTCCGGTTGGTTCTTCTCCCGGTGTTCCAGTTCTTCGGCCGGCTCCTCTGCTGTCTTCAGGTAGCTCTCTTGCCAGCAGAGGTCCGGACTCCTGGGCTTCTGGGCTTCTGGGCTTCTTCTCTTCTCTTCTCCAGATGTTGACACGACGCTCTCTCCGGCTGGACTGCTCTCCGAGGGCTGCGTTGTGACTTATATAGGCGGAGACCCCGCCCCCTTTTGATGTCACAGTCCCTGGGCATGCTGGGACTGTGACGTTTTAGGGGGCGTGGTCAACATCACCCAGTGACCACGCCCCCTAAAACGTCACAGTCCCAGCATGCCCAGGGACTGTGACATCAAAAGGGGGCGGGGTCTCCGCCTATATAAGTCACAACGCAGCCCTCGGAGAGCAGTCCAGCCGGAGAGAGCGTCGTGTCAACATCTGGAGAAGAGAAGAGAAGAAGCCCAGAAGCCCAGAAGCCCAGGAGTCCGGACCTCTGCTGGCAAGAGAGCTACCTGAAGACAGCA
Source organism: Aquarana catesbeiana (assembly GCF_042186555.1). Classification (NCBI taxonomy): domain Eukaryota; kingdom Metazoa; phylum Chordata; class Amphibia; order Anura; family Ranidae; genus Aquarana; species Aquarana catesbeiana. Next base: position 34,065,818 of record NC_133327.1, read on the forward strand.
GAGGAGCCGGCCGAAGAACTGGAACACCGGGAGAAGAACCAACCGGACGCCGGGAGAAGATGAAGCGGAGGGACCCCCGAAGCCGGAGGAAGATCCCCCCCCGGAGCTGTTTAATAAAATATTTTAAAAACCTGTGTAGTGTGTTTTATTACTTACACTTTTTCCCTAGGTGAATGGGTAGGGGTACCATGTACCCCATACTCATTCACATAGGGTGGGGGGCCGGGATCTGGGGGCCCCCTTATTAAAGGGGCTCCCAGATTCCGATAAGCCCCCGCCCGCAGACCCCGACAACCAACGGCCAGGGTTGTCGGGAAGAGGCCCTTGTCCTCATCAACATGGGGACAAGGTGCTTTGGGGTGGGGGGCCCCGCAGGGCGCCCCCCTCCCCCAAAGCACCCACCCCCCATGTTGAGGGCATGCGGCCTGGTAAGGTTCAGGAGGGGGGGGGCGCTCGCTCGTCCCCACCCCCTTTCCTGACCGGCCAGGCTGCGTGCTCGGATCGGGGTCTGGTATGGATTTTAGGGGGGACCCCACGCCGTTTTTTCGGCGTAGGGGGTTCCCTTTATAATCCATACCAGACCTAAGGGCCTGGTATGCCCCGCGACGGGGCTCGCAAGGTGTCAATCTCGCCGATAAAAGCGGCAAGATTGACATCCTTTTCTAGTCCCGTCGCACCTGAGTCACGTTCAAAATGAACGGACTTGTCCGTGTGTGGGCAAGTCCGTTCATTCTGAAAGTCCGCCGTAACTCCGGCGAAAGTCCGTCGGAAAGACGGGCGGACTTAGCCCGCCAGAAAGTCCGGTCGTGTGTGGGCAAGTCCGTCCGTTTTAAAGTCCGGCGCACCTGGCGGACAAAGTCCGTCGGAAAGTGTGCCAGACCAAGTAGGATAGAAAGTCCGACCGTGTGTACGCGGCATTAACGTTACATCATAAGTCTGAGATATCAGTTTCACATACACTGTATATTGTTTGATTCTTTTTAATCTATTTTGGGGTTTATAGCGCTACACTTTTTTTGTTTTTTTGTCTTTTGTCTTGGGTCTATAAGTGTGTTGGCTGCTATTTGCTTCCATCTTTTGGCGCAGCACTGTATCTAAAGAAATTTATTAGTGTTGGATGCATACCAGGGGCATGTTTAAAGAGTGAGTAATAATGACCTGCTATCATGGAAGTGCTCCAAGTGCTTAGCTTTGCAGTCAATGAGAACTTTCCGAAGTGTGGCTTCTCTAAAGAATTGTATTGACTGTTGCACAGCAGTTTATTGACACAGCATGCTTGCTTGCTTCCCCATCCAGCCTGTAATTCCCCTCCACGCTTTTGGCTTAATACCCAGATGTAAAGCAATAGTCCCAGCGTCTTCTCAAGGCGTTATCCCTCAAAGCTACATATTACCAGATGGTCTTCATGAGGAAATAAAAACTTCCATAGTGTAGAATCTTTTGGTGGTTTTAATAAGTAAAAAGTATTGCACTTACAATTAGACGAACAAACAAAAATGCAGTATAAATTCTATAAAACGAGTGTGATCTCCCGTAAAAGGAGATCATTTAGAGTTGGTAAGCGGCAGTGTGTGCAGAGGTGGAAGTTGCATCTTTTCTCATCACAATTCTTGGGTGTATCGTGTGTCAATGTTTGCCTATGTCCAGAACTTAGTTTGGATATAATGGTTTTAATTATAAGCATAGTTTATATATGAATTTTTTTGCTGAAAATTATTTTTATGAACATTTCAATATTAATTGACACTTTTGATGAACTTTTAGCTACGTTGGATTTTGCATATTGTTTGAATCATTATTTGCACCGAATGGATTTTTTATGCTATTTTAGTTAGCGCACACATCCTTTGCTATATATTCAATAGCTGTGCCGGGCCGACCGGTTACCTAGACGGGTTCCTGCAGCACCGTCATTCTCTGGCCTCCCTCCTCTGCTCCGGGGACTTCTCTGCCTGTCGGTGCTCTCAGGGCGACACACAGCCGGCTCTGGCTCATTTAAACACATCGACCATTACCGCCGGAGATACCAGAGCTTTGCTGGAGGAAGCCGAAGAGCTGACAGAGAGGAGGGGGTGGGGGAATTCGAGCTGTGACAGTAAAGAACGAGTGTGGGCCGGAGGTGCCCAAAGATGTGTGCGAGTTCCGAGAAAGATCCGAGCGGGGGCGGAAAGAGCCGAAGTGCGCCGCGCTGCGTCCGGAAGCTCGATACCTAGCCATGGGCAGTACAGCGGTGCTCAAATTATTGACACAGCCATTAACTTGGTAGGCTGTCACTGAAACCCGCCCACTGAGTCATCGGCCCACCTGGAAACTCCCGGTAGTCACGATGGCCAGTACATGCCTTATTCCTGCATAATAGGACCACTGTAGCCTTTTCATCCTCCCCACCTTTTAGAACAGCTTCTAGTTGGGTAATAGTGACATGTACTTAAAGCATATGTAAACAAAAAAGTTTTCCTGACAGGCTCCGTGGCAGCATACGTGTGGGTTGACCCCGCCTCCATAACTACCCAATAGGAACCCTCCCTATAATCTGAGCTCCTAGCCGTGTTTTTTGTCCTACTCCGTAGGACCATATGTTTGGTTCTCTTACCTGAAGACGATTTTCCTACGATCAAGTTCGGCCGTACGATATGGTGTCTCGTCATATTTGTGCCTCGCAGCGGCTGGCTCCCTGTGTGTTCCAGCAGCCGCTCCCTTTTACTTCTGGGCTCTGTCTGCGCTCTGCATGCCCTCGGGAATAGGACGTCATAAGGGGACGGGGTCACCGCCTATATAAGTCATTGCGGAGCGCTCACACAGCATTACAGCGGGAGAGAGCGTTGTGTCAACAACTAAAGAAGAGAAGAAGGAAGAAGACAACGCAGAAGTCTGGGCCACCGCTAGCAAAAGAGCGGCAGAAGATAGCAGAGGAGCCGGCAGAAGAACCGGACACCGGGAGAAGAGGTCGAACACCGGAAGAAGAGGCCGGAGAGCGGGAGAAGAACCGGACACCGGGAGAAGAGGCCGGAGAGAGCGGCGAAGTCGGAAGAGGACACCCGAAGTCAGACGAGGACCCCCGGAGCTGTCTAATAAATTACTTTAAAAAACTGTGTAGTGTGTTTTTTTTATTGACACTTTTTCCCTAGGTGAATGGGTAGGGGTACGATGTACCCCATACTCATTCACATAGGGTGGGGGGCCGGGATCTGGGGGCCCCCTTATTAAAGGGGGCTCCCGGATTCTAATAAGCCCCCCGCCCGCAGACCCCGACAACCAACGGCCAGGGTTGTCGGGAAGAGGCCCTTGTCCTCATCAACATGGGGACAAGGTGCTTTGGGGTGGGGGGGCTGCAGGGCGCCCCACTCCCCCAAAGCACCCACCCCCCATGTTGAGGAAATGCGGCCTGGTACGGGGGGGCGCTATACACACACACATACAGTGCCCTGAAAAAGTATTCACACCCCTTGAAATTCTTCACATTTTGGCATGCTACAACCAAAAATGTAAATGTATTTTATTGGGATTTTATGTGATAGACTAACACAAAGTGGCACATAATTGTGATGTGGAAGGAAAATGATAAATGGTTTTTAAAATTGGCACCTGGGGTGGATCCTATATCTGGCATCCCTCCCCCCAGGCGGACAGGCAGCACACCGTATGTCAACGTCAAGTGATGTTAGGGTAGTATACAGGCAGATTGGGGTGATATAGTGCCAGGTTAGGGTGATATAGTGCCAGGTTAGGGTGATATACAATAGTGCCAGTTTAGGTGATATACAATAGTGCCAGGTTAGGTGGTAGTGGCAGGCTAGGTGGCAGTGCAATGTTAGGTTGTAGTGCCAGGTTAAGTGATAGTGCCAGGTAGGGTGCTAGTGCCAGGTTAGGATAGTAGTGTCGGGTTAGGGTGGTAGTGCCAGGTTAGGTAATAGTGCCAGGTAGGGTGGTGGTGCCAGGTTAGGGTGGTAGTGCCAGGTTAGGTTGGTAGTGCCAGGTTAGGGTGGTATGCAAGTTGTGAGTCGGCTATGTTTGAGCATTTGTTTGTGCCACATCCAATATTACAGAAAATAACAAAATCCCCTTGTGGTGGACTTTAAAGGCACAAAAACTTTTGGGAAATGTTTTTCTAATTTGAAATATTTATTCAATATAATACATAATATGTATTAGAACAAATTTACAATGCTGTCATCATAACATAATACAAGTAGTGAGCTAGTAGTTCTTGCACCCAAGAACCTGGGGTGGATCCTATATCTGGCATCCCTCCCCCCAGGTGGACAGGCAGCGCACCGTACATCGACGTCAAGTGATGTTAGGGTAGTATACTGGCAGATTGGGGTGATATAGTGCCAGGTTAGGGTGATATACAAGAACTACTAGCTCACTACTTGTATTATGTTATGATGACAGCATTGTAAATTTGTTCTAATACATTTTATGTTTTTTTATACATGTTTTGTACCTATCATAATGAATAAATATTTCAAATTAGAAAAACATTTCCCAAAAGTTTTTGTGTCCTTAAAGTCCACCACAAGGGGATTTTGTTCTTTTCAGGTTAGGGTGGTAGTGCCAGGTTAGATAATAGTGCCAGGTTAGGGTGGTACTGCCAGGTTAGGTAATAGTGCCAGGTTAGGGTGGTAGTGCAAGGTTAGGTAATAGTGCCAGGTTAGGGTGGTACTGCCAGGTTAGGTAATAGTGCCAGGTTAGGTAATAGTGCCCATTGTTGCCACCTTACCGTGCCCTCATTGCAGCCTTGCTGTGCCCATTATTGAAACCTTACCATGCCCTCATTGCAGCCTTACTGTGCCCATCATTGTCACCTTACCGTGCCCTCATTGCAGCCTTACTTTGCCCATCATTGCTGCCTTACCGTGCCCTCATTGCAGCCTTACTGTGCCCATCATTTCAGCCTCACCGTGCCCATTATTGCAGCCTCACCGTGCTCATCATTGCCGCCTTACTGTGCCCATCGTTACTGCCTTACTGTGCCCTCATTGGAGCCTTACTGTGCCCATCATTGCCGCCTTACCATGCCCTCATTGCAGCCTCACCATTGTTGCATCCTTACTGTGCCCATCATTGCAGCCTCACCATGCCCATCATTGCCGCCTTACTGTACCCTCATTGCAGCCTCACCATCGTTGCAGCCTTATGCCCTGTACACACGATAGGATTTTCCGATGGAAAATGTGTGATAGGACCTTGTTGTCGGAAATTCCGACCATGTGTGGGCTCCATCACACATTTTCAATAGGAATTTCCAACACACAAAGTTTTAGAGCTTGCTATAAAATTTTCCGACAACAAAATCCGTTGTCGGAAATTCCGATCGTGTGTACACAAATCCGATGCACAAAGTGCCACGCATGCTCAGAATAAATTAAGAGATGAAAGCTATTGGCTACTGCCCCGTTTATAGTCCCGACGTACGTGTTTTACGTCACCGCGTTTAGAACGATCGGATTTTCTGACAACTTTGTGTGACCGTGTGTATGCAAGACAAGTTTGAGCCAACATCCGGCCCTGTTGGGGGGGCACATAGGGGGCCCAGTATGATGTTGGGGGGGTCAGGGCCCCCTCTGGCCCCAGGCTGGTGATGCCTCTGGCTGTCAGAGAGGCAGGCTGATGTTGTCACAACCTTTTCCAATCAGAGGAAGCTTTGTATTCATTGATAGTGATGTGCACGAGAGCGGCTGTGTCTCTGCCTCCTCCTTAGCTGAGAGACAGCATTGGCTTCTTCTGCTGTCAATCACAGCCAGTGAGGACAGAGTAGGGGTGGGAGCAGGGGGCCGAGCCCCAATCTGTGTGTCTTATGGACACAGAGAGTGGAGCTTGGGAGCGAGCAAGTTCACACAAGTGCCCTCATAGCAAGCACTTTTGCACCGTCAGGGGATCCAAGAAGAGGATTGGGGCTGCTCTGTTCAAAACCATTGCACAGAGCAGATATATGTTATTTATTTTTTTTTTTTATGAAATCTTTAATATTCCTTTCAGTAATTTTTTTTTTTGTGTTAAAAAATAAAATGGCTGAGCAGAACGGATCCCTAATCTCCTTTCCTGATATACAGTTGACCAAAGAACACTAAAAAGAGCATTGACCAATGCGCACATATAATACAGTAATCAAAAAATAAAACAAAAAACGTACAAAGTACAAAAAATGACACTTTTCCTTTCAGTTTGTTTTATTGTTTGTTTATTCATAGTACAGATTAGGGGTCGACCAATATATTTTTTTCAGAGCCGATATTGTTACCGATTGTTCGGCTGCCTTTAAGTCCAATAGCCAATATCAGGTGCCGATATTCTGTAGATTTAAAGTTTTTATTTTTACACTGTCCTTTTATATTTTTTTTTTTTATCACTTATTGCTGTCACAAGGAATGTACACATCCCTTGTGACAGTGATAGGCAATGACAGGTACTCTTTATGGAGGGATCTGGGGTCTATAAGACCCCAAACCCCTCCACTGCACTTAAAAGTACTCAAAGCGTCAAGATCAGCGTTTTTGAATACTTTCTATTTTTTAAAACTGGTGCCTTTAGGATGAGAGTAATCCGGAATTGATGTCATGACATCGCTTCTTGGTTACTAGATCCGAGACCAGAACAAAGCAGGCGGCTGGTTGCTTGGGCCTCATGGTGGGACAGGAGACCCGGGCTGAGCTTCGGAAGGCGGGGACGTCCCCTCCCGCTACCTGGGTTAACGGCTGAGCGGCCGCTTAGCCGCATCGGTTGCTATTACAAGAAAGCTGACCGTCCGCTCTAAAGAATGGTACAGAAGTGATGCCTGCAGCTGCATGCATCACCCCGGTACAACCACTTGAAGCAATATCGGTAATATCGGTAAGTTTGTTACCGATACCGATTCTTCAAAAAAAGTAAATATCGGCCGACCCCTAGTACAGATATACATGAACAGCATGGTCATTTGGTTAGTATTCATTCAGACAATGTCTCAGTTACTTAGGTTTACAAATACTTGACTTGGCTATAAAATTCTTTGGGCCAAAAAGACCCAGAATATTCCCGGAGGTCACCAACTGTTAAATTACTGATGATGGGAGACCATGGTGGCAACTAAAATGAGTATGGTCAAGGCAATAACAAGTATTCACCAAATTGAGGAGGTACAAAATGGCCCACCTATGGCTACCAAACTTTTATATATTGTGGAATTTTATTGAAAAGTGTAGCTTCGATTTTGCTATGGATCACGGCCAGGGTAATCTTGTTTTTAGCTTATAACAAGCATAAAGTAGTGGACTTGAAAGCCTTTGCAATTGTCTGCTTAGAGGCTGTAGGAATCTGAAGTAGTAATTAAAAATGATACATAAGTATTAATTTAGTAATAACTGAATATGGTCTCAGGCCACATTCAGGTTACCCTGTGATTGCTAACAACAACATTAAAGCTGAAGTATGAAATGCTTATATTTTCCTGGCTTCTGTGGAGAGCCACTTTACCTACCATGTTAGGATTGGCTTCTGTGGTTGGCTTCCTATACCTACCATGCAGTGGTGGCTGGTGCTCCAACCACTGATACCCCAGACTGATCCCACCCAGCCCCTAACCACTGACACCCCAGACTGACCGAATTGAACCCCTGACCGCTAACACACCAGACTGACCCCCCCAACCACTGACACCCCAGATTGAACCATGACCACTAACACACCGGACTGACCCCCCCAACCACTGACACCCCAGATTGAACCATGACCACTAACACACCAGACTGACCCCCCACCCCCAACCACTGGCATCACAGACTGACTGGCAAACACTGACACCCCAGACTAAACTCCACACACCCCAGAATTACCCAACTTAACCCCAACCACTCACCCTCAGACTGACTCCACCCAGCCAACAACCACCAACACCCCAGACTGACCGGCAAACACTAACACCCTAGACTAAAATCCACACACCTCAAATTGACCCAACTCACCCCCAACCACTGACACCCCAGACTGACCCCACCCAGCCCCCAATCATGACACCCCCAGACTAACCCCGCCCAGCCCCCAATCACTGACACCCCAGACTGCCCCCCCGACCACCAACCTGACTGGCAAACACTGGCACACTAGAATAAACACCACACACCCCATACTTGACACATCCAACCACTGACACCCCAGAATTTTGGGGCCCCTTACACAGCTTAAGACATGCCTCCATATTATTATGATGAGACCCCTAGCCTTGTGTGCAGTCACTCCTGTGCCCCCCTGTCCCAGTGCCTGTGTGTGATGCTAGGAGAATGTTAATGCTGAAGAATGGGGCAGGACAACTCCTTCTGGGTGACGATGAGGGTGCTCTGCTCCTTCCAGCAGTCCCTTGGCTGCCTGTGCCTTCCGGTGTAGTAGCAAGATTGATATCCCGTGAAAGAATGTATCCCCAGCTCCGAGTGCATATCTTGCTGCTACACCGGCAGTCCTCGTCCTCTGGGCCACTGTTATTGTTGATGCTGGTGAAGAGGAGATTGGAGGAGTCCAGGCTCTGGGAGGCGCTGTTGCTCGCCTCTTCGGTTGTCAGAGAGGCGGTGGAGGTCTTCCTCCTGGGCAATCAGTCCTGCTTGTCCTCCCTGAGGCTGCCTGCACGCCGTGTGGAGATAAATAGAGTGCGGCGCTATCCTGTCTGCACTTCCCTGTTTGAGGCCCGGGCCCCCTACATCCAGGGGCGTATCTGCCGTGAGGCAAACAAGGCCTTTGCCTTGGCTGGCATTCTACAGGGGGGCAGCGCTGCCTGCCCGCAGAAGGGACACTAGCGGTGGGACTGGGCCGCCGATCAGTCATTCCCTGAACATAGGCCACAGAGGCACAGCTATACCAGAACAAGAGCCGCCTTAGTGCTGTCTCTGTCTCTGCCCGCACCTCCACCGCTGACTGAGGCTCCTACTGGTCACTGGTTTCTAGAGCTGCCTAGCGTCTAGCAACCAGTGACGTCATGGCCATGACTTACCGCCCTGCAGAAGGAGCCTGAGACGGCCCCAGCGTTCAGCTTTATTGTTTTATTGTCACTCTGATGTACCAATAAATGTCACTTCAAGGATTACAGTTTTGCCGGCTCTACTTATTACTGACTCATTTACACATGTGGTGACCTCTGAAGAGCAATCCACATTTGTGTTGTTCTTCAGAGGGCATTTGACAGGCAGGGAGGAGGTGTTATATGACCTACTCACCACCAGTTTGAACCGCACAGCATCGCCCCGCAATTGAATGCATTGCACATGGATGTGGGAAGCCCCCCATTCACTTGAATGGTCCACATTCGGCAGTCAATACTGCTCACTGAGCCAAACAGTGCAGACATGTTTTTGCCGCACTGTGATGCAAAACATTTTGGCTGTGGCAAGTGTCCATCCCCCTCTGCTGCCTTTTCAGCTTAAAGGATCACTAAAGATATATAGATATATATATTTTTGAAAAATAACAAACATGTTATACTTACCTCCACTGTGCAGCTCCTCCAGTGGCCCCGAACCTGCTCTTCTGGGGTCCCTTGGTGGCTGTCTCGGCTCCCCCCCTCAAGGACTCAACACCTTTATGTGAGCTCCCTCGCATGGTGGTTAGTTCTTGCGGGTGCGCTCCCGTGATACAGCCAGCAGCCATAGCCGATCACTGTATCACTTGGCCCCGCCCCCCCGGCATGCCGCGTTATTGGATGTGAAGTGATTGACAGCAGCGCGAGCCAATGACTGCGCTGCTTTCAATCCATCCACTGTAACAATCAACGACCAGGCTGAGCGGCGAAGAGGGTGTCGGGGGCGAGCGCGGGACTATCGAGGGGTCAGGTAAGTAAAATGGGGGGGCTTTATTGTCGGATGTTTTTTCACCTTAATGCATAGAATGCATTAAGGTGAAAAAACTTTTACCTTTACAACCCCTTTAAGAGGAACGGTTGGGTAGCAGTTAAAAACAGCTCAACTTTTAATTTTTACTGTCCCCAAGCACAAGTGTAAACGGAGTCGCAGGGCACTCTGAAGAGTGATCCATAGTGGATCATGTTTTGAAGGTATTGACAGGTGGTGAAGAAGAGTTATGTTGCCTCATCACGTGTTTTAAATTCCTAAAAACCCCATGCCACTGTGCTGTAGTCATGTGCATTGCACACTGTTGTAGCGCAGCCCCATTCAGGCAAGCGCAGTGCCGTGCACCATTAAAATGTTCCCCCATCTTTCACGGGGTCCACCGCCAGGGACACGCCCCCTTCACCCGACCCACCGCCAGGGACACGCCCCCTTCACCCGGCCCACCACCAGGGACACGCCCCCTTCACACGACCCACCGCCAGGGACCCCCCTCTCACTTTAGTAAGACATACTATGAAGGGAGCGCTCCGCTCATGGCGTATTCATGTGTCACTTCACCTTAGAGGGCGGAGTCTCATGTAGATTTGGGGGCGGACACATCTGTCCACGCTCTCTGGCGTAACGGACACGCCCATTTGGGCGGAGGGGTACGTCCTATATAAAGAGCGGTGTGTCACGCCCCTCTATCAGTCATGAAGCCGGTGTCTTGTCGAATACAGTCCCCTATCCAGAAGTGTCCGCCCTGTACTGCGCAGGCGCAGTACGGAGGACAAACGAGACGCCGAAAGTCTCCGAAGTTCAACAGCTGATCGTCAGCTGTACACGGCGCCTGCGCATTTATTCTTACCCTATGTCCAGGATCATTCCCTACTATCCAAGTGGACATAGAGTTAGAATAAATAGTTGCCGAGCGCAGCGAGGCCGTGCCCGAAGCGTGGCGAGCGAAGCGAGCCCGCGAGGGGCCCTCTTACACAGCCATCGCTAACAGGTGCCCAAGCGCCGTGTACAGCTGATGGTCAGCTGATCAACTTCGGACATTTTCGGCATCTCCTGCTGCTCCGTACTGCGCAGGCGCTGCGCCTGCGCAATACGGGGCGGACACTATCTGATAGGAGGACACTATATGTCAGAACACCGGCGGAGATGATCGCGGTGGGGGCTGATGAGTTCTCAGCGGAGGAACCCAGAAAAGGAGAAGCGGGGGCCCCCGACACTGAACCAAGAGGGCCCCTGGAAGAGGGAGATGACCTCATCCAGATTCCAGGTGATCGCACCAGGAGGACTCTGAGCACTAACATCAGGAGACGCACAACCTCCCTCAGGGTGAGTGTCAGCTCCTGGGACTAGTCTGGGACGGGGTGTGCACGGTGATTGGTCAGATGTCTATGGAAACATGGAGCTTTCTGTAGGTTGGTGTTAATGGGACTGACTCCTAAAGTTGGCTACAGTGGTGACCGGTCCATACAGGACCCCCCCCCCACACCATTAAAAAAAACCTAGTTTACCAGTCTACAGTGGTACACTAGGCTATGTAGACTAAACCTAGTCTACATGGTAAAGCTAAAAACTGTTAATGGTGGTGTTTTTTTCTTTTTTTTATAAATGTGTTTATGTGTGTGTGTGCTGGGGGGGGGGGGGGGTAGTAGTAGAAGCTGTAGCAGTAGTTCAATATAGGGCGGGGGAAAATAAAATCAATTTTGAATTGAGAGGTCAAATCGTGTGTTTGTAGTAGAAGTACCCTGTTTCCCTGAAAATAAGACCTACAAGGACAAAACTAGAGCTTATTTGGGGGGTAGGGCTTATTTTGCAGCCATCACCGACAATCACGCTACGTCTTATTTTCGGGGAAACAGGGTAGTAGTAGTACAATTTCCAATTACAGTACAAAAAGTGCCCTAGTACAAGTTCCAATACAGTACAAAAAGTGCCCTAGTACAAGTTCCAATACAGTAGTAAAAGTTCCAATACAGTACAAAAAGTGCCCTAGTACAAGTTCCAATACAGTAGTAAAAGTTCCAATACAGTACAAAAAGTGCCCTAGTACAAGTTCCAATACAGTAGTAAAAGTTCCAATACAGTACAAAAAGTGCCCTAGTACAAGTTCCAATACAGTACAAAAAGTGCCCAGTACAAGTTCCAATACAGTACAAAAAGTGCCCTAGTACAAGTTCCAATACAGTACAAAAAGTGCCCTAGTACAAGTTCCAATACAGTACAAAAAGTGCCCTAGTACAAGTTCCAATACAGTAGTAAAAGTTCAGTAGTAGTAGTACATTTTTTAATAGCATACAGTGGTGGCTGGTGTGATATTAATAACATTTCCACAACAAAGTTGAAAATATAGGATGTGAAGGCAATGTTGTCATAATGCCGTCGCCGACCACTTCCTACCACAGTTCGTTTTGGAAATCCCATTTCCCCCTCCACCACCAGATTATTAAAAGTGAGCACAACAAATAATTTCCGCAACTGGCGGGGGGTCAAAGATTTAGTAACAAACGTCTTTGTGCAGTCTTATAGCATCTTTGAGTTGATCGAAAGGTGGTCCGTAATCAAACTGCCCACTGTGGTGGCTGCTGGGAAGAAGCAACTCTAAAGGCTGCAGAAGGAGAGAGACACAAGCGCCTTCTAAGTGTAGCAGAGCAAAAACTTGCCTTAAAGTGGAGTTCCACCCAAAAATGGAATTTCTACTTTTCAGATACCCCCCCGGTGTCACATTTGGCACCTTTTAGGAGGGGAGCAGATTCCTGTCTAATCCAGGTATTTGCTCCCACTTCCGAGCATAGTCGCAGTATCCACGGATATCTACGCCCTATCTGGCCCCTCCTCCATCCCCCTGCTGCCTTCTGGGAGACACACAAGTCCCAGAAGACAGCAGGGACCAGTGGGATCACACAGCATGACTCGCGCATGCGCAGTAAGGAACCAGGCTGAGAAGCTGTAAGGCCCTGATTCCCTTACCGAAGATGGCGGTGCCTCCACCCGAGAGCCAAGGATTAGATTGGCTTCGGCTGCCGACATCGCAGGCGTCCTGGACAGGTAAGTGTCCTTATATTAAAAGTCAGCAGCTGCAGTATTTGTAGCTGCTGACTTTAAAAAAAAAAAAAATTGGATTAACTCCACTTTAAGGTAAAAGAATATTACTCCGAAACTGAGCTAAAAGATATCCCTGCATCCCCTCCTGGTCCATGATGTCTTGTCCACCTAACTGTTGTCTTTTACCTCCGTTTCTGATACATTTTTACCTTAATTCAAGTTTTTGCTCTGCTACACTTAGGGTCGGTTCACATTGGGACGACTTGGGATCCGACTTGTACGCCCTCAAGTCGCCCCAGAAAGAGATTCACATTAAGTGAATGGGAGTGTCTTAATAGACACTACTGAAGTCGCTCCGACTTCAGAGCGTACTCCCTGTACTACTTGGATCCGACTTGGTAGGCGACCTGTACCATAGAAATCAATGGAAGTCGCCTCCAAGTCGGATCTCTCTCTCAAAGTCAAGCGACTTTGCAGGGAAAACCCCTCCCTCCCAGAGAGCTGATTGTCCTGTGATTGGCCACAGCCGAAGTCGCCTGTCCTGGAGGCGACTTGAAGTCGCGTTGTAATTTGCTAAATTCGCACTGAAGTCACGTTGAAGTCGCCGTGCAAAGTCGCGTTGAAGTCGTGTTGCTCCTGTGTGAATCGAGCCTAAGAAGGCGCTTGTTTCTCTCTCCTGCTTAAAAGTGAGTGTTGAAACCTCACCTACTCCTGCAGAGCACCCTGTATAGGACCTACACTCACTCCTCCAATAAATTGATCTTGTAGAACACAGGGGTATTGAATTTAATTAAAGGAGTTGTAAACCCTCGGTTTTTAACCTTAATGCATTCTAGACCCCCCACCCCGAGCCCCCCTTTTACTTACCTGAACCCAAGCTTTCCAGCGACTGGGATGAGCACACCAGCTCCAGCCGGCGTCTCGGTTCCTCATTGGATAGATTGAGAGCAGCGGGAGCCAATGGCTCCCGCTGCTCTCAATCATATCCAAGGACACGGAAGCATGCCTGCTCGAGTGCCCCCAGGGAAAATGCTTTTCCGCGGGGGCACTCGATGCGGGAAGGAGCCAGGAGTGCTGCTGGGGGACCCGAGAAGAGGAGGATCAGGGCCACTCTGTGCAAAACCCTTGCACAAAGGCAGTAAGTATGACATGTTTAAAAAAAAATAAAAAAAAAACTTTGCAATCCCTTTAAAATTCAAGCAATTTCAACTACTAAGTTTTCTTTCAGCCAAGGTCCAATCTCAAGTCTGTGCTATGACTCAAAGATTGTAGTCCATTGTGTGTCTATCAAAAAATGAGAAATGTATATTTTCTATAGCATTTCAGCAGGATTTATCCCCATCAGAGTGCCCCCTTGCGTCGTGTGTTCCCCCCCCCCTGGTCGGAGGAGTGCCCCCTTGCGTCGTGTGTTCCCCCCCCTGGTCGGAGGAGTGCCCCCTTGCGTCGTGTGTTCCCCCCCCCTGGTCGGAGGAGTGCCCCCTTGCGTCGTGTGTTCCCCCCCCCCCTGGTCGGAGGAGTGCCCCCTTGCGTCGTGTGTTCCCCCCCCGGTCGGAGGAGTGCCCCCTTGCGTCGTGTGTTCCCCCCCCCTGGTCGGAGGAGTGCCTCCTTGCGTCGTGTGTTCCCCCCCCCCCTGGTCGGAGGAGTGCCCCCTTGCGTCGTGTGTTCCCCCCCCCCCTGGTCGGAGGAGTGCCCCCTTGCATCGTGTGTTCCCCCCCCCCCTGGTCGGGGGAGTGCCCCCTTGCGTCGTGTGTTCCCCCCCCCTGGTCGGAGGAGTGCCCCCTTGCGTCGTGTGTTCCCCCCCGGTCGGAGGAGTGCCCCCTTGCGTCGTGTGTTCCCCCCCCCGGTCGGAGGAGTGCCCCCTTGCGTCGTGTGTTCCCCCCCCCTGGTCGGAGGAGTGCCCCCTTGCGTCGTGTGTTCCCCCCCCCGGTCGGAGGAGTGCCCCCTTGCGTCGTGTGTTCCCCCCCCCCCGGTCGGAGGAGTGCCCCCTTGCGTCGTGTGTACCTGCCTCACTGGACACCGCGGACTAGGCCGAAGCCGCGGCCTCGCCTAAAAACTCATGCCTGCAGCTCCTCAGGAACGACGCAGTGTCCAAAAAAGAAAAACTTGATTCCAATCGTATACTATAGCAGTGGTCTACTGTTGTATGGAAAGGAGTGCCAGAACTGTAACGGCTCCGCATGAGCCTCTGTAATGACAGAAAGCTATGTCACACGCCTTCCACCATGGTTCCATCACCATCGCTGAGGGGGACCTGCAGGAGCTGCTGATGCTGACCACCATTTATAAAAGGTGCTGGTAGAAAAGGAGTTAAATAGAAAGTTTTTAACTTTTACTACCAAATGTGCAACAGGGGGTTCACACTATGGGGTAAAGTTACTAAAGGTGAATCTGAAACTCAGAATCTGGTGCAGCTGTGCATGGTAGCCAATCGGCTTCTAACTTCAGCTTGTTCAAGCTTTGGCAAAAAAACCTGGAAGCTGGTTGGCTTCTCTGCAGAAGTAAGCCTGATTTTGTACTTCAGCTTTAGTAAATAAAATCCAGTGTGTAAATCTGTCATTTTGGAAGTGATGTGTCTCTTCAGCCACTGGATCGCTTCCACATACCTCCTGTAAGTGTCGTTAACCACTTCAGCCCCGGAAGGTTTTACCCCCTTCCTGACCAGAGCACTTTTTACAATTCGGCACTGCGTCGCTTTAACTGCTAATTGCGCGGTCATGCAATGCTGTACCCAAACGAAATTTGCGTCCTTTTCTTCCCACAAATAGAGCTTTCTTTTGATGGTATTTGATCACCTCTGCCGTTTTTATTTTTTGCGCTATACACGGAAAGACCGAAAATTTTGAAAAAAAATGATATTTTCTACTTTTTGTTCTAAAAAAAATCCAATAAACTCAATTTTAGTCATACATTTAGGCCAAAATGTATTTGGCCACATGTCTTTGGTAGAAAAAATGTCAATAAGTGTATATTTATTGGTTTGCGCAAAAGTTATAGCGCCTACAAACTAGGGTACATTTTCTGGAATTTACACAGCCTTTAATTTATGACTGCCTATGTCGTTTCTTGAGGTGCTAAAATGGCAGGGCAGTACAAAACCCCCCCAAATGACCCCATTTTGGAAAGTAGACACCCCAAGGAATTTGCTGAGAGGCATGTTGAGCCCATTGAATATTCATTTTTTTTGTCCCAAGTGATTGAATAATGACAAAAAAAAAAAATAATTACAAAAAGTTGTCACTAAATGATAAATTGCTCACACAGGCCATGGGCATATGTGGAATTGCACCCCAAAATACATTTAGCTGCTTCTCCTGAGTATGGGGATACCACATGTGTGGGACTTTTTGGGAGCCTAGCCGCATACGGGGCCCCGAAAACCAAGCACCACCTTCAGGATTTCTAAGGGCGTACATTTTTGATTTTACTCCTCACTACCTATCACAGTTTCGGAGGCCATGGAATGCCCAGGTGGCACAAACCCCCCCAAATGACCCCATTTTGGAAAGTAGACACCCCAAGCTATTTGCTGAGAGGCATGGTGAGTATTTTGCAGCTCTCATTTGTTTTTGAAAATAAAGAAAGACGAGAAAAAAAAATTTTTTTTTTCAATTTTCAAAACTTTGTGACAAAAAGTGAGGTCTGCAAAATACTCACTATACCTCTCAGCAAATAGCTTGGGGTGTCTACTTTCCAAAATGGGGTCATTTGGGGGGGGGGGGTTTTTGCCACCTGGGCATTCCATGGCCTCCGAAACTGTGATAGGCAGTGAAGAGTGAAATCAAAAATTTACGGCCTTAGAAAGCCTGAAGGCGGTGCTGGGTTTTCGGGGTCCCGTACGCGGCTAGGCTCCCAAAGTCTCACACATGTGGTATCCCCGTACTCAGGAGAAGCAACAGAATGTATTTTGGGCTGTAATTTCACATATTCCCATGGCATGTTTGAGCAATATATAATTTAGTGACAACTTTGGGCAAAAAAAATAAAAAAAATAAAAAATTGTCTCTTTCCCGCAACTTGTGTCACAATATAAAATATTCCATGGACTCGACATGCCTCTCAGCAAATAGCTTGGGGTGTCTACTTTCCAAAATGGGGTCATTTGGGGGGTTTTGAACTGTCCTGGCATTTTATGCACAACATTTAGAAGCTTATGTCACACATCACCCACTCTTCTAACCACTTGAAGACAAAGCCCTTTCTGACACTTTTTGATTACATAAAAAAATAATTTTTTTTTGCAAGAAAATTACTTTGAACCCCCAAACATTATATATTTTTTTTAAAGCAAATGCCCTACAGATTAAAATGGTGGGTGTTTCATTTTTTTTTTTCACACAGTATTTGCGCAGCGATTTTTCAAACGCATTTTTTGGGGAAAAAACACACTTTTTTAAATTTTAATGCACTAAAACACACTATATTGCCCAAATGTTTGATGAAATAAAAAAGATGATCTTAGGCCGAGTACATGGATACCAAACATGACATGCTTTAAAATTGCGCACAAACGTGCAGTGGCGACAAACTAAATACATTTTTAAAAGCCTTTAAAAGCCTTTACAGGTTACCACTTTAGATTTACAGAGGAGGTCTACTGCTAAAATTACTGCCCTCGATCTGACGTTTGCGGTGATACCTCACATGCATGGTGCAATTGCTGTTTACATTTGACGCCAGACCGACGCTTGCGTTCGCCTTAGCGTGAGAGCAGGGGGGGACAGGGGTGCTTTTTTTTTTTTTTTTTTTTTTATTATTATTATTTTTTTATCTTATTTTTAAACTGTTCCTTTCATTTTTTTTTTTTTTAAATCATTTTTATTGTTATCTCAGGGAATGTAAATATCCCCTATCATAGCAATAGGTAGTGACAGGTACTCTTTTTTGCAAAAATTGGGGTCTATTAGACCCTAGATTTCTCCTCTGCCCTCAAAGCATCTGATGACACCAAGATCGGTGTGATAAAATGCTTTCCCAATTTCCCAATGGCGCTGTTTACATCCGGCGAAATCTAAGTCATAAAATGCTTGTAGCTTCCGGTTTCTTAGGCCATAGAGATGTTTGGAGCCACTCTGGTCTCTGATCAGCTCTATGGTCAGCTGGCTGAATCACCGGCTGCATTCTCAGGTTCCCTGTTGAGACAGGAGAGCCAGAGAAAAACACGGAAGACGTTGGGGGGGGGCATTCCCTCCCACTGCTTGTAAAAGCAGTCTAGAGGCTAGTTAGCTGCTAGGATTGCTTTTACATGAAAGCCGACCGCTGGCTAAAAAGAATGATACCAAGATGATACCTAAACCTGCAGGCATCATTCTGGTATAACCACTCAAAGTCGTGAATGGCGTACCTGAAGACAAAAAAATGGTTAACAATAAAGCACAGTAAACGGTAAGGTATAAAAAATTGCATATCTGAAAAGCAAACATGATAAAACATAACAACAATAAAACATTGCAGAATAGAATACAGTAAAAAAAGAGCAGAACAATAGAGAGAGAATAGAGAGAGAGAACAATAAAACGACAACTATTTTTTTTTTATTTTATATTTTTGTATGTTTTTTTTTTTTTTTTACACTTTTTTTTTTTGTAACTAACTTTTATAACGGTAACCGGTTCCAGGTTCGGGTCTCTCAAAATGCGATGGCATCTTGGGAGACCCTGTGAAAGTGTGCCTAGTCTGTGCAATGCTGTACCCTACGCTAATACTCAACTAGTGAATGGTAGCGTTCAAAACATTCACCAATGCAAAGACCAGGATTGTCAGGACAGGAGGGACAATAATAGCGGGTGTCACGCCTATATCCGCGCTTGCTGCAGACACGACATCTTTTTTGGGGGGGTTCGCTGGGTAGGGGTACTCGGGAGGACATAAAGAAAATGCCTCTCATGCAGCCGACTGCATTTGGTTGGGGATGTGAATGGGGGAAGTACGGGCGCTGCAGAAGTGGTGGGTTCCCAATTAGGATTGGCGAATGCAGCAGGAAGGGCACTATGAGCACGACGGGCCTGTGTTTGTCTTTTTGGTGGCAGCGGGACACTACTTGTGCTTGCCACCTCACCAGCTTGAACTGCACTTATGGGACTCGCCACGTCACCAAGTGTTACTGCAGTGCTGGTTTGACTACGACCGGGGTGGACTAGGCCGCTGGTGCTTGCCAGTTCACCAAAACGCTACAAAAAAAACTGTTAGCGATCGCAGGGATCAGGCCTGACTCTGTGAACGCTGCAGTTATGCGTTTAGTGTTTTGTAAGTGACAGTGATCGATCGATACTGCACTTGGGTGGGCTGGGCTGGGCCGGGCGGAGGGGCAAAACGCAGGTGCTAGCAGGTATCTGGGCTGATCCCGCTAACACTGCGTTTGTGGGAACCCTAAACTGCTGGGGACGCTAGTATAGATCTGATCAGATCAGATATTGATCCGATCAGATACTATACCACTAAGGGAGGTGTACGGTGCGTGCGTGGGTGTTAGCGGTACTGGCGCTAACCTGACGCTGCCTGGGGCTGGTGCTTGCCAGTTCACCAAAACGCTACCAAAAAAACTGTTAGCGATCGCAGGGATCAGGCCTGACTCTGTGAACGCTGCAGTTATGCGTTTAGTGTTTTGTAAGTGACAGTGATCGATCGATACTGCACTTGGGTGGGCTGGACCGGGCGGAGGGGCAAAACGCAGGTGCTAGCAGGTATCTGGGCTGATCCCGCTAACACTGCGTTTTTGGGAACCCTAAACTGCTGGGGACGCTAGTATAGATCTGATCGGATCAGATATTGATCCGTTCAGATACTATACCACTAAGGGAGGTGTACGCTGCGTGCGTGGGTGTTAGCGGTACTGGCGCTAACCTGATGCTGCCTGGGGCTGGTGCTTGCCAGTTCACCAAAACGCTACCAAGAAAACTGTTAGCGATCGCAGGGATCAGGCCTGACTCTGCGAATGCTGCAGTTATGCGTTTAGTGTTTTGTAAGTGACAGTGATCGATCGATACTGCACTTGGGTGGGCTGGGCCGGGCAGAGGGGAAAAACGCAGGTGCTAGCGGGTATCTGGGCTGATCCCGCTAACACTGCGTTTTTGGGAACCCTAAACTGCTGGGGACACTAGTATAGATCTGATCGGATCAGATATTGATCCATACAGATACTATACCACTAAGGGAGGCGTATGCTGCGTGCATGGGTGTTAGCGGTACTGGCGCTAATCTGACGCTGCCTGGGGCGACGCATATCACCGCCGGGCGATCGGGGGGCTAAACCTTTATTCGGTAATAAACGGCGGGTGCCCTGACACTATAAAAAATAAACAAACTAACCAGCGTCACCCGTAACACTTATACGGTGATCAGTGGTGAAAGGGTTAACTAGGGGGCCATCAAGGGGTTAAAACATTTATTAGATAGTATATGGGGGTCCCTGTCGCTATAAAACGCTGACGGCGAATCTAAATATTTACCTCCCTAACTAGCGTCACCAGCGACACTAATACAGCGATCAGAAAAATGATCGCTTAGTGACACTGGTGACAGGGGGTAATCAAGGGGTTAAAACTTTATTAGGGGGGGTTAGGGGGGTATCCTAGACCTAAAGGGGGGTAATACTCACTGTCCTACCACAGTAACTGTCACAAACTGACACTATGCAGTAATCAGAAAAAAAAAAAAAATACTGCTTGCTGTCAGTTTGTGACGGGGGGGGGGGGGGGGGGGTGATCGGGGGTGTAAAGTATGCCTGGCATGTTCTACTGTGTGTGTGTGTGTGTGTGTTGTGCACTCACATGTCTTCTCTCCTCGGCGCTGGGACGGAAACTGCCGAGCCGAGGAGAGATGACATCACATCCTCTGCCTGTGTGAAACTACACACAGGCAGGGGAGAATTCCGATTGGCTGGGAGCGATCGCGAGGGGGGGGGCCACGATCGGATGGTCTCCCCCTCGCCTCCCGACGCTCCCAGTCAAATGCCGACCGCCGCTGGCACCGGGGGGGGGGGTCCGATAGGTACGTGATTCTGCCTGCCCGTGCCATTCTGCCGCCGTATATGTGCGTTAGGCGGTCGGCAAGAGGTTAAACCTTCCCATGTTTCCCAGTGGATCCAGGACCAGCATGACTGGTGACACCAGGTAGAGGGAGATCAAAAAACGTCTGTTCACTGATCGCCCCGTCCTGCTAATGAAGCGAATGAACCAGGGAATTAACAAATGGAGCGAGATCTGTGCTCTTTTAGCTTCACGGGGGGACAGGTGAGACATCAAGGGTCTTTTAGATGTTTTCATGCTTACAGTGCCTTGCAAAATATTCACCCCCTTGGCTTTTTACCTATTTTATTACATTACAGCCTTTGGTTCAATGTTTTTTTTTAATCCGAATTATATGTGATGGATCAGAACACAATAGTCTAAGTTGGTGAAGTAAAATTAGAAGAATATATACATAAAACTATTTTTCAGAAATAAAAAACTGATAATTGGCATGTGCGTATGTATTCACCCCCTTTGTTATGAAGCCCATAAAAAGCTCTGGTGCAACCAATTACCTTCAGAAGTCACATAATTAGTGAAATGATGTCCACCTGTGTGCAATCTAAGTGTCACATGATCTGTCATTACATATACACACCTTTTTGAAAGGCCCCAGAGGCTGCAACACCTAAGCAAGAGGCACCACTAACCAAACACTGCCATGAAGACCAAGGAACTCTCAAAACAAGTAAGGGAAAATGTTAAGTAAAAGTCAGGGTTAGGTTATAAAAAAAAAAAAATATCCAAATCTTAGATTTGATGGTGCTCCTAGGGATCATAAATCATAACCAGATTGAAAGAACATGGCACAACAGCAAACCTGCCAAGAGATGGCCGCACACCAAAACTCACGGACTGGGCAAGGAGGGCATTAATCAGAGGGGCAGCACAGAGACCTAAGGTAACCCTGGAGGAGCTGCAGAGTTCCACAGCAGAGACTGGAGTATCTGTACATAGGACAACAATAAGCCCTACGCTCCATAGAGTTGGGCTTTATGGCAGAGTGACCAGAAGAAAGCCATTACTTTCAGCACAAAAAAACACAAAATGGCATGTTTTGAGTTTGCGAAAAGGCATGTGGGAGACTCCCAAAATGTATGTAAGGAATGCGGTGTGATTCCTTTCCGTATCGCATGAGGTTTCCTGCACCACTCCTGTTTGAACCCGAGCTTGTCAAAAGGAATCCAGCCTGGGGTCACACAGCTGCGGTGCAAGAAACCTCATGTGATTCAGACACTTCAAAGGTATCATATTAGCCTGCAAAGAAAATATTGGTGCAACCGTAGCTGTAAGTTTGTGTGACACAATTAATAAAAAAAATCTTATTTTTATAGGACCGGTCTCGTGGCTCTAAGCGGTGGAAGAAGCTCTGCAAAAAATATGGGATACGTGGGTTTCTGGTATGTGCAGTCATCGCGGTGATCGCCCTGTCTATATACATAGAGCAAGCACCAGGTAAGTCCTCTATCCCTAAAATCTATTGTGCAGTGTCAGGGATGTTTGAACGATTAATTTTGTCAGCTAGATCGACCGCTAATCAATTAAACAGTGCTTCCAATAAAAAATTGTTTATTAAAAATAATTAAGCTGACTAGTTTTTCCTGAGCTACTTCACCATATGCATATTTTATTTGGATCACAACAAGATTGGGTGCAAGTATGGACTGTTGCTATATGAACAATGAAATGTATTTTTACAGAAGTCACTATACAAACGCCATAAATACCAGTGAAATTGAGATATGGCAGACATGAAGATTATCTTCACAATGAATTACCTGAGGCACCCTGCTAAAGCATGGGTATATACTGAATAAATAAATTCCCCTTGTAGATAGCATAACCACTTATAGCTAAACCTGGCAGAGAATAATCCTGCATTTAACAGATTACCACCGTTCTCCTGCAGAAAGAATAAAGGCTTAAACCAGTCTGTGGGATGCACCAATACGGCCCAAAAGGAGGAAAAAAATATTTAACTCTTGAGGTTACGTTATGGTGAGAGAGATTAAATTACAGCAAAGACTATTGCAATTGAGAAAACAAACTAAAGAATCAAGATAATCAAAACTTATAGTTACCCTCTGACGGGAGGCACTTTATGCGGGGGACTTGTAGAACCCAGCTTACCTTGGAGAGCTCTGGAAGCTCCTTTTCCAGCTCCCCCGGGCCCCTCTTATGTGTAAGTAACCCTGTGTCTATTAGGGGCACAGGGTGACCGGGAACCCCAGTCTGATCTGCACTAATCAGACGCGCCATACAACCACACCAGACTCAGCATTTCATTTTACCCTTGTTATCCTGAGTCTTGTATGTGTGGTTTGTGTTGAAAGAATAAAGGGGCTCTTTTACTTGGGACATTAATATTTCTGAACAAAACCCCTGAAGAAATATATGAAGATAAATTAATTCCACCTTTCTGACTGCTGGGATATTGTATGAGCCTGGTCTCATACTGTTTTAGAATGTTTACTATATCATTTGAGGTATAGCTGTATCCCATTGTTCTATTGTTTCTGTCTGCCTTGGGAGCAACCTATTATGGGATGTATGTGTTTCTAGCATGTAGACCTGGGGCAGGGTGGAGGGGGGGGGGGATTCCTTCAACAGCCCTGCCTGCTAAGACTGTCTACTGCTGGAAAGTTGCATTCACCTGTGTGTATCCTGTTACTGAATCTAGTTTACCCCGCCCTGTCTCATTATGCAAAGAAGGGGGGGGGGTGGGCGGTTGTCCCTGAGTGTATACCTTTAGTGCATGTGTTAAAATAAACCGTTTTATGTTTTCCACTCTATGCTAATGTCTCGACAAGTGACTCGGTGGGCTAAGGGACCTTGAATCGTGCTGGTATTGGGCAAAGGGAGCTTATATGGCAGACATACTTTTTTTTGAGTACGGGGTTCCATCACACCATCCAAAAGCCAATGTAGTAAATCACTGGTTAGAACAGGTAGGCTTTAAAATGGCTGCTGACCAGATCCTCAAATATGGCAGCCGATCAATGGGTCGAGTTTGTTTTCCCAAAATGGCATCTAGTTGAGCGGTTAGTCCCAGAATGTCTGGTGATGTGATCTGGAACCCCTGTAGGTCATGGGTCGGCAACCCATGAACTGCGATTTACCAGTCGATTGCAGCCACGTGACTGGTAGACAGCGCCTGGGATTGCCGACCCATCATAGTGCAGGGCGAAGCAGAGAAACTTGCATAGATGCGGCGCCATGCTGGTTCTGGTCTTGGAGGGAGGAGGCAGCCACAAAGCCAGCTGTATAAACCGATTTCTAATCTCCGGTTCCGGGTGCACTGAGGTGGAGTGATACCAACAGCAGTCCGCCTCTTTGGTAGCAGGACCCACTGCAGCTAGCAGCAGTCTTAGCTCATTGTCCCTGGGATCTGTATGGGCACAATACTGTATGGGCAAAATCGCACCCATTAGGCCAGAGGTCGGGGGTCAGCTACCTGTCAGTCACGATCTACCCATTGACCACAGGCAGGTGACGTGTAGATCGCGACCACATCCCTGCTTTGCTGACCCGGACTAGGTGCCGCTCCATCAACCCCCCCCCGGTCACTTCCGCTGCTCTCATTCTCCTTTTAGAGCGGGAGGCAGCACAGCTCAGGACTGAGGGCCGACGAGGCCCAAGTTGACCGGCAGGTGGTTGCTAGGCAGCAGGGTGGTCATCTGCTCGTGAATATGAAAAGTTAACCCCGGAAACTCCCGCCCTCCATCCAGAACTATGCTGCCTCCCGCTCTCCACTATGATGCACACCTGAATAGGTAGGCGCAGTGAAGGAGATTGGTGTGTGTTTGTTTTTATGACACCACTGGGGGGTGATGAGAAGGGGCAGAGGACAATACTGTGGGGGGGTGATGAGAAGGGGCAGAGGACAATACTGTGGGGGGGGTGATGAGAAGGGGGGCGGAGAGTACATTGTGGAGGAATGATGTGAAGGGGGGGGGCAAAGGACACTACTGTGGAGACTAATTTAAAGGGGGGGGGCCACAGGGCACTATTTGGGGGGGGGGGCGCTAAACAAGCCCCTGTCTACCTGAGCTGGCTATATATCAGTTAAGAACAATTTTAAAAAAAAACTCCCCAGAGGGTGTAGCTGTTATTATTTACTTAATGGTGGATCGAATTATTGTCTAATGATTTGTAGAGGTACCAGCTTGGCCACCAGGTGGCACTCTGAGACCAGAAAGCTCTATACTCCGGATTTCAAGGAGAATACATTTTCTATAATATCTAATATTTACAGAAACTAATCAGTATAGGATACTAATTTTTTTTTATTGAAGAAATAAAGAAAAAATTACAAAAAAAGGAAAACTCGTGGTCGGACTTTAAAGGCACAACAAACAGTAGAAATATACAAAAATATTAGCATTTATTGAAATAAATATATAATTTCAATAAATGCGCATATATATATATATATATATATATATATATATATATATATATATATATATATATATATATATATATATATTATGAACATGAAAGACCTCAATAAAAATCATATATACAAAAAACAATCTATATGATATGAGCCCTAATGCGTCTACACGTTTCGTTGTACACTTCTTCAGGACACATTTGGGGTTCAGCAGTTGCAAAGAAGAGAAAGGGGTCTCACTATCGAAGGATAAAAACCTGAAACAAGGTTGTAAAGTGCTTTTGTAAACTGTTGGTGCTATATAAATCCTGTATAATATGTGAAATGGATTGTATTCTTAGATAAGCACATATTCATGGAGGACTTCACTTGTTCGTTTTTATCTCACGATTAACTCACAACACAATTGGATGTGTGTATGATCATGTCCTTATGGGACTTTGTGGACTTTTTTTACTGTTGAGCTACACTGAACTTTATTCTTTCTTTTTTTTTTTTTTTTTTTTTTTTTTATTACCCACTACACATAAATTCTTAGCTACAATGATGTGTAATTTCATACATGGCGGTTTGTAATTAAAATATCAATTATACACAGAAAATGTGTACACTCTTTGAATCCATTTCACCACTTAAGTATGTTTACACTATGAAGAACACCTAATTCTGATAATAAATGCAACAAACCAAAAATATGACATTATAGTGTAGTCCTATATAATTTTTTTTTTTTTTTTTATGAGATTATTATATCTTGTGTAGATCTGTAAAGTAACAGGTTTTCTTAATCTATATTTATTTTCTCTTCCTGGCTTAAAATGTTCTCAAAAGCTTGATTGACTTCCTGGGTAAAGTTGTTGCAGAGTCCACCAGCTTTGAAAACAATGACCTGCTTTGTGAAGAAAATGGCTTGTTCTCTTCAGCTTATTGCTTTCTCTTCTTACTCAAACAAAGCAACCTCTCACTTGGACAACAGGATTTGTGTACAACTCATTTCACTTGTTTAGGGAGTGAATTTTTTCCATAGTTAGGGGTCCATGTCTTAGGAAGGCCATACAAGGAGCAAATTTCTTTCCTGCAACCATAGTTTGCAGGAAAAGTCACACAAAGACCGGACTGACTGGAATCACTCCTGCCAAGCCATTGTCTGCACCTGGCGGTGGAATCAGTCCCTGCTGGGAGAAGACTGTGAAGATCGCTAGCGGCTGCTATAGTCGTAAGAGAATTCGGCAGAATGGTTGATCGCTCGACCAACTTGGTACCTTTTAGCCTGCCCATTAAGGGTTCGAATCTCAGCTGGTTCCTGCTGGTGCTGAACTGGCTGAGATTCGAACCGTGTATGGCCGGCCTTACTTTTAATTCGGAGATGCTTTGACAAGTCCAATTTGGTCCTCTGTGAACCTAACATGGGAAAACTTTTCCTTCCACTTAAGGTCCAGCCCACCGCTATGTTGAAACTGATTGTTTTCAATTCCCTGCAAACTTGCATCTCTGCAACATAACCCTTTAAAGCTGCAGCTCACTTTTTTACCTGTGTAAATCCTCACCCTTTCCTCTTGATCAGTACTGTATTGGCTTTCTCTGTTAATAGTTTTTGCTTATGTGTGGTCATGATCTTTAGAGCTGGTGTCGGTCACTGCAGTTGTTCCTGCGCATTATATGAAAGAACACATCCCCAGCATCCCTTTAGATGTACATAACTTCTGGGTGCTGATGACCTTAGCTGTGCTATCTGCCAAGTTTCTTTATTATACTCCTATACACACACAAAATACAATTTTATAACTTGTAATCCTTGATGGCAGGTCATGACTAAGCCAATTTGACTACTGTCAAACTGGGCTATCACCCTAACATTGGGACCACCACGTGAGGTGAGATGTATGAGCAGCCACCAGGGAAGGGCAGAGCACAGGGAGTTGTATACTAATGCAGTGATACAGATTTACAGCCTGGCAGAAGGGACTGAAACGGCAGGGGAAGTAAAAACCTTGCCGTAGCTGAACTGTCTCCATATGTTTGGCTGGGGCACTAACCTCTATCCTGCATGGGTTTTCTCTAGTGTGCAAATGTCCATCCTGCCCCAACAAGTGGACCAAATACGATGACATCTGTTATTTTGCGTCAAAAAATTCCAGCGTATGGAAGGAGAGCCGTCAATACTGTGAGATGAAAGGGGGGTCCCTGCTGATCCTGAATGATACAGTGCAGGTAAGTGAACATACAAGTGACAGGTGAATGCCAGCTGGGCACAAAGCAGCCAATCTGAGTATAGACATGTCTATTCTATTACATGAACATTGGCATAAACCCTGTCAAGGGTTGTTGACAATCCTCCTGCCTTGTACTTCAGTAAGGGAGGGCGATCTCCGCTTTGAAACTACAAATCTCATCATCCCCCTGCATCTTGCAGTTGTTCCTGCGGCTGTCATAGTTTGCAGTGCCTCATAGGACTTTAGTTCTACAACAGCTGATGTGCAGACGTAGACTACCCATGGACTACAGTGTCTTGGATGGTCAGAGCATAGCTTGACATAATAAAAAAAAAAAAAGCCTTGCAGACCCAGAACCTGCAGAGATATTAAAAATGCATGGAGTGCAAATTTCTCTGCAGTTTTTTATCCACTGATGTTTTTGTGAAAATTGGACAAATTTTATTTTTTTTTCTTTGTAATCTACCCAACCTGGGGCACACTTTTTTTTTTTTCCCCCCTAGTGTACTATGATATAATTATTGTCATTTATATTAGAAGCATTTTTTTTTAGATGGTCAGCTGCACCAAATACAATAGTGTGAATCCGCTTTTAAGGAGGGACCCCAGCTAGGTTTCTAGTTTTTATAGGATAGGTTTGAATCTGTTTCTTGAGAGCTGCTGTATTTCTAGAGAGAAGGCACATGTACGCAAACTGACCATGCTGGCATGGATCTGCTTCTAAGCTTGCTATAGTCAGGTAGAAAGGTCTGGCAGGATCACTATTTCTGAACAATCAAAGAACAGAAAAAGCAAACAAGATAGATTTTCCAAATCTATCAAAACATTCAGATATCGAAGGCGATAAAAATGTTTTGTGGTAACATATATACTTTTGCGTTCACAAGCCTTGGCGGAGAACCCTATTAAAGTCTATGGGGGCAAATCTTGATATGCAATTTTTTTTTTTAGCCATTTATTAAGCCTCCTTCAGACGGGCGCCGACACCCAAAGCCAATGAAAGAGCACCTTGTTTAAGGCTTCAGTCACTAGGCGCTGTGTACAGGAAGCCCATACGTGCCCATTGGGACGAAGCAGCTGCACACACACCTGCTCTTCCCAATTTGACGTTGTGTGGGTGAGCGACCCCAAAAGCAGACAGTGCATAATCTGTCTCCTTCCCCAACCGCTTCAACACACACACTGACAATATGGCTGCTGTGAGCTCACTCTTTAATAGAAATGGGGCTGGGTTATCCATTCCTTCATATCATTGGCTGTCATGAATCAGCTGACCTGGGTCAAAAGCTATGCACTGCATTTCAGATTGTTAATTATGTATGGTGGTGAACTTGTAAACTTTAGCCAGAAGTTCATGAATGTATGTGTGTATGTACTTTTTCAGTAAAAAAAAAAAAAACAATTTTTTTGTCTGTTTTTACAGCAACAGATTAAGGAACTCTTCCCACTACTGCAAGATCACTGGATTGGCCTAGAAAGGGATCCTAGAAGTAACAAGTTGAAGTGGGTGAATGGCTCGGTCTACAGGGGCTCTGTGAAGTAAGTGCTGTGAGCAAGATTACCATAATTGTCAACATTGCAAAAAAAAATTATAGGGACACTTTTTTTTTGTCTGTGGGGTCTTGCTATAATTAGGGGGCGGGGTATTCACTTGAAAGCGGGACGCAGCGAGGAAAGATAAAATGCGGTGCGCGTCAAGCAGCGAAATATGGGCGTGGTTTGAATAAAAAATGGAGAGAGAAAGATGGAAAGAAAGAGGGACGGAGGGACAGCAGGCCCAGATCCTACACCACAATAGAAATGTGTATTCCAGAAAGTTTAACAATCGCCAGATAAAGATACTTTATGGTTTTGTGTTTCAAACTTTATCATACCCGGGATATCTACTAGGCTCTTGTTTTTACAGATTTAAGTGAGTTATTCCTAAGAATTACAGGCCTACAATATAAAACACCAAATATCCATGCACAGCAATGTACAGCGTTGAGCTGCAAAAATCAGACATAATCGTGCTGCCAGGGAGGTTAAAGAGCTTATAATCTAAGGTCCCTAACTTGCATTCATCCATACTAGAGCCAATTGCAAACTTACACCCTGCCTCCAGTACTAGGGGTGCAACGGATCAAAAAACTCACGGATCGGATCGATCCTCGGATCAGAGTCACAGATCGGATCATTTTCGGATCAGCAAAAAAAACGAAAAAAAGACAAATCTTGTTACACCCACCGGAGTTTTAGATTTAAAAGCTATTTTCCACATAAAACAGAGCTTATATGCATAAATACAGTATTTGTAGATCGGACGGACTGTTTAGATGTTAAATTTTAAAAGCAGCAACAAACCTGCTGACCTTACATGGTTGCTAATGTGACAGAACACCTCTGATTTTCACATTTAACATTAAATGTGAAAATCAGAGGTGTTCTGTCACATTAGCAAATACTGTATTTATGCATATAAGCTCAGTTTTGTGTGGAAAATGGCTTTAAAATCTAAAACTCTGGTGGGTGTAACAAGATGTCCGCTTGCCCCCTTCTAACTCTATCATTACAGTACTGTGCAAGGGAATGTGGGGTGTAGCAAGATGGCAGCGACAAAGTCACTTCCTGACGATACAGCGGCCGCCGCCGGGTGTACCAAGATGGCCGCCGCTCGAACTAGGCCGAAGCCGCGGCCTTTCCTATGGCCGAGGCCTCCGCGGATCGGCACACCCGCGATCCGTTGCACCCCTATCCAGTACTGTCTACACCTTTTGCCAAATTGCCCTCAAGCCTTGATTCCCCATTAGGGTGGCATGCGACAACTAATGTGTTGCTTTTAAAAAAAGATACCTGTACCAATCATCCAATGCAGGCTTGGAGAAAGCTGCCCAAAATTTGGGAACTGGCACCTAAAAGTTACGATCTAATATGGCTTTGATTGAATTTCTACAGCCCTTCGAGTCCTTTTTCCACATAGCATGAGGGGGATGTGATTAGTAAGTGACTACCTGTACAATCTGTCACAGACCTTTTATGAATCTGTCAGTTGGCTCCCAGAATTGCAGGCACAAGGATTGCAAATACACAAAATAAATCTGTTACCTATTCTTTACTAATTGGTGAGTAGTCTGATTTGCAATAGATTAATCAAGCACATTTTTTTACACAATTAGGACTCTAATGTTCCCAAATGGCTTTACAGACTGCTGGGAGGCCCTAAAATGACCCATATGCTGCACTGCACTCATGTAATCACTGGAGATCAGAAACTGCTAGAATTAGGCAGCCCTACCCACCCATCCTGTATGTGTTGTGGTGTAGTGTGGCACATTGCAGGTGTGTTCTGGAGGTTCATTAGGGTGCCGTTCAAAAGGAATGGCACAGCTTCACACCCACACAGTACATTACTGTGCGGTAACCTGTACGTTGACACAACATGCTGGTGTGCACAAGCTTTTTGGAAAAAAACATGTATAGTATGCAAAAAAAAACATAACTTGTTTCTCAAGCGTTTAGTCACTAGTACTGGAAAAAATGTTTTTTTCTTACACATCTTGTTCAATATTTTTATTTTTTTCAAAAGCAAGCAAGGAATAGAGGTCACTGATTATAACCCTGGAGTTTAGGCAGGGTTGCTCCTCACAAATTTACTTGCCAGGAATATCCTGGTTGCTTGTTATAAATCTATTGCTTTCTCCATAAGTTTGGCCTTGTTGCACTTTTCTATCACTAGGTGGCTGGGTACTAGATATGAGAAGGCCATCAAGAGGTCAGGTTATGGGTATGTGGGTTTCTCAGCCAATGGGCAGGGGTTTTCTTGAATGGCCTGGGAGAGCCTATATATTCAGGTGATCTAGGTTCTGTGCCACCTGGACAGCTGTCTAGGTGGACTTGTCGTGTGCCCTGAGCTGCTAGGCTGGAGATTGGTCCTATCCCGGGCACATCTGGCTGTCTGTGGGCCTATCCAGAAGCAAGAGGGCAGCCCAGAGTTGGGATTGCGGCTTGCAGTCCAACCAGAAGTGACGGTTCTGCCGGCCGTAGAACCTGTCATGATCGGAGGTAGAGGGGAAGCTGTCGCCAGTAAGGGACTATCAGCCTTAACAGGGATCACAGTGAGTAGCTGAAGCAAGTACCGGAGCAGCATTCACACCAACTGGGGACGGTGAAGAATCTGGAAACTTCAGTGGGTATCAAGCCAAGGACACAGCCAGTGGAGTTGATGCTTGCAGAGCAGCCGTGTATGTCAAGCCAGAGACCGAGCAGGCCAGTGGGGTGAAGCTTGAGAGGTATCTTGAGTGCCATGCTAGGGACCCAGCAGAGAGGTGGGGGTGATGCTTGAGGAAGATGTCATCTTGAAGATTGGAGGAGCACAAGGGATTCAGTAGCGGTGAATCAGTGGGTCTAGTGAGACTGGGAGCTCAGTGGGCTGAAGAACTACAAGAAGTGATTGTAGTGGAATAGAAAGGAACTATTACACTTTGTGTTAGGAACTGTTAAAGACTGTTGCATAGGAGACCGCATTCCTGCAAATAAAGATGTGGCGTCTTGCTTGATACCTTTTCTTTCTCGAACATCACGGGACACAGAGCCACAGTAATTACTGATGGGTTATATAGGTATCACTGGTGATTGGACACTGGCACACCCTATCAGGAAGTTCAACCCCCTATATAATCCCTCCCCCTTGCAGGGATACCTCAGTTTTTACGCCAGTGTCTTAGGTGATGGACGTGTAAAGATGTCCTGTGCTGAGCTCCAAAGGGAATATCCTAAGATCCTATACTGGGGCAAGCCAGGCGAACCGGATCCATTCAAAGTGTCTTTTCATGGCCGAATTGAATGGTACCCGGGCCTCGTGTCCGAAGAAACGAGGTTTTACCCGTAATGCTTCTCTTTTTAGAGAGCTGGACCCCGCAGATCAGAAAATGGCTTTAAACTTCCTAATTTCTGGCGAGGTGCTTTACGGTCCCAGAACTGTTGGATCCCCCTACTGATGGGGGCCCCAGTCTCTGACGTTTTTTTCAAACGGAGCCCACCGTGAGAGGTGAAGATTGGGTCTGTGTAAACAGCACCCTGCGGCTGGATAAGGTAAGAGGAGATTCCACAGAATTTTTGAGTTCTAGTGGCTTTTCTCCTTTAAGGTAAATGCATGCTGTGCCTATTGTGACCACCGGGGGCTGCTAAGAGCACAAACCTACACATGCTGAATGTCTGTCTCAGGTGTTGTAATCGCTGTGTATGTCCCAGCGTATCAAGCAGGCTGCAAGCAGGTAAGGTGGATGGGGGGATTTCTCATGTTTGAATGTTCCCCCCCAGGCTAGAGAGGGGCCACAGGGGTCTAGAAAGTGGTTATACCACCCGGGCTCTGTGGCCTAATGGCCACCATCTCTGAAGATAGCCGTTCAGGCAAATCTTGTTACCAGTCTCCCTCCTTCCCCCCCCCCATCCCCAGCCTTTTCTCCAGAGCATGACAGGAGAGTCGGCAGTGTGGGAAGCGCTCGTTTTTTTCAAAACTCGAGGGGGGGGGCGGTAGAGGAGGGGGCGGGATGTCAGCACAGAGTGTTTAGACTCCCACTCAGGCCAGCTGCAGGCTATTAGAGGCACTCTGTACAGGTGCACTCAGCCTTCTGAGAGACACAGAGCTGACGGTCGCATGTAAGGTGGGACACAGGCATTCTCCTAGGCAGCATTTACTGAAGTAACACCAGACTGAGCATTGGGTAGCAAGGCTTTTAGCCAGACTACATCGCTCAGCGGACAGTGTTCATTTGTATACCTCACACCTTGTTGCTTTGCACTATGGGTAGAAGAGGTTCAAGCACCCCAGAAACCAGAGACACTAGGGGATCTCGTTCAGGTTCTGAGGGCCCCCTGTCGGCAGCATCCTTCCCCCCTAAAGATGGGCCAGGGACGGCTAGCCAGGGAGAGCCATTGGGGTCAGGGGCTACACCTGCTTCTGGCACTTCAGCCCCTGTATATATTACACAAGAGGTTTTTTCCTCAACCATTAATGGTCTAGAGGAAAGATTAATGGCCGTGATTACGTCTTCACTCAGTGGAAGAAAACGCACTAGGCTTTCCTCTGTTCCCCAAGACCCTCAGACAGAGGAGCTCTGGGATAAAGGAGATGAATCCCTTTCAGAGGATCGGGATGGGATGGATGATTCCTCTTCGGAGGATTCAGGTGGAGAGGGACCCTCTGCGACTTCCCAAGAGGAGAAAGTCTTAGTGCAGATCCTCACTGGATTGGTCCGCTCCACATTTAAGTTGCCCATACCTGAAACTGCTAAAGAATCCTCTTCTGCTTTGGGGTCACTGAAACCTTTCCAAGCAGCACATGCTTTTCCTGTTCATACTTTACTTGAAAAACTTATTTATTCTGAGTGGGATCACCCAGACAAACGTTTTTTTTCCGCCGAGAAAGTTTTCAACACTTTATCCGATGGAAGAAAAGTTTATTAAAATGTGGGGAATTCCGGCTATTGATGCCGCCATTTCCTCAATAAATAATAGCCTGACTTGTCCTGTAGACAATGCTCAGATGCTCAGGGATCCTGTAGATAAAAGGATGGAATCCCTATTGAAGGATGTTTTCTCCTTAGCAGGATCAGTGGCCCAACCTGCAATAGCAGCGATTGGAGTCTGTCAATACTTAAGAGACCATGTTAAGCAGGTCATCAAAGTATTACCTGAACAGCAGGCCCAGGGGTTTGCTAACCTTCCAGCGGCCTTATGCTTTGTGGTTGACGCCATTAGAGATTCTATCGTGCAAACCTCCCGTCTTTCACTGGGGTTGGTGCATATACGTAGAATCCTATGGTTGAAAAATTGGTCAGCCGAAGCACCATGTAAGAAGCTACTGGCTGGGTTTCCATTTCGTGGTGCAAGGTTGTTTGGAGAGGACTTGGATAACTATATCAAGAGAATCTCTTGTGGGAAAAGCACTCTCTTACCTGTCAAGAAGAAGAGTAAGAATCCCTCTTTCAAACGGACTCTTTCCCCAGCGCCGGGGGCTTCAGCCTCCAGGCAGTCTCGACGGCCGCCTCCATCGGGGTCCAGAGACAAGAGTCAACCCCAGGGACAAAAGAAGTCCTGGGGAAAGAAGCCTACTAGGCAAAACACTAAGACCTCTGCATGAGGGGGCGCCCCCGCTCACTCGAGTGGGGGGAAGACTGCGACAATTCTCAGAGCTCTGGCAGGAGGACTTCCAGGACAGATGGGTAGTCTCCACGGTAACCTTAGGGTACAAGCTGGAGTTTCAGGAATTCCCTTCTCCTCGGTTCCTCAGATCAAATGTTCCCAGAGACCCAGAGAAGAAGCAGTCGCTCCTTCTAGCGTTAGAGCGACTTTTGTCGCAGGAGGTCATTATGATAGTTCCCGCAAAGGACCAGGGATTGGGCTTCTATTCCAACCTTTTTACGGTCCAAAAGCCAAATGGGGATGTCAGGCCCATTTTGGACTTAAGGGATCTGAACCGATTCCTAAGGATTCAATCCTTCCGCATGGAATCAATTCGAACAGTAGTTCCCACCCTGCAGGGAGGAGAATTTCTGGCATCAATAGACATCAGAGATGCATATCTGCATGTGCCCATTTTTCCTGCTCATCAGAAGTTTCTGCGCTTCGAGGTAGGAGGGCGCCATTTCCAGTTTATGGCTCTGCCCTTTGGGATAGCCACTGCACCTCGAGTGTTCACAAAGATCTTGGCTCCTCCTCTGGCCAGATTAAGGGCTCAGGGTATAGCTGTCATAGCATACCTAGACGACCTGCTCTTGATAGACCGGTCGGTAGCCTCTTTGAATGGAAACTTGAGGACCACGGTCAGGTATCTAGAACACCTGGGTTGGATCCTCAACTTAGAAAAGTCTTTCCTAAAACCAGTAAGAAGACTGGAATATTTAGGTCTGATTATACATACAAGCCAGGAGAAAATATTTCTACCCCAGGCAAAGATCACTGCTTTGAGAGAGCTGATTCTGACAGTAAGGACCAAGAAGGGTCCCTCAGTCCGCCTTTGTATGAGGCTACTAGGGAAGATGGTGTCTTCATTCGAAGCAGTTCCCTATGCTCAGTTTCACTCAAGAATGCTGCAACACAGTATTCTGTCGACCTGGAACAAGAAGGTTCAGGCATTAGACTTTCCGATGCACCTGTCGCATGCGGTGCGTCAGAGCCTCAATTGGTGGCTCATACCCGAAAACCTGCAGAAGGGGAAATCCTTTCTACCGGTTACCTGGACGGTGGTAACAACAGATGCCAGTCTGTCAGGTTGGGGAGCAGTTCTGGAACAGGCTGCGGTCCAAGGGGTATGGTCCAAGACAGAGAGGACCTTACCCATCAACATTCTGGAGATCCGGGCGATACATCTAGCTCTAAAAGCCTGGACTATCAGGCTACAGGGTTGTCCGGTCAGGATCCAGTCCGACAATGCCACAGCAGTGGCTTATGTCAATCATCAGGGAGGCACCCGGAGCCGAGCTGCTCAAAAAGAGGTGAACCAGATCTTAGTCTGGGCAGAGATGCATGTGCCATGCATATCGGCAGTTTTCATCCCGGGAATAGAGAATTGGCAGGCGGACTATCTAAGTCGCCAGCAGTTACTTCCAGGGGAATGGTCTCTGCATCCCGACGTCTTTTGGGCCATATGCCAAAGATGGGGGGTTCCAGATGTAGATCTCTTTGCATCCCGATTCAACAAAAAGATAGACAGATTTGTGGCAAGGACAAAAGATCCTCTTGCATGCGGGACGGATGCGTTGGTGATTCCGTGGCATCGGTTCTCACTGATTTACGCATTCCCGCCTATTCTGCTACTACCACGACTCCTTCGCAGGATCAGGCAGGAAAGGAAGTCGGTACTTCTGGTGGCCCCCGCTTGGCCCAGAAGGACTTGGTATGCAGAAATAGTAAGGATGACGGTGGGTTCCCCGTGGACCCTACCGGTACGCCCAGACCTGTTATCTCAAGGTCCAGTGTTCCATCCTGCCTTACAAACGATAAATTTGACGGTTTGGCTATTGAGACCCACGTTCTGAAGAGTCGTGGGCTCTCAGGTCCTGTCATATCTACCTTGATTAATGCAAGGAAGCCAGCTTCCAGGATGATTTATCATAGAGTCTGGAAAGCTTATATAACCTGGTGTGAATCCAGAGGTTGGCATCCCAGGAAATATGTCATAGGTAGAATCCTTGATTTTCTACAGATGGGATTAGAGATGAAGCTGGCCTTGAGTACCATCAAGGGCCAGGTCTCTGCTTTATCAGTATTATTTCAGCGGCCACTTGCTTCGCATTCTTTGGTCCGAAACTTTATGCAGGGGGTGATGCGTCTTAATCCTCCGGTTAAAGCGCCCCTAAACCCCTGGGACTTGAATTTGGTCCTGGCTGTGTTACAGAAACGGCCTTTTGAACCAATAAGTCAGATTCCTTTGGTCTTGTTGACAAGGAAATTAATTTTTCTGGTGGCCATCTCTTCTGCTAGAAGAGTATCAGAATTAGCAGCTCTTTCCTGTAAGGAGCCTTATTTGATTATACACAAGGATAGAGTGGTACTACGCCCTCATCCTAGTTTTTTACCGAAGGTGGTTTCTGATTTTCATTTAAACCAAGACATTGTTCTACCTTCCTTTTTTCCAGCTCCCTGTTCTCCGGAAGAGAGATCTCTACATTCGTTGGATGTAGTAAGAGCAGTTAAGGCCTATCTAGGGGCAACTACTCAGATCCGCAAGACGGATGTTTTGTTTGTGCTGCTAGAGGGTCCCAATAGAGGACAGGCAGCGTCAAAAGCTACCATTTCTAAATGGATTCGACAGTTGATCATTCAAGCTTACGGTTTGAAACAGAAGATTCCTCCGTTTCAGATCAGGGCACATTCCACAAGGGCTATTGGTGCTTCTTGGGCAGTGCATCACCGGGCCTCTATGGCTCAAATCTGCAAGGCCGCAACCTGGTCTTCAGTTCATACATTCACCAGATTCTATCAGGTGGATGTGAGAAGGCATGAGGATATCGCCTTTGGGCGTAGTGTGCTGCAGGCAGCAGTACAGGGTCCTCAGGTCTGATTGCACCCTACTTGGTCGTGGTTCCCCCCCCTCAGGTAGCATTGCTCTGGGACATCCCATCAGTAATTACTGTGGCTCTGTGTCCCGTGATGTTCGAGAAAGAAAATAGGATTTTTTAAAAAAAACAGCTTACCTGTAAAATCCTTTTCTTTCGAAGGACATCACGGGACACAGAGGTCCCACCCCTCTTCTAATACACTATATTGCTTGGCTACAAAACTGAGGTATCCCTGCAAGGGGGAGGGATTATATAGGGGGTTGAACTTCCTGATAGGGTGTGCCAGTGTCCAATCACCAGTGATACCTATATAACCCATCAGTAATTACTGTGGCTCTGTGTCCCGTGATGTCCTTCGAAAGAAAAGGATTTTACAGGTAAGCTGTTTTTTTTAAAAAATCCTATTATTCTGCATGGCTGTCCTCTTATTGACGTCTGCCCTGGAGGTTTTCATTAGATCGAAGGAGGTCTGGGACTTTGCAACACTAATATCAAAGCAAAATTGCATTGGATAACATGCAATGATCACAAACCGGAAATAACATGTCAAAGGCACCTAGGAAGTAGGTCCCCCCCAAACTATGGAGGCTAAATAGGAACAATGACTCCCATGTGGAATCAAATTAGGGTGTTGATCAAATGTTACATTCTGAGTTCTGTTAGTGTATATCTAATAAGGTTTTATGGCCCAGTAAGATGGGTATATCAAGAGACCAAACAAAGATGGAGGAGAAAGGAAAAAGAGGGGAGCTTAGGGACAACCATTTTCTTTGTATAAAACTGTGCCACTGCTGCATAATGGAATAAACGGCATTCAGTGGTACACAGATGAGAGCTATCTATCTCATTAACCACCTCTATAGTCAGCTTTTATCATCTTGTATACAGCAGCGCTAAGCAAATAGTGAATTGGTGACCTTCAAACAAAATATGTTTCTTTTCCAAAAAAAATCAAGTCCTCTTGATGCACTAATCTTGATTTATATTTAACTTTCACTGAAAGTGGGGGCGTGTCCAAGATGGCGACCGGAGCGGCAGCACATTAGGAGAGCTCCGGCCGAATCTCCTGTTTCCTCACCCTTATCCCTGCAGTCTCACTTCTGCAACTTACTGGAGGAGGTAGAGCCTGGTTCCCGGTGTGGCATGCCCAAAGGGAGACGATCCACTGTCCCACACAACTCCGGCAAAAGCTCCAAACCTGCCGGCGGTGTGACCGCCTCTCCTGTGAAATCAAGCATGGCAACGCAGGGGGACCCGGGCCCTGCTAGAACAAAGCAACTTCACTGCCCCCATGCAGGCGATCAAGGACTGTAAATCCATCCTTACAGGGAATATCGACTCTCTGGAATTCGGCCTTATCCACAAAGGTGTGGACACTATCCGCTCCAGGGTGACAGTGGAGCACAGGGTGAGTGACTCTGGAGACATGCTGCATGACCATGCGGCCTCACTGGACACCCTTAAAGCAAAGGTGAAAAGCCTGGAATCTCGTGCTGAGAATAGAAATCGGAGGAACAATCTCTGCATTGTGGGTCTTCCAGAGGGGACTGAGCCTACAACCTTCACGGACTGGCTGCTCCGCTCACTGCTACCCCAGGCCCCATTCGCTGGCCCACTTTGTGGTAGAATGGGCGCATAGCATACCGGCTTCATGAACCCCTGCGGGAAGCCCCCCCCCACGCACATTCATACTGAAACTCCTTAACTTCAGGGACAGAGACCTGGTTCTGAGAGAAGCCAGGAAAATTGATGTCCTGCGATATGAGGCCACTAAAATCGTGATCTTCCCCGACTACTCTATTGCCACCCAGAGGCAGAGGAGGTCATTTGATCATGTCAAGCTTAATCTTAGAAACAAGAAAATTAAATACAGCATGCTCTTCCCAGCAGGACTATGCGTACAAGATGGCGAAACTGTGCGCTTCTTCTCCTGAAGATGCTTCCCAGTGGCTGGATAGCCTTCCCAGAGCCTGAGAGCCTCTGGATCCTGCCCCCCTTAATTCACTGGCCTATATACAGGCAGTCCCCTACTTACAAATATCCGACTTACAAACAGAGGGAGACAACAGGAAGTGAGAGGAAATCTACCCCTAGGAAGGGAAATTCACTGTAAGAGTTATTATGGGAAAAAGGTGTCTCCACTGATGCTTTATTACCAAGGCTTGTTTCCACAACAACCCAAAATTTTCAAAATCCAATTGTCATTGGGATATAAAGTGAGGTGAAATCTTCTGAACAGGGGCACAGACAGAAAAACAAACATTATAGGGGTGTTAACCCTTCCTTATGCTATCCAAAAAGCTTAAAAATAGTTTTTTTGGCTGGAGCTACACTTAAACAAATTACCTGTTCCGACTTGCAAACAGATTCAACTTAAGAACAAACCTACAGACCCCATCTTGTTTGTACCCCGGGGACCGCCTGTACCTACACCTGCAAGCATTTGGGCTATTTCAACCCTGCTTCTCTGCTTATATGGCGTAATGTTGGGGCCTGGCCCTGTGTATGTTGCCTGAACGCTATGCTGTTTGCACTGCCTTGACTCTTGCTCCTACCCCGGTGGAACACGGAGTTGAAGTGGCTGCAGTGTGCAGAGCCTCCTATCTAGATGACAATGTATACCCGGTGCTACAACAATTGACTCTTCATATGAGCGGGCTGTACTCCTAGAATAGCCAAATCTACCCTACAGATGCTGTTAACACTGGGGGGGCCTGTCCCTACCCTGCTTCTGTCAATACCATTGGGCAGCGGTCTTGGTGACTGTGCGTTGGTGGTTTGCACAGGTGCAAACGAACCCTGCAGTTAACCTGGAGGCAGCCATACTAGGGTCCTTTGCGCCACTAAGTAACCTGGTGTTTAGAGGGCTGAAGGCGAATGACACTGACTAATGACTGCACTCCAATCACAATTCCCACAGACCCTGAATGTTGCCTCCCACATGGTAGAATCCTACTTGACATCTCACCGCTGTTGGTATTCTCTCGTCCCTATACCTTAGAATCTCCTCCAGGGATACAGATAAACACACAACTCTTCCACAGCTGGCAGGATGACATTCCTACCCTGGACTCAGAAGACTGGGATGAGGGGATCCAACAGTACATACCACTGATGATCTCTGCCAGAGACTGATATATTCAGCTCAAATTTCTACACAAAGCTTGCTATACCCCTCAAAGACTAGCTATGATATATCCTACCCGTGGGACCACTGCCCCAAATGTCTGAGTGACGTAGGGACCTTCCTTCATGTGGTCTGGACTTAGTTACATAGTTATTAAGGTTGATTAAAGACACCAGTTCAACCTGAGTGAGTGTGGGTGTGTGTCAACAATTATCCCTATTTACTTAAGGTACCCATATAGCGCCGTTAATTTAAGCAGTGCTCCACATAAACATTGCATACTCACATCAGTCCCTACCCTCAAGGAGCCCACAATCCAAGGTCTCCAACTCACATTCATATACTAGGGCCAATTTTGGACAGAAGCCAATTAACCTACCAGCAGCCTAGAGCAACACTGTACTTATGATATCACTGGAGATATATGATAAATTCTAATTATTCTAACTTTCTTTTCTGTGTAAATAATTGTAATTTATCTTTTTTCTCTGTTATCGCTCGTTTTTATTCTTGTAAAGACAAAGGTTTAATCACTAATATTTGTATCGTTAATCGTTTAAGTGAGGTATAAATATTTCAGAAACAATACCATTCAGACAATAGGCCCTTTTCACATTGCTGCGACTTGAAAGTTGTGCGATTTTTGACGTGGTCTCAGGGAATGCCTGTGTAAACTTGAGGTCTGTGGACCTCAACTCCCGTCAAAGTTGGACCAAAGTAGTACAGGGACTACTTTTGAAGTCACAGATATGAATGGTTATTAGGAATCATGGGGTACGACTTGTCATGCCACTCTGATGTCCAAAGTTGCACAAGTTTGAAAGGGGCCTAACTGGGATAAAGACAGCAATCCATACCTGACAGGTGTTCAAGATCTTCTCTACTCCATCCAGGATGATCTAAAAGGTTGCAGCTTTAGAAGCACTTCAGAGAAGCCATACTGCAAGGTCTTGGTTATGCATCTAAGGAAGTCAATAAAAGTACAACAGAGTTGAATAAAAGAAGAAATGTAGCTTTTAAAGTGGGTGTAAACCTCAGACATGAAATATGAGCAAAGCATATCCCTCTACTGCAGTGGTTCTCAACCTTCTAGGGCCGTGACCCCTTAATAAAATTTCCCAAGTTGTGGGGACCCCTAACAGTAAAATTATTTTCGTAGCGTGGGTTGTCAGCACCCAAGGCAAGACAAGTAATTTTGTGCCCCTAACCCATGGACATTTAGCGCTCCCTGAGTCCCTTCCACTTATACAGTATTAAAACCCCTTATGGTACATTTTAGGATGTACCACTCTCTCTTTATTCTCCTTTCTTTCCCTTTTATCTCGATCTGTTTTTTTTCCCCATCCCTCTCTCTCTAGCCATCTTTTTTTCTTATTCTTTCTCTCCCTTTTTCTTTGTTCCTCCCCCTCTTTTCCTCTCGCTTCCATGTATTCTCTATTTTCATTCCTTCTCTTACGCTTTTGGGGGGGAGGGGGGGGAGTTCTGATCAGCCAACTTAGGTGCTCTTGATCAAGATAATCTGCTGATATGAGAACTGTAGTGGAGATTTTTAATGGCAACTCTAATCACAGGTAGTGTTACTAACTGTGTCTCGCAGCAGTGACACCTATGCCAAAATCAGGATATAGGGGCTCCTCCAGCTCCTCCCACTTCACATTCCTCAGTAGTCAGCTGACCTCTAGTCTCTGCCCCCTACCCATGCCGTGAACTGAATGAGCGGCTGGGAAGAGGCTGAGTGGACGGCCACAGGCTCCAGGAACAGCCCAGCTGGGCTTCCACAAGCTCCAGGGACAAGCCCTACTGGGCGGCCACAAAAAGGTTGGTAGAGTGGTGCTGGCTTCAGGAACAGCCCAGGATTTGGTGAGCCCTGGCAAATCCCACTGCTCTGTTGTGCGTACTTGTCTCAGTCCAGAGAACTAAGGGGGTTATTTTGCTAAAGGAAAGTGCACTTGTAGATCTGGGGGGAAGATCTGAAATGAGGGGAAGCTTTGCTGATTTCGATTATCCAAT
Source organism: Aquarana catesbeiana (assembly GCF_042186555.1). Lineage (NCBI taxonomy): Eukaryota > Metazoa > Chordata > Amphibia > Anura > Ranidae > Aquarana > Aquarana catesbeiana. The sequence goes on from NC_133327.1 coordinate 34,108,458, forward strand.
CATGTACAAGTAAAAATGCTCCCTCTCAGGTCTACAGCAACTGCACTTCCAAGTACACAGTGGATTTGCCTTTAGTAAATAACCCCCATTGTGTCATTTCTGTCTGCTGCTTTGTTACCCTGCTATTAGCATGAATCCCTTCTGACAAATTTGCCTGACACAAAGAGAAAAATGGTGATGGGGGAGGGACCTACAGCTGATTGACAGCCTCAGCTCTGTTCCTGTGTGGAGGGGGTGTCACTTCCCTCCAATCCGCTCTGAGCTCTCCTCACTGAGCTCTGCAGAGTGTGATTTCACCCCTTTTTTTTTTCCTATTATAAATTCTGCACTTTGAATAGCTGTAGAAGAGAAGACTTCCGCTAAACATTTACAGCTTATGGAGGAGGATTTGTTTCATCTGTGTGTCACCTGACTATAGATGCCTGGAGATAGAATGACAGGATATAAAATGTATTTTACAAATTACTGCAAGTGTTCACTTTTTGTTTTAACATATTTATAATACAGAATAATATAAATCCAGAGGGTTGGTTGGTGGGAGTGGGGCTTAATATTTATACAGCAAATTTATATTACAGATGCAACATGAATTTTTGCTAATAAAAAAAAAAGTGTACTTGTGGTCTTCTTAAAGTCTGTATTGATTTTGTGTGATGGTACACCCAAAGCTGGGGTGGCTACACCCAAACCAGGATAAAGCAGATCATCTTGGTGGAGGTTGTACATCCTGATTAACATGGAGCTGCATCCCTGGATGATGTGATTGACGGTTACACATTGTGGGGCTTTTTTTTTTTTGGAGACTTGTTGGGGGGGGGGGGGGTGTTATTTGGCATCCTAAGGGGCTTTCACATTCCAATAAGCTCCCTGCCCACAGACCCCCACAACGAGCACGCCAAGGTTGGGGAAGAGGCCCTTGTCATCCACATGTGGACAATATGCTCTGCTGGGGGGGGGGCAAGGGACTATAGGTACCATCCAAATGTTGAGGGCACTTGGCCTGGTATGGTTCAGGAGGTGGGGGAACATTCTTGGCTGAATTCTGGGTTTGGCTTGGCATTCACAACTCAAAGTATGTAACCACTTCCAGCCCAAGGATGTCATATCATGTCTTCATCTTTTACAGCCGGCGACTCCGTGCACTGCAAGAACAATCATAGAGGCAGTGCAGCCACTTGATCATTCTTACAGGCGATGGGAGGGGACTTGCTATGTGTGGGGAAGCAGTGATCTCTTTGAAACAGCCAGAGCTCTCCGATCAGCATGAGCTTTGTTATTTGCAGAGCTCTGGCTCAGCAGAGGGAGTGTCTGACCTATTCAGATAGACTACTGCTTCCACACAGAGAGCTCCTTCGCTGCAGCATGCTGGAAGGACACAGGCTTATCTACTCAAGACTGCGCCCTAAAGTGAACACATTTGTTTGTGCACATCTTTTTTGTTTTTGATGCACCAAGAATGTATTTCGCTCATGTTTACTAAATGTTCAATTGGGTTTTAACCCTTTTGCTACCACCAATGTATGCCATATGTCCGCAACTGTGGGGGGGGGTTTACACATATTCCCGGCTGCTGCAAATCTGACAGGCTGACTGTTTTGGCTTTGGGGTGGAAGCGATTTAGGGCGGCTGTACACAAATCCTGGTCCATTAGCTTCAGTGGAGGGTAGGTAAGACATTCCGGCTTTAAATAGACCCGTGATGTCTCGCTATACACAACCTGTCGCAACAAAATTGTATCACATGCATACTTTTGGGTCCTCTGTGATATAAAGTGTTAAAAAAAGAAGTGTTAAATTTGCACTCAAGCACTTTAGCCCTTCCTCTACAAAAAAAATGTTCTGTTTACAATTGTATATGCAGCTACATGGGGGCAGTGTAGGCTCAAACCCGAAATCCCCCCCCTCTTAGAGGGGAGAAGATATGCTACTAATGGCTTTGTTTTAGATACCACAGCATACCTCCAGAGGTCTAATGGAGTCCATGCCTCCATGAGTTATGATGGGTGGTCCTTGGGACTGATGGAATAGAATTGGCAGACTTGCTCTGCTAATTTTATTCAAAGGGCAAATACCCACAAATCTAATAAAACAATGGTCGCAACTTCCTTTATCCTGGATAGGGAAGATTAATGCAATCAAAATGACTATTCTACCCAAATTGCTTTATCTATTCAGAGTCCTCCCTATTCCAATTCCTTCCTATTTTTTGAGAATAGTACAAAAAAGAGCAACTTCGTTTATATGGGGCTCTTCTAAACCACGTATACCTATACACACACTACATCTTCCCAAAAATAAAGGAGGCCTGGGATACCCTAATTTTACTAACTACTACAGAGCAGCACATTTGGCCAGTCTGTCCAAATACCATGCAAAACAGGAAATCCCATTATGGGTATTTATAGAGCCTTCAGAAAATGACCCTCTATTAATATCAAATTTATTATGGCTTGATCCTAAAGACCGCTTTAAAATTCATAATCCCATAACTAAACACTTCTTATCTCTGGGATAAACTAAAAACCATATATCAGTTACAATCTCCACACAATCCTCTCCTTTCTTTTATCAGAAATCCGGCCTTTTATCCGGCATGGATCTACCCAAATTCTTTTAAAGCTTGGACAACATCAGGCATTCAGACACTAAATGACTTCATAGCATCTAAATCATTCCTTTCATTCCCATCGCTTAGAGAAAAATATGATCTACCAAACTCTGAGATATTTAGATATCTCCAAATCAAAAATTTCTATACACCATTCCTAAAGGGGGATACACCTTTATCCCAATTATCCATTTTTGAATCAATCTGTACAAAAGATCTATTTGCTAAAGGTACAATTTCATCACTTTATAATCAATTATATGGAGTAGCAAATCTTAATAGACCCTCTTACGTTCAGAGGTGGGAAGAGGACCTGGGACGAACTTTAGAAGACACGGACTGGTCTAACATATGGCTCACATCTAAGTCATCTTCACCCAACATCTTAGCACTGGAGACAAATTATAAAGTCCTAACTCACTGGTACCTTGTACCCGCTAGAGTGGCAAAATATTCACCTAATACCTCAGCTCTTTGTTTTCGAGGATGCCCAGAAATAGGCACATATTTACACATATGGTGGACGTGCCCAGTAATCCAAACCTTCTGGAAGGAAGTCTTCGTGATTGCATCTAAAATATTTAAAAAAATAATACAACCAGATCCATATTTAACTTTACTTAATCTAAAACCGGAATGGTTAACACTCTCTCAATTCAAACTTATGATCCAACTAATAACGGCTGCAAAACAAACAGTGGCCAAGGCATGGAAATCTCCTACATTGGTACTAGCAGAAACAATTCACAGAATGAATAATACAATGTCCCATGCTAAGATGGTAGCCATCGATCAAAATCAAATTCCAAAATTTGAAAAACTTTGGCATCCTTGGATAAAACAACAGTTCCTATCAAACTTCAATGACTCTGTCCTGTTGCCATGGTAACAGATTAAATGACTTACAGAGACACCCATTCTAAGGCTTCAAAGAGAACTAAAAAGAATAAAAAACTGACGAGCGGGACAACCTTGTGGACCATACCTCTACCTTTCAACCCTTTTTCTTCTTTCTCTTTCCTTTTCTCCACCTTACGATTAAAGCTCATTATCAGAATTTATTTGACCTATATACACTCTACTTGTAAACAATATGTATAGTAGGTATAAATCATTTAAATACCTACAAAAGTAACTAAGGAAATGATATATATCTTTAATTTAGGTTTACGTGAACCCAATGTTTAATATTTGAAATTTCATGATATTTACCTATATAAACCCTACTGTAAAACAATGAGCTTACTTTATAGATCCTTGTAAACTTACTTTATGTATCTTTATAACATTGTATACTCAATAAACTTCTTTTGACAAAGGGCAAATACCTTTAAGCCAGCCATACATGGATTGAAATTTGGCTCGTTCAGCAGGGACCAGCCAAATTTCAATCCATGTGTGGGCAGGCTCGTTGTGTACAAACCTATTAGTCAACTTGTGTACAACCAGCGTGTTGGGTTTTCCCCAAACTATCAGTGCCCCCTGGCAACACTGACCATTGCTCACTGCTGGCAGACTACAGTAGCACAATAAGAAGGATGCCACTATCCATATTAAATGGGGGGGGGGGTGTTGAAGCTATAACTGCATCAACTCTTCTGGGAAGGCTGTCCTCAAGGTTTAGGAGCGTGTCTATGGGAATGTTTGACCAATCTTCCAGAAGCGCATTTGTGAGGTCAGGCACTGATGTTGGATGAGAAGGCCTGGCTCGCAGTCTCCGCTCTAATTCATCCCAAAGGTGTTCTATCAGGTTGAGGTCAGGGCACTGTGCAGACCAGTCAAGTTTCTCCACCCTAAACTCACTCATCCATGTCTTTATGGGCCTAGCTTTGTGCACTGGTCCAAATCATTTGGTGGAGGGGGGATTATGGTGTGGGGTTATTTTTCAGAGGTTGGGCTTGGTCCCTTAGTTCCAGTAAAGGGGAACTCTTAAAGCGTCAGCATACCAAGACATTTTTGGACAAGTTCATGCTCCCAACTTTGTGGGAACAGTTTGGGGGTGGCCCCCTTCCTGTTCCAACATGACTGCACACCAGTTCACAAAGCAAGGTCCATAGAAACATGGATGAGCAAGCTTGGGGTGGTGATACTTGACTGGCCCGCACAGAATCCTGACCTCAACCCAAGTGCCAATTTTGTTGCAAATAATACAAGAGGATCTTAAGAATTTAAAGGTAAACCACTGCCATAAGTCAAAGAACATTGTCAACCATAAGATCAAAAGTGCTTGTATGATCAACCAATCAGCATCCTCTACATTGTGTTCTACACCTGCACTTCCTGTTTCCATAATAATAAAAAAAAAATTATAATTATTTATTAATCATTTACAACAGCTGCCTTTTGGGAAATACTAGAATAAGCGATGGTCGGCACTCAGGATGACATCCAAAATGGTATTTCTTTATTAAATACATGTACAAAGCTGTAAAACAACCTACGCGTTTCTGACGTTAGTCCTTGGTCATGGCTACACCTGTTTTCCTTTTAGGGAAGTCTGTTTGATTGGAAGTATGTAGAGTTCTACAGACTGGGTCTGACTCGATCAAATGACAGATGGGACACTGGTGTTTGGTACAGGAATAAAAGCAAACCCATGGTGCAAAGGAGGTGTCGGTAGTATAATGTTAAAATAATGAACAATCTCCACTCATGTAAAAATGTCTATAGACAGATAAAGAAAGTAGCCTCAGATGATATCAATAGACTGGGCAGAGTTCAGACAATCCAGATATTCCATCCAGCAAGCTGTGGAGCACAAAGCCAGTAGTGGCACATTCGAACCTGAGCCGACTCAGAAAGGAGCTGTATGAACACAGTAAGGAGGCACACATGGAGGGACTGGGTGGGACTAGTGACGTGTTTCAGATCAAGGCCGCCCCTTTCTCAAGCCTGACCAATCAACAAGTATGAGAGATATAAAAGGACTTACCGCCAGTGAGACTACAAGGATAAGCATGGTGGTGCACAAAACCTCAAAATACCTTCAAATAGATTAAAAAATAATTACAAATAAAAAAATGTACAGATCTGCTAAAGACTTCGTAGTAATTTAAAATTGTAAGAAATATTAACCATGTTTTTTGGTCATAAAAAAAAAAAAAAAAATATGGCCAGTAAAGTACATTAGGCCCCATACACACTATTAGATTTTCTGCAGATTTTTGTCTTTAGATTTACCAAAACTATGTAGTGCAAGGGCCTGGCCGATTGCATACAAAATGAAACTCTTAAGGTTTGACCTCATATTATATGGTTTTAGTAAATCTGAAGACAAAAATCTGCAGAAAATCTAATAGTGTGTATGGGGTCTAAGGTGTACATAAAGGATGCAAGATAGTAGGGATGTACAAGGGTCACACAATAAATTATCTAAATAAAATAAAAACAGTAAACACCAATATTTAAATTAGAAGGCATTTAGAAAAGAGAAAATAAATGAATGTAGGGATGTGATCTAACTAAAAAGGAGGACCAGCAGGGGAACTAGAGTAAGGCTACTTTCACACTGGGGCGGTGGGTGCGTTGGCGGTAAATTTTGTGGCGCTATTCGGCCGCTAGCGGGTCGCTTTTACCCCCGCTAGCGGCCGAGAAAGGGTTAAAACCACCACAAAAGCGCTGCTGCAGCGGCGCCACCCATTCATTTCAATGGGCAGGAGCGGTATACACACCGCTCCTTCACCGCTCCAAAGATGCTGCTAGCAGGACTTTTTTTACTGTCCTGCTAGCGCACCGCTCCAACAGACAGCAGCGGCTCTTTCAGGGCGCTTTGCAGGCGCTATTTTTAGCGTTCTAGCGCCTGCAAAGCGCCCCAGTGTGAAAGGGATCTAAGCGATTAAGACTCATCAGGAAGATGCAATGCATCCAAGAACATTGTTACATAATAACATCCTAATAGCTAAAGGAAAAATCTCTTGTGTCAAGAAAATAAAAAACCTGTGCATGATATTATTAATGGGCATTTACATGATTTTATTAAAATACTTGAATGGATTATATGATGGTGTTGACCTCCATTTCTTCATTAAAGTGGATGTAAACCCACTCTCATCCTTTTCTTGACTACTGCCTTAGTGCATATCTATAAGGATATACATGCCTCCTGCATGTGTCCCTACCTGTCAAATGTCTCCCCTCTGTCTGTTATGAGACTCAAAAAACTGCATATTCAGTGGGTGGGTCTGTTCGGAGCTCGGTGGGTGGAGTCGTGATGTCAGTAGACTCCCCGCCCACCTCTACTCTCCCCATGTCAACATGCATTTTCTCCTGTGTATTTCTTACACTGAACTTCTGCTATGATTACTAACATCCAGTCAAAACCCAGAAAAGTCATCACATGACTTCAGCATGCCCAATCATGCTGAGGTGTGGAGCAGCCAATCCTGGGAGAGCTGCAGAAGAAAGGAGGAGGGGATCTGAAGTACACTGAATGTCTCTCTCAGGCTTGTGCATGAGATATGCAAATCACCTGTCACTCACAGAAAGGGGGAAGAACTGACTCCTATTTCTCTGTCTGTCAGTTTTTATCTCACTGAAAAGGATTGCCCAGAGCTGGATTAACTCTTCGTGGCAAGACTGGGCACAGATGACATGAAATCCTATACCGTACAAGGTGCAAGCCTTAATTTAAAAAAAAAATCTGGTTTACATCCATTTTAAACGCTTTCCGACAGCCTCACGCACATATACTGCGGCAGAAGGGCACGTACAGGCAGATTAACGTACCTGTACATTGCCCTTTAGGAGGCAGCTTGTGGGTGCGTGCCCGCCGGGAGCTCCGTGATCGCGGGTCCCGCGGACCCGGAGTCCGCGGGGATACCCGCGATCGTCTCATGGTGAGGAAGAACGGGGAGATGCTAATGTAAACAAGCATCTCCCCGTTCTGCCTAATGACACTGTCACTGATCTCTGCTCCCTGTAATTGGGAGCAGCAATCAGTGACGTGTCACACATAGCCCCTCCCCCCACAGTTAGAATCACTCCCTAGGACACACTTAACCCCTACAGTGCCACCTAGAGGTTAACCCCTTCACTGCCAGTGTCATTTTTACAGTAATCAATGCAATTTTTTAGCATTGATCGCTGTATTAATGTCAGTCGGCCCAAAAATGTGTCAAAATGTGTCCGCCATAATGTTGCAGTCATGATAAAAATCGCTGATCGCCGCCATTACTAGTAAAAAATAAAAAAGATCAATAAAAATGCCATAAAACTATCCCCTATTCTGTAGACGCTATAACTTTTGCGCAAACCAATCAATAAAGGCTTATTGCGATTTTTTTACCAAAAATATGTAGAAGAATACATATCAGCCTAAACTGAGGAAAAAAATGTTTTTTTATATATATTTTTTGGGGCTATTTATTAAAGCAAAAAAGTAAAAAATAATGATTTTTTTTTTTTCAAAATTGTCGCTTTTTTTGTTTATAGCGCAAAAAATAAAAACTGCACAGGTGATCAAATACCACCAAAAAAAAGCTCTATTTGTGGGAAAAAAAGGACGTCAATTTTGTTTGGGAGCCACGTCGCACGACCGCGCAATTGTCAGTTAAAGCGACGCAGTGGCGAATCGAAAAAAGTGCTCTGGTCTTTGGCCAGCAAAATGGTCCAGGGCTTAAGTGGTTAAGACCTATTAGAAATAAAGTATTTAGGGTAAATATCCAAATGTGTATATTTGTCCAACAAGATGTGTTACCGGCGCAAAACTAAGTTTTAATAACCCATCAATCTAGTTTGCTGCAATCATGTGGGTCCACCCAAGAAATAGTGGAATGCAAATATAGTAAAAAATGGATTGTGCTAACTTTTGTGTATAATAACCACCACAATTGTGCAAAATAAAAAATATTTCTATATTAATCCTATGATGAAGTGTTTTTCTCTGCCATCTATATTGGTATATTGATATTTTTCTCTTTATTTATTTATTTATTTATTTTTTTGCCTTTATATCAAAAAACTTATCTTTCCCATATATTATTTCTGATCAAAATGTATCTAGGTAAAATATGCAAGTATGTAACTCTCATTTATTAAAAAAATTTAAAAACATAGTCAAACTCACATGTTTTGGTGCCCCTCAGCTGGAACCAAGCTAATACAGCAGTGTATGTGGAGAGTGGAGTCTCAATCTGTCCTAGTGACTCCTCACAGCGGTGTGTGTTCCACGCCTCACACCCGTATGATCGGACGCGGTAGGAAAGTCCCCAGCAGCCTCTACGCGTTTCACAATAGGGTTTGCGTCATCAGGAAGCTCATCAGGAAAGATAAGTTTTTTTTATATAAAGGCAAAAAATAAATAAATAAAGAGAAAAATATCAATATACCAATATAGATGGCAGAGAAAAACACTTCATCATAGGATCAATATAGAAATATTTTTTATTTTGCACAATTGTGGTGGTTATTATACACAAAAGTTAGCGCAATCCACTTTTTACTATAAATATCCAAATGGTTTCCTGTTCACATATTTTTTTTTAAATGTTCTACAGGAAAAACTTTATAGTATAGCTTTAGCAACCCATACCACCAATCCGTCTGTGGATCCATTATGTTTTTCGGCAAAAGTCCTGGGCACTCTATGGTCATGACTACCTTGTTATCCTGTCAGTTTCAGGTTCAGTCATTTATTGAAAGAGCCACTTTTTCAGGTCTGTGTAACCTCTCACAAAAATCATTGTATCCGCCTTCATCTGATTCTCTCTCCATCTTTGTTCAGATATCATCCAGTAGGGGGAGCAGTATTTCAACTCCAGTCCATGTGAAGCCTGCGAAGGCCCAAGGACAGCGATTTAATGATGAAAGCTGCAGCCTTTGTGAAATGTTATATAATTATTGTATATTGTCACAGGTCAGAAATGTATTCTAATTATTTCTGCACACTCCTTTCGGCCCCCAGGGGAGAAAGAATCAATTATATATAGTTGGTTCACATCTCCACTCCAAGTCACCTGAAGCTCAAAAAAGTTCTGGAGCTTTTTATGTAGCTCAAATTGGGCAGATTTGCTCATTTATGTCGCATTTTTATTCCCATAGAAATTAATGGAAACACGTGATTTGCACGTTTTTATGCTTAAATGAAAAAGTAAAAAAAAAAATAGTAATAATGTATGAAAAAATAAATGTAAAATAAATACACAAATAACTAAAAGTCATCATAAATAAATACATAAATTAATAATATGTAATAATAAATCATAATTAACCACTTCCGGACCACCGCACGCCGATGTACTTCCCTACTTTGGGGACGGATATCTTTGTTATGGCAGCAGCTAGCTGCCATAACCCCGGGATCCCCGTGTTCGGCCGGCGGTCTGGTACAAGATAAAAGTGATCTCTGCGGCGGAATTGCCGCGAGATCACTTTTATCGGAGGCGGGAGAGGGCCCCCCTCCTGCCGCGATCTGGTGCCCTCCGCCGCTTACCGGAGCCATCGGCAGTGGCGGAGGCGATCACCCCTGTCCCCTGGGCTGGCATGGAGACGAGTGAGGGGAAGATGGCCCCCACCCATCTCCATGACACTGCAGGGCGGAAGCGACGTCACTTCCGCCCATAGCTCTTAAAGGGCCAATTTATTTTGTTTATTTTTTTAAATGACAATTTTTTTTTTTTTTTTTTTTTTTGCATTTTAGTGTAAATATGAGATCTGAGGTCTTTTTGATGCCAGATCTCATATTTAAGAGATCCTGTAATGCCTTTTTTTTCTATTACAAGGGATGTTTACATTCCTTGTAATAGGAATAAAAGTGACACATTTTTTTTAAAAAAAACAAAGTAAAAATAAAAAGTAAAAGGTTAAATAAATAAGAAAAAAAAAAAAATTAAAACGCGCCCTGTCCTGCCGAGCTCGCGTGCAGAAGCAACCGCATACGTGAGTAGCACCCACATATGAAAAAGGTGTTCAAACCACGCATGTGAGGTATCGCCGCAATCGGAAGAGTGAGAGCAATAATTCTAGCCCTAGATCTCCTCTGTAACACAAAACATGCAACCGGTAGAATTTTTTAAATGTCGCCTATGGAGATTTTTAAGGGTAAAAGTTTGTCGCCATTCCACGAGCGGGCGCAATTTTGAAGCGTGACATGTTGGGTATCAATTTACTCGGCATAACATTATCTTTCACAATATGTTAAAAAATTGGGCTAACTTTGCTGTTGTCTTATTTTTTAATTCAAAAAAGTGTATTTTTTTTTTAAAAAGTGCGCTTGTAAGACCGCTGCGCAAATACGGTGTAACAGAAAGTATTGCAACAACTGCCATTTTAGTCTCTAGGATGTTAGAAACAAAATGTATAATGTTTGGGGGTTCTAAGTAATTTTCTAGCAAAAAAAAACTAGATAATAACTTGTAAACACCACATCTAAAAAAAGAGGCCCGGTCTTAAAGTGGTTAATCACTAACCTTAACCAGTTCTGGACCAGCCACCGCAGTTATACTGTGGTAGGTTGGCTCGGCTGGGCGAAGCATCGTAGCTGTACATCGGGCGAGGGCGACGAATGGATTTGCTTCAGAACTGATCAGTCCCTAGGCCCAGGCCAATGATTTCTGGCCTGGACCTGGTGATCGGTTCTGGCGAATGAAATCCTCCCCTGCCTGTGTAAGGACAGGCAGGGGAGGATTTCACAGGCAGGGGAAGTGATGTCATCTCCCCTCGTGGAACTCTTTTCCGTTCCAGAGAGTTGAGAGATGACATTTCAGAGTAAGTTGCACCAACAGTACACATAGGCACACTTGTCACCCCCCCCCCCCGATCGCCCACCACCCAGTTAACCCCTTCACTCCCTGTCATTGTGTCACCCAGTGCAGTGTTAAAAAAATTTTTTTGATCACTGTACTAGTGTCATTGGTGACAATAATCAGTGTTAGGGTACTTAGTGGTGAAAAAGGCGGGACTTTAAATGAAGCGCGCAATCGGTAGTGAGTGGTCAAGAGATTGTATATTTAATATAAAAGATGATAAAAAATTCATACAAATTAGTACATTGGTCACAGTATAATTCATCTATATACATGAGAAAACATGATAGTGCATGGCAGTGAAGGGGGATTAGAACTACACCAACCGTGAGACTTTCCATTGCCCAGTATTGGTGCATTGGTCACAGTATAATGCATCTATATACATGAAAGAAATATGATAGTACATGACGATGAAGCAGGATTAGGACTACACCAACTGTGAAACTTTACATTGTAAAAGTAATAATTGACGGTTATAATGATTGCAGGCATTCGTGTGAATGAAGTAGAGTACTTAATCGGTATTACACATTGCATGTACAGAGGCTCTACGCGTTTCGTGGAGTATTTAAAGCCACTCTTCAGGAGCAACAATGTGTATATCTGAAATGAAACATATACATTTCAAGATCAATGCTTTTGTAGGGAAGTAAAAAAATATAACTTAGGGGTAAACCCTAGTTGTAAAAATACTTACAACTCACAACTACCATGCAGCGAAAGTGCAACAGTGAGAGCTGGAGGCTCCCCTAGGGGCATCTTTGCCGGGAGCTGTGGCGGTGTCTGGCGCGCATGAAAAACCCCCACATGACAACACCGGGGGCATGCAGAACTCCAAGGTGTGGTGGTCCTTTGAAGGGGTTGTGTATGTGAACTGAAGGCATCTTAAGGGATATTCTATAAAAAATGAGAGAGTGAATGAGATGGCATGTGAGCCAAAAATATGTGAGTGTACTAAAATAGAAACAAGGTATTACACATGTGTGAGTGATAGTGGAAGCAAGGCTGGTTAGGTGGGAAAGTAGAAACCAGTGAGGTTTAAAAGTGAACAGCTGAAAAGCACAGAAGGAAAAAGTGAAATGAAAACAATCAAAAAATATGAATAAGTGCATAGAACAAAAATGCATTACCTAGTAGTGCATGAAAAGTGTGGAGTAATGAAGTGGAGTGCTAATGTGCTTTGATACAGCACTTTGGGAACATCCAACTTCTTTTGCAATTACCTTTTGATGCTTTCCCTCCTTATGCAGGGTGTCAATGATGGTTTTCTGCACAACTGTCAGGTCAGCAGTCTTTCCCATGATTGTGATTCCTACTGAACCAGACTGAGAGACCATTTAACCACTTGCTTACAGGGCACTTAAACCCCCCTCCTATCCAGACCAATTTTCAGCTTTCAGCGCTGATGCACTTTGAATGACAATTGCGCGGTCATACAACATTGTACCCAAATGAAATTTTTATTATTTTTTCACCACAAATAGAGCTTTCTTTTGGTGGTATTTGATCACCTCTGCAGTTTTTACTTTTTGTTAAAAAAATTTAAAAAACTGAATTAAAAAAAAAAAATGTTTTATTTTTTTATATTTTGTTATAAAAAATTTAAAACGGGTCATTTTTCTTGTTCATTGATGTACGCTGATGAGGCGGCAGTGATGGGCACTGATAGGCAGCAGTGATGGGCACTGATGGGCGGCAGTGATGGGCACTGATGGGTGGCAGTGATGGGCAGCACTGCCAGGTGGCACTGATTGGCACTACAGGTGGGCATTGATAGGTGGCACTTGTGGGCATTGATAGGTGGCACTTGTTGGCATTGATAGGTGGCACTGTGGGCACTGTTAGGTGGCACTGTGGGCACTTTTAGGTGGCACTGTGGGCACTGTTAGGTGGCACTGTGGGCTCTTTTAATTGGCACTAGTAGGTGGCACTGATGAGGCAGATGTGCCTCTTCCATTCCAGCCGGTGATCGGCTTTTTTTTCTACTCACGCTGTCAGCGTGAGTAAAAAAAAAAAAAACGATTACCGATCTTTTGTTTACATCATGTGATCAGCTGTCATTGGCTGACAGCTGATCACATGGTAAGGGGCCAGGACCGGCCCCTTACTCGGATCGGTGATCAGCCGAGTCTCAGTGATTCGGTGATCACAGCGCGCCCGGCGCGCACCCTGCAGGGCGCGCGCAGGGAGCGTGCACAGGGGAGGCCGTCATATGACGGCCTCCTGGGAATGCAGGTCCGCGCTGTGGCCGTCATTCGGCCATAGCGCGGACGTCAGGTGGTTAAAGGCTCGGGAACCCTTTGCAGGTATTATGGCTTAATTAGCTGATTAGAGTGGAACACTTTAAGCCTAGAATATTGCACCTTTTCACAATATTCTAATTTTCTGAGATTGTGGATTATGACAAATCCCGGCTTGAACTATCTTGCTTTGCATGTAATGAGTCTATCTCATATATTAATTTCACCCTTTACGTTGCATTAGTGAAATAAATGAACTTTTGCACAATATTCTAATTTTTCAAGTTTCACCTGTACACCTCCCTTAGTAGTATAGTGTCTGAACGGATCAATATCTGATCAGATCTATACTAGCGTCCCCAGTAGTTTAGGGTTCCCAAAAACGCAGCGTTAGCGGGATCAGTCCAGATACCAGCTAGTACCTGCGTTTAGCCCCTCCACCCAGCCCACCCAATATCACCGATTACTGTCACTTAAAAAACACTAAACACATAACTGCAGCAATTGCAGAGTCAGGCCTGATCCCTGCGAATGCTAACAGTTTTTTTGGTAGCGTTTGAAGCAGTTGCTGACAGGTGCTCTTTTTTTCCTTTGAGTCTAGTGTACCAGTAAATTTAGAGGCCAAAATGTCCAAATGAAGGTACACTAGTGAAGAGGCCTACACGTTTCTGAGCCTGACAGATGAGAGTGAAGAGGAAGTCACCCATCTTTCCGATTCTGGCTCAGAATACGAACCAGTAGACAGCAGCGTCACCCTGACAGATAGCTCTGATGACGGAGTAGTAGTCCCTGCCAAGGTCAGGCGTACCCGACCCTGTTCTTCTGCTGTTGTTGAGGTACAAAAACCACAGGGCTCTCGTATGGAGCAGAGCAGTACTAGTGCCACTCATCCTTCTGGTGAACTGGCAAGCACCAGCGGCCTAGTACATCCTGGTCATACATCCAGCACTGCAGTAACAATGGTGATGTGGCGAATCCCATAAGTGCAGTTCAAGCTTGTGATGTGGCAAGCACAAGTAGTGTCCCGCAGCCACCAAGAAGAAGACAAACACAGGCTGTCGAGCCCATAGTGCCCTTCCTTAGGCATTAGCCAATCTGAATTGGGAGCCCACCACTTCTGCAGCACCCGTACTTCCCCTATTCACTGGACAACCCGGAATTCAGGTGGAAACAGTTGATTTTACGTCACTTGATTTTTATTCGCTGTTTTTCAAGGAAGATCTCTATAGATCTATTGTGGACCCAAGCTATTTGTATGCTGGTCAATTCATCACCGCTAATCCCCAGTTGACCCTTGCCAGAGATTGGAGACCTATTACGGTCTCTGAATTAAAGACCTTCCTGGGCCCATCCCTCCTCATGGGCATTATGAAAAAGAATGAGTTGCGGTCATATTGGTCCACTGACCCAATTCACCATATTCTCTGCCTCCATGACCAGGACACGATACAAGCACATCTTGCGGTTCATGCATTTCAATGACAATGAACTCTGTCGTCCTCGGGGTGACCCTGGATACGATCGGCTCCACAAAATTCGGCCCCTCGTAAACCACTTCAACCAGCAGTTTGCAGCCTTCTTTACTCCCAATCAAGTTGTCTGCATTGATGAGTCCTTGATTAAGTTTTGTGGCCGCTTCTCTATCAAACAGTATCTTCCCAGCAAGCGTGCTAGATATGGGGTCAAGATGTATAAGCTCTGTGACAGGGTAAGATTGTGTGGGACATGGTGTCACCCTTATTCGGAAAGGTGTACGACTTGTACGTGGACAATTATTACACTTTTTAGTCACCTTTTTGATTGTGAAATTGGCACATGTGGCACCGTGTGATCTAATCGCCGGGGCTTCCCCCAATGGCTTGTAGAATCCTGACTTAGACGGAGTGAGAGAGCCTGCTTGAAATGTAATAATTTGTTCTGTCCTCCCTTCACGCAGACACAACAGTCCAAATTCCTACGGTGACTGGTGTTGGGGATAAACCCCTCTGTGTCCATGAATACAACCTTAACATGGGAGGGGTGGACCTCAGCGACCAGTTGTTGGCGCCGTACCTAATTGCCCGTAAGGCCAGACGCTGGTATAAAAAAGTGTCTGTATGTTTTTTCCAGTTGGCTCTGCTGAATGCTTTTGTGCTATACAAAGCTTCTGGACGAACTGGATCCTTCCTAAAATTACAGGAAGAGATCTTCACAGCCCTTTTGTTTCCAGACAGTGTTATGCCTCACCTTCCCAACGCAAATGCAGTGAGCCGGCTGCATGAGAGGCATTTTTCGTATGTCCTCCCTGGTACCCCTGCCCAAAGAAGATATGTCTGCAGAAAACGCGGATTTAGGCGTGGCACCCGCTTTTATTGTCCCTCCTGTCTTGACTAACTTGGTCTGTGCATCAGTGACTAAATCAAATGCTACCACACACTAGTGATTAGTGTAGGGTACAGCACTACACAGTCCTAGGGCACACTGATGTAATCGCTGCAATAATATACAATCTATTATATCCTATATAACTATTGCATATATGTATCAATTTGTCTAGTCCCTATAATTGCTAATCTATAAGAGTCTGATAAGCACAATGATATAACCAACACATCTGCTTAGTAAGTAATCAAGTCTTATTTATTTCCCAAGGAATTAGGAAACTAACATAAAAGTATTAAAAGGGTATTACAGTGTTACATAGCTTACAATCAGAAGAACAATACAAAAATATACTTATCACATCCTTGGCTGGTCTCACGATGTTGAAAGAGAGAGCTCTGTGCTGTATGGAGTTTAGGCCCAAACCAGCACCCAGAGCAAGGCCTCAAGATGGCCGAGCCATGAGGCTTGCAAAGACCAGCATCAGCAGAGAGAGAAAGGGGAAGAGAGACAGAAAATGCCTGTGTGTGCTCATTTCATTGAAACATACACGCCCACTCGTAGCCACCCTCATTTGCCTTCCATCCAGTAGATATCGCCAAGAGGTAATCCTTCAAATGTCTGCCCATTCTTCAGGAATCATGCTGTATTGTCCACTAGGGGCAGCGTCTCGGTTAGCCCTGGGCCGTCTTAGCTAGCTCTTATTCTCTTTGAAGCCTGTAATCCCACATCTCACAGCAGGTGGGCTTGAGCCAAGCCATTGTTGTTCTGATTACAAAGCTCTGATGTGTTTCATTCCAACTGAGGCTACCTAGCTGTGTCAACCAGGAAGTGAAATACCAGAAGTAAGATATTAAACCATGTTGCTATCCAACATACACTAACACAGGGTCTTGAAAGATGAGATGGCCATCACATTTTGAGAGACCCTAATCTGGAACGTTTACAGTTTATATAAAAGTTCAAAAAAAAAAAAAAAAAGCCAAAAATAGTTGTGGTTTTATTTTTCTTCTGTCTTCATTGTTCTCTCTCTTATGTTCACTCTCTATTGTTCGATATTTATTGTTCTATATCTATTGTTCTCTCTCTATTGTTACTGTATTTTAGAACTGTAATGTTTTATTTTTACTATGTTTGATTGTATTTGCTTTGCAGGTATGGTATGTCTTACTGTTATACTGTAATGTTACTTTGTTTTAGTGTTAACCATCATCTGCTTAGCACGTACGCCATTCAGCTGCAGCACGGGTTTATTTATTCTGACAGCAACAGGCTTTCTAAGGGCGTAAAATGGTCATTTCACTTCCTCACTACCTTTCACAGTTACAGAGGCCCTGAAATGTCAAGATAGCACAAAACCCCCACAAATTGGCCCATTTTGGAAAGTAGACACCCCAAGGTGTTTGCTAAGAGGCATGGTGAGTATTTTGCAGCTCTCATTTGTTTTTGAAAATGAAAAAAAGAAAATACTTTTTTTTCTTTTTTCAATTTTCAAAACTTTGTGACAAAAAGCGAGATCTGCAAAATACTCACCATGCCTCTCATCAAATAGCTTGGGGTATCTAATTTTCCAAAATAGGTTCATTTGGGGGAGTTTTGTGCTATCTTGGCATTTTATGACCTTCGAAACTGTGATAGGTAGTGAGGAAGTGAAATCAAAAATTTACGCCTTTAGAAATCCTGAAGGCGGTGATTGGTTTTCAGGGTCCTGTACGCGGCTAGGCTCCCAAAAAGTCTCACACATGTGGTATCCCCATACTCAGGAGAAGCAGCAGAATGTATTTTGGGGTGTAATTTCACATATGCCCATGGCATGTTTGAGCAATATATAATTTAGTGACAATTTTGTGCAAAAAAAAAAAAAAGTTTGTAATTTTCCTGCAACAAGTGGCAAAATATAAAATATTCCATGGACTCAACATGGACTCCGAAGCTGTGATAGGTAGTGAAGAGTGAAATCAAAAATGTATGCCCTTAGAAATCTTGAAGGCGGTGCTTGGTTTTCGGGGTCCTGTATAAGGCTAGGCTCCCAAAAAGTCTCACACATGTGGTATCCCCGTACTCAGGAGAAGCAGCAGAATGTGTTTTGGGGTGTAATTCCACATATAACAACGGCATGTGTGAGCAATATATAATTTAGTGACAACTTTGTGTAATTTTTTTTTTTTTGTCATTTTTTAATCACAAAAAAATAAAATATTCAATGGGCTCAACATGCTTCTCTTCAATTTCCTTGGGGTGTCTACTTTCCAAAATGGGGGTCATTTGGGGGAGGGGGGTTTGTACTGCCCTGCCATTTTAGCACCTCAAGAAATGAGATAGGCAGTCATAAACGAAAAGCTGCGTAAATTCCAGAAAATGTACCCCTAGTTTGTAAACGCTATAACTTTTGCGCAAACCAATAAATATACGCTTATTAACATTTTTTTTACCAAAGACATGTGGCTGAATGCATTTTGGCCTAAATGTATGACTAAAATTGAGTTTATTGGATTTTTTTAAAACAAAAAGTAGAAAATATATATTTTTTTTCAAAATTTTCAGTCTTTATCCATTTATATCTCAAGAAATAAAAATCGCAGAGGCAATCAAATACCATCAAAAGAAAGCTCTATTTATGGGAAAAAAAGGACGCAAATTTTGTTTGGGTACAACATTGCATGACCGCGCAATTACCAGTTAAACAGTAAAGTGCCAAACTGTTAAAAGTGCTCTGGTCATTGAGCAGCCAAATCTTCCGGGGCTGAAGTGGTTAAAAAATATATTAAATATATATATATATTAGATAAATTATTAATAATGATAATTATAATAAACATCCAAACCCAAACTAAAAAAATAACAATATAAATAATAATAATTTTTATTCATTTTGTGTTAGGGTGTTTATTATTATTTTGTTTTTTTTTAAGGTTTAGGGGTTAATTATTTATTTATTACATAGTATTAGTTTATTATATTTATTATTTATTTATGATTATTTCTATTTATTTGATTATTTATTTTATATGTATTAATTTATTATTAGTAGCAGTAGTAGTAGTAGCATTAACACCCTAACGAAACAAAAAATGTAATAATAATAAGACAAAAATAAAATATTAAGCCATAATCCTAACCCTATTCTAACCTTAACGCTAACCTCTTATCCTAAAATAAAAAAAATAAAATAAAAAAAATAAGAATAAATAAAAAAGAAAGAAAAGCTGAAAAACCAACAACAAATGATGCAACGGATAATAGTTTTCTCTATTGGCTAATAAAACAATGTCAAAGCTCAAAAACACTGTATAAACATCGCACAAAAAAAATATGCCGGAAAAATGTTATGCTCAATTGTAAAGGCAACCTTACTGTCAAGCATATGCTATAACTGCTAGTAAATCACAGTGCCCCTGTCCCTATCTGCATATTTTTCACGGTCATGGAGCTTCTGAGTCATCAGACAATAGGATGAATAAAGTCCAGAGAATGATCAATTTGACAAAAAATACAAACTACTCCCCGACTTCTAAAGATACCGACAGGGGGCATTTGTTATATAGGAATATCCAGTGTTATGCCCAGTCAGCCAGGGGAAATATACCTAATGAATACATTTCTCTTTTGCTTCCCTAAAATAGAGATTGCAAATTACTAATAAATGTAAATAAACAGATGGGACAACTCTGCCTCAAGATCCTGAACCAAAAAAAGTTCTTTGGAGTCCACTGTTACAACTTAAAGAGGTTGTAAAGTCTCAATGTTTTTCACCTTAATGCATTTTAATGCATTTTAATGCATTGACTGAGACTATCAGCAAAATGGGGAGTGAGTGTGGGGGCCCAAGCCGTGGTTCTATGTGTCTAATGGACGCATAGAGCAGCGGCTCGGGAGTGAGCATGCACCAGTGCCCCTGGGGCAAGCAGCTTTCTCTGAGGGCATTGCTCAAAGAAGAGCCAGAAGTACTGGCAGGGGACCCTGAAAAGAAGAGGATCGGAGCTGCATTGGCTCCTGCTGCTGTCAATCACAGCCAGTGAGCCAATGAGAGAGGGGCGGAGCCGAGCTGCGGCTCGGTGTGTAAATGGGTGTCCCCCATAGCAAACTGCTTGCAGGACCGTTTTTTAAGGCAGGGCAAAAGGGGCAGCTGCCCTGGGCCCTATCATTGTTGTGGGGCCCAAAGCAGCTGCCTCATACTTGCCAACTATCCCACTTAAAATTCCCTTATCCCTTGAAGTTTTAGTCCCATGCTGTGTCCCGATATCTCAGTGTAAAGTTCTGTGGCTGCTGCCCAGCTCTGCCCTAATGCCATGTACAGATGACTCACCTGCAGACCCTGTGCTTAAATGTAAATAACCTGCATTGATAAGTAAATTGAGACAATTTTGCATGTAATCCCGACAAACACCATCTGATCGCAGGCTAAATGTCTCAGTTACATTGGTGGTCAGTGTAAATCTTCTCATTACATTGGGGCTTGGTGTACAATCCTTTCATTCACACTAGTGGCCAGTGTGAAGTTCCCCCTTACATTGGTGGTAAGTGTAAATCCCTCTTTACATTGGTGGTTAGTTGAATGCTCTTATTAATTTAGTGGTCAGTGTAAATCCCCATTACATTGGTGGCCAGTGTAGAAACTCCTCTTTATATTGGTAATCATTAAAAAAATCCAAACTTGCATTTGTGGTCAGTCCCTTACATTGGTGGTCCATGTAGAAGCCCCCTTTAAATTGGTGGTGAGTGTAAATCCCCCTTACATTGGTTGCCAGTGTACAAATACCCCTTTATTGGCTGTTGATGTAAAATCCCCCATTACATTGACTGTCAGTGTAAATTCTTCATAACATTGGTGATCAGTGTACATTTCCCTTTACATTGGTGGTAAGTGCAGAATTGCCCTTACTGGTGGTCAGTGTAAATCCCTCTTTACATTGGTGGTCAGTGTAAATCCCCCTTTACATTGGTGGTCAGAGTAAATCCCCCTTAACATTGATGGTCGGTGTAGAAGTGTCACCTTGCATTGGTGATCAGTACAAATCTCCTCAACAATGGTTCTCAGTGTAAATTCCCCCTTACATATGGAGGTCATTGTATATTCCCCCTTACACTGGTGGTTGGTGTAAATGCTCCTATTACATTGGTGCCAGTGTAGAAATCCCTCTTTTCTATTGGTGGGTGGCGTAAAATCCCCCGTTACATAGTGGTCAGTGCAAATTCCCACTCACATTGATGGTCAGTGTAAATCCCCCCTCACATTGGTGGTCATTATAAATTGCCCATTACATTGGTAGAATCCCCCACTATATACTTGCAAAGATTTCCAGCTTTGCTCTACATGATTCAGAATTTGTCACAGTGTACTGCCTCCTAACTAATCCCATCCCCCCACCACTGCCACTGACCCCATCAACCCACCAGCATTGCCACTGATCGCCCCCTCCCCCAACATTACCACTGATCCCAGGAGTCCTAGGATTCCTAGGAATTGTCTGTCTATTGATGAGTCCCCAGTCCATGGTGTGCAGGCAGTGAGGAGATGTTGTGCTGTAACCTTTACCAACCAATCAGTGAGCAGTAATGCTGTGCACTAACCTCTTGCAACCAATCATGGAACGGTAAGGATATGCAGTAACCTCTAGCAACCAATCAATGAGCAGTAATAGTGTGCTGTACTGTTTAGCAACCAATTCGTAAGTGGTAAGGATGCCCAGTAACCTCTAGCAATCAATCAGTGAGCAGTATTGATGTACAGTAATCTCTAGCAACCAATCAACAAGCAGAAGTCATGTGCTGTAACCTCTAGCAGCCAGTCAATTAGCAATAATGATACACTGTAACCTCTGGCAACCAATCGCAATCGATGCATGATCTGATTCAGTAAACTGATTTTGAGTCTAGCCGATATTTATTGTATGTCTCAAAGTATGTGGAGCGTGAAATTGCATAGAAGAGGGGGCCCAAGAAAATGTTTGCCCAGGGTCCAGTCAATATTAACCACTTGCCGACCAGCCGCTGCAGTTTTACTGCAGCAGAATGGCATGGCTGGGCAAAACGTTATGTAACGTCGCTTTGCCCTATGGCCATTAGGGGCGCGCTCTGCTGCTCGCCCCCGAAGCTGATGCGTGTGCTTGGCGGTTGCGATCCAGCGATCGCTGGTGACACACCGAGAACAGGGATCTGTGTGTGTAAACACAGAGTTTCCAGTTCTCTGAGGGGAGAAGAGACCGATCGTCTGTTCATACAAAGTATGAACAGCGATCTGTCATCTCCTCTAGACAGTCCCCTCCCCCCTTCAGTTAGAACACAGAGAGGGAACACAATTAACCCCTTGATTGCCCCCATGGTGTTAACCCCTTCCCTGCCAGTGACATTTTTACAGTAATCAGTGCATTTTTATAGCACTGATCGCCGTATAAATGACAATGGTCCCAAAAATGTGTCAAAAGTGTCCGATGTGTCCGCCATAATGTCGCAGTCCCGATTAAAAATCGCGGATCGCTGCCATTACTAGTAAAAAAAAAAAATTAATAATAAAAATGCCATAAAATGATCCCCTATTTTGTAGATGCTGTAACTTTTGCGCAAACCAATCAATATATGCTTATTGCGATTTTTTTTTTTTTTTTTACCAAAAATATGTTAAAGAATACATATTGGCCTAAGCTGAGGAAAAAAATCGTTTTATGAAGGATACTTATTATAGCAAAAAGTAAAAAATATTGCGTTTTTTTCAAAATTGTCGCTCTTTTTTTGTTTATAGCGCAAAAAATAAAAACCGCAGAGGTGATCAAATACCACCAAAAGAAAGCTCTATTTGTGGGGAAAAAAAAGGGCGCCAATTTTGTGTGGGTGCAATGTCGCACGACTGCGCAATTGTCAGTTAAAATGACGCAGTGCCGAATTGCAAAAAGTGCTCTAGTCAGGAAGGGGGTAAAATCTGCCGGGGCTGAAGCGGTTAAAGGCGGCCCTGGCTGCTTGCTGTGGGGGCACTTGGCAGGAGGGAGGGGCCAGGGGCGCCGGCGAGGGACCCGAGAAGAGGAGGGCTGCTCTGTGCAAAACCATTTCACGGAGCAGGTATGACATGTATGTGATTTTAATGTAAAAAAAAACAAAAGCTTTAATATCACTTTAACCCTTCTTTTCTCAATAACATGGGGAAGTTGATTTGTAGTCCATGGAGATAGCAGGGAACAATGCTAACTAAAAACAGTCCAGGGGCAGAGAGCTCAGGAAGTTATCAGCTCCCAACATTTCTGGGTCAACAGCTTTTTTTTTTTTTTTTTTTTTGAACAGATAATTAAAACTGCTTTCAATGTAATAATTAACAGATCAAAGAAAGCAAGAAGCAAGTGCTTATGTTACTGTAGAGCCGGATCTGATCAAAAACATGGTATTTCCCAGATCTGTGATTGTGAGTCATTACAGTTATTGTTAGTAAAAACTTGTCATGTTCCCCTAGTTACAAAATGTGATGAAATTGTTATATTTGCTGAGTTGTACATATGCCACATTCCATATGAATATGTACACGTGATTTACTGGAGCCTTCTGCTCAATTTACTTTTGCCAAGCTCCAGAGCTTCCTATTATGATCACCCTTGATTTCAATATTCTATCAACAATGTGTCCTTAGCTGTTCTGTTCTAAATTACATATATAAATCCGTTACAGATCAGAATACATAGAATACAAATGCTAACGCCAAGGGGTCTATTTCTAGAAACATTTGTTGCTCGAATGTCAGAAGCATTTGTGCAAACTGAACGCAATTTCGCCTTGCATTTTGGAATGGAATAATTCCTGCATCTTCAGCTCCATCTAGTGGCCAACATGCAGTATATTTTCACACTGAGCTATTTCAGACAACTATTCCACATTTCTGCCATTAGATGGAGCTGAAGATGCAGGCGTTAATCTATTCCAAAATATACAATGAAGGTTAGTTCAGCTTGCGCAAATGCTTCACAGAGGTGCCACTATGCCGGGTTATGAATTATGTATAGATCAAAAGCAAGCGTAATAGTCTCAGCTGTTGTGCTATGTGGAGAGACAAACATGATTCTAAAGCCTCGTACACGCGGGTCGATTGTTGGCTGGGGATTGTCTGTTGACAGACTGTTGTCCTAAAATCTTAAAGTGGAGTTCCACCCACTTTTACAACTCTTCAGCATCTCTCACTAAACTGTGCACTGTAAACAACTGGATATTTTTAAATTTTTTTTTCTCAGCACCTACTGTATATCTGCTGTATTCATTTTTCACTTCCTCCTCCCTGGCCGCGGCCCATCGCATCATTTCCTGTTTGCAATGCCTTCTGGGAAGGGGCGGCAACTTCCTCTGAAACTGCCGTTGCTATGGAAACCTGACCTGAAACCTATTACACTGCTTTTGCTGCACTGAGCATGTGCGAGATCTGCAAGGATGAGATCCAGGAAGAAATACAGTCTGGCTTCAGATGCCCACACTTAAGATGGCCATGGCCTGCTGTAAGTTTATAAAATAACAAACTACTGCTATCAACTAACAAAACAGACCTTAGTTTACAGACTAGCTTTACTAGTATACATTAAGCTTGTGTATTATAGGGGTATTTTTATTTAAAAAGTATAATTTCGGCCGGAACACCACTTTAACGTTAGTACTGCTCCTTTTGACAATTGTTGTCCAATTTTCCACCAACAAATGTTTGATGACAGGCTAGTAAATTTTCGGCGGACATCGGTTTGACGTCAGATTTTTGTATAGTCAGTACACAAATCCGTCACACAAAAGTCGAAAGTACAAACACGCATGCTCGGAATCAATGCTCACCAAACACGAAATTAGCAGAAGGTGCCCAAAGGGTGGCGCTCAAGAGCTGAAATTCCCATTACGTTCGTGTTTATGGCACGACAATTGTGTAACGTTAGTATGCAAGACGAGATCCTGGCACACGCCCTTTGGACAAAAATCAGATGCATGGTTGGCCAACAATTATATCGTGTGTACAAATTCTTAATACTTTTTATATATTCTTCAATAAAGCTAGTACATTTGGAGCCTAACACCTTGTGTCTGTGCAACCAGGCTCTTGCAGAAAGTTTATAATTGTGCACTTCAAAGGACTGGAGTCCCAATGCGTGTGGCCGGTGGGCACGATCGCCGCCGGCCATGCGCGATCACGTGCACGAGCACCAGCACGGGGATTTGTGTGTGTAAACACACAAATCCCTGTTCTGTCAGGGCAGAGGAGACATATCGTTTGTTCCTACCAAGTAGGAACAACGATATGTCTCCTCCCCTAGTAAGTCACATCCCCATACAGTTAGAACACATCCAGGGAACACACATTTAACCCCTTGATCACTCCCTAGTGTTAACCCCTTCCCTGCCAGTGACATTTACACAGTAATCAGTGCATTTTTATAGCACTGATCGCGCTGTATAAATGTCAATGGTCCCAAAAATATGTCAAAAGTGTCCAATCTGTCCCTCGCAATGTCGCAGTACTGCTAAAAATTGCAGATCACCGCCATTACTAGTAAAAAAAAATAATAATAAAAATGCCTTAAGAATGCCATAAATATTTCTCATAGTTTGTAGACCCTATAACTTTTGCACAAAACAATCAATATATGCTTATTGCGATTTTATTTTACCAAAAATATGTAGAAGAATACATATCGGCCTAAACTGAGGAAGAAATTTGTTTAAAAAAAAACTTGGGGATTTTTATTATAGCAAAAAGTAAAAAATACAGTTTTAGGTGATCAAATACCACCAAAAGAAAGCTCTATTTGTGGGAAAAAAAGGACGCATTTCTTTTGGGTACAGAATTGCATGTCCACGCAATTTTCAGTTAAATCTACGCAGTGCCAAATTGTAAAAAGTGCTCTGGTCAGGAAGGGGGTAAAATCTTTCGGGGCTGAAGTGGTTAAAGCATGTTATACAGCACAGTGCTTGTGCTGTGTAATTTGGCACCCTGTAACATCTGGCTGATCCTGCCTGGCTATACCCTCCCCTCTGCAAACAGACCACAATAATCATGCCTGCTGAGCCCTGACGTGGTCTGTTTGCGTGCTTCCATCATCCGCAGCCTGCCCCTGTGTCTGTCTCTTCTGTCCCCGCCCCCCTCCCCTGTTTGCGTGTCACCTAGTGACAGTGCCGCCACATCCCCCTCCTGCTGCAGGAATAACCAATATATCTGTATACTATCCATTCTGTTTTCTAATACAGTGCCCCGCTGTCTCTGTGTTTCATTAAAAAAATACCTCCTTCACCGTATCTCACGGCGGCTCCCGACGATCACGTGACCGGCCGTGTCTCCTCTCCTCCTCGCGTCCCGCTGACATCAGTGGGGAAACCACAGCCCCATCCACTGCTTCTGCAAGACTGGCAGAGAGGAGACACGGCCAATTACATGAGCGTCGGGAGCCGCCGTGAGATACGGTGAAGGAGGTATTTTTTTAATAAAACACAGAGACAGCGGGGCACTGTATTAGGATACAGAACGTATTATGTAAATTACTGAAAGTAGGTTAACAACCACTTTAAGGCCGGGTTCACATACACTATATTACCAAAAGTATTATGACGCCTGCCTTTACACGCACATGAACTTTAATGGCACCCCAGTCTTATTCCCTAGGGTTCAATATTGAGTTGGCCCACCCTTTGCAGCTATAACAGCTTCAACTCCTCTGGGAAGGCTGTTCACAAGGTTTAGGAATGTGTCTATGGGAATGTTTGAGCATTCTCCCAAAAGCGCATTTGTGAGGTCGGGCATTGATGTGGACGAGAAGGTCTGGCTCGCAGTCTGCACTCTAATTTATCCCAAAGGTGTTCTATCAGGTTGAGTTCAGTCCTCTGTGCAGGCCAGTCAAATTCCTCCAAACTTGCTCATTCATGTCTTTATGGACCTTGCTTTGTGCACTGGTCCAAATCATTTAGTGGAGGGGGGATTATGGTGTGGGGTTGTTTTTGCGTTACAGTGAAGGGAACTCTTAAGCCTTCAGCATACCAAGACATTTTGGACAATTTCATGCTCCCAACTTTGTGGGAACAATTTGGGGATGGCCCTTTCCTGTTCCAACATGACTGCACACCAATGCACAAAGCAAGGTCCATAAAGACATGGATGAGCGAGTTTGGGGTGGAGGAACTTGACTGGCCTAAGGCTGGGTTCACACCTGTGCATGTGGCTGCGTGTGCGGGAATTACAGTGATTCCAGCACCCGCAACCACCGGTAGTGAAAACGCACTGCTCTGTGAACCAAGGTAATGAAGAAGAGGAATCCAGTTTTTTTTTTTTTTCATCTGTGTCTCATTAGGGAGATTTCACTTATTGTCTTGTAGACTAAATAGAAAGTGTGAAGATATCTTTCCAATGTGAGGGACACCTTCTCTTAGACAGTGGTGATGGGAACAAATGTCCCCATTGTAAGGTTTCCCCTTTATTCCTGTTCTGGTGGCAGCTTAGGGATGAACACAGGCAGGTTCGGACTTGTCTGAGCTCTTCCACTAAGAAGCTGTACAAGTTGACAGCCAATCATAGGTGGTGGAGGCATTCCCTGCCCGTCAGCCACACCTATGCAAGGTGAATGCCTCCACCTGCAATGATTGGCTGTCGACTTTGACAGCTTCCCGGCATGAGAGCTTACACTCCTGTCCAAACACACCTGAGCTCATCACTGCTCTTAATTTTGGATTAACCACTTGCCAACCGGCAAAAAATACGTCATTAATTTGACGTTAAATACTGTTTTATGTGGCAGCAGCTAGCTGCCATAACCCTGGTATTGTTTTTTACTATGGGCAATTCTGCATCGGATTAACCACTTCAGCCCTGGAAGATTTGGTTGCTCAATGACTAGGCCATTTTGCGTCGCTTTAACTGACAATTGCGCGGTCGTGCGAAGCTGTACCCAAGCAAAATTGGTGTCCTTTTTTTTCCACAAATAGAGCTTTCTTTTGGTGGTATTTGATCATCTCTGCGGGGTTTTTTTTTGCGCTATAAACAA
The DNA here is from genome assembly GCF_042186555.1 of Aquarana catesbeiana. Lineage (NCBI taxonomy): Eukaryota > Metazoa > Chordata > Amphibia > Anura > Ranidae > Aquarana > Aquarana catesbeiana. Next base: position 34,136,388 of record NC_133327.1, read on the forward strand.
AATAGTGCGGCAATTTTGAAAAAACAACAATATTTTGTACTTTTTGCTATAATAAAAATCCCCAATTTTTTTTTAAAAAAAGCACATTTTTTCTCAGTTTAGGCCGATATATATTCTTCTACATATTTTTGGTAATAAAAATCGCAATAAGCGTATATTGATTGGTTTGCACAAAAGTTATAGCGTCTACAAAATAGTGGATAGATTTATGGCATTTTTATAATTTTTTTTTTTACTAGTAATGGCGGTGATCTGCGATTTTTTTCAGGACAGGCGACATTGTGGCGGACAGATCAGACACTTTTGACACATTTTTTGGGACCATTGACAATTATACAGCAATCAGTGCTATAAAAATGCACTGATTACTGTGTAAATGTCACTGGCAGGGAAGGGGTTAACACTAGGGGGCGATCAAGGGGTTAACTGTGTTCCCTCATGTGTGTTCTAACTGTAGGGGACTGACTAGAGGAGATGACAGATCATGGTTCCTAGCTAGTAGGAACTCACGATCTGTCTCTCCTCTCCTCACAGAACAGGGATTTGTGTGTTTACACACACACATGTCCCTGTTCTTGCTCTCGTGCCCGCGACTGCGCGTGCTCAGCGGTCATCGTAACCGCTGGCCACGAGCATCGGCACCCCCGCAGTGCAGCGGGCGCACGCCTGCTATCCTGCTTAAAGGAGCCAACGTACAGCTACGACGGTTCGTGGGATCGTGCCAACCTGCCGCAGTATAATGATGGCGGCTGGTCGGCAAGAGGTTAAAGTGGTCCTGTGGGCTCATTAGCCATGGATCACTTTAAAGCTGATACACACTATACAATTTTCTTTAGATTTTCTTCCTTTAGATTTACCATATAAAATGAGGTCAAACCTAAAAACTTTCAATTTGCATGCAATCAGGCAGGCCCTTGCACTACATAGTTGAAGGTAAATCTAAAGAAAATCGAATAACAAAAGTTGTATAGTGTGTATCCAGCTTTAGAGGCAGCTACTTCCCGGTCATTTCACAGCATACCAGAGCCATCAGTAAAGCCCGAAAGCGATCCGATGCGACCAATGGCTACACAGGAAGTTGAGTGAGGGCAAGATGGCCCCCACTCGACTCTATGCCCTTGGAGGCCTGGAGCGACCTTTGACATCACTTCCAGTTCTTGGGCATAAACAAATGATTTTTTTTTTTTTTTTTGTAAGTCAGTGTCAATTTTTTTTTCTTTTGCTTTTAAGGGCCCTTTCACACGGGTGGACCGTTCAGATCCACCTGTCAGTTTTTTAGGTGGACCTGAACGGACCCTCCATAGACCTCTATGGAGCGATGGATGTCAGCAGTGACATGTCCGCTGACATCCGACCCGCTCCGATCCGAAAAAGTGTGACGGAGGAAAACCCTATTTTTCCATCCATCTGCGGATCGGATGAAAACGGACAGGCGGTCCGTAATCATCCGATCCCCCCATAGGGGAGAGCGGACTCTCTGACAGGTCTGTCCCTGCACAGAGTGCAGAGATGGACTTGTCATCCGCTGGCTCAGCGGGGATCAACGGAGCGATCCCCGCGGAGCAAGCGGAGGAGGGAAAACGGACAGCCCCATGTGAAAGGGGCCTTAAGGTAAATGAGAGATCCGGTGTCTTTTTGACCCCAGACCTCTCAATAAAGAGGACCTGTCATGCTTATTTCTATTACAAGGGATTTTACATTCCTTGTAATAGGAATAAAAGTGATTAAAGAAAAAAAATAAATAAATAAAAGGGACAGTGTAAAAATAAAATAAATAAGAGAAAAAAAAAGTAAAGCGCCCCATCCCTCCATGCTCATGCGCAGAAGAAAATGTAAGTGTGCATGTAAGTCGCACCCACATATGTAAACGGTGTTTAAACCACACATGTGAGGTATTGCCGCAATCGTTAGAGCGAGAGCAATAATTCTAGCACTAGAATGTAAATCTAAACAGGTAACCTGTAAAACATTTTAGAGCGTCGCCTATGAAGTTTTTTAAATACAGTAGTTTGTCGCTAATCCACGAGGGTAACTATTGTGGGTTTTTTTTGTTTTTTTATTCATTAAAGTGCATTTTTTACCAAAAAATGTGAAAGCCTGCTGTGCAAATACAGTGTAACATAAAATATTGCACCGATCGCCATTTTAGTCTCTAGGGTCTCTGCCTTTAAAAAATATAAATATAATGTATTAGATTGTAAGCTCTTCTGAGCAGGGCCCTCTTAATCCTCTTGTATTTTATTGTATTGTAATTGTATTGTCTCCTTTTATATTGTAAAGTGCTGCGTAAACTGTTGGCGCTATATAAATCCTGAATAATAATAATAATAATGTTTGGGGGTTCTAAGAAATTTTCGAGCCAAAAAATACAAATTTAAACTTGTAAATAAAAAAGTGCCAGAAAAGGCCTGGTCTTCAAGTGGTTAACCCCTCACTTTTATTCCTGATAACATCGGTGGTCAGGACAAATAAAAAGAGTGAATCTCCATAACAGGGCACAGGCAGCAATAAAAACCTGACAGTGGTTCGATTATCTCTCCACTCTTCCAGCTGTGAAGGAAAAATCTTGCCTTTAGTTATACTTTAATTACTTTAGTGTTTGTATTATGTCCATGTCAATAAAACACAAAGCAGCCCAAGGAAGAATGTGAACAGCTTTCACACAAACTAATGCTAACGAAAGGAAAATATGGCAGCATTACAGGGAGAAATTGCAAGTCATCATGAAGATGTGAAACATTAGAGGTAAACTCCATTTCCTTGGAAACTCCATAACAAGCAAATTGTCTAATTACAAGTCATGTGTATTCTTAAACCTTGGTGTATTTCTTCCAGATCTGTGCAGTAATCCAGTAATAATTAAAGACCAATCACTGCAGCTCTCTCTCCTTGTGCAAGGTGACTGGTCTTGTCTCCGCCCCTCCTGTAGTTTTCTGCAGGCAGCTCGTAGAGGGTGGGGCCCGCTGGGTCACTCCCACAGCTCTTCGTTATGTAATATCTGGGTTTGGTGCACACAAAGTAGATTTATAACATTTCTAGCTATTGCAGGATATATTTAAATGAAAGAGTTCAGCTTTAAAGAGGACCTAAACTGTGGAAGCTGCAACCAAAAAAGAATTTCAAACAGAAGGAAAATTCAGGGCAAAGAGACAATGTCTTTGTAAAGGCACTTTCCGCACTAGTTATAATCACTTTACCATCGCTACCTTGGTGCTCCTGCCTCCACCACAGCTGGATTAAATACCCACTGCTCCCAGGTACAGGTGAACATGTGACAGTGCTAATGTACAGCAACCAATCACCTGGCCCAAGCACTGACACGTGAAGGTGGAGGTGATGCCTCCACTACCCCTGGCCTCTATAAACCAGGTGACACTTCCGATTAAAGGGCTGGCTGTGGAGGAGAAAGGATCTGCAGGGGAGCACCAGTAACATGGGTATACCTAGGTGACAATGACAACCATCAAACTGAGGACATCTCAGAAAAGAAAAAATCTGAAGAAAGTACTGCAGATTGCAGCAAAAGCTGGTTTTGTTATTTAATCTTTTAATGAGCTATTCATTTTTATCTTGGTATCTTTGGCTGGAGTTCTGCTTTAAGTGATTGTAAAGGTTACATTTTTTTTCCTAATTAATAAACATGTTGTACCTACCAACTTCCCTGAACCTCCACTTCTGAGGTCCCCACCAGTGCTCTCAGCTCCTCTCCCCTTCTGAGTTCCCCCCCAGAGCAAGCCCCTTGCTATGAGGGCATAGTTGCCAACATAGTAAAAAAAATTATAGGGACACTTTTTTTGTCTGTAGGCGGAGTCTTATTATAATTAGGGGCGGGGAATTCGTTTGTAGGTGTGACATAGCGTGGAAAAAAAATGTGGCCTGCGAGGCGAGCCATAGCAAAAAATAGGCGTGGTTTAAGCTAAATATTGGGTGTAGCTTAAAAGGGCATTACTCAAAGGGTGTGTGGTTACAGTCTGAGATGAATGAGGGATGGAGGGAGAAACAAAGGGAGAGAAAGAAAGAAAGAAAGAGAGAAAGAAAGAAAGAGAGAAAGAGGGAAAGAGAGAAAGAGAGAAAAAGAAAGAGAGATAGAAAGAAAGAAAGAAAGAAAGAAAGAAAGAAAGAAAGAAAGAAAGAAAGAAAGAAAGAAAGAGGGATGGAGGGACAGCAGGCCCAGGTCCTAGACCACAATAACAATATGTGTATTTCAGAAAGTTTAACAATCAGCATGGCACCATGGTTCATAACAACCATGGTTCCGAGATGATTGAAGAGCTAACACCAGGTGTTTGGAGTATCTTTATCTGCTGATTGTGTCAGGATGATTGAAGTGCATTATTACTATTATTTCATCGTAATATAAAATAAAATAGTTTAACTCACCATAATGCCGAATCAGTGGGAGCCCTGAGCGTGTCACTTTCCAGGTCGCCTGCCACCAGATGCCATCAGGTGTCCCCAGCAGAGTCCCTCCTTACACCAGGCATTCCCAGCAGAGTCTCTCCTTACATCAGGTGTCCCCAGCAGAGTCTCTCCTTACATCAGGTGTCCCCAGCAGAGTCTCTCCTTACAGCAGGTGTCCCCAGTAGAGTCCCTCCTTACATCAGGTGTCTCCTGTAGAGTCCCTCCTTACATCGGGTGTCCCCTGTAGAGTCCCTCCTTACATCAGGTGTCCCCAGCAGAGTCTCTCCTTACATCAGGTGTCCCCAGCAGAGTCTCTCCTTACATCAGGCGTCCCCAGCGGAGTCCCTCTTTACATTAGGCATTCCCAGTAGAGACCCCTTTACATCAGGTGTCCCCCAGTGGAGCCCCCTTTACATCAGGTATCCCCAAGCATTGTCCCCCTTACATCAGGTATACCTCACCAGTGTCCCTCTTACATCAGGTATCCCCCAATGGTGTCCACCTTACATTAGGTATCCCCCAGCGGTGTCCCCCTTACATCAGGTATCCCCCAGCGGTGTCCCCGCAGCACAATTTCTATTGTCAGCCACCCAGCCGGCTCCACTTTTTGTTTGTTCTCGGCGTTACTTCTTCTGGTCTTCTGTAAAATGCCAGCCGGCTGCGGACCTCTAGCGGCAGCGAAAAATCGGTAATAAAATGATTTCCCGGGAAACGCTAAAATCAGGAAAAAGGTCTAAATCCCTGGAATGTACCGGGAAATTCAGGACAGTTCGCAAGTATGTGGGGGCACATGTGGGGGCACAAGTATGGGGGGGCAAGTATGTGGGGGTACTGACAGCAGTAGGAGCCAATGGCCTGTGAGGAGACAGAGAGAGCAGCACTGCTGCTCTTGGGTGCAGCACTGGATTAGGATCAGGCTCAGCAGTGGCCTTTAGGGTTGCATGGACGCCGCCCCCCTATCCATGCATCCGGCCCCCTGATCTACATACAGGGCGCCGGAACATGGATTCCAATGGGGGGTTTTGAAGCACATGATTAGAGCCAGAGGCTCTAATAGGCTTCAAAAAAGGGTGGGCTCCAGGCACAGAGCACCATGCTCCAAGCCCACCCAGTTGTGTGACAATAGCGAATTAGATCTGACCTAGAGCAGGCAGGGGGGTGCTTGTTTGTGCCCCCCCCCCCAAAAAAAACAGGATGGCAGTATCACATGTGGTATTTTTTGACAAATAGCTGGTTGCTAAGGAGCGGGCCGGGAAGCTGTCCCCACCGTGTCCTTAACAGTGGATGACAGCTGAGTGTAAAAAATAAAATGCCAACAATTAATAATGTAGCAAAGTCCTGAGTCCCTTGAGGCCTAATGGTGACCTCCAGAGTTAGGGACAGTTGACATCCTTCTGTGTAGAGTGGGTTACAAGGCATGGTGGGTGTAATGCAAGATGAAATGGTGGGTGCCAGACACTTTTTGAATGCAAAGAGATTTATTGTCTCTTGAACAGAACAGTGGGAGAGAGGGTTAGGGTCAGGACACCCTTAAGTAGATGCAATGATAAGTGGCAGACTCTGAGACTTCTATAGGTAGCACTCAGTATCTTCCTCAAGCGCCAACCCTGCTTCCCTGCTGGGTCCCTGGCTTGGCACTCACTGATGCTCCGCAAGCGTCACCTCTTTTGTCCCAGTGGATCCTGACTTGGCACTTACTGAAATGTTCCCACTTCTTCACCGTCCCCGGCTGGTGAGAATTCTGCTCTGGTACTTGCTTCAGCTTACTCACAGTGATCTCTGGTAACAAGGTGGATGGTCCCTTAGTGGCGACAGCTTCCCCTCCTACCTCTGGTTGGTTTTCCAGCCAGCAGTCCCCACCCTACGCTGCTCTCCTGCTTCTGGATAGGCCCTCAGACAGCCTAGCAGCCAGATGTCCCCGGGATAGGCCTCAGGCTTACGGCCTAGCAGCCCGGGGGGGGCAGCATAACACACGTCCACCCAGACAGCCGAGTAGGTGGCACAGAATCCTGATCACCTGACTCCACCAAAATAAATAGGCGCTCCCAGCAGGCCAAGGGACCAAAGAAAATCCCTACCCATTGGCTGAGACACCCATGCATTCATGTCTGAGCTTGCAAAGCCCCTGTCTTATCTAATGTCACTAGCATAGTGCCACCTAGTGACAGAAGAGAAAGGGTGAAAAAAGTCCAAGAGTCAATTGATCTCCTAACAACTGGCCAAGGCAACTATCGCCTGGCAACTAGATTTGATAGCAACCCTGCAATAACCCCTACAATAATAATGAAAAAAAACCAGCATGGGGCCCCCGAAGGGCCTGGTATGGATTTTAAGGGGAACCACAAACATTTTTTTTCTTAAACGGCATAGGGTCTCCCCCCATATCCATACCAGACCCTTATCCCATGCAACCCGGGAGGTCAGGAAAGGGGGGGGGGGGGATGAGCGAACGCCCCACAAACCATACCAGGCCACATGCTCTGCCCCCCCCACCCCAAAGCACCTTGTCCCCATGTTGATAGGGTCAAGGGCTTCATCCCCACAACCCTGGCTGGTGGTTGTGGGGGTCCGCGGGAGGGGGCTTATCGAAATCTGTGAGCGGCCCCCCCTCATGTGAATAAGTATGGGGTAGCTTTACCCAATCAGGGCAGAATACACTGTGCAGGGTGGCTGTGTCAGTTTCTATATTGTCCGGGAAAGAAGGTGCCTGAGACTCGGGGCAGGCCTGCAAAATTCAGGACTGTCCCTGGCAATCCTTGACATGTGGTCACCCTATAGGCCCTGGTGTCTGACCTGTGGCCTCGGCCTGACAGATGCTTGCAGCCATTTGGTATTTGTTTTTGTACCCTCAGACCCCCATAATCAGTAGTGGGAGAATTGATTTGTAAAGGGGCTTTAATGATAATCACTTATAGCCCGGGCCGGCCCAAGACATTGTGCTACCTGGGACCAAGAATGAAATGCTGCCCCCCCCAAAAAAAAAAAAAAACATGCCCACCAAAAGGCTCCTACATTCATTATTTTATATCATGATAACTAAAGGGGACCGGTCATAGCGATCTACATGTATAGGAGTATAAAGAGGACCTGTCATGGCTCTATATGTACCTGTATATAGGGGTAGAAAGAGAACCTGTCATGGTTCTAATCATGTAAAGGAATATAAAGAGAACCTGTCATGGTTCTAATCATGTAAAGGAATATAAAGAGAACCTGTCATGGTTCTAATCATGTAAAGGAATATAAAGAGAACCTGTCATGGTTCTAATCATGTAAAGGAATATAAAGAGGACCTGTCATGGCTCCACATGTTTATAGGAGTATAAGGAGCACCGATCATGGCTCTATACGTGTATATAGGAGTATAAAGAGGACCTGTCACGGCTCTATACATGTATATAGGGGTAGAAAGAAAACCAGTCATGGCTCTATACATGTAAAGGAATATAAAGAGGACCTGTCATGGCTCTACACATGTTTATATTAGTATAAAGAGGACCGGTCATGGCTCTATACATGTATATAGGATTATAAAGAGGACCTGTCATGGCTCTATACATGTATATAGGGGTAGAAAGAGAACCTGTCATGGCTCTATACATGTATAAAGGAGTATAAAGATGACATTACATCACTCTATACATGTATATAAGGGTAGAAAGAGAACCTGTCATGGCTCTATATATGTAAAGGAATATAAAGAGGACCTGTCATGGCTCTACACATGTTTATAGGACTATAAAGAGGACCTGTCATGGCTCTATACATGTATATAGGAGTATAAAGAGGACCGGTCATGGCTCTATACATGTATATAGGAGTATAAAGAGGACCTATCAGGGCTTTATACATGTATATAGGAGTATAAAAGGACCTGTGCGTGGCTGGCAGCCGCCATGTCCACCGGCCTCCCACGATCGCTCCCCCCCAAAAAAATCACACCCACCAAAAGGCCCCTACATTCATTATTTATATCATGATAACTAAAGGGGACCGGTCATAGCGGTCTACATGTATAGGAGTATAAAGAGGACCCGTCATGGCACTATACATGTATATAGGAGTATAAAGAGGACCTGTCATAGCTCTATACGTACATGTATATAGGAGTGTAAAGAGGACCGGTCATGGCTCCATACATGTATATAGGAGTATAAAGAGGACCTGTCAGGGCTCTATACATGTATATAGGAGTATAAAAGGACCTGTGCGTGGCTGGCGGCCGTGATGTCCACCGGCCTCCCACGATCGCTCCACAGAGAGACAGAGCGGGGATCTGTCAATGTAAACAGACAGATCCCCATTCTGACGGGGGAGGAGAGACAGATCTGCTGTTCTTAGTGATTAGGAAGAGCGATCTCTCTCCTCCTGCAGTCAGTCCCATCCCCCCACAGTTAGGGAACAGTTAGGAAAACCTCCCAGGGAACACATTTAACCCCTTGATCGCCCCCTAGTGTTAACCCCCTCCCTGCCAGTGACATTTACACAGTAATCAGTGCATTTTTATAGCACAGATCAATGTATAAATGTCAATGGTCCCAAAAAAGTGTCCGATCTGTCCACCGCAATGTCACAGTCCCGCTAAAAATCGCAGATCGCCGCCATTACTAGAAAAAAAAAAATAATAAAAATGCCATAAATATATCCCCTATTTTGTAGACGCTATAACTTTTGCGCAAACTAATCAATATACGCTAATTGCGTTATTTTTTTTTTTTTACCAAAAATATGTAGAAGAATACATATTGGCCTAAACTGATGAAGAAATTTGTTTTTTTGTTTCATTTTTTTTGGACATTTATTAGAGCAAAAAGTAAAAAAATATATATTTTTTTTTCAAAATTGTCGCTCTTTTTTTTTTTTATAGCGCAAAAAAAAAATGCAGAAGTGATCAAATACCACCAAAAGAAAGCTCTATTTGTGGGAAAAAAAGGACATAAATTTTGTGTACAACGTCGCACGACACGCAATTGTCAGTTAAAGCGACGCAGCGCCTTATCGCAAAAAATGGCCTGGTCATTAAGGGGTCAAATCTCTCCGGTCCTTAAGTGGTTCATCAGGGCTTGGCAAGGTAAGTCCCTCTCAGGCTCCCATATCTCATACAACTTGTGATGTGTGTTTATACATACAGTTTTGATTCGGACTCCACCACCAGATGCGGATTGACACCTGCCACACGTTGAATTGTCACTTGCCTTGCCACGTCACCTGCCACCAGATGTGGATTGTCACTTGCCACACGTTGTGGATTGTCACCTGCCACACGTTGTGGATTGTCACTTGCCACGTCACCTGCCACACGTTGTGGATTGTCACTTGCCACGCCACCTGCCACCACATATGGATTGTCACTTGCCACACATTCGGATTGTCACTTGCCACACGTTGCGGGTTGTCACTTGCCACACGTTGCGAGTTGTTGCTTGCCACGTCACCTGCCACACGTTGAGGATTGTCACTTGAAACACGTTGTGGATTGTCACTTGCCATGTCACCAGCCACACGCTGGGGATTGTCACTTGTCATACGTTGCGGATTGTCATTTGCCACAATATCACCTCCCACAAGTTGCGGATTGTCACTTGCTGTGTCCCAGAGTGAAGGCAGGCAGCAGAGAGATGATGTAATCTCTCTGCTCCCACCCGCCCGTCAGCCTGTGGATTGGCCAGCAAGGCTGCTCACCTGCCGACCCGCTCACTCACCTGCTGACTGCTCCACTCCTGGGCAGCGAGTGTTCTGCCCACACGCTCCTGTCACCTCTAACAGCAGCGGCGCCGGGCTCCTCACAGTGGGATAAGCAGAGGAGCTGGCGGGTGGCAGGTCTGCCGCTGCTCTTGGGCAGCAGTTTGACGCCCCCCTGAAAATGCTGCTCGTGACCAATGGTCCCACTGGGTCCCATGGTGGGGCTGGCCCTGCCTTTCTAGTATTAAGAGAGATATGGATTTAAGAGAGAGAGATATAATTTTGTCTCTATACAAATCATTAGTAGGACCTCATCTGGAATATGCAGTTCTGTTTTGGGCACCAGTTCACAAAAAGGATATCGGGGAACTGGAGAAAGTGCAGAGAAGGGCAACCAAACTGATAAGAGGCATGGAGGAGCTCAGCTATGAGGAAAGATTGGAGGAACTGAATTTATTCTCTCTTTAGAAGAGGAGATTAAGGGGGATATGATAAAGATGTACAAATACATAAGTGGTCCATATAGGGAAGTGTTGAGATATTCACTTTAAGGACATCACAGAGGACAAAGGGGGCACTCTTTACGTCTAGAGGAAAAGTGATTTCATCTCCAAATACGGAAAGGCTTCTTCATAGTAAGAGCTGTGAAAATGTGGAATAGACTCTCTCCAGAGGTGGTTCTGGCCAGCTCAGTAGATTGTGGATTAATTTTCAGCGCTAAATTAAAGCGCAAACAAGTAGAAACACAAAAAAATAGCAACGTCGATGACGAATAAATAACACCTACAATAATAGTGAATAAATGCATGTGAAAAAATTTAATCCACATTCATATGCACAATTTGTCTAATTGTAGTGCCAGCAGCTTGCCATATTCAATTGGTGGCGCAGTAATACCCTTTTTCCTCAGTTTAGTAGATTGCTTTAAAAAAGGTCTGGATTCTTTTCTAAATGTACACAATATAACTGGATACTAATATTTATGGGTACAGTTGATCCAGGGAAAATTGCCTCTCGGAGGATCAGAAAGGAATTTTTTCCCCTGCTGGAGCAAATTGGATCATGCTTTGCTGTTTATTTTTGCCTTCCTCTGGATCATCTGTGGGTATAGGATTGTGTATTTAGAATTGTATGATTTTTATAGTTTTTTTTCCCTTTTATTGGTTGAACTAGATGGATTTGTGTCTTTTCTTCAACCTGACTAACTATATAGTATATAGAGTGGACAATGTAACATACAGCATAGTGTTTACAGTGCAGGGGTCTAGACTATGTTATGTACAGCATAGTATATTGAATGGACTATGTAACTTACAGCATAGCATATACAGTGCCTTGCAAAAGTATTCACCCCCCCCCCCCTTGGCATTTTTTGTGTTTTGTTGCCTCACAACCTGGAATTAACATGGATTGTTTGAGGATTTGCATCATTTAATTTACAGAACATGTCCACAACTTGGAAGATTTTTTTTATTGTGAAGCAAACAACAAATAGGACAAAATAACAGAAAAAGTCAATGTGCATAACTATTCACCCCCCCTAAAGTCAATACTTTGAAGAGCCACCTTTTGCGGCTATCACAGCTCCAAGTCGCTTTGGATAAGTCCCTATGAGCTTGCCACATCTTACCACTGGGATTTTTGCCCGTTCCTCCTTGCAAAACTGCTCCAGCTCCTTCAAGTTGGATGGTTTGCGCTTGTGAACAGCAATCTTTAAGTCTGACCACAGATTTTCTATTGGATTGAGGTCTGGGCTTTGACTAGGCCATTCCAACATATTTACATGTTTCCCCTTAAACCACTCAAGTGTTGCTTTAGCAGTGTGTTTGGGGTCATTGTCCTGCTGGAAGGTGAACCTCCGTCCTAGCCTCAAATCAAACACAGAGTGGTACAGGTTTTGCTCAAGAATATTCCTGTATTTAGCACCATCCATCTTTCTCTCAACTCCGACCAGTTTCCCAGTACTGACTGTTGAAAAACATCCCCACAACATGATGCAGCCACCACCATGTTTCACTGTGGGGATGGTGTTCCTTGGGTGATGTGATGTGTTGGGTTTGTGCCAGACATAACGTTTTCTTTGATGGCCAAAAGTTCAATTTTAGTCTCATTAGACCAGAGCACCTCGGATATTAGTGGCCAACTCATGGCTATATGGGAATACTAGCTCTGTATGATAAAGTCAGGTCCATAAATATTGGGACATCAACACAATTCTAATCTTTTTGGCTCTATACACCACCACAATGGATTTGAAATGAAACGAATAAGATGTGCTTTAACTGCAGACTTTCAGCTTTGTTTGAGGGTATTTACATCCAAATCAGGTGAACGGTGTAGAAATTACAACAGTTTGTTTATGTGCCTCCCACTTTTTAAGGGACCAAAAGTAATGGGACAATTGGCTGCTCAGCTGTTTCATGGCCAGGTGTGTGTTATTCCCTCATTATCCCATTTACAAGGAGCAGATAAAAGGTCCTGAGTTCATTTCAGATATGCTATTTGCATTTGGAATCTGTTGCTGTCAACTCTCCATACGAGATCCAAAGAGCTGTCACTATCAGTGAAGCAAGCCATCTTTAGGCTGAAAAAAACAAAACAAACCCATCAGAGAGATAGCAAAAACATTAGGTGTGGCCAAATCAACTGCTTGGAACATCCTTAAAAAGAAAGAACGCACCGGTGAGCTCAGCAACACCAAAAGACCCGGAAGACCACGGAAAACAACTCTGGTGGATGACCGAAGAATTCTTTCCCTGGTGAAGAAAACACCCTTCACAACAGTTGGCCAGACCAAGAACACTCTCCAGGAGGTAGGTGTATGTGTGCCAAAGTCAACAATCAAGAGAAGACTTCACCAGAGTGAATACAGAGGGTTCAGCACAAAATGTAAACCATTGGTGAGCCTCAAAAACAGGAAAACCAGATTAGAGTTTGCCAAACAACATCTAAAAAAGCCTTCATAGGTCTGAAACAACATCCTATGAACAGATAAGGCCAAGATCAACTTGTACCAGAGTGATGGGAAGAGAAGAGTATGGAGAAGGAAAGGAACTGCTCATGATCCAAAGCATACCACCTCATCAGTGAAGCATGGTAGTGGTAGTGTCATGGCGTGGGCATGTATGGCTGCCAATGGAACTGGTTCTTTTGTATTTATTGATGATGTGACTGCTGACAAAAGCGGGAGGGTGAATTCTGAAGTGTTTTGGGCAATATTATCTGCTCATATTTAGCAAAATGCTTCAGAACTCATTAGACGGCGCTTCACAGTACAGATGGACAATGACCCGAAGCATACTGCAAAAGCAACCAAAGAGTTTTTTTAAGGGAAAGAAGTGGAATGTTATGCAATGGCCAAGTCAATCACCTGACCTGAATCCGATTGAGCATGTATTTCACTTGCTGAAGACAAAACTGAAGGGAAAATGCCCCAAGAAAAAGCAGGAACTGAAGACAGTTGCAGTAGAGGTCTGGCAGAGCATCACTAGGGATGAAACCCAGCGTCTGGTGATGTCTATGAGTTCCAGACTTCAGGCTGTAATTGACTGCAAAGGATTTGCAACCAAGTATTAAAAAGTGAAAGTTTGATGGATGATTGTTAAACTGTCCAATTACTTTTGGTCCCTTAAAAAGTGGGAGGCACATATACAAACTGTTGTAATTCCTGATTTGGATGTAAATACCCTCAAATTAAAGCTGAAAGTCTGCAGTTAAAGCACATCTTGTTTGTTTCATTTCAAATCCATTGCAGTGGTGTATAGAGCCAAAAAGATTAGAATTGTGTCGATGTCCCAATATTTATGGACCTGACTGTATGTTCATCATTTATTTTGTATTTATTTTGAAACCACATTACTGGACAGCAATGAGTTATCCTGAATGAATATTTTTCAAACACTTAACATCTATTGAATATCCCACATCTGTGAGGGGGAGAATCTGGTCTGTGGAGTGTGTGGGGAGGTGAGTCAAGCACAGTGGTTTTTACTGATTTTATATCCTTTTGTGTTTCAGTTGACTGTTTTTTGACATTGTGTGAGTGTGGTTCACCGGTGGTGAGGCACTAAGTTGAGTCACCTCCGATGAACCTCACGCTTTTAATCTTTCTTTTTTCATCAATAAAGTCTTATAAATTTGTACCATAGACTGTAGCTGACCCTTCGATTACTTACCATTCTTATGACATCTCTTTGTCTTAACATTTTGTGGTTCACACATATCCGGGGTGGCCATGGTGTGGTTTTGAAAAAGGGTTCTGTGCATTTTTGAGTCCAGTTCAGGTGCAAATTCAAGGACAAATTCGGCCCTGAATCACACCTGAACTGGTGAACACAAACGCAATGGACTCCGGACTGCAACCCGCAGCCAGACATGTGTGAACCCAGCCTAATTGAACAAGCTGAGGTTACAAGCCTGATTGGCTACCATGCAGAGCTGCACCAGATTTTCCAGTATTAGTAAATCAACCCCAGTGCGTCATGAAAAGTCGCATGAAAATCACATCAAGTTGCAATGCAAAGTGGCACTGGAAGTTGTACTACTTTGGGGTTGCAGCAGTGTGAACCAAGCCTTAGTATCACATGGTTGTGTGGACATATATGGGGGGGAGGGGTTTACTAAAACTGGTGCAAACAGAATTTGGTGCAGCTGTGCATAGTAACCAATCAGCTTCTAGGTTTCAGGCTGGGTTCACACTGGTGTGACACGACAGCCGTCCTACTTTGGATCCGACTTTGCCCTGCGACTTGAAGCCTGCATGCGTCCGACTTTCAATAAACGGGGATCCAACTTGGATCCCCGCCAATACCAGGCACTGTGTTTGGTATGAATCTTGAAGGGGAACTCCGCGCCAAATTTTAAATAAAAAACTGGCATGGTTCCCCCTCCAAGAGCATACCAGGCCCTTGGGTCTGGTATGGACCTTAAGGGGAACCCCCTACGCTGAAAAAACGGCGTGGGGGTCCCTCCAAATCTATACCAGACCCTTATCCGAGCACGCAGCCCGGCCGGTCAGGAATGGGGTGGGGACGAGCAAGCACCCCCCCTCCTGAACCGTACCAGGCCGCATGCCCTCAACATTGGGGTGGGTGCTTTGGGGCAGGGGGGGCGCCCTGCGGGCCCCCCCACCCCAAAGGGCCTTGTCCCCATGTTGATGAGGACAAGGGCCTCTTTCCGACAACCCTGGCTGTTGGTTGTCGGGGTCTGCGGATGGGGGGCTCATCGGAATCCGGGAGCCCCCTTTAATAAGGGGGCCCCCAGATCCCGGCCCCCCACCCTTTGTGAATGAGTATGGGGTACATTGTACCCCTACCAATTCACCTAGGGAAAAAAGTGTCAATGAAAAAACACAGTACACAGGTTTTTAAAGTAATTTATTAGGCAGCTCCGGGGTCTTCTTCCGACTTTGGGGTCTTCTTCCGACTCCGGGGGTCTTCTTCCGACTCCGGGGGTCTCTTCGGCATTTTCCTCCAGTGTCCGGATCTTCTGCCGGCTCCTCCGCTATCTTCTTCCGCTCTTTTGCTAGCGGTGGCCTGGACTTCTGCCTTCTTCCCTCTTCTCTTCTTCCGATGTTGACACGACGCTCTCTCCAGCTGGAATGCTCTCTGAGCGCTCCGCAATGGTCTTATATAGGCAGTGACCGCTCCCCCTTATGAGGTCACAGTCCCGGAGCATGCTGGGACTGTGCCGTCATAAGGGGGCGTGGTCAACATCACCCGGTGACCACGCCCTGTTAGCATGCCCAGGGACAGTGACGTTATAAGGGGGTGGGGTCAATGCCTATATAAGTCCATTGTGGAGCGCTCAGAGAGCATTCCAGCTGGAGAGAGCGTCATGTCAACATCGGAAGAAGAGAAGAGGGAAGAAGGCAGAAGTCCGGGCCACTGCTAGCAAAAGAGCGGAAGATGATAGCGGAGGAGCCGGCAGAAGATCCGGACACTGGGAGAAGACACCGGAGAGACCCCCGAAGTCGGGAGAAGACCCCCGAAGTCGGAAGAAGACCCCAGGAGCTGTCTAATAAATTACTTTAAAAACCTGTGTAGTGTGTTTTTTTATTGACACTTTTTCCCTAGGTGAATGGGTAGGGATACCATGTACCCCATACTCATTCACATAGGGTGGGGGGCTGGGATCTGGGGGCCCTCTTATTAAAGGGGGCTCCCAGATTCCGATAAGCCCCCCGTCCGCAGACCCCGACAACCAATGGCCAGGGTTGTCGGGAAGAGGCCCTTGTCCTCATCAACATGGGGACAAGGTGCTTTGAGGTAGGCCCCAAAGCACCCACCCCCCCCATGTTGAGGGCATGCGGCCTGGTACGGTTCAGGAGGGGGGGGGGGGGCGCTCGCTCATCCCCAACCCCATTCCTGACCGACCGGGCTGCGTGCTCGGATAAGGGTCTGGTATGAATTTTGGGGGGACCCCCACGCCGTTTTTTTTGGCGTAGGGGGTTCCCCTTAAGGTCCATACCAGACCCAAGGGCCTGGTATGCTCTTGGAGGGGGAATCTAATTAGGGAGGGCTATCTCTATGTGGAGAAGTTTAGGCACCAACTCTAAGCAATCAAACAGTGTTACGCTATGTGGACTACCCTTATTTTTGTTCCATGAAAACACACCATGTGGCTGCCCGACCGGAAATTCCATTAAAACGGGAGCCAGTGGAGATCTTTCTTCCTTCCCTGCGGGTGGATTACCCTGAATCATACTGCTGGAAGCTGGAAGAACACAGGCATCTTGGGACCAACATTTATGCTGGCACCCCTGCAGGGGTAGGGCACTCCGGTGACTGTATTCACATAGGGGGACTATTGCTACATCCCTGCATCTTCTATTGCACAAAGAGGATTTCAAATATACTGGATGGAACATTATGTCACCTCTATGAACTTTTCTACTAGATTAACACATTATACACATTTTAATTAATACACAGCAGGCTTATGAAATTTTATTATTGCTGTTTTTATTGCACATTTTGAATTGCACATTTACACATATCTTTGCACTTGTCACTTTAATTCATATGAGTATCATTAGCACATGTCACTTTATTTTAATTTATTCGTATACGGTTTGTGGGTTCCCCTACTCACACCTTTGGTTACAGTGATTATATAAGTATATCGGTTTACATTTTTTGCACAATATTAGCATTTGTCACTTTATACTTATGATAAGAGAATTTATTGCACTAGGACACTCTTATTATTAATTTTCTTTGTACAGGTTGAGCATCTGTCACCTATATGTTTGGGTATAGTGATTGAATTCCTACCATATGTATATTGTTTACAGCCATCTTTGCACAGAGACAGCACTGGTCATTTTAAAAAAAATTTGAAGATTGCACTGATACACCTTTATTACCTGTCTACACAGACATAACACCTGCCACTCTGATCATTGGATTGATACACTTTTCTCAAACAGCGCCATCCCCTATTTTTACATTTTTTATCTGCAATTTTCTGGTTTCACTTTAGTGTTTCCTGTCTATAGGGGGGCAGCGGTTTCTTAATATCCTGTAGCGCGGTTCTTTTTTTGGAATAATTATCTTGGAGGGGGAACCCATTCCGGTTTTTTATTTAAAATTTGGCGCAGAGTTCCCCCTCAAGATCATCTGAGCACAAGTCGCATGCCGAAGTCGGATCATGCGAGACGGCGATCCAACTTTGATCTGACTTCAGTGATAGTCAATGGGCTGAAGTAGGATCAAAGTCGGACCAAAGTAGTACAGGGAGCATTTCTAAAGTCAGAACGACTTGTATCGGACCAGTTAGGACGGCTCTTATAGGGAAACATTGAATTTCACACGTCATGCGTCAAGTGAGGCCCGGAATGAAAGGACTGCAAGGAGGGATAGTGTAGGGCCGGGCATGACAGTGTGTCTAAGGGAGACACATATGGGGTTAATGTGGAAAGGAGTAATGGGAGTGGCAAGAAAGGGGAAGGTAAGAAAGAAGTTTTTGCCAAAGGGGAGTGGTTATATTTATAGAGGGGGCGGTGCAAAGGGTCAGTGTGAAGATGAACTTACAGGAGGAGGCAGTTTTTCTCACTGCTCCTCCATGATGGCAGAGATTGAAGCAATACCAGAGTGGCTGCAGAGACAGGCGCAGAGCTCATGGAGGACGAGGCAGACGGATCCCCGTCAGGTGAGGTGTCCCATCGCGAAGGTCACGGCCTCCAGCGTGCTTTTCACCAGGGCCTGCATCTAGACCCATTCGCCTCCCCAGAAGCCCGACAGAGGAGCGATCGCTTCCCCTGGCAAAACAGCATCAGCCACAGCTTTCAGCAGGCCCTGGGTGGTTCACACGCCGCCTGCCTAATCCGGTGGGTGGGGCCACGGGCCAACATGGCGCCGGTTCCCCGCACGGACATCGTGGGTCAGGAAGCAGGGCGGCATCCCCATCCGCACACAGCGATCAGAGAGGGGAGATGATGAGGGACGGAGAGTTGAGCAGAGACACGGAGGTGGTGGAGCGGGAGATCGGGAAGTCGGTGAGGGGGCGGAGCCTACTGGGACAGCGCTCAGTGGGACAAGATGGCGGAGGAAGAACAACACATGACAGCCAGGGCATCGCCAGGTCAGGTCAGTGACGCCGGTCTGGAGAAGGAGGAATTTCAGGGGTGAAGCGGGCCCCACAACTGCCAAGCACCACGGCCTTAGGGATCTCATCTCCCGGGGGGCTTGCTATGCCACCCATCCTGGAACAGGACGAGAGGTCAGAAGGGAAAGCATCAGGGGAGGAGGAACCACTAGTACCAGCGATGGAGAGCAACGCGGCGGCTGTTGGGGGAGCTCCTGGTCAGCCCGGTAAGTCAGTGGTTAATTTGTCTTTGTCTGATGCATTGCAGGATGTGTTAGGGGTGGTAGCTGCGGGTACGGTTAGGCCAGCAGTTCCTTTGATACAGTCAGGGGGGGACACGCTGGGCCAGCAGGGGGCAGGGCACAGGCCGGTACGCAGCTGACGGATTTATTGGAGGGCCTGCGGGCGTTGTTAGGTAGATTTCAGGCAGTGGTTGGAGGAACTGGGGGATCTGGGGTGGAGATGCCCCCGGCAGCTCCGATACCCGTGCAGTCAGGGGTAGGAGTGGTCAACGAGAACGTAGGGGAAAAAGGGGATACGGAGAAGGCAGAGAGGACCAATATGGTCAGGACTGTGGACGCGGCAAAAGTGCGAGGTATACCTCTACTTCGAGGGCCTGCTGGGAGCTCATCTAAAACAGGAAGTCCGGGATAAGATTTACAAGGGCGAGTATGTGGAGAATTTTCGCTACTGCCATTGGAAATAATTAACTTGGACAGGGTGAAACCTGATGATTCCAAGAAGGAGAACGAGGAAAGAAAGAGGTACAGGCTTATACCGTGTACATTTGTTAACTGGCTGCAAGCGTTTGCCATTATGGTGAGCGTTATTGGTGAGAAGAACCCCGAGCATTGCTCGGCTTTGTTCTGTTACATGGACGCTATAGGAGAGGCACATAGGGTGTACGGTGGTACTGCTTGGCTCAGATACGACGAGCAGTTCAGACAGCGCAGAGCAGTCCGCCCGTCTCTGCATTGGGATCATAAAGATATTAGCCTCTGGATGAGGCTTATGTCTTCAGCGAGGGCCCCGCCTCAGTTTTTTCAGGGGGAGGCCGGGGGTACACATTGCTCAGGACTGCCGGCCGGAAAGAAGTGGGGAGTATGCTGGCAGTGCAATGAGGGCTCCTGTAAATTTGGAGCAGCATACAAGTTCAAGCACGAGTGCTCTGGGTGAGGGGGAGCCCATACATTGTCCAGGTGTTTTAAGAGAGGGAAGCATGCCGGCGACTCTGCTCAAAAGAGGGACGACGCCGGTGAGGGTGGAAAGGATACTTCCTTTTCTAAGTAAGTATCCAGACAGGGAAGCGGCAAAGTTATTGGCTTCGGGGTTTCAGGACGGTTTTAAGATCCCGTGTTCGTTGGCGATGGTTCTGCCAAAGGCAAGGAATCTGACATCTGCTTTACAGCATCCGGGGGTGGTGGAGGACAAATAGGGAAGAGAAATGGCCATGGGGCGCATGGGGGGGCCCTTTGCCAACCCTGGCAGGATTTGGTGGTGTCACCATTGGGGGTGGTGCCCAAGAAGGAACCGAACAAGTTCCGCTTGATACACCACTTATCTTTTCCAAAAGCCATGTTCGCGGCTTTCAGCTCGTTTTTGGAGTGGGTGATTAGGGAGGTTTCCGGCTTAGGTTCAGTCATACATTATTTGGATGACTTTTTGTGTATAGGCCCCCCTGCTTCCTCTGTGTGTGCGATTCTACTTTCCACGTTGCAGCACATCGCAGGCAGGTTTGGTATACCATTGGCTGCAGAAAGAACGGAAGGCCCAACGGCTGAACTTAGCTTTTGGGGATAGTAATAGACTCAATGGCGATGGAGTGCCGCTTGCCCAGAGGTAAGTTGGAGGACTTGCAGAAGGAAATTCGGGAAATCCACGGACTGCGGAAAGTTCAGCTGAGGATTCTGCAGTCGTTGCTGGGTAAGTTGAATTTTGCTTGCAGGATCATCCCCATGGGGCAGGTTTTGCCGACGGCTGTCGGCAGCCACCGCGGGGGTAAAGGCCCCGACTCACTTTATTCGCCTGACCGGGGAACACAGGGAGGATTTAAAGGTGTGGTATGAGTTTTTAGCCTCATACAATGGCAGGGCGGTGTGGATGTCTGGCCCGGTGAGTAATTTCGATGTAGAGCTGGTTACAGATGCTGCAGGCTCCACGGGCTATGGTGCATTTTTCTAAGGGCAGTGGAGCGTGGAACCCTGGCCGCAGTCTTGGGAGAGGGCGGAGTTCCTTAAGAATTTAGTGCGACTGGAACTTTTTCAGTGGTGCTGGCTTTGGAACTGTGGGGGGAGGCATGCCAGATTCTAAAGTTGAGAATAAATTGTGACAACATGGGAGTAGTGCAGGTGGTCAATCGCATGTCTGCGTCACCACAACCAGTTATACGGCTTTTGCGGAAACTGGTGTTGAGGTGTTTGAGATTAAATATTTTATTTATACGGTGCACATCCCGGGTGTCGACAATTCGCTAGCTGACACCTTGTCTCGATTTCAATGGGACAAGTTCAGGGAGCTGGCTCCGGGTGCACAAAAGGAAGGAGTTCCTTGCCCGGACTGGATTTGGGAGCTGCCCTTGGAGTCACCGCGGGATGGATTCGGCAGTCTAAGTGAGTCCACTTGGTCAGCCTACGCGAAGGTATGGAAAGAATGGTCAGAGTTGGTACAGGAGGCAGGGGCTGGGAAAATGGGGTCTGACGGGCGGTTACTGGTATTGTATTTTGTAGCTAGGAACATTGAAAAATGTTTTTCGGTCTCTTCCATCGATAAAAAAATGGCGGGCTTATCGTTTCATTTCAAATTAATGGGAGGAGAGGACTGGAAAAAAGATTTTGGGTGAAGCAGGCCATAAAGGGTTATCAAACACAGCATATGTGGAAGGATGTGAGACGGCCTGTCACTTTTGCGAACCTGGGGTCCGTATGTGCGATGTTGGGTTCAATATGTAAATCACGGTATGAAGCGTTGCTGTTTACAGCGGTGTTCTCGCTAGCATTTTTGGGGTTTTTCGGACAGGGGAGTTGGTCAGCCCAGCGAAGTGTTTGGCAGTGGGTCTGTTGGGAGCAAGATGTGCAGGTGGAGGTGGATAGAGTGTGTTTGCGGCTGCGCAGGTCAAAAACTGATCACCAGGGTAAGGGTGTGGATGTGTTGCTGTTCGCATTACCTGGGTCTAGGGTGTGCAGATGGGGCAGGGCCATTCCTGAGGCATGAGGATGGGTACTACTTGTCAAAGTTTCAGTTCATATCAATTTTTAGGAAATGTCGTAAAGCAGCTGGGTTGGACGGGGCAGGGTACGCTTCACACTCCTTCCGCATAGGGGCGGCTACAGAAGCTGCCAGATGTGGGTTGGATGAGGCGGCTGTGCGCAGAATTGGAAGATGGGATTTGAGGAGATTTCGGTCTTATATTAGGCCTCATTTGGCCATGGAATAGATATATAAAAAAAAAAAAAAAAACTATCTTGGATGTTTACAGGAAAAGGAGGGTGCATGTGGGATTCGCATGTTGTGATATGGTTGTGTTAAGTTGACAGGTGTGTTGCTGCCTTTATGTTATTGGTTTGTCGTTTCAGATGGAGGTTCAGTACGCCTTGTCTGGATCATAGGGCACTCCTAGGTGTGTTGGGGGGCCAGGAGAGGAGACGTAAGACCGGATGGCAGGCAATTGGGTATTTTCCAGGAGGGAGGCTTATCGGAGATGGTTGGGGATACCCGGGATGAGGTGGGGTAGAGTGATGGTGGAGGTGGAGAGGTACGTAAGGCTGGATAGACCACCTGACGTGTTGGTGATACATGAGGAATGATTTGGGGATCCGGACAGTCAGGGACCTGATCGCGGATATTAAATCCGATTTCACGCACTTACGCACTAAATTCCCGGGTACCCCTTTTTGCTGTGGTCTGACATTGGGCTAGATCTGTGGTGAGCATCAGTAAGACTCATATCAACAAAGTAGTGGGTAGGTTCGTGGCACAGAATGGGGCTATTGTGATTAGGCACAGAGAGCTTGGAAAAAATGTGGGGCTCTACTTGAGGAGTGATGGAGTTCGTCTCTCTGAAGTGGGGATTGACTTATGGCTATGGGTTTACAAGAAGGGATAGAACGGGCCCTGAGGGTGTGGAGGTGCCCTCAAGGGTAAGGTTGTCACCCTTTCGGGCTGTGGCGGTGTTCTTCTGGTGGTCTTTGACGGTGGCAGTAAACGGAGGGATCAAAAAGGGGTGGGGGGCTCATCGTTTGTATGTGCCCCTCCGGGGTATTCCTGAACGGTGGATGGAATACTGGAATGGTTGCACTGTGGGAAGGGGTTGTCTCCGAGCGGTCACAGCTGGAGGCCTATCAGTTTGGAAAAGGTCCCACAGTGCATTGGTGTGGTGTGTGGTTATACGTGGTTAAAAGGTGGGTCACCATCAGAGACCATCAGACTGGGGTTAACAGGTTATGTTATTGTTTATTATATTTATATATACAGTATATATATAGTGGTTTGGAGTTATTTAGTTGGTTTGTTTTAATAAAATAGGCTGTTATGGCCATTTTACTCCATAAAATATAAGTGTGGTCTCATTATTTGAGGTGGGTAAGGTATGGGTTGGAGTATAAGTGGGTAACAGCGATAAGAATGAAGGGGACATTTAGACTACACTGGTCAAGTGAGGCCCGGAATGAAAGGACTGCAAGGAGGGATAGTGTAGGGCCGGGCATGACAGTGTGTCTAAGGGAGACACATATGGGGTTAATGTGGAAAGGAGTAATGGGAGTGGCAAGAAAGGGGAAGGTAAGAAAGAAGTTTTTGCCAAAGGGGAGTGGTTATATTTATAGAGGGGGCGGTGCAAAGGGTCAGTGTGAAGATGAACTTACAGGAGGAGGCAGTTTTTCCCACCCTCCCACCCTAGATATATGTGTGCAATGTGTCCGTGTGTACTTGCTGCTCTGTTTTTAATTTATTGCAGGAAAAGGAAGAAGGTCGTCATGACAGCGGATAGGTGCCCTTCAGGGCTATGGCGGTGTTCTTCTGGTGGTCTTTGACGGTGGCAGTAAACGGAGGGATCAAAAAGGGGTGGGGGGCTCATCGTTTGTATGTGCCCCTCCGGGGTATTCCTGAACGGTGGATGGAATACTGGAATGGTTGCACTGTGGGAAGGGGTTGTCTCCGAGCGGTCACAGCTGGAGGCCTATCAGTTTGGAAAAGGTCCCACAGTGCATTGGTGTGGTGTGTGGTTATACGTGGTTAAAAGGTGGGTCACCATCAGAGACCATCAGACTGGGGTTAACAGGTTATGTTATTGTTTATTATATTTATATATACAGTATATATATAGTGGTTTGGAGTTATTTAGTTGGTTTGTTTTAATAAAATAGGCTGTTATGGCCATTTTACTCCATAAAATATAAGTGTGGTCTCATTATTTGAGGTGGGTAAGGTATGGGTTGGAGTATAAGTGGGTAACAGCGATAAGAATGAAGGGGACATTTAGACTACACTGGTCATGAGCTCCCAATGTCGGAGCGTTTGTCGGACCAGTGTGAACCCAGCCTTATTGTCAAAGCTTAATTGAACAAGCTGAAGTTAAAAGCTGATTGGTTACTATGCACAGCTGCACCAGATTCTGTGGGCACCAGTTCTAGTAAATCTCCCTGTTAGTGCCAACATGTGGCCAGGGTTGTCTTTAACGCAGGCCTAGATAGTGCAGCTGCCCCGGGCCCAATCATTGTTTTTAGGCCTAAAAGCAGCTGCCCCTTGAGCCTGCACTGCCTGCAAATAGTTGACAAGTGGATTCGGGAAGGCCCAATAAAATGTTTGCCCGGGGTCCAATCAATATTAAAGATGGCCCTGCATGTGGCAAAAGACAGAGATGAAATCAGCACATACATACATATCCACAAGGGGAAAAGATACAAAGTATAGAAGGGTGAACAGCACCAACAGGTAAAAAATAGTAATCTCTGCACATAACCAGATGTGTTGCCTAAAGCTTCTTTCACACTGGGGCGGTGGGTGCCTCGGCGGCAAAACGCCGCTATTTTTAGCAGCGATTTACCGTCAAATTTGCAGCGCTATTCGGCCACTAGCAGGGCACTTTTACCCCCCGCTAGCGGCCGGAAAAGGGTTAAAACCACCGCAAAGCGCTGCTGCAGCAGCAGAGCTATGCCGGTGGTATAGTCGCGCTGCCCCATTGATTTCAATGGGCAGGAGCGGTGAAGGAGCGGTATACACCGCTCCTTCCCCGCTCCAAAGATGCTGCTAGCAGGACTTTTTTTACAGTCCTGCCAGCGCACCGCTCCAGTGTGAAAGCCCTCGGGGCTTTCACATTGGAGAGACAGCAGCGGCTCTTTCTGGGCACTTTGCAGGAGCTATTTTTAGCGTTATAGCGCCTGCAAAGCGCCCCAGTGTGAAAGGGGCCTAAAAACCTACCAAAACACTCAATATACTATACAAGGGGGTTACAGCAACAAAAAAAGAGGACGTTACCTTGTATTATACCGTATTTATCGGCGTATAACACGCACCTCAATTTAGGAGGGAATTTTAAGGAAAAAAAACTTTAAGTGCCGGTTCACACAGGGGCGGCACGACTTGCAGGTCGCCTCAGCGAGGCGACCTGCAAACGACTTCGGAGGCGACTTGCAAAACGACTTCTGTATAGAAGTCTATGCAAGTCGCCCCAAGTCGCCCCCAAAGTAGTACAGGAACCTTTTTCTAAGTCGGAGCGACTTGCGTCGCTCCTATTAGAACGGTTCCGTAGCACAGAACGGGAGGCGACTTGTCAGGCGACTAGGTCGCCTGACAAGTCGCCCCTATGTGAACCGGCACTTAGGAGGGAAGTTGAAGGGAAAAAAACTTACATTTAAATGCCCATCATTGCAGCCTTCTCAGTGCAGCCTTGCCCCAGTGCAGCCATGTCAGTGCAGCCTTGCCAGTGCAGCCTTGCCAGTGCAGCCATGTCAGTGCAGCCTTGCTAGTGCAGCCATGTCAGTGCAGCCATGTCAGTGCAGCCTTGCTAGTGCAGCCATGTCAGTGCAGCCATGTCAGTGCAGCCTTGCTAGTGCAGCCATGTCAGTGCAGCCATGTCAGTGCAGCCTTCCCCAGTGTCCAGTCCAGCCTTGCCCCAGTCCAGCCTTGCTGAAGCCTGTGAGCTTCAAAATCGCCGACCGTGATTTGAAAATGGCGCCGCCGGCGCCGAAATACACAGAGCCGGTCCTCGGCTCTTCTCGGCGGCTCTCGTTTACTTTCGGTTCCACTCAGACGGTGAGCGGAGCTATCCGAAACTAGCCGAGTATACTCGGCTAGGTTCGGGCGGCGCTCGAGGACCGGCACTGTGTATTTCGGCGCCGGCGGCGCCATTTTCAAATCGCGGTCAGCGATTTTTTAATTCTGACAGGTCAGGATCGCAGGGGATCGGCGTATAACACGCACCCGCGATTTCCCCCTGATTTTAAGGGGAAAAAAGTGCGTGTTATACGCTGATAAATACGGTATATACACTCACCAGCCACTTTATTAAGTACACCTACATCAGACAATCACATGGCAGCAACTCAATGCGTTTAGGCATCTAGACGTGGTGAAGACGACTTGTTGAGGTTCAAACTAAGCATCAAAATAGAGAAGAAAGGGGATTTAAGTGACTTTGAACATGACATGGTTGTTGGTGCCAGACGGACTGGTCTGAGTATTTAAAAAACTGCTGATCTACTGGGAATTTCTTAGCAAATATATTGTTTTGATAAACATTTGTGCAAATATTGCAGGGCTTAAAAATCAGTAGCACCTTCTTTTTATTCTGCAGGTCATGTGAATTTAGCAGGAATTTTGCTGTGTTTGTATCTGCTAATGTTTTTAGTGTATTTTTAGTAAAAATATTGTTTTGATAAACATTTGCGCAAATATCATGGGGGGCTTAAAAATCAGTAGCACCTTATTTTTATTATATTGGTCATTCAGAAAAGATATGGTTTGGGGGGTCTTTTACATACTCTAAAAGCTGTGTGGGATAAATAAAAAGGCAATGGAAAAATTGCAAAAACGGTCCAGCCAGCTAAGTTTAAAAGTGGAGCATGGGGCCTGGCAGCGATAATGCTCTGGGCAATCCTGATAAGGACTTCCTGTCACCATTGTTTACACACAAGACCTTAGGTCTTTAAGAATGTGCAGTAATCAGCAACTTGCCTACTACAATTATGACACCATTCAAAAAGGAAACTGTAACCTGCAAGTCATCATGAGGGTGTAAAAAGCTCTTAGAAGTCAGCTGGAGTAAATTCAAAATGCTAGTCTCACCGCCAATGTTAACCCCTTAACTACTTCCCATCCAGGCCAATTCTGACATTTCTCTCCTACATGTAAAAGTCATAATTTTTTTGCTAGAATCTCACATAGAACCCCCATACATTATATATGTTTTTTTTTTTTAGCAAAGACCCTAGAGAATACAATGGCAGTCGTTGCAACTTTTTATCTTATTATACGGTATTTGCGCAGCAATTTTTCAAACACCTTTTTTTGGGGGAAAAAAAACAGCTTAATGCTTTAAAAAAAAAAAAAAACATTAAAGTTAGCCCAATTTTTTTACATAATGTGAAAGATGAAGTTATGCCAAATTTTGGTACTTAAAAATCCCCATAGACGACACTTTAAAATTTTTACTGGTTACATGTTTTGAGTTACAGATGAGTTCTAGGGCTAGAATTGTTGCTCTCACTAACGTTTGAGGCGATACCTCACATGTGTGGTTTGAACACCATTTTCATATGTGGGCAGGACTTACGTATGTGTTCGCTTCTGCATGCGAGCACACGGGGACAGGGGAGCTTTCATTTTTTTTTTTATTGTTAATTTTACTTTGCTTTTTTTAGTTGACACTTTATTTACTATTACAAGGAATGTAAACATCCCTTGTAATAGGAATATGACATGATCGGTCCTCTTTGAGATATGTTGTCAATAAGACCCCACATTTCACCTCTAGGCTGGGAAGCCTGAAATAAAAAAAATAAAATAAAACGATCGGCTTCCCAGCCGAGGCAGCGCCATTTGTTTGAATGCAGAGGATGGGCTTGACGTCATAACATCGAGCCCGGCCTCCGAACGATCATAGAGACTACAGAGACCATCTAGTCCACCGGAAATCTCTAAGGTTACTATCCAGGGCCGGCGGATCCGTTCTCCGACTCACCGATGGAATTGGTGAGTCGGTAGAAGCACCAGAGGGCGGCCGCCCATAAGAAGGATTAAGCGATGGAACAGCCGCTATGATCATTCTTATGGTGTAGGCAATTGCCGGCTGAAAAAGCCGATACCTGAATGATGTCTGTAGCTGCAGGCATCATTCAGATATACCCCCACAAAGTCAAGGACGTCGTATGACGTACCTTGGGTGGGAAGAGGTTTTAAGGACCGCCCCATGCAGATATACTGCTGCAGGGTGGTCCTTCTGCACATAGAGGTACGTGATTTCGTGCACAGGGTCTGGGGCGCGTGCCACCAGTGACCTGTTTCCGCTGTGATTGGAAAAAGCGGGAGCCAATCAGCGGGTCCGGCGGATGCGATGTCCGATGGGACCTGATGATCGCTCTCTGGCGAAGCAGAACTGCGGTCTGCCTATGTAAACAAGGTAGACCGTCGTTCTGTGAGAGAGGAAGATGGAGATCTTGTGTTTCTGCTGAGCAGAAACATGGATCACTGTCTTTCTCCAGTCACAGCATTCTTCCCACAATTAGAAAGCACTCCCTAGGGACACACTTAACCCTTTGAGCGCCCCTGATGTTAACCCATTCCCTGCCAGTGTCATTAGTACAGCGACAGTGCATATTATTTAGCACTGATCACTGTATTAATATCACATGTCTCCAAAAAGTGTCAAAAGTGTCAGTTAGGTGTCCAATTTGTCCGCAGCAAAGTCACAGTCCTGCTAATAATCTCTGATCGCGACCATTACTAGTAAACAATAAATAAAGATTTTAGAAAAATATCCCATAGTTTGTAGACGCTATAACTTTTGTTCAAACCAATCAATATACGCTTAATGGGATTTATTTTACCAATATATGTAGCAGAGTACATATTGGCCTAAATTGATGAAGAAATTCATTTTTTTTTTACATTTTTTTATTGGATATGTTTTATAGCATAAGGTAAAAAATATTGTTTTTTTTTTTTCAAAATTGTCGGGCTTTTTTTTGTTTATAGCACAAAAAATAAAAACCACAGAGGTGATCAAATACCACCAACAAATGGCAAATTCCTTTGCTCTATTCTAAAGAAAAAAACATCCGGCTCCACAGGAGAGAAAAGGGTTAAGGCCCCTTTCACACGGGCACCATCAGTTTAGCCACATTAAAAACGTATCAGTTCTTATCCGTTGCTTCATCCGTCTTCCGTTCCGTTAATATACGTTTTCATCCATTAATGTACACGTTTACATCCGTTTTTTCATCCGTTTTTGTATCCGTTTTCATCCGTTTACAGCAGTTTCTTTGCATTTAAGGAAATTACCCAGAAAGCATTGCTCCACCCATCCTACATTGCCATGCGTGAACAATTTGCCGACTACTTTCTATCTCCATCAGGAGAAGTTTCATGGCAGTACCAATATATATACAGTCAGGTCCATAAATATTGGGACATCGACAAAATTCTAGTGTTTTTGGCTCTGTACACCACCACAATGGATTTGAAATGAAACGAACAAGATGTGCTTTAACTGCAGACTTTCAGCTTTAAATTGAGGGTATTTACATCCAAATTAGGTGAATGGTGTGGGAATTACAACAGTTTGTATATGTGCCTCCCACTTTTTAAGGGACCAAAAGTAATGGGACAGATTAACAATCATCCATCAAACTTTCACTTTTTAATACTTGGTTGCAAATCCTTTGTAGTCAATTACAGCCTGAAGTCTGGAACGCATAGACCTCACCAGACGCTGGGTTTCATCCCTGGTGATGCTCTGCCAGGCCTCTACTGCAACTGTCTTCAGTTCCTGCTTGTTCTTGGGACATTTTCCCTTCAGTTTTGTCTTCAGCAAGTGAAATACATGCTCAATCGGATTCAGGTCAGGTGATTGACTTGGCCATTGCATAACATTCCACTTCTTTCCCTTAAAAAAACTCTTTGGTTGCTTTCGCAGTATGCTTCGGGTCATTGTCCATCTGTACTGTGAAGCACCGTCCAATGAGTTCTGAAGCATTTTGCTGAATATGAGCAGATAATATTGTCCGAAACACTTCAGAAATCATCCTGCTGCTTTTGTTAGCAGTCACATCATCAATAAATACAAGAGAACTAGTTCCATTGGCAGCCATACACTACCACCACCATGCTTCACTGATGAGGTGATATGCTTAGGATCAAGAGCGGTTCCTTTCCTTCTCCATACTCTTCTCTTCCCATCACTCTGGTATAAGTTGATCTTGGTCTCATCTGTCCATAGGATGTTGTTCCAGAACTGTGAAGGCTTTTTTAGATTTTGTTTGGCAAACTCTAATCTGGCCTTCCTGTTTTTGAGGCTCACCAATGGTTTACATCTTGTGGTGAACCCTCTGTATTCACTCTGGTGAAGTCTTCTCTTGATTGTTGACTTTGACACACATACACCTACCTCCTGGAGAGAGTTCTTGATCTGGCCAACTGTAGTGAAGGGTGTTTACTTCACCAGGGAAAGAATTCTTCGGTCATCCACCACAGTTGTTTTCCATGGTCTTCCGGGTCTTTTGGTGTTGCTAAGCTCACCGGTGCGTTCTTTTTAAGGATGTTCCAAACAGTTGATTTGGCCACACCTAATGTTTTTGCTATCTCTCTGATGGGTTTGTTTTGTTTTTTTAGCCTAATGATGGCTTGCTTCACTGATAGTGACAGCTCTTTGGATCTCATATTGAGTTGACAGCAACAGATTCCAAATGCAAATAGCACAATTGAAATGAACTCTGGACCTTTTATCTGCTCCTTGTAAATGGGATAATGAGGGAATAACACACACCTGGCCATGGAACAGCTGAGCAGCCAATTGTCCCATTACTTTTGGTCCCTTAAAAAGTGGGAGGCACATATAGAAACTTTTGTAATTCCTACACCGTTCACCTGATTTGGATGTAAATACCCTCAAATTAAAGCACATCTTGTTCGCTTCATTTCAAATCCATTGTGGATGTGTATAGAGCCAAAAAGATTAGAATTGTGTCAATGTCCCAATATTTATGGACCTGACTGTATATAAATAATGCAGTGCAAATTTAAATTTATTAATTCATTAATTTGGGTATTTCATTGTGTTTTGATAGCATAAAAAGACACAAAAGCACATGATATGTTCAAAACAGTTTTAGTTTTATTATTCTGCATAACCCTTTTAAAATAAAGGTTTTTTCACTTTGTTTTTTTATTTGTCAAAGTATGAACTATGAATTATTTCTTCAAAATGGTTCTTAACTGATCGGACGTTGACGGACATTGTCAGTTAATATCCGTTTTAATGGATCTGGACGTAGCCTTGTTACATAGTTACATAGTTACATAGTAGGTGAGGTTGAAAAAAGACACAAGTCCATCAAGTCCAACCTATGTGTGTGATTATGTGTCAGTATTACCTTACATATCCCTGTATGTTGCGGTCATTCAGGTGATTATCTAATAGTTTCTTGAAGCTATCAATGCTCCCCGCTGAGACCACCGCCTGTGGAAGGGAATTCCACATCCTTACCGCTCTTACAGTAAAGAACCCTCTACGTAGTTTAAGGTTAAACCTCTTTTCTTCTAATTGTAATGATTGGCCCCGAGTCTTATTAAACTCTCTTCTGCGAAAAAGTTTTATCCCTATTGTGGGGTCACAAGTACAGTATTTGTAAATTGAAATCATATCCCCTCTCAAGCGTCTCTTCTCCAGAGAGAATAAGTTCAACGCTCGCAACCTTTCCTCATAACTAAGATCCTCCAGACGCTTTATTAGCTTTGTTGCCCTTCTTTGTACTCGCTCCATTTCCAGTACATCCTTCCTGAGGACTGGTGCCCAGAACTGGACAGCATACTCCAGGTGCGGCCGGACCAGAGTCTTGTAGAGTGGGAGAATTATCGTTTTATCTCTGGAGTTGATCCCCCTTTTAATACATGCCAATATTCTGTTTGCTTTATTAGCAGCAGCAGCTTGGCATTGCATGCCATTGCTGAGCCTATCATCTACTAGGACCCCCAGGTCCTTTTCCATCCTAGATTCCCCCAGAGGTTCTCCCCCCAGTGTATAGATTGCATTCATATTTTTGCCACCCAAATACATTATTTTACATTTTTCTACATTGAACCTCATTTGCCATGTAGTCGCCCACCCCATTAATTTGTTCAGGTCTTTTTGCAAGGTTTCCACATCCTGCGGAGAAGTTATTGCCCTACTTAGCTTAGTATCGTCTGCAAATACAGAGATTGAACTGTTTATCCCATCCTCCAGATCGTTTATAAACAAATTAAATAGGATTGGTCCCAGCACAGAACCCTGGGGAACCCCACTACCCACCCCTGACCATTCTGAGTACTCCCCATTTATCACCACCCTCTGAACACGCCCTTGTAGCCAGTTTTCAATCCAGGTACTCACCCTATGGTCCATGCCAACGGACCCTATTTTGTACAGTAAACGTTTATGGGGAACTGTGTCAAATGCTTTTGCAAAATCCAGATACACCACGTCTGCGGGCCTTCCTTTATCTAGATGGCAACTCACCTCCTCATAGAAGGTTAATAGATTGGTTTGGCAAGAACGATTCTTCATGAATCCATGCTGATTACTGCTAATGATATCGTTCTTATTACTAAAATCTTGTATATAGTCCCTTATCATCCCCTCCAAGATTTTACATACTATTGATGTTAGGCTAACTGGTCTGTAATTCCCAGGGATGTTTTTTGGGCCCTTTTTAAATATTGGTGCTACATTGGCTTTTCTCCAATCAGCTGGTACCATTCCAGTCAATAGACTGTCTGTAAAAATTAGGAACAACGGTCTGGCAATCACCTGACTGAGTTCCCTAAGTACCCTCGGATGCAAGCCATCTGGTCCCGGTGATTTATTAATATTAAGTTTCTCAAGTCTAATTTTAATTCCGTCCTCTGTTAACCATGGAGGTGCTTCCTGTGTTGTGTCATGAGGATAAACACTGCAGTTTTGGTTACTGAAGCCCCCCGATTCACTCGGGAAGACTGAGGAGAAGAATAAATTCAATACCTTTGCCATCTCCCCATCCTTTGTAACCAGATGTCCTTCCTCGTTCTTTATGGGGCCAATATGGTCTGTCCTCCCTTTTTTACTGTTTACATACTTAAAGAATTTCTTGGGATTTTTTTTGCTCTCCTCCGCTATGTGTCTTTTATGTTCTATCTTAGCTGTCCTAATTGCACCCTTACATTTCTTATTGCATTCTTTATAAAGTCTGAATGCTGAGGATGATCCCTCAACCTTGTATTTTTTGAAGGCCTTCTCCTTTGCTTTTATATGCATTTTTACATTGGAGTTAAGCCATCCAGGATTTTTGTTCGCTCTTTTAAATTTATTACCCAATGGGATACATTGGCTAATGCCCTTATTTAATATGCTCTTAAAGCAAACCCAGCTCTCCTCCGTATTCTTTGTTCCTAATATTTTATCCCAATTTATGCCTTTTAGCAAGGTTTGTAGTTTAGGGAAGTTGGCTCTTTTCAAATTCAGTGTCTTTGTATTCCCTTTATGTTTCCTATTTGTGTGATTTATGCTGAAACTAATTGACCTGTGATCGCTGTTACCTAAATTGCCCCATATTTCCACATCTGTGATCAGGTCTGTATTGTTGGTAATCAGTAGATCCAGTAATGTTTTATTTCTAGTTGGTGCGTCTACCATCTGACCCATAAAATTGTCCTGCAAGACATTAAGTGTCAGAGAGGTTACCTGGTTGGGCGCCGGTGCGCGCCGGGGCGCATTGGCGTTCGTGTTCCTGTGCGTGCTGGGGCGCGTGTCCCTGTGGGCATCGGCGCGCCTGGGCTGACCGGCCGTGGCGTGCGGGGTGGCGTCTGGGCGTTTGTGCGTACGCGCGTCCGCGTTAGCGCGCGTCCGCCTGTGGGCGCTTCCTTTGTCGTGCACGGTGGTGTGGGCGTGCATGCTGGTGTCGGGGGCGCGCTCGGGCGCGCGCGGGCGCGCGGCGCGCCTTGGCGAATCGGCGCGCGCACGTGCGCTGCGTTTTGGCGCCAATCGGCCTATTTGAAGCCTGCCTCTGCACTGAACTGGTGCTGCCTGATCAAACAGCTCTGTGTCTTGTCCCGTGATCATCCTGTGTTCCTGTATCTCCGTAGTGTTTTCCCGTTGTGACCCGGCTACCTTTGGACCTTCCTTGACTGCTGCCTGAACCCGACCCCGGCTTGTCTGACTTCGCTTCTGCCTTCTCCCTTGTACCGTTGCCGCCAGCACGTTGCCGACCTCTGCCTGTGTGTGACCAAGTCTGATTAACTCCTGCTCAGCATCTGCTCCATCAAGTCTCAAGCTCTACCGGTTGCTTGCCAGACCACTGTGCTCCAGGACTTTACTTCAGGCTCTCATACCACTCCGCACTCGCGGGCCTCCTGTCTGCTCTACCAGGGGCCCCGAATCGGACACGTAAGGGAGCCTACCCTCTGCCCACGTGGACTCATCTGTCTGGTAAGTGTGGAACCTAACAGTATCAGGCAGCCATGACTGAGTCCGGGCAGGGGGCCTCCCCCATGGATGAACTATGCAGGCATCTAGCGGGCCTTACTCAAGCCGTTAAAAGCCTACAGGAAGGCTACACCAGATTGGAAGGACAGGTTCAGGCCCTCTCAGCCTCTCCTCCTGGGGCAGTTCCTGCCAACCCTGCTTCAGCACCCGCTGTAGTGATGCTCCCTCCAGAGCCCAGGGTGCCTACACCCGAAAAATTCTCCGGAGAACGCAGTAAGTTCCGAGCGTTTCGCAACGCATGCGAGCTCTACTTCGCTTTGCAGCCCCGAACATTCTCCCTGGAAGTTACTAAAGTGGGGTTCGTCATATCCCTGTTGACCGGAGAACCTCAAACCTGGGCCCACCGCTTATTGGAGCAAAAGGCCCAATCTCTTGATTCCCTAGATGCCTTCTTCCTAGCTATGGCTCAGTTGTATGAGGACCCCCAGCTAACAGCCACGGCAGAGGCCGCTTTACATGCCCTTCAACAAGGTCGCAGAGCTGCTGAAGACTACGCCGTGGAGTTTAGGCGTTGGAGCTCGGATACGGATTGGAATGACGCAGCCTTGCGTCACCAATATCGGCTGGGGTTGTCAGATCCTCTAAAGGACGAATTGGCACGAGTGGGAATACCTCAGACACTGGAAGAGTTAATTAATCTGTCCATCCAGATCGACCGCCGTCTCAGGGAGAGACGCTCTGAGAGGTCTGTCAGTCACCCACGCCTTACCTGGATGTTGCCCAGGGCCCCTAGCGCCTCAAACCAAGCTCCACTGGTCTCTTCTACCCCTGGCCCGGAGGCCCCGGAGCCCATGCAGTTGGGATTGCTCCGTCCCTCTCTGACTTCTGAGGAGGAGACACGTAGGCGCACACTCAATCTATGCCTGTACTGTGGGGAGTCTGGTCATTTTGCAAGAGCATGCCCAAACAAAAGACGTAAGTGTCTGCCGTCTTCTTCATTGTGTGCACCTGTCCTACCTAGTGCTGGTAACCATTTAACTTTCTCCATTGTATTACAGTTACCTGGAAGGAGCATCCCAGTACCGGTCATCATTGACTCCGGAGCTTGTAGTGGTTTCATTGACCGGACCTTCGTCGAAACCCATCATATTCCCACTCAGACTAAAGCTCAAGGACTGGCAGTTTTTCTAGCGGATGGCTCCACCCTCCGCTCCGGACCCGTCACTCAAGAAACGGTTCCTCTGTTGGCCACCATTGGCCCGGAACACCAGGAACTTTTACGCCTAGATGTCATTTCCTCTCCTCTCTTCCCAGTCATCCTAGGAATACCTTGGCTACAGGCCCACAATCCCAGTATCAACTGGTCCACAGGCAAGATTCAGTTTTCCTCGGAATATTGCAGACAACACTGCTTACGGGGGACCCCATTAACTTCCTCCCAATGCCTGCGCATAGACTCTGAAGCCAAGCCCTGCCAAGATCTTCCCGAACCTTACCGGGATTTCCTGGATGTGTTTAGCAAAAAAGGAGCAGAAACCCTTCCAGTACATAGACCCTATGATTGCCCAATAGAACTCTTACCAGGCACCGAAGTCCCCTTTGGAAGGATCTTCCCTCTAACTGAGCAGGAGTTGGGCACCCTGAAAACTTATATAGACGAGAACCTAAAGAAAGGGTTCATCCGTCCTTCCACGTCTCCAGCTGGGGCAGGTATCTTCTTCGTGGAAAAGAAGGATCACTCCTTACGTCCTTGTATTGACTATCGGGAGCTCAATAAAATTACTATTAAAAACAGATACCCGCTACCCCTGGTTCCCGAGCTATTTCAGAGATTGGGATCGGCTACCGTCTTTACCAAGCTAGACCTCCGTGGAGCCTATAACTTGATCCGCATAAGAGAAGGAGACGAGTGGAAGACGGCCTTTCGTACTCGATTTGGACATTACGAATATCTTGTCATGCCTTTTGGTCTGTGCAATGCACCGGCAACGTTCCAGCATTTCATCAACGATGTCTTCCATGACTTACTGGATTTATATGTCATCGTTTACTTGGACGATATCTTGGTTTTCTCGGCCTCCCTGATGGAACATCGTAAGCATGTACAAAATGTACTCTCCCGGCTCAGACAACACGGACTGTACGCCAAACTGGAAAAATGTGAATTCGAGCTCCAATCTATCCAGTTCCTGGGCTTGATTATTTCCCCCGATGGCATCAAAATGGATCCACAGAAAGTATCCGCTATTCTGGATTGGCCTGCACCGACTGACAAAAAAGGAGTACAACGCTTTATTGGCTTTGCCAATTTCTATAGAAAATTTATTAAAGGATTTTCTTCAATTATAACTCCCATCACAGAGCTTACTAAACAAGGATGTCGTTTCCATTGGACCCCTGCGGCTCAAGAGGCCTTTGAAAAACTTAAGGCGCTGTTCACCTCAGCCACTATCCTCAAGCACCCCAACCCTGCCTTGCCTTTCGTCCTAGAGGTAGATGCGTCTGAGGTTGCAGTCGGAGCTGTACTTTCACAGAGACAGGGTGCCAAAGCACTTCTGTACCCTGTGGGATTCTTCTCACGCAAACTTTCTCCCTCCGAGAAAAACTACGACGTGGGTGATCGGGAGCTTTTAGCCATTAAAACGGCTCTGGAGGAATGGCGTTACCTTCTGGAAGGCGCAGCACACCCCATTTTGATCTACACAGACCATAAGAACTTGGAATATTTAAGGACAGCCAAGAGATTGAGACCCCGGCAGGCCAGATGGGCACTTTTTTTTTCCCGATTTATTTTTCATATTACGTTCAGACCCGGATCCAAGAATGTTAAACCTGATGCCCTCTCCCGGATGTTTCTCGATTCTGAAAGAACCGTGTCCCCAGATACCATCCTTCCCTCTGGAAATTTCTTAGTCCTTCAGGAGGATCTAATTTCCCGAATCAGACGCGCCTCTATGGGGATGTCTCCACCTGTTGAGTCCTGTACCAAGGATGGACTGTTCTGGTTCAAGAATAAGATTGTGGTCCCTGAGGAGTTAAAGGTACAGGTGTTAAGTTTATGTCATGACCACAAACTGGCTGGCCACTTCGGCACTCGGAAAACAATCGATCTCGTCCAACGCACCTTTTGGTGGCCGTGTCTTACTAAGGATTGCAAGGACTATGTGGAGTCCTGTAACACGTGTGCCAGAAACAAGACTAGCCGAACAAGAGCATGGGGCCTTTTGAGACCATTGCCAGTCCCTGAGAGACCTTGGACCATGATATCAATGGACTTTATTGTTGAGCTTCCACCATCAGAAGGTTTTTCGTCCATTTTCGTTGTGGTTGACAGGCTGTCTAAAATGGCCCACTTCCTCCCCATGAAGGGCACCCCTTCTGCCAAGGAGACCGCTTCCATCTTCATTAAGGAGATCGTCAGGCTGCATGGAGTCCCGACCAACATAGTCTCGGACAGGGGCGTCCAGTTCACCTCCAGATTCTGGAAGGCCCTTTGTGGCGCGCTTGAGATCGAGTTGTCTTTCTCTTCAGCTTACCACCCTCAGTCAAATGGGCAAACCGAGAGGACGAACCAGACTTTGGAGCAATACATCCGCTGTTTTTCTGCTTTTTCTCAGGATGACTGGGCCTCCCTGCTTCCCATCGCAGAATTCTCCTACAATAATTCTCTACATTCAGCTACGAACCAGTCTCCGTTTTTTGCCAATTACGGTTTCCACCCATCCTTCTTGCCCGGATCATTCCCCGAATGTCCTGTTCCTGCAGTATCCCAAACTTTGGACTTCTTCTCTAACAACAATAAATTGCTGCAGGAGATCATGACCAAGGCTCAGGAAGATTACAAAAAAATCTTTGACAGGAAGAGACGGGGGGAACTTGTCCTCGAACCCGGCAATTCTGTCTGGCTGTCTACCACTAATCTCAAGTTGGCCTGCCCATCCAAGAATCTGGGCCCCAAATATCTGGGTCCCTTCCGGATCAAGAGGAAAATCAACAATGTGGCCTACGAACTGGACCTTCCTAATTCTCTAAGGATACATCCAGTGTTCCACGTGTCTCTTCTGAAGCCAGTCACTCCTAACTTCTTTTCTGGTCGCAGTATTGGTCCACCCAAACCTATTGTGGTTAATGGCGAAGAGGAATTCGAAGTGGAAGCAATTCTAGATTGTAGAAGAAGGCACAATCAGGTGCAATATCTGGTAAAATGGAAGGGCTATGGACCCGAAGATAATTCGTGGGAGCCGGAAAGCAATTTACACGCCAGAGAACTCCTGC